>NC_055998.1:38142705-38794905 GCF_018446385.1 Zingiber officinale
AAATTTTGTGAACTGGATTGGGTTTCAAACATAAGTTATTACTACACCTAATGAATCTCTCTGATATTTATCCTCAGAAATTTTGTTAACTGGGAATTTTTAATGGCTTCCGAACACTTATTTCTTATAATCCATGAATTTATCTAGAAAATATATTTTGCTATTTCCTATGTCAATGTATTGTTCATTTAAACAAACATTGTTTTCTAGAGATATATGTTGATGTATTTTTTTCCTTACCCATGGTACCCTTGCTAACAATTTTTCAAATTATTAGGATGGAATTGAAGAATGTCGGAAATTGTGTGGAGGCCATGGTTACTTATGCAGCAGTGGGCTTCCTGAGTTATTTGCTGTCTATGTTCCTGCTTGTACGTATGAAGGAGATAATATTGTTTTGCTTTTGCAGGTTAGTTCCTTTTTAGTCTCTGTTCAGGAATTTATGTGAAGGTTTCATGAGGTTCAAGGGTTTGCCTTTGCTTGACAATTGCGTTGGCTTTAGATATGGATTTCAATTATTTTCCTCTCTTGAATAACAGGCTAACTGCTTGTAGAATTATGATGATAGAAAATGAAGCTTTTTAATTATCTTTTCTATAGAGAAGAGATAACTTCTTTGATAGGGAAATGGTCACCTGCTTTAATTTCATAAGTAAATTACATTGGTCACAGTTTTCTTGGCAATAAGTTAGTTAGGGGTAGTGCCTTAAGTGCATCATCTTGAATGAAACAAATTGTTGTAGTTTTTTTTTTGTCCCACCTTACTATTGTGGGCTAATCAAGAGGGTTTCTTAGGCATACACGAGTTTATTAAATTCACTTGGCTTAATATTATGGGCTAGTGGGTGATGCCCATCAAGCTAATGGGCTAGTTATCTCATTCAATCTAGTAATGACAAATGATACTGGGGCGTACCTAGTTCTAGGATTAGTTAGATGATCAAACTAAAAAGTACAAATCTAATTGAAGTGATGCCTATTAATCTAATGGGCTAATTATTTCATTCAACTTAGCCATGACAGATGATATTGGGGTAGAATTAGTTTTCAGTTAGTCAGATGATCATCTAAAGTGCAAATCCAATGGAAAAGTGATGCTTGCTATGATGATCAACATTGAGCTTTACATGCTTTTAACTATGGATAATGTAGGCTTTTATTTACACTTCCACAGAGATTAGGAATTTACCTTCTTGAGTCATTAGTCAAGTTGGGGATGGAAGGTGGGGGTTATGGTGTTGTTAATTGGTGAAGGACACCCTTAACTAAAATAGGGCCTCAAATCAAATAGTGGCCATAAGTATCATTTCACATTACCACGCATCACATTAGATTACAAGCTTAATCACACAAAACTGCAACGCTAAATGCTAAATCAATTTAGCAAGGGAAGACCAAAAAATGTTGCCTCGACCAATCAAAGAGGCAAGCATAATGAACACTTACATAGTATATTGTAGAAGAGTACCCTGCGGACCAAGGGATTATCAACCAAACTGTATCTATAGCTTTTGGACATGTTTCCTATGAGGGAAAGAAATGTGGATGAAAATAAGGTGACAAAAAAGATTTTCTTAGGGACACTTTCTCTCTTTCCTTTAGCAGAAATAAGGCAGGGATGGAAAAATCCTTTTGTCCAGCTTTCCTCTATATTACTTCATCTTATTTGGGTGGAAAATTTACTTTCTCATGCAATGCACCAAATCCATAATTATAACATTTAAAATTATTTTTTTTTCAAATCTAAAAGGTCTAAGAGCCCTCAGCTGAGTCACTCTACAATGAGGGCACAAACAAGACCAATTGGTGAGGCAATTATCAGGGCAAGGTGGGGCAGAACCACACAAACACCACTTTAAAAGGAGGGTAAATAATAGAGAAGCAGGTCACCCAACCTAGTCTACAAGGACCCGTAGTTGCTTCTAATCTTTCTCCTTTGAGAATCTAAGGTTGATCCACTAACACTTCTAAAAGAACTTATCAATGTTGTCAACGCTCAATACCAGAATTGGGACTTCAACATCTATAGCATCAACAAATCAAATGACCAACTCCTAGTTGCAAATGGAGGTATAGCTGAGGGACTTGAAATAACTATAGTAAATGTCAACGACACATCTTTCATTGCCATTGTTAGAACACTCAATCTCTATGGCTGATTGACCACGTCACAATGATTTGAGAAGTCAAAGAGTAGCTAGAAGTAGCTGACACATCTATCATGCTTGAGGAAGTATTGGGGGCAGTTGTCTTGATACCTAATGAATAAGGGAGCCTAGTGATACGAGCACCCCTTAAGTCGTACTACGGGTGTATCAAATTACAATTAAATTACTGAACACCTTCTACACTAATATAGCAGAAAGATGACTTAGGTCATCTTCCAATGAATGTGACAATAGGATGCTAGTTCTTAGGATTGATTTATTGCTTTTGGGTTTTTATGTGAACATGGGGAGTTTGGATTTGAGTGCTAAGGCTACGAAATGAAATATCAATACATGTAATAAAATCTAATCCTAAAATAAAAGACAATATGAATAAAGGAAGCTTAGGCTAACCTAAACTAAGATTGTAAGGAAATTAAAGACAACGCAAAGCAAGCATTAACAAAATTAAACATGTAAAGAAACCTAGAGCAATTAACAAACCTAACCTAATTGCATTCAAATGAATAACAAACATCATGGAAATATAAAACTTCTAACTAACTGTAATACCCGGTTCTGAGATTCTGGTTAAGCATGGCTTAAAAGGTTAGATGGTACTATCCATATCACCAAGGTGCACCTTCCTTTTCGGAAGCCCAAACTTAAGAACTCCAAAGTTAAGCGTGCTTGGCTTGGAGAAATCTGAGGATGGGTGATCTCCTGGAAGTTTTCCAGGGTGCGTGCGAGTGAGGACAAAACATGCTGAAAGGACCTCCGGTGGTCTGTGGAGTTAGTCGTCAACCCGATGGGCAATTCCGGTGGCGTTCCTAGTTCGGTCCGGGTGGGTCGGGCCGGGGCGTTACAGATGGTATCAGAGCGACCTTGCGACCGTGAGTGCGCCTGTGGCGGGAGCACCCAAGGCACCACCTAGTGAGAGAGATTCTGAGATTTGTCTGTGGTGTGATTTATGATTATACAACGAGGACTTTGTGTCTTTATGTGGGGGTGATTGTAATAACCCGGTTCTGAGATTTTGGTTAAGTATGACTTAAAAGGTTAGATGGTACTATCCATATCACCAAGGTGCACCTTCCTTTTCGGAAGCCCAAACTTAAGAACTCCAAAGTTAAGCATGCTTGGCTTGGAGAAATCTGAGGATGGGTGACCTCCTGGAAAGTTTTCTAGGGTGCGTGCGAGTGAGGACAAAGCACGCTGAAAGGACCTCCGGTGGTCTGTGAAGCTAGTCGTCAACCCGATGGGCAATTCCGGTGGCGTTCCCAGTTCGGTCCGGGTGGGGTCGGGCCGGGGCGTTACACTAACTCTGCATTGTAAGAATTAAACTAAAGAAATTACATCAACTAAAACCTGACTATTGGATGAGACATTTAATCAAACACTTGGGCATGAGTCAATTAAATCATAATGCGTGCAATTTGAAACATAGGAGGTTAAATTAATACAAGCACTTAACATTCAACAATAACAATCCACAAACATAAACCAATGCATAAAGAAATCAACCCAACCAACACATGAAGATCAACCCAAGCTTCAGAAGGAGGTTGAACTACCATAGAGGAGTGAGCTGCCCTCTCCTCTTCTAAACCCAAAGAAGAGAGGGAAGAGGGCTGCCGAAGATGGAGGAAATAGATTCTCCTCTTTTAACCCTAAGAGGAGAGTGGAAGAGGCGGTCGGAAGCGAAGAATCTGCCCTTTCCTCTTCTAACCTGAAGAGGAAAGGGAAGAGGGGCTGTGGAACAAATGCCAAGGAGCTGCCCTCCTCTTCTAACTCGAAGAGGAGATGGTCGGAGCTTGAAGAAGAAGCAATCCGAAAGCTTGGCTTGGGTTGAGAATGGCGTCGGGAAGAGGTGGATGAGGAAGAAGTAGGGGTGAGCAAAAGTTCGGTTAAACTGAATTAACAGACCGAATCGACCGAAGTTAAAAGTTCGGTTCGGTTAATTTGGGAATTTATTTTTTTAGAAATATCGGTTTAATCGGTTCAATTTTGAAAATCAAAATTTGGTTAAACCGATATTATGAGTTGAACCAAACCGGAACCAACCAAACCAAATCAAACCAAATCGGAACCAAACCGAGCCGATATTATGAGTTGAACCGAACCAAACCTAATCAAACCAAACCAAACCGTAAAATTCGGTTATTTCGGTCGAAAATTGAATTAAGCGAAGTTTTATCGATGATGGTTTGGTTGGTTCGGAAAAAGTTCGGTAGGTTTGGTTTTCGGTTTATCGGTTCGGTCTGTTTAGTTTAAACCGATTGCTCACCCCTAGGAAGAAGGTGTGCTTGATGGTAGATGGAGGAGATGAGATGGTGAAGAGGACCGGCTAGCAGTGGTGGAGCGAAGGTGGTCCGCCGGTTGTTGGCGAGATGGAGAATAAGGCAGTGGAGAAGATGGCGTCAAGAGCGTCGGGGCGAAGGTGATGGTGTGTGTCAGCGTCGCGTGAGCCAAAGTAGTGATCCTTTGTTGAGAAACCCATCAAGTGAAGTCCTTGTTCATCCAAGCCTTCATTTTGCCAAGTTGATTTTGAAACCTTTGATAAAGGGTTGTTGAACCAAGCTCTCTATTTGAACCAGCTTCACTTGAACTTGAACCAAGCACCAATTGAACCTCTCCTTAACCCTTGCAATAGGTTCAATTGGTTCAATTCGACTCATGTTATGGTTCTTCTTTAATTCCCTATAAAATCATGAAATAATATCCAAATTTAGTAAAAAATTATAATGAACTCAAAAATAGATCCTACTCGTAAAACAAGATATAAAACATGATTTAAGCATACGGGAGGATAAAAATACTAAGTATAAGGGTCAAAATAATGCACTAAAATGTTCGTTATCACCTTGCCACTAAGAGTGGGTGCATTAAAGCAAGTGTCCTTGTGCTTGTCTTCTCTACACCATTGATCATCATTCAAGGGCTCATTTGAGAATGGAAATGGTTGGCATTTGCCATCATGGAATATCACTAATTGGCAATGGATGTATAGTTGGTAGTCATTGTAGTGCAATCTTAGTTTGCAGGTTTTGCCAATAGCATCACAATCTCAAAATTAGAGATATTAGATTCATTAGTGAAAGTTAGTGACATTCAATATTCACAACCTAGGATAGGATGGTTATGTTGCTCTTCGCCTCCAATCACCAACCAATGAAGAGACTTCCTAAGTGAAGGGATGATTTCAATAATAAAATCATCACGATCACATCCTAAAGCGTTACAGTCCCAGTGTCTAGGCACATAAAGTGGAGTTGGAGATACTGATGTCCTTAAGATCGTAGTGACTTGTTGATAGCATGAAGGACAACCAAGTGACACATCCAATTGTACTCAAGGAGGATTGAATTAGTGGTTCAACAGAAAACTATTAGGATCATGCAAGGTGGCTGTTGAGAAGTTAAAGAGAGAAGGGTGGGGTTCTTTAGTGGGGAGTGATACTCCAAGGAAGACATCAATGCCACACTATCAGTGGGGAAGAAAATGTATTAAGTTGGCGTTTGGCCTTCTAGATCCCAAGTGATTTGGTGGGCATTGATGGCTTGATCTCCATGTCAACCATATCGCCGTAATACCACCCAATTGAGTAAAAATTGCATGATGGTACTCCTCGTAGCAGTAGCAAATTTAAATATTTAATATGAATGAAGGTTCACAATGCAAATAATGTTGGAGGATCATTGGTAGGAGAGGGGTGGTGGCTAGGTGAATAGCCTAGGGCATGTCATAACTAGCAAAGCTCGAGGATATCTAAGAAGTACTTTATTAAAGGGGATTTCTTCATTAAATTGTTAAATATCACATGCCAGTTTGGTGGCCCATGATCATCCATCATAATGCAAGTTTCATCCAACAAGAACCTTGGTCTCGGGCAGAAGTGGTAGGGTGTAGCAATCGTGTTTGCACGATTTATGTTTCTCTAATATGCAAATGAAGCTCTCAAGTGTTTCCTACATCCATCCTTATACAAAGGAAGAGCGAACCACCCTCGGTGACCTTAAAGCATACACTATCCCTAGATGCATCGTTGTAGATGTTGAAGACCACCTAACTAGGTTGTGCTTTTATAACATCCCTCATCCATATTCCCAATTCATTGAAATCTTTCAATGCACTCTTTGAATTATGAATCGTGAGCTTCCATCTCCCCACTCCCACCACCACCATTGCAACATCCCTCATCCACATTCCCTCTTCATTGATATCTTTCAATGCACTCTTTGATCAATGAATAGCATTTTGAATATTTGAATGCCTAATCGATGGTTCTCTATTGTTACACAAAAGGTGTAGCTTGTCATTATACATAATGACTTCAATTCATATGAAGCCAAACGAAAGGCATGAATCACTATAACCAAATTTCCATCTTCGTTAGACGTCACACTTCTTGTAGTCAGGCACCTTGAAGGGATTACTGCTCATCTGCTGCTAGTGTTAGATTAGTGTTGGTCTCAGATCCTAGATTACTCTTTCCAAACACTTGTCAACTTTTAAATTATTTACTTTTCTCGTATAATAGACTACTTAAACCATATCAGAAAACCTATACTAATTTAATATATTTTCTTTGAATAATTCATTGTTCTCTTTTGAACCTATGTCAGGATATCTTCAAGTATCCAAGATACTAATACTTGTCATAGATATTGTCACGCGCCGGAGGAGTCTCTACTCGACAAACGGACAACATCACTTCCCTTATGACAACGTATGAAACCTGGATACATAGCCACACGGTTATACAAGTATAATAACTACAGCCCACACCGCTAAAAACATACAGAACCGCGCAGGATAATAAGCAGCTCATACAGCTGAAACAAAAACACAGCGGAAGATATAAGAGCAACCCACATAAACCAAAGACAATAGATTGTGAGTCGGCTCAGCTTACACAACAATCACTAACAACCACAAAAGGAGTCATATGGCTAAACACCAAGTCTGAGTCAAATTATTACAACACCAAGTCTATAAAATCCAAAGAAAATGTGAGTAAAGCATAAAACAAAGTAAAATTCATCCTCAGATATGACGTGGGACCGACAGTCAGGTTCTCCAAGTGACTCAGCATCATCTACATGTTACCTGTGGAACATAAAACATACATAGGGGTGATGAGCCCGGGTGACTCAACGGGTAATAGACATGATAGGGCATGGTCAACATAGATCATGGAGATCAAAGCATATAGTCTCAGTAGGGAAATAAGAACATAATCATATATGACATAATAAATGCACATACCAGTACCAGTCTAACACACACGGTATAATGATCAGTAAACCACTAGGGATCAACAACTCGTAACACCTATATATATATATATAACAGCATATATATGTATGATAAATAAATATGTATGAATCATGTCATAGCTCAATCAAATGCAACAAATCACAAGCATATGCAAATATATCTCTAAAAGATGCACTGCACATTATATGCATATGCACATTTATGCGTCACTTCTACACTCCACTTCAAGCTACCACTACATCCTTATGGCCGAGTGAGCTAGGACTATGACTACTACTCATGTCTCCAAGCTACCACTACATCAATGTGGCCGAGATGGACATGATGCAAAGTAACTATCTAGCTACATAGCAAGAGGATATGCACGACTTCAGCTACCACTAGACATAATAGCCAAGTGGGCACGACAGGACAGTTGCACTCAACTCCAAGCTTCCACTGTCCCTGAGTGGCTGAATAGGCAGCAAAAATGACTGACAAGTAGCTCATACCACAAGGGAGACAATGGTCGTCTACATGCATATAGTGCAATGATGAACATGATGTAAGTAGTCATGATATAGATGCAACCATCATCAATGCAACAACCCAAATCAACATAAGTACATCCAATATATGATCTGTCTATCACCTAAGTCTATAGGTATGAATAGATCCAACAGGTGTCTACTAAACAACAAAATATAGTAAGTAACAACACCTATAGTACACACCAGACATGTATGCACACTACAACATAGGTATAATCAATATGATGCCTCCAATAGTCACACCAGACACGTGTGCTTACACAATATAAGTATAATCAACATGATTCTTCCAATAGTACACAAGACATGTGTGCACACTCAACATGCAAATGTACCATCAACATGATATCTCCTATAGTACACACCATTCATGGGTATACTTTACATCATATTCATAATCAATATGTTAACTCGTATAGTGCACACCACACAAGTGTACACACCACATGCATATAATCAGTGAATATGGTATCTCCTATAGTACATATTCTACAGAGTATAGATATCTAAAACTTAGACTGTGTAAGCAATAAATAGATCATCTTAAAAGTCAAGAACGTAAGTATCAAGCATGGATAAATACGAGTAGATTTAAGGTAAAGCAACATAATCCATTAATTAAAAACTATGCACTAAGTTCAATGAACTATAGAGGCCAAGGAAGAAGTACCCTCCTTAATTGTAGATTGAGCTAAACAATCCCTATGTCGAAGTGCTCGTCTCGAATTAGAGTCATGTAATAAATTGTACAGTTTAGCTAATTCCATGATACATCAATTAGCTAACCAATATCCCAAATCTAATTAGGTAACCTTAATCAAAATGATCATTAGTTAATCCTAATCATTGGTTAACTTCAATTAATCTACTTTATTGATTAAATTAGGGTTAATCACATTATCAACACTAATTAATCCATCCAATCTATCTATTACTTAAAGGTAAATCAACCTATTTTAACAATTCGATTCCAATTAACATCATCAGACTAATGCTACTATAAATCATGGTAATAGATCTACAAAGTTATTCGAAATTAACCAAATTCTATCAACCCAATTCAAAAATCATTCAATCGTTTAATCCATGTCTTAGATCAACTATGCATCATGAATCAATTAATCCAAATCAACCTTAACAGTGTTTAATTAATCAAACTGAACAAAAAGATCTAGTTAGGTAATGAAATCTATTACCTAATTGGAATGTAGCTCCTTACCAGGCAACACGCAGAGACTCCAACAGTCTGATGGTCCACCAATCACCGCCTTCTGGTTACAAAAGAAGGACAAGCAACTACGAAGGCCAAGCCTGTGAAAATGTTGAGGTTCTAAGGTGTGCCACTATGCACAAGACTCATCCGGCTACATGGTTCGTTGGCAAAAAGGCGGCGACATCGTCAAGTTGGCCTCACACGAAGAGGCGACGACGACACTAGGGCACCGACTTGAAGGTAATCGGAAGAAGAAGAGTGGCTAGCCAACTGTAATAACTACAGTACCTCACCGGCAAAAGGAGCTGCGCTGTGTGGGCGACGGTGTCGCGAAGGAGATTGGGAGGACGGGGCTCGACATCGGCTGGTGTTGTGTTGAGCCGGGACAGAGGATGGACGGCAATGGTCGAACTTGACACCGATGAAGGAGCAACGACGCCGGTTCTCGTGGTGATCCAATGATGGAGCAGCGGCGAAGACGCGATGGCAAAATCGCGAGAGGGAGAGGGGATCAGGAGAGTGGTTGGCGGAAATGAGAGGAAAAGAAAAGAAACAAGTTTTATAATCACAACTTAGGTTTAATTAATTAAATCCTAAGTTAATTCCTCAATCAACTCCCACTTATATGATTATTCCAATAGATTTTCTCTTAGCCTAATAAATCTACTCCTAAAAACGTCTCATCCAAGCTTAAAATAAATCCCAAAAAATTTCTAAACAATCCCAAAAAATTCTATAAAGTTATTTTCTCAATTACACTTATTATTTAATTATTGTATCTTACCGATATGGTTGTAAACATTTGCTTATGACTTATAACAGGAAGGCATGGACTGTTTGGTCCTGAATTTATTTTCCTATATTCATGTCCATATTCATTTTCCCTCTAAACTAATGTTTTTTTCAATTAGTTTGGACTTCAATATTTGTCCTAAGTCCTGATAGAAAAGAGGTTGAGTATTGGATTAGGCCTTGATAGCCAACACTAAAATTGTTTAAACAGCAATGTTCATCCATCTTAATTGCAATGAAGAGATAAATTTATGTAGCTTACTCTAAACAGTAGGAACAAATACAATTTGATGATGATGCATCCAACCAACATATTCTTCATCGGGCTCTATGGAAGGATATATCACCATCAATTTTCCAAATAATTAAATATTCTTTTGTTACATTAACCAAGTTTTTGGTCTCTCCTACCTCTTAAATTTTCCACTCTAGTTGATTTCAGTTTGTTTAACTATAGAGTTGTTGGTCTCCCCATATCCAGCATGTAATTCTACCTTTGCTATAATAATTTTTTGTATGGTTCCTAATAGCCCAACACATTGATCCACAAAATATTTCAGAAATACCAGTCATATAAAGCCTAGGAAGTGCACAACGATCATAGAAGGTTTAGATGTTCTTCATTTCAGCAATTTTTTAAACTCTTATTAATGATCTTTTCATTAATATCTTCTTCGTTAATATACATGTAATATACATAGAACCCTTGTGGAAATTTCATGTTGATCCATCTTAATATTTTTTTCTCACTAATGAAATTACATATTGTAAGCTTTACTTTTACTTAGCAATCCTTAGTTTTAATGTTTTGTTTCCCAACTCAAGGATCAAGTTAATCTATTTATACTCTCAAGTGGCAAAATATCATTGGCAAATAACATACACCACTTGCAAGAGATGACTTGAGGGAATAATAATCTCTTCTATTGAGATTGTATTTATAATAATTTACCGTATAATTACAGCTCAATAATTTACAGCATAATCACTGATTTAGGCAAACAATTAAGAATAATTAAAACTTGCTAAGAATAACCAAAACTTGCTAAGAATAATCAAGACAGCTGGCTGGAATAATTTACACCTAAGAGTTTTCCTAAATAATCTATATTCTCGACACTCCCTCTCAAGCTGGTTTAAAGATATCTTCTATACCCAGCTTGCTTACTAAACATTCAAACTGTCTCTTGTGTAGCCCCTTTGTAAGTAGATCAGCTACCTGTTCAATGGTAGGGATATAGTCCACACTAATCATATGATTGTCTATTTTTTCTTTGATGAAGTGCTTGTCGACTTCCACATGCTTTGTGTGATCATGAAGTACTGGATTGTGTGCAATTGAAATTGCTGCTTTGTTATCACAGTGCATCTTTATTGGCGCCGACTCTGATATCTTCAATTCCAATAATAGTCTCTTGATCCACAAAACTTCACATATCCCATGAGCTAAGGCTCTAAAGTCAGCCTCTGCGTTGCTTCGAGCTACCACATTTTGTTTCTTGCTACGCCAAGTGACCAAATTACCACCCACAACCGAGCAATATCCCGAAGTAGACCTTCTATCAGTTAGGTCTGCGTCAGTGTAAGCTTCAACTTGTAGACGCCCCCGGGTTTTAAACAGAAGGCCTTTACCGGGTGTTCTCTTCAGATACCTTAGGATCTGATACACAGCGGCGAAATGTTCAGACCCAGGCGAGTGCATGAATTGGCTAACTACACTGAAATGCTATATCAGGTCGAGTATGTGATAGATAAATCAGTCTCCCGACAAGTCTTTGATAGCGCTCCCTTTCCTTTACTGATTCTGCCGCTGCTGGTTGTAGCTGGACGTAAGGCTCCATAGGCGTCTCAGCTGGCTTACATCCCAACATACTAGTTTCGGTCAGCAAGTCAAGGACATATTTTCGTTAGTTGACAAATATACCTTGGACCTTGCAAACTCCATGCCAAGAAAGTATTTTAACTTTCCCAAGTTCTTGATTTCAAATTCTTTTGCAAGCTTTCCTTTAAGTTCTTCAAGTTCCTTGTAGTCACTCCCTATTAGGATGATATCATCAACATATACAATAAGCACAGCTGTTTTACCTTCCTTTGAGTGTTTGTAAAACATGGTGTGATCAGCTTGACTTTGAATATAACCAAGTCGCTTCACAGCTTTGCCCAAGCGTTCAAACCATGCCCTTGGGGATTGCTTTAGACCATACAAGGCCTTCTTCAGTTTACACACCTTTCCGACTCCGAACTTTCTTTCAAAACCCGGAGGGAGGCTCATAAGTACTTCTTCATCTAGATCTCCATTTAGGAAGGCATTTTTAACATCCAGCTGATATAAGGGTCATTTGAGATTGACCGCAAGTGACAGAAGAACTTGAATTGAGTTAATTTTTGCGACAGGAGCAAATGTTTCCTGGTAATCTATTCTATATGTCTATGTAAAGCCCTTTGCTACAAGCCTTGCCTTATATCTCTCTACGCTCCCATCTGGTTTACTCTTTATAGTGAAGAGTCATCTGCACCCTACTATCTTTTGATCTTTAGGTGCTTCAACAATTTCCCAAGTACCATTTTTCTTTAAGGCATTCATTTCTTCAAATACTGCTAATCTCCAATCCTTGTCCTCCAGTGCTTCCTGAATGTTTCTAGGTACAACAAGTTTTGAAATATTAATAGTAAATGTCTTATGTGTTTCGGATAAATGATCATGGGTTATGTATCTGGCAATGGGATGTTTGGTACAGGTTCGGGTACCTTTTCGAAAAGCAATGGGAAGGTCAAGGTTGTCAAGGTCATTTTCTTGCGGAACAATTGAGGTTGGACTAGTAGACTCAAGAATAATAAGTAAAGTGGAGTTTTCATGTAAGTTAGGGGAAAAAGAGGTACCTAGAGTATTCAGAGTTCCTTCGCCCGGGGCTTCCAATGAGGCTTGTGCTTGAATGGTAATTCATCTCTACGTCTTCCAAGGACATTTCTCCTAGAATAAGCCAAAGGTTCAAGAATATTTCGGTTTTTTTCCATTCGAAGTATTTCTTTTTCTGATAGATCAATTTCATGGTTGACAATTATGGGTTCGGACTCCCCATGATTTTCATTTTGAGATTTTGGAGGCTGGTCAATAACCAAATTTGGAAGAGTTCTAGTTATATCCCAAAAATTTGGTTCCCTTAGATTCTCCCCTTGAATCAAATTTTTGGTAAAATATGGTATGATTTCCATGAAAGTGGCATCCATTGTTACAAAGAACCGTTTTTTTAGAGGATTAAAGAATTTGTAGCCTTTGCGATTTGCAGCATAGCCTATAAAAACACATTTTTCTGCCCTAGGATATAATTTTGACCGTGATCTCTTAGGTATGTGTACATAAGCGGTGCAACCAAATACTTTAAGGGGTAAATCAGAATTGATGCGAGATTCAGGGAAATACTTTTTCAGACATTGCAACGGAGTGATGTATTTTAAAACTCTAGTAGGCATCCTATTAATCAAATAAGTTGCTGTTAGAATTGCATCTCCCCACAAGTACTTTGGAATATTCATATAAAACATTATGGCCCTAGCAACTTCAAGTAAGTGCCTATTTTTTCTTTCAGAGACTCCTCCATTTTGTTCTGGAGTATCAGGACAGGTTGATTGATATAAGATGCCTTTTTGTCTCAAAAAAGTTTCTACAGATTGATTGAAATATTCTGTGCCATTATCTGTTCTCAAAATGCTCATTTTTGTTTGAAATTGATTTTCAATCAAATTGTAGAATTCTTTAAAAATTTTCTCAACCTTATTTTTGTTTCTCATCAAAAATACCCAACAGAGTCGAGTATGGTCATCGGTAAAGCTTACAAACCATTTTTATCCCGATGATGTAGTTACCTTTGAGGGTCCCCACACATCATTGTGGAATAAGTAAAAAAGGTTTTGATTCAAGGTAAGGTCTAGAGACATATGTTTTACGAGGACTTTTTGCAAGAATACAACTTTTACATTGAAAATCTAAGAGGTTCATATTTTTAAACAAATCAGGGAATAAATGTTTCATATATGAAAAACTAGGGTGACCCAAACGGCAATGCCAAACCATTATTTGATCATAAACAAAAAGAGAACTAATACTACTAAGTCCTTGAACAATTTCCTTACTAGGTAAAATGTCCTCAAAGTAGTAAAGACCATTCACCATTTTAGCACTGCTAATCGTTTTCCTAGAGCTCCGGTCCTGAAAGGTACAATGAGAGTCACAAAAAACTACACGACAGTTAGAGTCTTTGGATAATTTATTGAGTGAAAGAAGATTGCATGTAAGTTTAGGTGCATAGAGAACAGACTTAAGATCTATATTCTCAGAAATTTGTACTGAACCTTTTCCGACAATAGGTGAAAACTTCCATCTGCAATCTTAACTTTTTATTTTTAGGACAGGGTGAGTATAATTTTAACAATTTCAAGGAATTGGTCATATGATCAGATGCTCCAGAATCAATTATCCATGGAGCAGAAATTCCGAAGCCACACGAAAAGGCAATTATTTCGTTACCTGTATGCGCCACATAAACATTAGGAGTACTGGATGATGAGTTTGAAGTTAACAGTGCTAGAAGTTGCTCCAGATGCTCTTTTGTGATGGTGCTAGCAGTAGTCATTGCCTCATTCGCAGTGGGAAAGATACGCTCATTTTTCTCTCCTGATTTACCTTTAAAGTTGGCGGGTTTGCCATGAATTTTCCAGCAGGTTTCTTGGGTGTGACGTGGCTTGTTGCAAAAGTCGCACCACAGAACTGAATTTTCTTCTGGTTTACGTAGATTGGCAGTGCCTCTGCGTATGTTTGAGCCTGTAGAGGTAAGGGCAGAACCTTCAATGATAGTCGTAGGTCCTTTCTTGCCAAGCATAACATTCCTCCGGCTCTCCTCCCTTCTAACTTCGGAGAAGACTTCACCGAGGGTTGGTAGTGGTCTCCTACCAATGATTCTTCCTCTTACCTCATCGAACTCAATATTGAGGCCAGCCAAAAATTTGAAGATACAACTATCTTCCACTGTTTTGTTGTGGTGCTGTCCATCTTCAACATTCTTCCACTCATATGCATCAAAGAGATCAAGGTCCTGCCAGATCCTCTTCAAGGAGTTGAAATACTTAGTGACTGGTTCTTCTCCTTGCCGCAATTCACCAAGTTTGAGAGTCAATTCAAAGATTTGGGACTGATTCCCAAATCAGAGTACATCTGATTTATGTTTTCCCATAATTCAAATGCCGTAGGGAAACACATATAATTTGCGCCAATCTCCTCTTCCATGGAACTTACGAGTCATGTCATTACCATGGAATTTTCGGCATCCCATGTAGCATACATTGGGTCTTTTTCCGATGGAGTTTTCTTTTCACCCGTTAAATAGCCCATCATTCCTCGGCCCCGAATATACATTCTCACTGATTGCGACCATCGTAAGAAGTTGTCGCCGTTCAGCTTGATGGTGGTTATCTGGGTAGGATGTGAGGAGGACTGAGGAATGGTGGTGGATTCGCTGGAGTGTTCAGACATGGTTTTGGCTTAAGGCACAAAGAAATTTCAGGACAGGGAAGGATGACTCTGATACCAACTTGAAAGAGATGACTTGAGGGAATAATAATCTCTTCTATTGAGATTGTATTTATAATAATTTACAGTATAATTATAGCTCAATAATTTACAGCATAATCACTGTGATTTAGGCAAACAATTAAGAATTATTAAAATTTGCTAAGAATAACCAAAACTTGCTAAGAATAATCAAGACAGCTGGCTGGAATAATTTACACCTCAGAGCTTTCCTAAATAATCTATATTCTCGACAACACCAAGGAGATTTATGTTGAATATAGTTGTGCACATTTGGTGTATGGCTGTTCTTCATGTGCTTTGAAAGATATGATAACTTGATCTTTGTGATCTGCTGTTTCTTTCAATATGTACAGCACTTTAAAATAGCTGACTTCATTGGTAGCATAAATTAGAGTATTTCATAATGCTGCTTCTGGTGGTCCTCATGCCACATTATAGTTCATAAAAAAAATTAGTGACCTTTAATTTTTTTTTCTTTTATATTTCTTATTTCAGGTGGCAAGGTTCCTTATGAAGACTATTTCTCAACTAGGTACTGGGAAACAGCCTGTTGGTACAACAGCATATATGGGAAGAATACAGCATTTGATGCAGAGCAAATGTGATGTTCTCACAGGTCATCATTCGACATCTTTTTTTTCAGTATAATAATTTGTTCAAAGCAAGGATTTATTTCCAGTCATTCATTAGCAGAGGTTCACCACCATGCAACCTTGTTATTTTATAGTTCGCTCGCTTCTCGTAAACTATTAAAAAATATATGTTGGATTTGATGTGGTGTGCTTTGTAGTGAATTAATGTGCTAAGAGCAGTGAAAGATGGCAGTGTAGCTATGGTACTTGCAAAATAAATGTCTAAATCATGTTTTATGTATGTTTGGTGACACTGGCTTATGGAGAAGTACATTGCATTGATCTTCATCTAGGATGTTTCACTAGCTTTTAAGTGTTCTTTCAATAAGTTGCAATCCTTATCTTCATATGCAGCTGAGGACTGGCTGAAACCTTCAGTTATACTGGAAGCATTTGAAGCTAGAGCAATTAGAATGGCTGTGAAGTGTGCCAAAGACATTAGTCAGTTCCCAAGCCAAGAAGATGGTTAGTTAATGTTCTGTGCATATGAGCTTCTTCATTTTTATTAAACTCCTACAAATAGATCCCTGAAAATGTTAAATGCGTCTATGTATAGTGTAGTATATGATGAGGAAGGGAATTATACTTTATGTGGCAACTTGTCTTTCTTTGTGCAATCTTTTTAATTCTTGTTTTTGTTTCAGTTGTTAAATTTGAACCTTTTTATAGGAAATTGACTGGTATAGCAGAGTGTATGGTCAATAAGTTCCTAGAAATGCCTTTGTCACAAGTTCTATATTAAAAAATATTAAAATCTTAGTTACCGAATTAGTGACCAAATTTTAAAAGAATATGACGAACAGGAGCAACTATGAAGTGATTGATCCTCTCATGACTAAGCCAAAACATAATACAAATGCCATGCTTATGTTCATCAAATGTAGGGGTGGGAATTCGGATCGGATTCAGGTTGGCAGGTTCAAATTGGCAGGTTGACGGGTTAGAATATCAAAATCCAAATCCGACCTAATTAATATTTCGGGTCAAATTGTTCGACCCGAACCCAACCTGTTTAGTTGTATTTGACCCGAACCGACCTGAAATGACCCACAATCCGAATCCAGCATGAATCGGACCCAATCCGAAATAACTCATTTATAAAAACATATTCATCTTAACCCAAACTCAACCCGAACCCGACCCGAAAAGACCTAGGTTCACGGGTTGTAATCGGGTCATTTCAGGTTGACCCGAACCGACCCATTTATTAATCGTGCCAATCAGGTCGACCCGAATCCAAAAAAATCTAACCCTAACCGGATTTTTCGTGTTCGGTTCGGATCATATTTTCGTGTCGGGCTAAAAATTGCCACCCGTAATCAAATGTTCAGTACCATTTGGAAACTATCTGAGGTTGGTAAGGAAATGTGGGAACTGGCATTATATCTTAATTTCCAAATCAATATAATACTAGGATAATTTGTCACCAATATACTAAGTACATGGATTGGAATTTGGAAAATACGAATTGTCTTGTGATGTTAAATTTCCAAATAATGACAAACACAGGCAGAATGACTTACGGTATAATTAATGTTAGGAGAGAAATTTGATTTATCCTAATTCATTTTTTATTCTCTCGTCGATTGCACCTTATTTACCCAGATATCATCTTGATTCTTGGCTGATTTCTTTGGGGGTGCCATAACATCATTGTTTATGTGCAATGAATCAATGATTATTAGAACTATGTGTAGATATGGCAGGTTGATTCCTTGTGTGGACTGAATGTTTTAGAGTAGTTGAAGCCAAACAGATGGTGCTGATGTATTATTTTGCGGGTACAGAGGAAGAAACCTACCCAGTGGGTGAAGATTAGGTGCTAATATTGGAAATGGAAATGGTACATGTGGTCTCTATGCCCAAACACAAATTTTGAGTGTTGGTTTGGGTTCCAGTTTAAAAAATAAAAGAAGTTGCAAACTGTATGGTTAGCATATTCTGTTTTGAACTTTCTCCTATAATTCATAAGATACTTATTGCAATTAGGCTAGGCCAATTAGAAAGGTCCTGCTAAAGCTAATTTCAAATAACTGTGAAGTCTACCTATCAATATGGATTGAGCAAGGTCTTTAACCAACATAAGGTAAATAGTGTGAAGTCTGCTGATGCTCAAATCTAGGTTTAGTTTTGGCAATTCCAATACAAAAAGTGATACTAAAGCTAAGAGCCAAATTTTACAGCCAGGAAAGTTGGTGGTTGATGGCTGTACCTATTTGCAAGCTTTTGAGAAATCCGATAATCAGAGGGGTGGAAGTCCTTGCTGCTTCTATGGAAGTGCCAACCTAAATCTACCACAGCTGCCCTCAATACTTAAATCTATGAAGAGGTGCATGCAGGTCTATAGGAGTATGTATGTGTTCATTTGGCATTCTAATAGAGAAGATGCGCGTGTACGTGCTATCTACTTCCAACACCAGAAGTACAAGTTGCATAACCATGGAAACAAGTTTTAGCTATGTTGTACCTACTTTTATTTTTTCCAATAACTGCAGATCTAGTTGGGGTCAGTTCCCTTCTATTTCCTTAGATATTGTTTTGAGTATATCAAATATATATTGTTGGAATGTTGCGAAAACTGCTGAAGTGGTTTCTGCTTGTTTCTCCTTTGACAGTCCACTAATTTTTCAATCAGGTTTCCATGAGCTTTCTGCTGATTTGATGGAGGCGGCAATTGCTCATTGTCAACTAATCATTGTATCCAAGTAACAACCCTACCTACTTTTACAGTACAGCTTAATAAATTCTGGTTCTTTGAACATTTGTTTTATGGCTCTAGCATACTAAAATCCCAGAGAAAAAACAAATCTCTCTTGTATATAATCTCATCCCCCTTTTGCGCCGTCAAAACTCAAGCTCACTGACTAAGCTTTTAATGATTCTCTCAACTTACATCAAGCAACATAACAAAGTGCCTTCGTTCCATGTTACCATGCTCAGATTCATTGACAAGGTTCAAGAAGACATACAAGGACGTGGAGTCAAAGAAGTGCTCCAGATTCTCTGCAGTGTCTATGCTCTCTCTCTGGTTCATAAGCACCTTGGCGATTTCATCACGACAGGGTACATCACACCCAAACAAGGTGCACTAGCTAATGAGAAACTTCGATCTCAATATTCCCAGGTTTGTATTAATTTCCCTCCCAATTCCATGGGTTTCGTTTCCTATTTGAAATTACTTGGCAGCTTCATTGAAATGGATCAATGGCCATTGCAGCTTCGCCTTAATGCTGTTGCACTAGTCGATGCGTTTAACTACACTGATCACTATCTGGGTTCAATTCTTGGTCGCTTTGATGGAAATGTGTATCCCAACCTCTATGAGGCGGCATGGAATGATCCACTAAATGATTCAGTTGTGCCCGATGGATACCATGAGTACATCAAGCCCTTGATCCAGCAGAAGCTGGCAGCATCAAGGCTGTGAAGATACTATTATTCTAATAGCCTTACCGAATGATTATTTTTTCTTTTATATTTTGGCACTCCAGAGGACCTCCTAGCCATCTATATTCAATAAGGACTATTAGCAAGTACAAAAACTTAGTCCGATGATGATTTAATTCTATCATGCAGATGATGTTGTTTAGAATTGTAATTGTGCGTGGAATTTGGGCTTTAGCAGTCATGAGGTAATGAGCTCTCATTTCCTTGGATCTCAACTGATGCCAATTGTTTACGGGCTATGTTGAAATTTGTTCGACTACGGCATTAACTTTATAACTCATACCATGAAATTTTATATCTTTAGAAAAAATGATTAAAATGATTAAAAAATTAAGGTAATTGGAAATTAATTTAGATTAATATTTAAAAGGTTGACGAGGGAAGTGATATATTTTCTTAGATAATCGATCAAAAATATCGAAAATAAAATAAAACTTCTACGTAATAAATATATATATATATATATATATATATATATATATATATATATATATATATATATATATATATATATATTTATATATATATATATATAGAGAGAGAGAGAGAGAGAGAGTGAGTGTGTGTGTGTGTGAGTGAGTGTGTGTGTGTTATGTTATCCTGCGCATGTCAAAATCAGTATTTTTTTTCCCTTTTTAATTTTTTTAAAATTTTGAATTAAAAAAAATCAATATTTCTATATATAAATCCTTAATATATAAATATATCTCCTAAACACATTATAATACTCCATAAATATTTAAATATATTTTATTTTTAATTTTTTTTACTAAACACTATAATCTAATTAGGATGTCTAAACTCTAGAGGTAAAATTAAAAAAAAATAGTTTGAAAATTATAATCCAATTGGGAGTCATGAATCCTAAAATAAATTTTTTAAAAATATTTTAATTAATTTTTTTAATTCAAAATTTTAAAAAAATAAAAAAAATAAAATAATGAATATCTATTATTTCGATTTTAAATTTTTTTAATTCAAAATTTAAAAAAAAAATAAAAGAAAAAAAATACTGATTTCCTGCGTGACGTGCATAGTCGGACACTGTGCACTAGGGGTGCAAACGAATCGAATCGAGCCGAATATATAGAAAAATGTAAGGCTCGAAATCGGCTCGAAATAAGTATATTCGAGTTCGAGCTTGATTCGAAGTTCGAAAAATTTTAAATGTCTGGTTCGAGTTCGGTTCGAATTAGGACTCGAGTTCGAGTTCGACTCGAAATATTCGAACATGTTCGCAAACTATTCGAATTATTACTCGAAAATAGGTTCGAAAGGCTTGAAATTTATTTATTTAATATATATTTAACTTATATTAATAAATATTAAGGCTTGCGAGCGGTTCGCGAACGGCTTGAATAATAAAATTTGGACTCGAGTTCGACTCGAAAAAAAGTTCGAACATGTTCGAGTTCAACTCGAATTCAATAAATTCGAATACAAATTGAATAATTTTCGAGCCGGCTCGAAAAACTCACGAGCTGACTCGATTCGTTTGCAATCCTATTGGGCACGCTGCGTAGGATAACATAACTCTAGATATATATAGTCTTGAGATAAATTATATAAAAAAGTAAAAAAGGAAGAGTAAATATTCTAAATGGATTAATGAAAATATTTTCTATAAAAATAAAGAATGAAAGTATTTTCTATAAAAAATAAAGATGACTCTTAATCTATATTTTTTTAATACTGTTATGAATTAACCCATTGGATATGTTTAAAATAATTTATCATGATATATATTATTTACAGAAGATATTATAATTAGAAGTATAAACGAATTAAATCAAGTCGAATATTTTGAAACATTTAATGTTCGAATTTAGCTTGAAAAAGGTATATTCAAATTGGAGCTCGATTCGAAGTTCAAAAAATTTAAAATTTTATGTTCGAGTTAGGCTTAAAAGATTCGAAGATGTTCGCGAACTATTCAAATTATTGTTAAAAATAGATACTCAAAAGATTCAAAATTTATTTATTTAATATATATTTAATTTATATTAATAAAATATTAAAACTCACGAACGGCTCATGAACTATTGAACAATATAATTTGGACTCGAATTCGATAAATTCGAATACAAATCGAATATTTTTCGAACTGACTCGAAAAGTTCACGCTCAATTCGTTTACCGCCCTAATTATAATAATGAGACTAAAAAAATTGTTAAATTTAAATTTTGATGGGAGATATTGAAAGTTAGAGGTTCTAGGTTTTATAAAGTCAAAGAATATTAAATTTAAGTTTAGTAAGTAATAGGCATAAAAAAATTAATTATTAAGATAGGACATGTCAAGTTAATTATAGTTAAAAGATTTAAATATCTAAAATTATTTTTATAAAATAGTAAAAAAAAAATTGATAAAGATGTTAACATAAAATATAAACAAGATAACTGAAATGAAGGAAGACATAAGGTATTTTTTAATGATCATAAGATATATTTCTAAAGTTTAATAGAAAATTCTACAATATGATGATGAGATGTGTTATGTTATAATATTATATTATGTATAGATGAAAATATTAAAGTAAATGAACATATGATAACAAATAAAAATATATAAAAATAAAATAAAACTTATTAAGAACAAATTTTAAAAGAGACATTTAAAATTACATGCACTTAAATGATTAATAAATATTCTAATTTTCAATGAAAGACAGTGGCAAATACACATACCAAGAAAGGTAAAAAAATATTTAATTAATAATAATAAAATAAAATAAATTTTATTTAAATAATAATAATAATAATAATAGGATTCTATTTAGTGGGATAAAATATCAGTTTTTGTTGTGCTTGGAAAGTTCTGAACTAAGCAATTGGTGTACCAAGATTTAGTATAAAATCCAAAATAAACTACTGGAGAAGGCATTTCTGCCACAAAGTACACAATTGACTTATCATCCATCACATACAGCATCAAAACATGGCATGATAATACTCCTTTTAATAATTAAAGGAATTAAAAAAAAAACATTAAAAAATGTTTTATCAAAAGAACTCTATCAGTTGTCCTCAACTTAAAAAGAATTTATTACTCACCTGGCTGCACAACAAATTTAATATATGCGTCTAAGGGTATGCGCCAGGTGTAAAGAGACTTGTAAAATTTAAATTAAAATTTGTGTAATATAGTTTTGGAGGAAGAAAAAACCTAGCCGCCCAGGAACTTTTTCAAGGTTTAGATAATAACATTAGTCATCAAATCGCTTGACAATTAGACCAAAAACTTTATGATACAACTTGAGTCATTCCTAAAGCTTAAGGAAGATGATTCTCAAAGTTAATTTGTACCTCATTTTCCTGGTACACAAACTTTTAATTGTCTCCACAGAGAACCTCAAAAATAATTTGTCCTGCAAGAGGATAATAAGAAATACGTGACATACTAGTAAGGTAGATATTATAAATTAGCAAGTAGGTATATACACATGGAAAATTAACTGGCAGTCTGGCACAATAACTCAAAGGTATAACCCATTTGCGTAAGCCAATTACAGGCAATCCACTGTCAATATGTTGTGGCCACTAAAAAGATATTACGCAAGATGATTTAAGAACAAAGTTAACAAGGTCATAATTGTTTAAGGAAGAATCACTACACCTGAGACATAACAAAGAAAGTAATTGGTTACAACTCCAACTCATGCTTTAGAAACTAGATCATTGCAAAAGGAAGTCTATTCAACCAGTGATGTGACAAATGACAATTATGAATTAGTTAAAATTGAATAATGAACGAAATATTATCGAATGGAGAATTGTACGAATTGTTCATCAAATTTAATTCAGTTGTGCTGGCCTTGCTAAACTTGGCTGTTTGTCTTAATTAAGAATTTTAGTAATATCTAGAGTCGATTTGATACATAATCTTGAAAGTCATAGATTGACTAGGAAAGGCTATCTTGATTGTGAAATTACTGGTTCCAACTCCATTAAAAGAAACTTCAGCTGCAGCCAAGCTAGAAGTAGGAGCTAGATCATAGTAATTTAAGGTGTGAGGCGCCTAAAAGCGTATACGTGTTGTGGGACTTGAGGCGCAATGCACAAGGTGAGGCACACACCTTATCTAATTAAGGCGCTCGAGGTTTAAATTTTTACAATTCAAACATATATATAGGGAATTTCTACTAAAATATTTTACTAACAAAATTATAGTGGATAAAATATTAAACAATAATGTAAATATAAAATTCACTAGTAAATAAATACGTTATACACAATTCAAATTAAAAAAAAACTTCAAATATCTAAATCATCAAAATCTTCATCATCTTTTTCAATCATGTCATTGTTATCATCACCAGATGTTTTAAATTTGTATAGCCGAATCTTCATCGATTTCGTAAAACCAAGTGCCTTAAGTGCGCCTGGTGCCTCTCACAAGGCGCACACTTAAGGCACTTGGTCTTATGAAATCGATGAAGATTTAGCTATACAAATTTGAAACATCTGGTGCCTCTCACAAGGCGCACGCTTAAGGTGATGATGCGCAAGAGACTCGCCTGGCTATGCCTTGCACAACGAGGCGAGCGTTTTTAATAACTATAGGTCAGATATAAAGGTGGTGGTAAAATGAAAAGAGCAAAAATGAGAATGGTGCCCTTTATTTTTAAAACTATCAAAGAAACATCCTATTTTGATTATAATGAAAGGGGGACTATATCACTCCTAAACTATGACAATAGGGAAAGTTTTTATCTAAAGTTAGCAAAAGTGATCGGTTTCATTTTTATTATTTTGAAATTTTCAAATGTAAATTGTAATTCTTCTTTCTCAATTTAAATGTGAATACTCTCTTGGAGTAATCTAAAGTTAGTGAAGAAATTTTAAAAAAATATTCCTTCAAATTGGTAAAGGTGAAGTATTTCATTGCAAAAAGAATAATAGACATATTATGAATCATGGGGCACCCGTGATTATAATTAAAATAGGAGATGATTTTGAGCATAAGGGTGTCATCTAAATTTTTGGAAAAATAAAATAGTAAAATAATATCAATACATGAATGAAGGAGAGTCTTAATGCAATGGTAAAATTGTTGGTGTGTGACTTTAACATTCTGCCCACTCTAATATAAAGTGCTCATCTTGGGTGGCATTAATGGGTAGGTGAATGAAACACGCATCTAAAGTATATATATATATATATACTCATCTTGAGTGGTATTAATGGGTAGGTGAATGAAACACACATCTAAAGTATATATATATATATATATATATATATATATATATATATATATAGAGAGAGAGAGAGAGAGAGAGAGAGAGAGATTAATGTTATGTTGCGCAACTCCGTTTGCAACTTACTCATACTTCTGAACTCCTTGCACATTCAGTCGGGCATGGGAGTATGGCATGGGAATCAGGCAGTATATTAAAACTATATATATATATATATATATATGCGCTAAGGATCTAAGAATAGAGGATTGTTTCATGTCCTGTAACATAATAATCAAACAATATAGCATACTTCTAATTTCATATCCTGTAACATAATAACTATGCAATATAGCATACTTCTAAACTTAAAGAATGTAGAAAGAATTCAAACTTACTATTTTGCGATTGAAGTTCCTCCATGGTCTCTTTCAACATGCTCCACCAATGCTACAGGATCCCTAAATCCTCTGCTACATTTTGGGCAAACATCAATTATCACTTTATTGACTCCTGGTTTAGAACTTTGTTGATGATATCTCTCAACGTGCTCAATCAAATCAGAAACAGATGAAAACCTCGCTTGACAATGAATGCACAGTTCCACAAGTTCACCGCTGTTGATGCCTTCTGCAACTCCACTTCTTGCCTTCTGTAACGCTTGTGCTGTTGCATTACTAAATTTCAGCATGCCTGATTCAGCCGAGGCACGTGCATTTGAGACTGCATTCATGAAGCCAGAACCCCACCATGAGGAAGTAGAACTGCTACTTTGTGGTGATTTCCCTTTCTGGCTCCTACTCAATAGACCAGCAAATGGAAAACCAGATTCAGGTTTCTTAGTCCCTTGACAACTGTGCTCAGCCCCAAATCTATGCTTCAAACAGTGTTCTTTAGTACAATCTCTGCATCTGATGGAGTTGGATAAGTTTAGCACTTCTTTGCATCCGGGGACAGAACAATGTCTTTTCTTAGTTGCTCTTTGGTAGTTTGAAGGGTCACAATCAGTATTAACATGTGACTCCCAAGTTATGTTTGGGTCTTGATCAAGGACCAGACGAACTCCCTTAGCACATAGTGGGCAAATTAAAACAGTCACATCATTTTGACTGGCATTAGGGCATCCATGATTGGTGTAACTTCTGTGTTGCAGACAGCAAACCTTGCAATATAATTACAAAATATAAGAACTCTAATTCCAGATGAAAAAGAATGGAAAAAAGATAGACTGAACATTTTTCCAGTCGTAGTGTTAGAACAGTGGAGTTGATCAGCATATGAGAAGTTACAATAGGCAGGAACGCTGGAGATTTGGAGTAACCTGACGCTACTATTTTTTTTTACTTGTATCTATCTCGAGCATTCTTTTGAAACTTCACTTTATGTGGCCTCTCTAGCATGGTTACAATCTTATACTTTATAAGAGAGTAATTTCCCATCTAATGAGGGAGTTTTAGTCCCAGAGTATTATAACACAGCTTAATCTCATGTGGAGCATGAATCTATCAATTGTGTCCAAAATTTTTAGAGTATATGCAAGTGGCATAATCGAGAAATTGCACAACGCATCCACAGTACATGGACAGATATGTGGAGGCAAATGTGGTCCATATTTTGTCAAAAAAAATAATATTAATTATATTGACAATAATGCATAAATCACGTATCAAAATAAAAGGAGTTTGCATATATCTCATATAATATCTGTAAGTAATCAACCTAAGCAGTACTGATAAATTAAACTCACGTGTAGCATTTGATAAATATCCTAATTGATCTGCAATTCTATGAAAATTGTGATAAATATAATACAAAACACATAATATATTACATGATATATGTTAACCAACTGTCGCAATCCATATAATAAATAAATTAATCATCATCGTCAAGTGTGTTACTCTCGGGTCGGCTATATAGATCCTTCTACGCCATTGTTGTTGTAATCTAAAGTTTTTTCTATGATCACACTACCCTTTACACTTTCCAATCTAATACATTTAATTCTAACTATAGCATATAGTAAGTAGTCAACTTTAAATATGTTCGTATTCACAGTTTATCAACTATAAAGAGCTAAACTTAACTACTTTATAATATTAGATTTTTTTTTAATATATCCCTTCTAGTAACTCCATAAATGTATTCATTTTAGCATTATCATCTATACTGTGTTTGCTTTTTGTATGTGTTGCTTCCTAACAATCAAACACTTCGGGTCAAAGTATAGCAAGTCATATCATAGTGCCATTAAATTCTCTATTAGCTAAGAATGGACATGATGATCACACAAGACACCAAAAGCATCTCGCTATTTCAACCATATTTTTTGATCTTATTAATGTCATCTTTGTTAATATTCCCTTCTTGTTTGTGATGATACATAACAAAAAGTGAATATCTTGAACTAAATAATACTTAAAAACTTGCTTCTTGTTTGTCTATCTGACAAATCTAGTTTAACCAAATCAATACCAATTTGGACACAGTCTAGGTCACTTTAGATTTTAGTGCCATGATGTATTGTGAAAAAGTCACATATGGATCCACAATATTAAATTGCCTCACCTCAGATTTAGTTTTTTTTCATGCTTGTATCTGCACTTTTCAGGAGCAATTAGCTGCAAGTGGTCCAGTGTGACATTTTAATGTTTGGGTAAAGGGTTCTAAGAGCGACATGATAATTATACCTTTTCTGATGGCTTGCAAATTATGTTGAATCACTATAAGAATTCTTAAGTTGCCAATGGAATTTCAAAAATCACTTCTTTCTCACTTTGATTGGCAATGACATTGGAAAACAATAAAACTTGATAAAATTACCAATTAAGTGATTAGGGGTCATTTTGTATAGAGATTGATTAGACAAAGAGCCTTATTTCAAGTTTTAAGTTGGACATAAATATTTATCAAATTGAATATAAAAGCCAATACAATATTCATTTTACATATGAGATGATTAGGCACAGCAACAAGTGCTGAAAAAATATACACGATTGATGAAAAATCTGACAAGCTCACCCTAAAAAGATGATGAAGGAAATGAGCAAGGCATCACAAGCAGAGGTCCACTTAATGGTTCAGAATAAGCAATAAACACTGATTTGTTCAAACTTTGACTAATATCGCAGCAACTACTAATCAGACACCGGGATGATGATACCAAGAACAATTAATGGCTTAGGAAGTTGCAATAGAAACCTATGAGGAGATACAACAGAATTAGAAACTTCCAGGGGATACTACTGGTGCTGGCAGTCGTCAAACAGGTATAGGATCGACATC
Organism: Zingiber officinale; assembly: GCF_018446385.1. NCBI lineage: Eukaryota > Viridiplantae > Streptophyta > Magnoliopsida > Zingiberales > Zingiberaceae > Zingiber > Zingiber officinale. The sequence goes on from NC_055998.1 coordinate 38,170,796, forward strand.
TCTTATAGGTTCAAAACTCGAGGTAATGAAAAATATCAAGAAAGCTTCAAATGTCAATAGACTGGATAACAAAAGTCTTTTTTTATGGGTTTGGCAGCAAAGCTGTCAGTTTTGCAGCGAAAAGGTACATCACAATTCCATTTTTCCAATTCAAAATAGGGTTTGACAAAATTCTCTTGGAGGGAAGGTGCTAGTTCAATAAATGAGCCATTGGATCCTTCCTATACGGTTAAATTGCAAATCACCGCAAAGAACTATGTTGAAGTTGGAAACTAAGAAGTCTTTGTTGTTGTAGCATCCATTTAAGATAAATAAAGGTTATGGTTTTCGTAACTCCACAGGGAAACACATGCTGTGGCTGATCAGTGCAGGAAGATGCATGAAGAACCCTAATGAAGTGAAGAGTTCTGAAGAGAATGGGAATGGATACTTGTTAGTTGATAACATGTTGAGAGATGAAAAAAAAAACTAATCCTATAGTGTCAAATGCACCCCAGGCAAATGATCGCTTGGAGATCTCCCATAGGAAGATTTAAAGAACCCCAGGATGTGTAAAGACATGAAACAATTTTTGTCCAAAACTGCAATTTTGTCTTGATGGTAGTAGTTTCTTGAAACAGTAGGGGAGGAACAAACCCTCTTTACACAATTCATTACAGATTCTTAATAGAAAGAATTAGTCAAATATTGTACTTTTACAAAGCCAAAGATCCATGGTAAAACTGCAGAGAAGTTGAAGCAGCTTTCCCAACCTATTGAACGTACAGGAGTGAAGCTGAAGCTCATGGCTTTGTTGGAGGTATTTGATTTGGTAGCTACCACAGATTGCATTACCAATTAAGGCATCTCACTCAGAGGTGATACATGCTTCAATTTAGAAAGGAGGGATGGGTAGTTGGCAATTATCCAGGGTGTATGTAAACAAAAGGATCTATGGGACTTGCCAAAAGAAACTGTGAATACCTTTATAAAGCCATGGCTAGTTATTGGTGACTTCTATGAGACAAAGTCGTAGTCTAAGCAACGGGGAAGAGCACTTAAACACTGGGTATAGAAAGTGCAATTTAATGAAATTGTCATCTCACTTGTCAGCTCAAATATCAATTAGTAGGTTTGCTAACCAAAACGTCAACAAGTCTTCAAATTTAGTATATATTCATGATAAGCTAGCTTTCTGCATATATTAAGTTAATTTGGCAAAAATTATAAACATAAGAAGCTAAATGTAATATCATTAATAAGAGGGCCTATTAGTAAACATCAATTTTCCCAATACCAATTCCCCAATATAAATTTTTATCAACTTATATACATTATTTAATACTTCTTAATGCCAACTGCAAATGCTCTCACATATCGTATATGCATTATGCAATGGATTCGGCCACCTACCGCCTGAAAATGAAGATAAGATATGTTCCTACATCTATCAGTTGAGAAGCTAGAACTGGATCATGAATTATGGAAGGAGTAGAGTGTGCAGATCAAACTATGCATTTCCAACTCAGCATTTCAGAGTATGTTCTGCACAGAAATCCCTCTTCTCCTATCACTGTTGAGAAAAAAAAATCATTTTTGTTGTAAATCATGAAAATAAGGTCCTACTCTCAAAATACTGAGCAATCCAACTTACAGAATAAGCCCTAGCGTCAAAATTAGCATTCAAGGAACCTTATCTTCAAATCCAACCGGGTATTTCTATGAAACTGGACAAACGGGAAAAAGAAAAACTAACATAGGGAAGAGAGAAGTTTACGAGGGCGAACCACTAAACTCGGTTACCTGATTGCAGCGATCACAGGTGAAGGGAAGGAAATCGATCTGCCTGCAGTCGGAGACGCTGCAATGCTTCCCTAGATGAGGGAATTCCGGCGTTCCCATCGACAGATTTGCGAGGGGCGACAGATACTTCGATTCAAATCCAACAACAGAGGATTAAATGAAGGATGATCGATTCATCGATCGCTTGAGGAGGAACTGGCGTTAGATCGCCTCCTTGGTCGCGGAGAAGCGCAGATTGCTGCGCGAGGAGCTCAAACGACTCGAGGAGTCCAAAAATCGGTTCGTCGTGTACATCGATGGTGGTCGAGAGCGTACCCTCGCGGTTGACCAGAGCGTGACTTGATATGCAAGTATGTCTAAGCGTCGGTCTGTAGATCCTCTGCAAAATCCATTTCAAATAATAACGTGTTGTTTCGTTCACAGCCGTCCATGTTTCTGATTTGACCAGATTTTATGGTTTGGACTTTGGCTACTGTCCTTTGCCGATTGAGTTTGGGTAAAAAAAAAAAAAAATGGGGAATTGTCAAATAGCATTTCACTTTAATTTTTTATTAAAAGGGTGTCATATACTCTGTAAAATGCTACAGATATCATGCGCTCCCTGCCCTACTAAAAAAAATATATGTATATATTTAGTGATAAACTTAGCAATGGAAAAAATTCATCTTAAATCAATAACAAAATTAGTGATAAAAAAAATCATCGTTAATCAAAAACAAAATTAACAATAAAATATTTTGTAGCAAAATTGCTGGCTAAAAAACTCATTGTCACAAAATCCAATGCTAAAATTTTCGAATTCTTCTTGTATTTAAAAATGAAGGAATTGGATCAGGGTCAAATCCTAATTCAAGGATAGTTTTCTCAATTTTCATTGTCAAATTTGTGATTTTGTCGCCAAATCTATAACGAAAACAATATTAATCATAAAATTAATCACTAGTTTGTAATGAATTTTGGCACAAAGTATTATTCGTTGTAAAATTTACGACAAACTTTTATTTTTTTCATCGTAAAATTTTGCGACGACCTATTTGCAAATGAAAAAAAATTTATTGCAAAATTTGTCACAAAATTTTTTGCAATGAATTTTTCTAAAATTTTTGTCGCAAATGAGAGTTTTTTTTTAGAGTGTGCACTCCCTCTTATTTTTTGCCTAAATCCGGTCACATTGTAGCACCTATAAAATCATAGCTACTCCAATCAAGCAATAAAACTCTATATTATAGCAGCTACGATTTCGTAACTGTTACAACTTAGAGGGATGAATTTAATATATCATAATTATTCAATTAATTGCTGAATTATTTGGACATATAAATTTCTCGTTTAATGTTTTACTTCTTTTATTAGTGTTACAAAGACGTTTAATATAGTAGATATATCTGAAATGTTAGACTATATAATTAGAATTATTTGTTTATAGGTTTGAGGGTAATTTAGTCTTTTATCATTTCAATTTAGGGTATAAGTTTTTTAATAATTAACTATATAAAACTTTGCACTCTTTATTTTCTTACAACCTTTTTTTGGATTCATCAATAAAGACTGACTACTTTTTCTTTGTCATCAATTTCTACATGGTATCAGAGTCTTTTATCTCTATATTTTTAATAATTAGATTGAAGAACTGTTAATTCGATTCACAGTTTTCGCACAGAGAGTTCGCTGGGGGTGCGGGGGGCAACGCGCCCCCGCTCGGGGCTCGGGGTTCGAGGTGAAGTTCGGAAAAAAAATTTTGGTGCAACTGTACAATTTTTATTGAGTTTCTTTTATTTTTGCAATACTTGGTTTTGTTTGGTGTTCGATTATTCGTGAACACAATTTGTTCTATCATCATGAGTGGTCGCACAGAAGATTCACTTCAATCGATCAGTGTACGATTGGATGAAAAAAATTATTCGTATTGAGATATGTTATGAAAAATTTTTTACGAGGAATATCTATGTGGGTATATATTTCAGGTGTGCGAGTTCAACCTATGGACATTAATGCTGATGATTATGCAAAGTCGTTGGATGTTTGGGAGACCGATAATGCGAAGATTATTACATGGATCAATAATTATATTTCACACTCCATTGGTGCTCAATTGGCCAAGTACGAGACAACCAAAGAGGTTTGGGATCATCTGGCAAGATTATACACGTAGTCTAACTTTGCCAAACAATATCAATTAGAAACAGATATACGTGCACTTCGACAGCAAGATATGGGGATACAAGATTTTTATTCTACCATGTCGAAACTATGGGACCAGTTAGCACTCACAGAATCCTCAGAATTGCGAGCATTCCCAGCTTATGTCACTCGTAGAGAAGAGTAACGTCTGGTCCAATTCTTGATGGCTCTTTGTGATGACTTTAAAGGATTATGTGGAACAATTTTATATCGCAGTCCTCTTCCTTCCGTTGATTCAGTAGTATATGAATTGCTAGCTGAGGAGATTTGTCTTAAGTCTCAGGTTGATAAGAGGACTGTTGCACCATCTACACCATCTATTTTTATAGCACCACAACAGTCTATGCTGTATAATCAAAGTAGGTCGACTTCGAAGGTTTCTAGTGATGAGTGTGCTTATTGCAAAGAAAAAGGATATTGGAAGTCTCAATGTCCATTATTGTTGAACAAAGGTAAACTACCGTAGCAATAAAAATGACCACCACAACAGTAATATCAGTAGCAACAACCTCAACAGCCACCATTGCTACATCAGAATGCTTCATGGAAATCTGGTAATCAACCACAATAGTTGTCAAATAGACTATCTCAGTCTAGTAATGCAGTGGTTGTCCCCTCTTTAGATCCTTATATGCTTGAGCAGTTTCAACAATTTCTTGTTTCACAGCCCTCTACCATGTCTGCTTCTTCTCATATAGGGTTTCCATCCTCCAGTACATCAGGTATATCTTCCTCTTTATGGATCTTAGATTCTGGAGCCTCTCATCATATGTCACCTAACTTATCATCTTTTATCTCTTTATCTTCTAATTCATCTTTATCAGTTATGACGACTGATGGTACTCCAATGCCATTATTAGGTGTTGGTTCTGTTGTTACAACTTGCTTGTCTTTTCATGATATCTATTATATTCCTAGTCTTATACTTAATCTTGTTTCTATTAGTCAATTATCTGAGTCTGGATAGTTAATCTTTTTTTCTTCATCAAGACCCGTGATCTCAGAAGGTGATTGGGATAGACCGTAGGCAAGAGGGACTCTATGTCTTAGATAAGCTTCAAGTACCAGATGTCGCAGCTTCTAGTGTACATTTGTCATCTTTCTGATTGAGTCGTTATTCTTCTAATTTTTATTTGTGGCATACTCGTCTAGGTCATGTTTTAGCATCTCGTTTATAATTTTTAGCTTCTTCTGGAGTATTAGGAATTTTAAAATGTCATGATATTTCAGATTGTAATGGTTGTAAATTAACAAAATTTTCTGCATTACCTTTTAATAAAAGTCTATCTTTTTCTCCTAATACTTTTGATCTTGTTCATTCTGATGTATGAGGGTCTTCTCCTGTTACTACAAAAAGGGAATCAAGATATTATGTTTCTTTTATTGATGATTGCACTCGCTATACTTAGGTTTATCTTATGAAACACAGATATGATTATCTTACCATTTTCAATAACTTTAAAGCTCTTGTCAAAACTCAACATTCAGTAGTTATCAAGTGTTTTCATTATGATTTAGGGGGGGAATACACTTCCAATAATTTTCTCATTTACTTGCATCAGAAGGTACTATACATCAAAACCTCATGTCGAGAAACACCTGAACAGAATGGGGTTGCAGAGAGAAAGCATAGACATCTTATTGAGACAACTCGTTCATTCATATTGTCTGCAGATGTTCCTAGTATTTTTTGGGGAGAAGCAGTTCTTACTGCTACTTATATAATTAATATGATTCCAACTTCTCACAATTCAGGTTTGTCTCATTTTCAAAAACTATATGGTCAAGCTCATGATTATTCCTCTTTACATCTTTTTGGTTGTACCTGTTTTGTTCTCTGACCACACGTTGAGCGTGATAAGTTATCCTCTAAATATGCTTTGTGTGTCTTCCTTGGTTATGGTGTTGGTCAAAAGGGATATCGTTGTTTTGATCCAATTAGTAAAAAATTATATGTTTTTCGTCATGTTGTGTTTCTTGAGCATATTCCTATCTTCTTCATATCTCTTCTATCACATGACATGACTCATGCAGATCTTATTCGCATTGATCCCTTCAGTACCGACATTGACGAAGCCTCCCCCACGGCTACTCTTCCATATGACGGCTTCACTGAATCTGGTATTCTCGAGACATCTCCTCCCCCTCTGCCTCCTACGACTGTTCCTTCACCTCTAGAGATTATGGACAATCCTATTCGTCAATCTACACATCTTCGTAAGTCTACTAAACTACCTGATTTTACTTATTCTTGTTATTCTACTTCTTTTGCCTCTTTTGTTGCCTCTATTCATCATATTTCTGAGCCTTTGTCCTATAGAGAAGCTATTGGTAATCCTCTTTGGCAGAATGCTATGGACAAGGAATTAATTGCTCTGCATCATACTCATACTTGGGATTTGGTACCTCTGTCACCAGGGAAACGTGTCATTGATTCTTGTTAGGTCTATAAGATCAAAACTAAATCTGATGGTTCTGTCGAACGGTACAAAAGCTCTTCTTGTTGCTAAAGGTTACTCTTAGGAGTATGACATGGATTATGAGAAAACTTTTGCCCTTGTTGCTAAAATGACCACTGTTCAAATGTTAATTGTTGTTGCCTTTATTTGTCAATGGAAGATATCTTAGATGGATGTCAAAAATACTTTCTTGAATGGTGATATTCAAGAAGAAGTGTATATGTTGCCCCCTCCTGGAGTTGCTCACCGATCTAGTAATGTTTGCAGGCTTCACAAAACTCTCTATGGACTCACACATGCACCATGTACTTGGTTTGCCAAGTTCTCCACGGTGGTTACCTCGCTTGACTTTCATCTCAGTAATCATGATTTAGCTTTATTTGTCAAGTGCACGTGTGCAGGTCATATACTTTTGTCTTTATATGTTGATGATATGATAATTACTGGTGATGATTTTGATGGAATTGAGTCTTTGAAATTTGAATTAGTTCGTTGTTTTTTTATGAAAGACTTGGGTTTACTGCACTATTTTCTGGGGATTGAGATCGCCTCTTCACCTAAAGGTTATCTCTTGTCTCAGTCAAAGTACATAGCTGATCTTTTTGAGCGTGCACGTCTCACTGACAACAGGATAGTTGATACTCCCCTTGAGACTAATGCTAGGTACTCTCCATCAGATAATTCTCCTTTGCTAGTTCCTAACCTCTACCGTACGGTTGTGGGAAGCTTAGTTTATCTCACTGTGTCTCGTCCTGATATTGCGTATGTTGTACATGTGGTTAGTTAGTTTGTCGCTGCACCGACTACAGTTCATTAAGCTTCTATTCTTCGCATTCTTCGGTATCTTTAGGGAACTCAGTTGCAAAGTCTCTTATTCCCTTCTACTTCCTCATTAGAGCTCTGTGCATATTCTGATGCTGATTGGGCGGGTGACCTTACGAATCATAAGTCGACCACTGACTTCTGTATTTTTCTTGAAGATTCTCTTATCTCTTGGAAAAATAAGAAGCAAGATGTTATTTCGAGATCCTCCAGAGAAACTGAGTATCGTGTCATGGCTACCACTACTTGTGAGATTGTTTGACTACGTTGGTTGCTTGCAGATATGGAAATTTTTCTTCAAAAACCTACTACTCTTCATTGTGATAATCAGAGTTCTATTCAGATTGCGCACAATATAATTTTTCATGAGAGAATGAAGTAGATTGAGATAGATTGTCATTTCACTCGTCATCATCTACAGATTGACACTATCACATTGTCTTTTGTTCCTTCCTCACTCAGATAGCTGATATGTTTACCAAGCTTCATTCCGCTTCGTGCTTCTAATTTTTATCTGAAAAACTCTCAATGCTTCTGGCTATAGCATCGTGAGTTTGAAGGGAGATGTTAGATTATATAATTAGCATTATTTGTTTATAGCATTGAGGGTAATTTAGTCTTTTACTTTTTCAATTTAGGATTTAGGTTTTCTGATAATTAACTATATAAGACTTTGTACTCTTTATTTTCTTACAATTTTTTTTTTTGGATTCATCAATAAAGACAACTACTTTTGTTTAGCACCAATTTCTACACGAAATATGTAGTCTATTTCTTAATTATCTCATCAAATTTTAGAAGGATAAATCATAACTATTCAATTACTCATTGATCACTTGAAACATGTAGCATACACACAACAAAAGTTCATCGATTAGTTCATTTTAAGGTTTACAAGTTTAGACTTTAAAGTTTTTGAGAAAACAACTTATCGATGGGATTGTCACTCTTCTCCCAATTAAAAAATCAATTCCTGATTCCTCTTATACATGGATTACAGTTGTAATTTTTACAACTTTGTAGCAGTTACTATAATATTATAGTTGTAGCAACTATAACATTATAGTTGTATCCACTATGATTTCATAATTATTACAACATTTTAGTAACTATATGTTCATAGCCGCTACATTGGTATTGTAGTTGTAACAACACATGCTAGTGTTGGGATCTTGATGTTCGCTAGAGGAGGGGGGGAGGGGGTGAATAGTGTCTCATTCAAATCGTTACTTCCTACATTGTTAATACGCAGCGGAAAATAAAAATACAAACTAACAAGAAGAAAACTAAATCCTATAAACAATAAGGAAAGACAATAAACTAAAAACAAACCATAACACAAAGCGTTTACGTGGTTCGGAGATTAGGGCTCATACTCCACGGTTGTCTGTAAGATGGACGATCTCAATCCGTAGGTGGATGACTCTCCGAAAACCTCCGGCTAGCTCAAACCTCCTTCTCAGTGGAGAAACCTCACCACAACCTTGATCTAAATACTCTTAGATCACAAGAATAGCTTGGAGGCTTTGGAAGACTACTAATAGGGGTTAACCATCTCTATTTCGTCAACCTTAACCAAGCTTCTAATGCTTTGTTATATAGGCCACAAGTTGGAAAACCCCGCCTGCCAGTCTACTGCCAAAACCATCAGTCAACTGTCCTCTATGGAGATTCGACCGTTACAACCCAATGACTCGATACCAGTCGATTGATACTTCCATCAGTCAACTGCTCCATACTAACCGAACGAACAAAAGTATTCTGTTCGCTCCCAGTTGACTGTCCGGTCGATCGCACCAATCGACTGTTACATTACTGTTACAGTAGCGCTACAGTAAAACTCTAAACCTAGGATTTAACCCCCGAGTACATTCGTTCACCACTCGTCCTCGCCCGACCAACCTAGACCTAGCCTTCTAGTCTCCTCCATCAGCCTTGCACACCTCGGATGCCTCCCCATCCTTCACGTCTTGCCTTCTGGAGCTTCCATCGACCTTGTCATTGTTGTCGGGTCTTCCTTTGCCAAGAGGTCGCGCCTCCGGGACTTCATTCATTGCCAAGTCACACTTGGACTTATGTTGCCAAGACTACATGCTTGGACTTACACCGCCAAGACTCATCCTTGGACTTTCCTCCTTTGCCAAGATCACCCTTGGACTTTCCTTGTTGTACCTGTATCCTGCACACTCACAATGCATATCAAATACAACAATAAACATAATTTAAATCTTTATCCAAATATCAAAACTTAGGGTACCTAGATTGCTCCAACAGCTAAAACGTGATAAAATTAGGCAGGAAAAGGGATAATATTACACATGCCCAATGTATATATATGTCAAAGGGGTATCTATATCATTTTAAAGGGGATTAGATGTCATTTAGATATAAAATTTAAAATAAGGCACTACTTTGACTATTCAGAGAATCAAAGACACTCATGTCATTTTTTTCCCATTGAGTTTTGTTGTCGTGTTTCATTATTGGTTCAAAGAGCATATCTAATCTATCACTAAAATATCAAATTTAGTATAAAATTAGTACCAAAATACTTCAATCCATACACCAAATTTCACACCAAATATGGTGTGGTGAATAGTTCAACCTCATCTTTGTTTCCACTATTCACATTGTTGGGACTTTCGGGCCGCAAGAACCGCTTTTTGCGTTGCGAAAACCCCGAAGTCTTGCCACGGATTCGTGCGAAGATATATATATATATAAATGTTACATGTACATGTTTGTTATTCTAGATCTACCTTAGATCTACATGAAAAGGAAGTATACCTTTGAAGCGAAGCCCTTCGCAAATCCCGCTCGTCCAAGGTTCGTCGGATCTCAAGTGTGTTCAAATGTACACACCTCTATAAGTATCCACACGAACAAGAGATGGAGAGGAAACCTTAGAGTGTGCTAGCACCCCAAGGAGTCTCGACAATGGAGGAAGAGAGGGAAAGAAGAAGAAGAGAGGAGGAAGAAGATGACCTCTTGAATTGAGCACATAATTGTATTCAATCACATCTAAAGTGGCCGACCACTAAAGGAGAGGTTTTAAACCTCCATGGAATACCAAGAGTCATGACTCTTGGTTTTCCTCATGAGGTGGCACACCATGAAGTGGCCTTGATGATGTGGCACATCATCATTGGCTGACCCTATGCCAACTCACAAATGAGGTGGCTTTGGTCAAGTCAAGGTCAAGTCAAACTTGACTTAAATTCTCCATAGTTGATCAAATCTAACCATTGATTCAAGTCAATTTGATTTAATGAATCTCTATTCATTAAATTAAATTGATTCAATGAGTCATAATCTAAATTAGACTCATTGGACACATGAATCAAATTAAGTCTAACTCAATTAGTTTAATTTGGATTACTCTTAATCCAATTTGGTTCATCACATGAATCTAATCCTTTAAGTTTATCAAATGAACCTAATCTCCATCTAATTGCCCTTTGTGTGTAATCCTATAGGTTCTTGTAACGTTGGCAATGTTCCTAAACTCATTTAGAAACATAAGTAATGAGCGGTATCTAGCAACACATCATTACTATCAAGTTACAAGAATATTGAGATCCAACATCACCTTGTGACTACTAATTGTGACTCTCACAATATGTGACAATGTCCTTCTATCCTTGACATCTAGATTGATCAATTTGAGGCATAGACCTTGTCATCTTCTAATCAATCTATATCTTGAACTCCAAGTAGACTCACTCTAATCAAATGAGCTCAATATCTTATATTGACTCATTTGGGCATGACCATGCACTTAGTGGTCTCACTCTATCAAGAATCATGATGTCACTCCCGTCATATAGGAAAGATAGATCCCATCTACATTGCTCACATCCCTCCGCATAATTTGTTACATACCCAGTAATCGTCTTTATAGTCCACCCAGTTACGGGTGATGTTTGACGAAGCCAAAGTATGCAACTCCTTATGTAGGGAACTATGGTGACTTCAGGTCCAAGGACTGATAGTCATACTAATAGTCATATGAAAAAGTATATGACACTCATATAACGATCCATGATACTTTCTCATGGCGGGTCATTTAGTATACATTCTCCAATGCATACCCATGTGTCAACTTGATATCTCTATATCCATGACTTGTGAGATCAAGTCATCGTGTTGACCTACATGCTAGTCTCGTCGCATTAACATCGTCCCTGAATGTTAATACTTGACTAGGAATGATTAAGAGTAGTGTTCTCTATATCATCTCACTATCGATTCAACCAATCGATTGATATAGATAAGAACCTTCTACTCAAGGACGCTATTATACTTAGTTATTTGACACCAATACAAGTATAATAACCATAAATAAATATCTTTATAAATATATAGGAATATGATACATCGAGTCCATACAACAATCATCATATGATTGACTTTAGGGTTTTAACTAACAATCTCCCACTAGCACTAGTGTCAATCAGTGTAGGGTCTAATACCCAATGACTTAGTGTGACCATCATGCTTTCTCTGTGCCAAAGCCTTGGTCAAGGGATCAACGACGTTAGCCTCTGTGGGTACTCTGCAAATCTTCACATCTCCTCTATCGATGATCTCTCAAATGAGATGGAAGAGTCGTAGTATGTGTTTGGTCCGTTGGTGTGAGCGAGGTTCCTTAGCCTGTGCAATTGCTCCATTGTTGTCATAATAGAGCTCTATAGGATCGGCTATGCTAGGAACCACCCCAAGCTCAGTAATGAACTTGCGGATCCAAACTGCGTCCTTTGCTGATTCTGATGCAGCAATATACTCGGCCTCTGTTGTAGAATCAGCAACTGTGTCTTGCTTCGAACAACACTACCATTCAAGCAAAACATGAACCCAGACTACGATCTATAATCATCCTGGTCAGTTTGAAAGCTGACATCACTGTAACCCTTTACAACTAGCTCGTCATCGCCTCCATATATCAAGAAATATTCTTTAGTTCTTCTCAAGTACTTAAGAATATTCTTGACCGCTATCCAGTGGCATTCACCTGGATCTGACTGGTATCTGCTCGTCATGCTCAAAGCATACGAAACATCAGGACGAGTACATAGCATGACGTACATGATAGATCCTATGGTTAAAGCATAAGGGATCTTATCTATGCGGTCTCTCTCCTCTCTAGAAGAGGGACTTTGAGTCTTCGAAAGACTCATACCATGTGACATCGGCAGAAATCCTTTCTTTGAATTCTGCATGGCAAAACGTAGTAATACCTTGTCAACATATGTACTTTGACTTAGGCCAGACAATCTCTTAGATCTATCTCTATAGATCTTTATGCCTAAAATGCAGGCTGCTTCACCTAAGTCCTTCATTGAGAAAGAATTCCCCAGCCAAGTCTTGACAGACTACAACAAAGGAATATCATTCCCAATGAGTAGTATGTCATTCACATACAATACAAGGAAGACAACTGTGTTCTCAACAACCTTCTTGTAGACACAGGGTTCATCTTCATTCTTGATGAAACCAAACTGTTTGATCGCACCATCGAATCGAAGATTCTAGCTCCGAGAAGCTTGCTTTAGTTCATATATGGACTTATGCAACTTGCATACTCTGCCAATATGCTGTGGATCTACAAAACCCTCAGGTTGTGTCATGTACACATCATCGAGCAAGTTTCCATTCAGAAACGTGGTTTTGACATCCATCTGCCAGATCTCATAATCGTGGTATGCTGCAATAGCAAGCATGATCCGAATGGACTTAAACATCGCTATTGGAGAAAAAGTTTCATGATAGTCAATACCATGAATTTGCTTGAAACCTTTAGCTACCAGATGACCCTTATATATAAGTCCATCTATGTCAGTCTTTCTCTTAAAGATCCACTTACACCCAATGGGTTTGACCCCTTCAGGTGGATCAACCAAAGTCCATACTTGGTTGGTGTACATGGATTCCATCTCGGATCTCATGGCCTCTAGCCATGACTCAGAATCTGGTCTCATCACAGCTTCCTGATAGGAGGTAGGCTCATTCTCAACGAGCATAACGTCATCATGGTCAGACAAGAGAAATGAGTATCTCTTAGGCTGACGACGTACCCTATCAGACCTGCGAAGAGGTAGGTTTACTTGAACTGGTTGTTGTTTCTCAACTCCTTGTGGAACAATCTCATCATTCACAACACTTTGTGGTTCCAGTCCAACTTCCATCAAGGCTTTAGTGCCATGGTCCATATCCTGAACTTCTTCAAGATTGAACGTACTTCTACTAGTTTTTTTAGAAACAAAATCCCATTCTAGAAATATCCCAGTTTTAGCCACAACTACTTTGTGTTGACTGGGAATGTAGAAGTAATATCCCTTCGTTTCCTTGGGATATCCTATAAAATAGCACTTATCAGATTTGAGTCTCAATTTATCTGAGACTTGACGTCGAATGTAAGCCTCACAACCCCAAATCCTCATAAAAGACACTTGGGCATCTCTCCCAGTCCATATCCTATATGGTGTCTTTATCACAGCCTTGGATGGAACACGGTTAAGTATGAAGGTTGCTGTGTCTAGAGCATAGCCCCAAAGAGAAATAGGAAGATCTGTGTGACTCATCATAGATCACACCATATCTAATAGGGTACGATTTCTCCTTTCAGATACACCAATCCACTGTGGTATTCCAGGAGGAGTGAGTTGGGATAGAATCTCACACTCAGCTAGATAGTCACGAAACTCATGGCTAAGGTATTCACCACCTCGATCTGATCGAAGTATCTTAATACTTTTGCCAAGCTGATTTTGTACTTCATTCTTGAATGCTTTAAACTTTTCAAAGGATTCAGACTTATGTGTCATCAAATACACATAACCATCTCTACTGAAGTTATCAGTAAATGTAATGAAGTAACTATAACCACCTCTGGCAGTGACATTGAAAGGGCCACATACATCACTATGTATAAGTTCTAACAAGTCAGTCGCTCTCTCGCTGTGCCCACTAAAGGGAGCCTTGGTTATCTTGCCCAGTAGGCATGACTCACATGTCTCATATGATTCAAAATCAAATGAATCCAGCAAACCATCTTTATGAAGTTGGGATAAGCGTTTGTCATTTATATGACCTAAGCGACAATGCCAAAGATAGGTTTGGTTCATTTCATTTGACTTGAACCTTTTGGTACTTATGTTATAGATGGAGTTCTCTAAGTCTAGAATGTAGAGTCCGTTCATCAGAGGTGCACTACAATAGAACATATTGTTTAAATAGATGGAACAACATTTGTTCTTTATTATAAACGAAAAACCTTTCTTGTCTAAACAAGAAACTGAAATGATGTTCTTGGTAAGAGTAGGCACATAACAACATTCATCTAATTCTAGTACAAGCCCAGAGGGCAGAGATAGATAGTAAGTCCCTACAGCAATAGCAGCAACCCGTGCTCCATTGCCTACTCGTAGGTCCATCTCGCCCTTTGTCAATGCCCTGCTATTTCTCAGCGTCTGCACATTAGTACAAATGTGAGAAGCACATCTGGTATCCAATACCCATGATGCAGAAATAGATAAATTGACTTCTATAACATATATACCTAAAGTAGAAGTCTCACTTCTCTTCTTCTTGAGATCTTCCAGATATACTTTGCAGTTCCTCTTCCAGTGCTCAGTCTGACAGCAGTGGAAGCAGGTAGCATCCTTGGCAACCCCTCCTTTAGGTTTCAGTGCCTTGCCTTTGTCCTTGGCTCGAGACTTTCCCTTTCCTTTAGGCTTGCCCTTGCCTTTATGCTTTTGCACCATCAAAATGGAGTTGGACTTTACCTTCTTAAGGTTTAGCTCAGCAGTTCTCAACATACTTAGCAGCTCGGGCAGTGACTTGTCAATTTTGTTCATGTTGTAATTCATGACAAATTGACTGTAGCTCTCTGGTAAGGATTGCAAGATCAAGTCTGTGGCCAGCTCTTAGCCAAGTGAGAATCCCAACCTCTGTAGATTTTCTATGTACCCAATCATCTTGAGCACATATGGACCTAGGGGAGTCCCATCTTGCATCTTGCATTGAAACAGTGCCTTGGAGATCTCGAATCTCTCGTGCCTTGCTTGTCTTTGATATAGTTGATGAAGATGTTCAACCATATCATAAGCTGACATCAACTCATGTTGCTTTTGAAGCTCAGAGTTCATGGTTGCGAGTATGAGGCATGGCATATCTAATGCGTCATCTTGATGCTTCTTGTAAGCATCTCGGTCAGCTCGCGTGGCTGTGGCAGAAGGTGCCTCCGGAATGGGTTGCTCCAAGACGTACAGTTTTCTCTCTTAAGTGAGAACAATTCTCAGATTCCTGTACCAGTCCAGGAAATTAGCTCCATTGAGCTTGTCCTTGTCAAGGACAGAACGCAGGGAGAAGATGTTCGTGTTTGTCGACATGGCAATTTACAACAGAAATAATGCAGAAAGTAAATATCATATTCCATTTATTATTTAATTAGGTCTTTAACTAAATGATGCTCCCACTGAATTATAGGATTTTTGTAGAATCAAGTCATGGATGTGGTCAAACCACACTACTAGATTCTTACCAATTAGCTATAATTTTCGTGGGACAAGATCCACATCATACTATGTCTTGAGTTAGCTTTGGCTAAATTGCCTAAACTTAGTATGATAGGTAGATAACGAATTATCAATTACATCTCTATGCAACTCTTGTATATAGGATCAAAAATCTCATTTATATTAAAACTTGAGTTAGCTTTAACTAAATCATCCAAGATTTAGTATAAATGTGATTTTTATCTTATCATCCAACCATTGGAAAATGCCTATAGTTTTACCCAATCCAATTGAGTTAACTAGTTATGCTCAATCTAATTGAGTTTGCACTCACCCAAGCTTTGATAGGCAGGACCAAGATTGTCCCTCCGCACCCTACCAAGATAATATGTGTTGCTCTGCTTTGGCATATTCAACAACAACAAATGATCGAGGTAGTAATGAGTATCAAAACTTGGTAGGCATATCGAGTTGACTTGATTAAGATCTAATCTAATGGTGGATTCGTATCTTATACGCATCAAGGCACTAATTATCCTACACTAGCATACATCACATACACACAAGCAATGAATAATTAAATTTTGATTAGGTCATAGCCCTACTGTTGGAACCCCAAGGTTATTTTGGTGTGATCAACAAGTTACGTCAGGTCCTATGTGTTTCTAACCTTGTGTCTAAGTGTGCTGGAGCTTAGGAGCACAGATAGTCGAGTGGAAGACGCAGCTAGCGTGAAGGACGACAGTCCGAGGGACGAGGTGTTGCAGAAGAGTACACCGGCGGACGAGAAGGAAGCGTGCGGTGGTTCTGAGGGACGAAAGTCGGAGCGGAATTTTGCTCGGGGAGCAAGAGACGCAGCTAGCGAGAAGGATGGCACGCGGTGCGTCCGAGGGAAGAAAACTGCGAATGAGTACACCGGCGGACGAGAAGGAAACACACAGCGATTCCGAGGGACGAGAAGCCGGAGGGAAGCCTGCTCGAGAAGACCGGAACTTGGGTTCGGGTGAGCCCTATTCCGGATCGCAGAGATCACCCAATCAAGCGGATCCGGAGCAGAGGACCCGGACGAAAGTCATCTAGAGTTGACTCAGCATCCGGGGCGCCCGGACCAGTCCGGGGCGCCCGAACAAGCCCGGGGCGCCCGGACAAGCCCGGGGCGCCCGGACAAGCCCGGGGCGCCCGGACAAGCCCGGGGCGCCCGGGAGTCAGTTTTTGACCGGATCGAGCTTTGACTCGATCTGAACGTTGGGGGATAAAATTTATCCCCCCCCAGGGCGCCTGGAACCCTTCCAGGCGCCCCGACTAAGGCTATAAATATAACCTTGGTCCAGAAGCTTTGGAAAAACTCAGAAATTTACATTCCAAACACTTGTGCGCTTCTTTTCTAGTTTAGCTTCTGTCTTTTGTGCTTTCACTGCTGTAAGAGACTTCTCCGCCTGAAGGAGATATTTTAGTGCACGTTCATTTCTTGGATTAACAACCTCCTTGGTTGTAACCAAGTCAAGTTGTGAGCCTCTTCTTTTTGTTTTTTATTTACTGCTAATTTATTTTATGCAAGTGTTTTGTTGAAAGTTCGAGAAGGGTCTTTGTTGTTTTTTTTTCAGGCTATCCAACCCCCCTTCTAGCCGGCCACAAGGTACTACACCTACTACGATCTTCTCAAGCCAATGAGAAGATCGGACGGTCAACCTAGGGTCAACAGCTTCTTCAAGCTCCTCCCTTTGACCACCATGTGTTGCTCACACCCTCCTCGTCGTTCCTTATCGAGTGGACCTTCCACCACTACATTTTTGTACATTGCAAATATGAAACTCGAGTTACATTCGAGTCTAAAACTATTTTACAACAGGAATATAAAAAGAGAGGTACGGCGCGCAGGTCGCATATAACAAATACAACACACACAACACACAAAAATGACACGCAGACCATATTATGAATTACAACACACTTTGTCAAATCAAATTGGGTTTTTGGGCCATGACCATCACAAAATCATACATAATTCTAAATTATGTATTTTACATAAATTTATGTAATTTTACTACTGTTTTTACAATTTTATGAGTTACAATTTCCCGACGGTCCCGTTTAGCAATTTTTCGGGCGCGGTCGCAGGACAATGCCCTTGCGGGGTTAGGGGCAGCGCCCCTTCTCGTGAAATGAGTATCACGAGTGTCCTACTATGATCTAACAGCGCCTTAACCCGTTGTCCCAAAATAATTTGGGTGAGAACTTGCCGTTTCGAAAAAATTTTCTCGGTAGTCGAAGCCTACAAGTGTCCTAGCACTCGTTGCTTCACCTCTACGAGAAAAATACTCATAAAAACCATAAAAAACGTAAACTTACAGAAACTTACAGAAACTTACAGATTTGATATTTTTCATAAAAATACAAACGAAACATGTACACGTTTCGCACGTGGCTCTGATACCACTGTTGGGACTTTCGGGCCGCAAAAACCGCTTTTTGCGTTACGGAAACCCCGAAGTCTTGCCACGGATCCGTGCGAAGATATATATATATATAAATTTTGCATGTACATGTTTGTTATTCTAGATCTACCTTAGATCTACATGAAAAGGAAGTATCCCTTTGAAGCGAAGTCCTTCGCAAATCCCGCTCATCCAAGGTCCGTCAGATCTCAAGTGTGTTCAAGTGTACACACCTCTATAAGTATCCACACGAACAAGAGATGGAGAGGAAACCTTAGAGTGTGCTAGCACCCCAAGGAGTCTCGACAATGGAGGAAGAGAGGGAAAGAAGAAGAAGAGAGGAGGAAGAAGATGACCTCTTGAATTGAGCACACAATTGCATTCAATCACATCTAAAGTGGCCGACCACTAAAGGAGAGGTTTTAAACCTCCATGGAATACCAAGAGTCATGACTCTTGGTTTTCCTCATGAGGTGGCACACCATGAAGTGACCTTGATGACGTGGCACATCATCATTGGCCGACCCTATGCCAACTCACAAATGAGGTGGCTTTGGTCAAGTCAAGGTCAAGTCAAATTTGACTCTTCATCTTCCCTCTCATGTCAAGTCAAACTTGACTTAAATTCTCCATAGTTGATCAAATCTAACCATTGATTCAAGTCAATTTGATTTAATGAATCTCTATTCATTAAATTAAATTGATTCAATGAGTCATAATCTAAATTAGACTTATTGGACACATGAATCAAATTGAGTCTAACTCAATTAATTTAATTTGGATTACTCTTAATCCAATTTGGTTCATCACATGAACCTAATCCTCTAGGTTCATCAAATGAACCTAATCTCCATCTAATTGCCCTTTGTGTGTGACCCTATAAGTTCTTGTAACGTTAGCAATGTTCCTAAACCTATTTAGAAACATAAGTAATAAGCGGTATCTAGAAACACATCATTACTACCCAAGTTACAAAAATGTTGAGATCTAACATCACCTTGTGACTACTAATTGTGACTCTCACAATATGTGACAATGTCCTTCTATCCTTGACATCTAGATTGATCAATTTGAGTCATAGACCGTGTCATCTTCTAATCAATCTATATCTTGAACTCCAAATAGACTCACTCTAATCAAATGAGCTCAATATCTCATATTGATTCATTTGGGCATAGCCATGCACTTAGTGATCTCACTCTATCAAGAATCATGATGTCACTCCCATCATATAGGAGAGATAGATCCCATCTACATCACTCACATCCCTCCGCATAATTTGTTACATACCCGGTAATCGTCTTTATAGTCCACCCAGTTACGGGTGATGTTTGACGAAGCTAAAGTATGCAACTCCTTATATAGGGAACTATGGTGACTTCAGGTCCAAGGACTGATAGTCATACTAATAGTCACATGAGAAAGTATATGACACTCATATAACGATCCATGATACTTTCTCATGGCGGGTCATTCATTATAAATTCTCCAATGCATACTCATGTGTCAACTTGATATCTCTATATCCATGACTTGTGAGATCAAGTCATCGAGTTGACCTACATGCTAGTCTCATCGCATTAACATCGTCCCTGAATGTTAATACTTGACTAGGAATGATTAAGAGTAGTGTTCTCTATATCATCTCACTATCGATTCAACCAATCGATTGATATAGATAAGAACCTTCTACTCAATGACGCTATTATACTTAGTTATTTGGTACCAATACAAGTAAGTATAATAACCATAAAAAATTATCTTTATAAATATATAGGAATATGATACATCGAGTCCATACAACAATCATCATATGATTGACTCTAGGGCTCTAACTAACACACATCACCATATTTGATGTCGCATAGGGTTTTTATTTTTTAATTTTATTATATAATTAATAAAATCAAATGTAATTCATTTGTAATTATTATTTTCTTTATCTTTATTTATAGGATATTTAAATGTAATTATTATTTATTATAAATTTAAATTAAGGGTATTTAGTAACATATTTAAATTTTATTAAGTATATTTGTAAACATTTAATTTATATATATAAATATAAATTATAGTTGAATGTTGAATTTTTAAAAAATTAACCTATTAATGAAGTATTAATCTTAAATATCAAATAAAAATATTAATAAATTTAAATGTATGTTAATAATTAAATTATGAATAAGAAAATTAGAATATTCTTTTTTGATATGGTATGGTATGGGTGGATTGGAGCTGGAATAATATTTAGTGATGAAATTGTATTATTTTGATATGATAATTAAATTCAAGATTGTCTAAATCTTTTTTAAACTTTATTTATTTTTAAATAAAATCCACTGAAAATGTATTTTATTAAAAAAATAAAAGAATGGAAAAAAACAATTATAGCTAAAAAACTTTTTATTGCATAGGGTCATAGAGAAGTGGCAATTTTTTTTCCTCTTAAAAACAGCGTTTTTTCTCAAACAAATTTGGGAAGTTCCATTTCTCAATTTAATGCCTAATATAGGGAACAATAAAGTAAAATAGTTTCAATTACTTTTTTGAATAAACTACATAAAGTCAAAAAGAATATTCCTTTTTATTCATATCATGGAAAAAAAATATAAGTATTAAAATAATGTTTTATTTATAAATTTCTGTCGGAAAACCTTGGAGCAAAAAGAAGAAAAATAACCAAAAGCAAAAATTAAAAAATTAAAAAAAAAAGAGAAAACTTTAATAAAAAACGAAAACCTATTTTTTAAATTATTTAAATACCTAATTATAAAAGCAAAAATAAATAAAAATAAACAACTGTAATAAAAAATAGAATATAAAAAAATTAAAAACTATATCTTGAAATGGTGTTGTTTTATACAAAGTAACTCAAAATGAAACGCAAAGTATTTTCGACAGAAGAGTATAAATGGAGCATCCTTTTGATATTTTTTTAAAATGAGATGCCCTTTTATAAAAATAAATAAAATAAAATAAAATAAAATTGAGATACATAATATGCCATAACATATCAAAAAAGACATCACATACGCAACGCTGACCAAGGTTTTCACAAAGCCCTATCCACAAGCCTTAGTTTCAGTCCGAATCTGATAACCATCAAGAAACAAGGAAGTCAAACCAAGAACAAGAAGAAGCCATCTCAAAGAAAACTACAAATTCAAAGGCTATTACCACATTAAAACATACTAAACATACAATCTTCCATTTCACTACTTGATCCCAAGTCCAATATCTTTGAAAAGCAAATATCCAAAACTCACTATAACTTCTTGTGACGGTAAAAGAGACCATCAAACTTTATAACCACAAGAGTCGTCTCAAAACCATTACAGCTACTACTAACAAATCTGTTTGTAATCATTAGGAAAGGGCTTAAGAGAACCAGCACTTGGTCATTCATCTTTCTCCTAGCATTGATCTGAATCCGGAGAACTTTCCACAAAAGGTTAGAGGTCTGAATCCAATGTGGTGTCGGCGACAACCTTTACTCCATGGTTAAAAGCTCAACGACTTGAACAAAAAATTAATCATCAATCAACTCAACTTACTTACCTATTAGATGGGGCAGCCTTAGTGATCAAAGATTGTGGCTGTCAAACAATTACAATATCAAGGAACAAAGCAATGTCAAACAACCATTCACTCTGTTGGATCATAAAAGCTTATGCCAAGGAATCCATGACAGCTTAATATATACAAATAAAGAACCATTAACAAAATGAAGACGCAAGTAAACGGCAATAATCTTTTTGCAGAAGTATTGAAACATTAATGTTATCTTACAATTGAATGAATGTACAAGACCAAGTAACTTTTATAGTGGACATAGAAGTAGTTTGAAACATTGCTCAGCAGCAGATATGGATCACAAAAGAGAATAAAAGAAGCAATCCATTCATGTTTTATAGTCTTGTGACCCACTAGGCACAGAACAAAGTTATAAGAGAATGATCTTCACTCTCATTGTTAAAAACAAATTACTTGCTAGATTATGTTAACACACAAAAATAAAAATAAAAATAAAAATAAAGAGAGTAAAGAAAATCCTCCTGCAACTATTCATGTTTCCAAGCATATAAAGTCAATGAAAAACCAAGGCCTTGAGGCTGAGTCTCCCTGAAAATTTCTGTGGTAGACCATGGCAACAATTTTTCAGATGAAAGGCAAGTTTGAAACATGAAGACAGCGCTCGCTGAAGGAGCACCAAAAAGCCAGCTATGAACATCCCAAAATACTTCCACGGGAAGCCCATCGACAAGAATTGTTTGGTTGCCACGGAATTTCCATGCAAGTCTCTTGATCTGCATTACCCGTTTCCGGTCAATACTGATCTCAAGGCAGGGATCCTTGAGCCCTAGAGTATCACACTCTATGGCAACTTCATGGAATTGACCATTATCACAAAATTGTGCTTTTGTTGAATAGATCTTCTTTCCATAAATATGCTCCTTCTTGGCAATGAATACTGCATTTGAAGGGCTGATACTAGTCTTCCGGTAAGCTTCTTTGGTTAGATCTCCAAGCTGGAGGATCATCTTATTGTTGTAGATAATGGAAACATAGAAACCTTCAAGAGGCTCAGGGCCAAATCCGAACTTGGCAGCAGAGAGATCCCAGAAAACAATTATCTTGCTATCCTCCACCTCCATGGTCTTGGAGCCCTTTCTCTTGGAGAACAACCATGGCTTAATTTCCACCTTGCAGAGGCATTGGTTGGCTAAATCGTCGATCTCAATGCTCAACCCTTGCCCCATCAGATTCTTGCTCCATGTAACATTGATTACACACGACCGGCCAAAGAGTTGAGCTTGGTAAAGACAAGTTACCAGATTTTGAGTAGTCTTGCTGGCTCCCGACGAGGAATCGGAGACTTGAACTCCACTTTCTCCAAAGCAGGAAGGGAAATCCTTCATTCTACTAATTCGTAACCAGTGCCAAGAATCGACAAAGAACCTGGAGAAGCAATCACCAGCCCAGCAGCCTCGCTTGCCTGCTCAAAGATGACGCATGTGAGGTAAATCCCTTCAACCAATCACATCGGACTTAAATTCTCAGTACCAAGCCAGAAACAAGCAATCAACCGAGTAAAGAGAAAAGAAACAAAGAATTTCCCAAGTCGCCTCCTTTTACAAAAAATCAAACATTCGAGATTCCAAAAGGAAAAGGGAAACAAGAAAAGGAGGAAAATAACAACCAAATCACCATCCCACTCGCCACAAGGATCAGATCCTTCTAAGAGCGGGATAAAAACCCTGATCCAAAAGCAGATCAAAAAAGCACCACCACCCAAATGAAGAAACGAAGCCCCTCCCAAAAAAAAAAATCGTTTTTGCAACAAGATCACAGCTCAAGAAGCTGGCCTCTTACCTGTTAACTCGTCTCATACTTGTCACAGCCAAGCAAATGCTGTTCCAGGAGTTGTTCTCCTGGAAGGCAAAAAGGAGATAGATTGGGCAAAAAGAAGAGAGAGAGAGAGAGAGAGAGAGAGAGAGAGAGGAGTTGAGATTGGGGAATGTGGGCAGCAGCAGCAGCGGTAGAAAAAGGGAAGAGAGAGCTCCGGTTGTTGTTAAAGCGGACAAAGTGGCAGTCGTGACGCTGTCAGCCAAGATGCCTCCACATCCAACTCATTCAAGCTCATGCTTCTGCTGCCGTTCGTGGTTATTACTGCGCAGAGGCAGGCAGCAAATGCCCAAGCTTCGCTCTTTACCACTTTGCCGCCTCCTAATTTCCATTTTACAGATCTCGATCCTAATTCTTGTTTCGAACAATTCTTGTTCAAATAATATCTTGTGAAAAAAAAACGCAAAATTTTCATTTTTGCCCCACCGTTTTTTTTAGTCTGATAGATAAGTCTCTCGTAGTTTGAAATTATTGCAATACCGCCCAAATTATCTAAATCTTGTATTTGGTTGGTCCATTTTAGTTTTTCCCAACTTTTTTATATTCCAAAAAAAGTTACTTTGGAAAGTTTATTTTAATTCAAAGGTATTTTCTAAAAATAGCTTAAAGGTAGAGAGCTATTTTGGTTAAACAAGGACAAAGTTTATTTTAATTAAAATGGCTTGAATGGTGTTGTTTTGTATAAAGTAGTTTTGGTGTTGCTTTTGTCAAAAATCTTAAAGTTAATTTGGTTAAAATTATGTTTTGAGATCAAATTTGTAGTAGAATCAGATCGTTGGAATTGTACAAAATCGATGAGATTAGTACGCTCTTACGTTATAAATAATTCTACACATGTTGGAACCACGGATAACATCCCCGTAAGTTGGCAATGATAGTTGAGGGGATCTTGGTCGACGGGCGGCAAAGCAGAAGGCACACATGAACATGTACAAGGAGACGACGCTGACAACTTGCAAGGAAGTCAATGAATTAAGGTTGTTCTCTGACTGCTCGTGATGGAAAAGAGGGGAAGACATCGGCTGACAACGATTGGTGAGGGGAGCAACAATGGCGAACACGCGGATGAGGGGAGAGCAATATCAACTCATGTGTAGAATTGTGATCTTAGAAATTATGGTTAAAACAATTCCATGTGATATTATTTTATTAGAAAAGCAACTTCAAATTACACTATTTTGTACAAAATAATTTTAAGATAAAATGTAAAAGATATTTTAGATAGAAAAAAAATAGAGATGAGTGTTCTTTCAATAATTTTTTAAAAGAGGAACAAGCTCTTAATTATGATAAATTTGAAAGCATGATTGATAATTAGAACCTTCTTTTTTTTTACATATTCCAACCCTAGAAATTTATCATTTACATAATTGGGTAGGGAATGAATTGACTATGTAGCTCCGAGGGAGGACCATGTTGAAAATATTACTTTATAAACATTAATGGGTGTACAACAAGAAGAAGTAACGTAAGAGCAATTAAATAGTTTCGCTTTCATGTAATTGTATTACATTAATTGTAAGCAAAACTAATTGAATCTACCTACTACGACGTGGTTATGTAATACAATCTCTAATATTAAAATTCATTTAACTTATTTGATAGCCTATAGATTTGATGAACGTCTCGATCGAATAATATGTGGTTGTGACAACGTGCCGTGAAAATATTTGCTTTTTGAATGACTAAAGTGTTGATTTGCAAGGTTAAACGAGTAGCTAAGTTTTGTAGTGTTCAAACTTATTTAATAAGATAATCAAATTGATTTTAAAATGAATTAAGTTATTGAAATAATTGCTCAAGTTTCATTTCTTTCAATTCAATTTTTTTTGATCATTTAAAATTTTATATTTTAAAGTTTTTTTGATTAGTTGTTGAGCTTGATAATAAGTTGTTCATTCATTTTGAAAGTTTCATTATTTATTTAATATGTTGGTAAAAGTTTTGTTGATAAATATGATTCACAAACTTTATACATGAACATTGTTTTACGAATATTACTCACAAATATTATTCATGAATAGTTCACAATCTTTATTCATGAATACTAATAGGGACAGATCTAGGATTTTAGATTTGGAGGATCGTATACTAAGTGACGAAAATAATTATTAAACGTATTATATAATAATGACTTCTCTAAATTTTTATGAAAAATATATATTTAGTTTAAATGTGAAAAATAATAGAGAAAACATAATTTCAAATTTAGCCCGGATTTGAAGACCAACTTATATATTTATTTTTAAAGGGGCCAAACAATATATATGCTAAAAATTAAAAAAAAAATATATATATAAAAATAATGTCATGTCCTAAAGTAAATCTACCCTGAATACTAATGAGATGAATACATGTGTTCTAGTTTAATTTAACAAATTATTTAAATTTGTTCATTTAATTAACCTTACATATAGTAAACGAACATAAATAAATTCTTACCAAATTGAATATCAAACTTGTTCATTAATATTTGATTTATTTAACGCCCTATTGATTTGTTTTTCAATGGAATCTATTGTTCTTAGTTTACTTTTAAAAAATTGTGGAAAATTTTATGATATCGTAGGAGCCTCTAATTAATGGGTTTGATGGCAATAACTCACCTACAACTAACACATGCAACTACTCCTAGAAGCATAGTGGAATCATATCAAATAGAATGGCTCATCTACTAAAATTAATGGCAAATATCGTAGTAGCGTGCTAAAGCTAAAGAGAGCTAATATATTAATGGCAGCCTTGAGAATAAATATAAAAGGTAAAAATTTTACAAAAAACAACTCAAATTTTGTAATTTTATACATAAAGTATTATTTTCTTCAAAATTTATCTCCCCTTGTTGCTGTTCCTTGACAAGCAAAAATCAACCATCTTTTCAAGATGCTTCGGTTGATATATAGGATGGGAACAACAAGGAAGACATAACAATGTGGAGGATCAAAGGAGAATCAATTAAATTGATGAATTGGGAAAATGAAAATAAATTGGAAGGGTTAAATTGAAATATTTAAAGGTGCTTGACCTGGCACAACCTTTATCCCTCCAAGAACTTGCGTGGCCATTGAAAGCTCTTTTATTAAGTATTCAATGCAAACAGATAAAAACTCATTTGCTAATGATTAGGCAACCATTAACTATTTAGATATAATAATCCTTATCACTAAAAAAAAAAAATAACCCACTATAAAAGTCTTATAAAGAACTTCCATATAATTTTAAAGCTCATATAGCATACCCAATCCCATTTGATCCAATTATTCTATGGATAACATATTTGAAATTTAGATTATAAAAAAGGAACAAAATAAAGTAGGCTTTTGAGCTTGGCTTGATTTTAATTTATTTTGAACTTATAGTTTTTTTAATTAATAATTCTAAAAAAATTATGTCACTTAAAATATTAATTAATGATTACTATTGACAATACCACCCCTTTAATATTGATGAAGAATCAATAGTCTATCAATAATTGTCATAAATAATAGCATTTATTGATTTAATATTTTGGAATGGCCTTTAAAAAAAGGATGATTATTAGGGATAGTTCCACTAAGGGGATAAGAGGGGACAACTGACCCCTTAAATATTTTAATATGAAATTACTATAGTACTTTTATGTTTAAAAATTTTACATATAAATTATAATTAATAAAATATACTCCTCCATTAATCTATAGCCAGAATCAAAAAGGATTATTTTTTTTCAGAAATACTCTTTATCAGTAGTCTTCACAAATGCTCTTTGGCGGATTAAATAAAAAATATTATTTAAATTTTATTATTATATTTAATTATTTTATGTGATAATATATATATATATCTTACTATTTTATTAAAAATCTTCCCCCTTTACTAACTAATTTTGGTGAAGCCTAAAATGTATTTCAAGATAATTTCAAGATTTATTAGTACATTTCATAATATATATATATCTTACTATTTTTATTAAAAATCTTACTATTTACACTAAAAATAATTTCAAGATTTATTAGTACTTCCACAAGCCAAACAATCTAGAGTTCGAGACTCAGCTCAGCGTATTATTATGAATTGTTCTTATCATTAATTTTCTGATTGTTTTATATAAAAAAATATAATTCTCTTTAGTCCCATATCTTAGAATTGACAACACTATGATCAAAGAAGCTTCTATAAATATTTTAAGCCGACAATATTAAAAAATATATTTTTCTTAATTTTTTTACTAAGACAAATATAATATTAAATTTAAATAATTTTTTGCATAGGGAAGGGATTCTCTAGCGCTATTGCATGGATCTGACGAATCTTACCCAAATAATTAATTCTTGGTTTATAAAATAATTCAGATTTTTAAAGACCCAAATAATTTATATATTATTATATTACACATATATTATTATAAATTATAAAATAATTTATGTGACTCTTTATCCATTGATAAAAGATTCACCTCTGGTCTTTGTAATGAAAGAAATGGAGAATTTAGGTATATAACTTTGATCAAATTTTGTATGTTAAGAAGGTTAGATTTTGTTAATATGTCTTTTTTGTAATTTCAAAAGTGTATATATATATGTTTTACCAGTTTTTTGAAAAACGCAAAATGATTTCCTACTATCTAAAATATTAGTTCACATTCATTCATATTTAGCAGTATTCAATATAATGGAGAAATTTATTATTATTGACTTTACCTTTTTTATTTTTATTGATTTTCTTTTTGTCCCACGGGCATCAATCTTAGAGGGCCCTACATGATATCTATGATATCTAGACTTTTTATAATTAAAATTGAACATTTCGAATTATTACACATAATGAAATTGATATATATATCCTTTTTTTGTCCATGTAGATACTCCACTCCATCATAAACTTGAATTATAACTTATTTAACAGTTAATCTATCAAAACAAATTTAAGAAACTCCTTCAAACTCAACTTTGAAAATTAGTTTTTGTGTTTCACTTAGAGGTCGAGCTAATTGGAAAGGGAAACCATTATTCTGAGCTACACAAACAAATAGGGACCAAAGATAAGCATGGGATGAACTCATTCTCACTGTGCTCGATAGATAGGCAATATCAAGAATACACACTACATTAAAGCTCCTAGTGAACTAATATGTGTTGGATTTTATCCCTCTATTAGATGAACTTACATGTTATTTGTAAGCATACGAATTTATGTCATAAAAATAAATTCATTAAGTGATCTAATTAAATATATTTGCAGGTTTGCATTATTAGATGTGGGTTTACATATGTAGAACTCATTAAACCATTTTGTTATGATCTAAGTGCTGATAACAAAACTAGGGGTTTATTGCTATATATAGGGCATGGTTCTAGTAGGGTTAGGTATTCTGACACATTTCCTTGCTACTCATTGGTGAGGAGATTATGACACTATCACCCTAAGGGTCTGTCTATATAGGGTGAGGAGAATGTTCATTAATGGAAAGGGGAAGAGAGGGGAAGGAAGGGAAAGAGAAGAAGTAAAGTATTTATATTCTCTTTATTTGAGAGGGAGGAAAGGTTCATTAGCATAATATATATTACCCTGTTTGGGAGGAAAGGAAGGGCAATGAAGGTTAAATACATAGACTGTTGGATCGAGACGCACGTGAGACTGGGGAGGGAGGTGAATCATGTGGTTTTCAAAATTCTGACTTTTTCAGTTTTGAAAAACAAAGTGCGTAGCGAAAATAAAACAGACAAGAAACAAAAAAGTAAAAGACACTAACGCAAGCAGTTTTACTTGGTTCAAAGTCTTCGGCTACTCCTACTCCAAGACCCAGGGCCCGTTGACCTATTGATGGATAATTCACTAAATGTCTCTTCTAGAACCGCCAAAAAAGGTAATCAAGTACAAAAAATAGGGATAGTGTAACAACCTACACTTCCCTTTTAGAGCAATAGTATAAAGAATACGACACTAATAAAATGTTACCAACAAGTTAGAGCGCTCGATGTGTTACTGTTGGTCCGCCGGAGATAATCGGATGACTCGAAAGAGTAGCTTGGTGGTAGACAGACTTCTTTGACGTAGAAACAGGAAGCCGGAGCAATTAGAATGCCAATCAGACGTGTAGAAGCTTGTATATCAGTTGATCCTTGAAGCTTGGTTGAGACACCCTTATAAAGGGTATAGAAGGCGCCTTCCATAGGCTTGAAGGCACCTCTAACCTGTAAAGTTTGGTCCCGAACTCGTTGCTCCTTATTTACGGCGAAGTCTGAATTTTATCCTACGAAAAGTGTCTTCCATGAACAGTGCAAAAGGTGCCTTCTACAGAATGGAAGGCACCTTTGATACTGTTTATCTAAGGCTTTTTGTGCTCCTTTTACCCTGCAAAATGTGTTAGTCCAATAAACCAAATAATAGCTTACAAGATAGTGTTAACACAATAATAATGAGTAGTAATTAAATCCTGTCTCCCCAAGACCAAGATCTAGTCAATGTCTCAATTTAGATTTTCGAAATGAATCTAAATTGGATCGACGCCTACTGTCCCTTTGAATGGGGACACACCCTCACTTAGTCACTCTTCTCCAGTGACTTATCTCTACTTACCAGGTGTAGAGTTACCTTTCAGAATCACACATCCGGACTTCAGGAATTGAGCATCCTAATTTATTGGAATTGCACATCTTGTCTTCACCCATCGGGAATCAGACATCCTGACCTATCGGAATCGCACATCCGATCTTCTTCACTTTGGAATCACATATCCCGTCCTGCCAAAATCACACATTTGGTCTTCACCCATCGGGAATCACACATCTTGACTCTTGCCAAAATCCTACATCTGGACTTTAACCCGTCGAGAATCGAACATCCTGACTGGGGTTAGTCAACCCTGCACACTCGGTAGCAAGGTTAGATAACAACACATATAATTTTAACTTATTTGTCATTCATCAAAACTCATATTTGACCATTGGTGCTGACTGCTCCAATAATCTCTCCATTTTTGATGGAATGACAATGTAGGTTAAAGTTAGAAAATTAATGCAAAAGGAATAACAATAAAAATTAAGCAAGTTCTATTCTATTCTCTTGAGCATTTTAAGGTTAAGGTTTTTAAATTTTTAGTTTTGTTTTAGTTTTTTTTTACTTAACCCTTACCCTCCCCCTTTGACATTCATTAAAAAAAAAAATACAAGTATACCAAAGTATTGAAACACACAAGTGAGTATAAACTTTTCAAAATAAGCATAAAAACTTACAAGTTTATTGTAGGGAGGAGTTTAGAGTTTAAAAAATTTCCACTAAATTTTTAAAAAGTTTTCAAAGTTTATGACACATTTTGAAAGCTAACTTTTGTAAAATGCATAGTAGTTCAAAGTTTTAAAGTAACCCCCAAAATATTTTCAAAGTAGTTTTCAAATATACTAACTTTTTAAAATATTTTAAGATTGGTTTGCAAAGTACTTTTCAAAATAAGATTTTTCAACAATTTCAAAAGAGATTTTTAAAAAAATTCTAAGAATTTGAAAGATTTTCAAAAATCTTTTAACCAAGAATTTAGAAATATTTTCAAAATATGTTAAATAAGAACTTAGAATTATTTTTAAAATACTTTAAACAAGAGTTTTTAACTTAGAAATATTTTCAAAATACTTTAAACAAGAGTTTTTAACTTAGAAATATTTTCAAACACAATTTTTAAATTCAAAAAATAGAATTTTAGGAAGTTTTAAAATATATTTTTGAAATTATTCTTCAAATATCCTCCCCCTGAACTTGATATTGTTTAAGAAAAATATTCATCTAAAAATTATCCTTAAATGTCTATCCATTAGTTACTAACTAACTATCAGAAGATAACAGTACTCACTTGGTTAGTCAAATTAAGTAAATATATCTAGTTAGTGTTTGACTAAATTGAATTACTTAATTTGATCATTGTAATTTTGGTATTTCTTTCCCAGACTTATGATGATGCACTGATATAAGCATCTTAAGTCCAGAAAATTTACCTACGCATCTCACGTTGTTCTAAGTTTTTGAATACACAATCAAGGTAGATCTAGTATGTTTGTGAGATGCTTGATACCTAGAACTATAGAAACATGTTTTCAAAGGATTTGGTCTAGTCTAAAGCCAAAATTAATTTTAAAATTTTAAGAAAAATGAGAATTTTTAGAAAAAATATACCTAAAGAGTTTTTCCTAGAATTTTTAAATCATTTGAAAATTATTTTTAAAATGGCAGTCCTAGTCTTAAAATATTTCCTAGATTATCCAAATAAAGTGAAAAAAAGTAGATAACTATGTAGGTCAAGTCAACCAGATATATAATGTATAGCAGTGACAAAAAAAAATCAGGTTTGATCATTGTCGACAGGTGGAGGTGGGGGCTGCTCAGGTGCTCGTAAAGTCCGAAGAATCTGTTGAAATTCAATGGTCATCTCCTCCCGGAGAGAGGAGAATCTGG
Source organism: Zingiber officinale (assembly GCF_018446385.1). Taxonomy (NCBI): domain Eukaryota; kingdom Viridiplantae; phylum Streptophyta; class Magnoliopsida; order Zingiberales; family Zingiberaceae; genus Zingiber; species Zingiber officinale. The sequence continues at coordinate 38,202,821 of NC_055998.1, forward strand.
TGGTCATCTCTCCCCAGAGAGTACTAAATCCATCCGAAACTGACTTCCAGATCTGTGCGAAAGACTTCTCAAGTCGAGTAAGTCGATCCTTAATAGATAGTGAAGTCGAGGGCTGGGTCAGAGTCAAAGGGTATCCAAAGAGCTCCTCAACCATAAATGCTAGCATCTCCTCTCCCTCGGCTGGAATGATAGGTGGAAAATCATCCTGGGCCTCGCCTAGTATATCTGGCTATGGTCCCATTCTCCACGCTAGTCCCCCCTGAGCGGTGATGTCTATATGTACTAATACAAGCTAACGCTGACCAATCTCATCATAGGCGCTAAAAGGAGTGGATGTACCCTAAATCATATCTACCCCTATAGTCAAGAATATGTAAGTCAAAATATGATAGTAGGGCATATGAACCTATCGCCTAGTGATGAGACTGGCTGCATGGATGGCATTTTAAAACATGTACAATGCAATGCCGATATTTAGACGCTGATATAGTGTATATAGGAAGAAGAAGTGGGACGGTTGCATCATCATAACATCGCGAGATGTGATCGGTAAAATACAAGTGGTCATGACTCAATATAGGGAATAGTCCTAAACCCTAAGAGAGAGTAACCTAAATTCAATCATAGTAGGTAGTCTCTCCTCCCTAAAAAAATACACGTGGATAATATCCAATGTAATGTGGGAGTAGGGTTTGTCAAATGGTTAATCTCTACTAGGATAACACAAAAATAGACATGCAGACTGTAACGCCCCACCTCCTACTGACTAGGCTGTGAGGCTGAGCGTCACATTATGCTGTGCTAAATTACTATTGCGGAAATCTGAATTGATTAAAATTTTACTAAACTGATTACTGTAAAATCTGAACTTAATATTCTAGGTGTACCTAGGAGTTGTACACATGCTGGGGAAGATAATCTATGCCTCTCGGATGTCCTGCTAGTTGTAACCAGGCATTTCAACCGATCCATGAATCGATTGAGCTGTCGGATCGATCCAGTGATCGATCCAGCTTGATACTGGCACGGAGGAAAACTCTGGATCGGTCGGTTGACCGATCCAGTGGCTATATGGCTTCTGTATGCGGCTGGATCGGTCTATACTTCTCTGTCCGCATCTGGATCGGTCGGCTGACCGATCCATAACAGGCGCTAACTCTCTGTTCGCGACTGGATCGGTCAGCTGACCGATCCAGTGGCACAACCCCAATTCTGATCGATCTGTAGATCGATCTGGGTTTCTGATTTTGCACTGGACCTCTGATTTCAGCACTAGTTCGTGCCAAAATCTCATATAAGAATTCTAAAACCGTTTGAAATAAGTTCTAACATCTATTAACTAACATTATGACATAATTACTAACAATTTAAACAAATCTTCCATGGTTTAACATTCTAAGGTCTAAAAGTGCATAAAGGTACTGAAGAAAAGGAAACTAAGTTCTTAATTTGCTAACTCCCTAAGGATCTTCATTCCAGGTTCCTACCACACACACCATCACTGCATTGACCCTCAGCTTCCTCTGCTAGTCTATCTTTCCTTTACCTTTATCTGCAGTATAAGGAAAAGAAAGTATCTATAAGCTTTCGCTTAGTAAGAAACCATCTACCTCACTAAAACATGCATTCGATGCAATATACTTTTAAAAGAATGCTATTTAAAAACATGCACTGAATTTGTTAAAGCATGACATACTGAAGTTACATGGCATAATTACTGAAATATGGTATAAATACTGAAACATGGCATGCATAATAAAATCTAAGCATGGAGCTATCTCATGGTATCAACTAGGAGAACTAAACTGAAACAGAAACTAAAACTGAGCTAACACTATATTCACATAACTAGATTAAGAGTTTGAAAGCTATTATCATAATAAGTGAAAATAGTAATCATGCTGCTGTTTGGGCCCGACTACTGTACTTGCTGTGCGCGCATCCCTAACTAGGCCCGGGGTTGCAAATTCCGAATCTAGTAGGGTTTACTAGGTTAGCTAAACCTAGGGACGATTATGGGAGCCCAACCCAATGGATATCTAATCCAGTACAGTGCCACTGAAAGTAAAATACTGAACGTGAGCTAATAAATTCTTGTCTTGCTTTTACTAGGTTGTCTAAACCTAGAACTAGATTATCTAAACCTAGAGGCAACTGTGGGAGCCTACCCATTGGACATCTAGTCCTGTAAAAGCTGGAGCAAGACTAAATAAACTATAAAACGCTGCTACTGCATTTATCTAAGCTACTAAAATGCCTAAGTTGCATTTTTCTGTGCCAAACAACTAAAACGAACACTTGGTATGCGCTAATTCGCATCCTTTGTGTCGGTAGTCTACATATTACTAAACTAATACATGGAATTCACACGAAGATACTTATACTGCAGGTGAGGGGTTTCTTACCTCCTGTTCGTAATTTCTTACGATTCAAATCGCTAGGTCTCCGGAGGAGACGATCCTTTCGACGATCTTCTCGCGTCTATACGTTCCTCTCGCGGAGGGGAGTGTCCTCGTGCACTTGGTGTTGCCGGGAGGTGCTCCTAGGGCCCTAGGCTTGGTGCGCCGAGAGAAAAAGAGGAGGGAGAAGGGGTGTCGGCGGTGAGGGTTGGAGTGGAGGAGAAATTGCCGAACCAAACAAAATAAACCAAACCCCACTTAAATTTTCTATTTATATTAAGTGGGTAATTTCACCCAACTCAAATATAAATTTAATTGCCTTCCTTTTCTTTCAGCACGGCCCTGCTGGGTTCACTTGGTTTACTAAAGCTATCTATAAGTCATAGGGTTCGCTAGGTCTCGGGTTCAATTCCCGCGTAGGCTATTTTCGTTTTCTATTTATTTTTGCTACTTCCGCTATCCTAAAAATTTCGGAAAAATATCTAAAAATTCCAGAATAATTATAGAATATTTCTAATATAGTTTTGCGAATTTTCGGGTGTTACAATCCCCCATATCTTATAAAAAGTTAGTCCTCGAATTTAGAATAACTCTGGGTACTTCTGTCTCATGCTGGCCTCTGTCTCCCAAGTTGCCTCTTCTGCTGTGTGACTGTGCCAAATAACTTTGACTAATGGTACTTCCTTGTTCCGCAATTTCTTAACTGCTCGGTCTATTATCTGAATAGGCCGACTGTCATAGCTGAGGTCCTCGCGGATCTGTACCGACTGGGGCTCAATCACCCGAGTGGCATCTGGGATATGCTTCTTCAGCATAGAGACATGAAATACATTGTGGACATCTGACATTTCCTGGGGTAGCTCTAGCTCATATGCTACCTTGCCCACTCTTCTGCTAATAAGGTATGGTCCCACATATCGGGGACTTAGCTTGCCCTTCTTCCCAAAACGCATTACTCCCTTCATGGGAGCTACTCTGAGGAACACTGAATCCCCAACTGAAAACTCTAAAGGTCTGCGCCGTGTATCAGCATAGCTTTTCTGGCGGCTCTGAGCTGTCTCTATCCTCTGGCGGATCTGCTGTATAGCTGCTGTGGTATCTGCCACTAGATCTGTCTGAAGTTCTAGTTCTTTCTGTTCACCACTCTCATACCAGCAGATTGGAGATCTACACCTCCGCCCATAGAGAGCCTCATAAGGTGCCATACCGATAGTGGCCTGATAACTGTTGTTGTATGCAAATTCTGTTTGACTCAGATATTTGCACCAACTTCCTTTGAAATCTAGGGCACATGCTCGGAGCATATCTTCGAGTACCTGATTTACCCGCTCCGTCTGTCCATCGGTCTGAGGATGGAAGGCTGTGCTAAACTTCAACTTCGTGCCCAAAGCTGACTGTACACACTCCCAGAAGTGTGATGTGAATCTGCTATCTCTGTCTGTTATAATGGTTCGTGGGACTCCATGTAATCTAACGATCTCCTTGAGATACAACTGAGCTAGCTGTTCCATGGAGTAGGATATCCTGATAGCTAAGAGTGGGCTGATTTAGTCAATCTGTCGACTATTATCCAGATGGTATCAAAACCACTCGTGGTTCTGGGTAATCCCACTATGAAGTCCATAGAAATATCTTCCCACTTCCATTTCGGAATCTGAATAGGCTGCAAGACTCCCCTTGGTCGCTGATGTTCTGCCTTAACCCTCTGACAGGTTGTCTCTCTTCATCCCAGGCCACCAAAAACGTTTCTTCAAGTCCTGGTACATTTTGGTGGAGCCTGGATGCATCGCATAGGGAGTCTTATGAGCCTCATCTAAAATCTTCCTTCTGAGTTCTTCCTGATCTGGAACACATAATCTGTCGCCAAAGTACAACACCCCGCTAACGGACACTCTGAATTCTCCACTTTCTAATTCTGCTAATTCTTGCTTGATTTTCTGAATTTCAGGATCCTGCTCCTGAGCTGTCTGGATGTCACCAAGCAAGGTAGACTCTAATGTCATAGTAGAGAGCTGTCCGACTATGAGTTCGAGACCGAAATCTGTGATCTCTTTCTGTAGGGGTGGTGACATGGCTGCTAGACATAATAAGGTAGCACTGGACTTTCTGCTAAGTGCATCTGCTACCCTATTTGCTTTTCCTGGGTGGTAGAGGATGTCTATGTCGTAGTCTTTGACCAGCTCTAGCCATCTGCGCTGGCGCATATTCAGATCCTTCTGAGTGAAGAAGTACTTCAGACTCTGATGATCTGTATACACTCTGCACTGAGCTCCATACAAGTAATGTCTCCAAATCTTGAGAGCGAACACTACTGCTGCAAGCTCAAGGTCATGAGTAGGATAGTTCTTCTCATAATCCTTGAGTTGTCTAGAGGCGTAGGCGATTACCTTGCCATCTTGCATCAGTACTGCTCCTAGTCCCAACTTAGAGGCATCACTGTATATATCAAAGCTATCTGCGTTCTCTGGTAGCGTTAGAATAGGTGCACTGGTCAATCTCCTTTTCAGCTCGCTGAAACTGTTCTCATAGTCCTCTGTCCACTGATATTTTCTGTTCTTTCTGGTAAGAGCTGTCAGTGGGGAGGCTATCCTGGAGAAGTCCTCTACGAATTTTCTGTAATAGCCTGCTAATCCCAGAAAGCTTCTGATCTCGCTAGCGTTCTTGGGTCTCTTCCAATTGCTCACAGCTTCTATCTTACTGGGGTCTACCATAATACCATCTTTTGAGATGATATGGCCCAGGAAGGACACCTGATCTAACTAAAATTCACATTTCGTGAACTTGGCGTACAACTGATTCTGCTGAAGGGTCTGCAATACTGTTTTCAGGTGCTCTGCGTGTTCTTCCTGAGTTCTGGAATAGATAAGAATGTCATAGATGAACACGATAACGAACTTATCTAGATATTCTCTGAATACCCTGTTCATAAGGTCCATGAAAGTAGCTGGAGCATTTGTCACGCCAAAGGGCATGACTACGAACTCGTAATGTCCGTATCTAGTCCCGAATGCTGTCTTGGGTATGTCCCCTTCTTTAACCTTCACCTGATGATAACCTGATCTGAGGTCTATTTTAGAGAACACTGCTGCTCCCTTTAGCTGATCAAACAGGTCATCTATTCTAGGAAGAGGATACCTGTTCTTGATCGTGACTTGGTTCAGTGCCCGGTAATCTATACACAGGCGCATGCTCCCGTCCTTCTTCTTCACAAACAATACAAGTGCTCCCCATGGTGAGTGACTAGGACGGATGAAGCCCTTGTCAAGCAGCTCCTGTAATTGCTCATGAAGTTCTTTCAGTTCTGCTGGGGCCATGCGATAAGGCGTTTTGGAAATAGGATTTGTGCCGGGAATGAGCTCTATCTCAAATTCTATCTCCCTGTCTGGTGATAGGCCTGGTAACTCTTCAGGGAAGACTGCTGGGTAGTCACATACGACTCGGACCTCTGCTAGCTGTTGGTCCTTGTCCTGACTGGTACTGACTACGTGTGCTAAAAATCCCGTACATCCTGAATCCAATAATTTCTGTGCCTTCATAGCTGAGAGAAAATTCTTGGCTTTTCTCCTGGGTTCTCCGACGAATTCGAACTGTGCTTCTGCTCCAGGTTGGAATATGACTTTCTATTTACGGCACTCGATGGAGGCACCGTATTTGATCAAGAAGTCCATCCCGAAGATGACATCGTAGTCAGTCATATTAAGCACTATCAGATCGCAAAAGAGCTCTCTGTCTGCTATAACGACCGACACTGCTCTGAGCCAGTGCGTGGACGCCATGATTTCTCCTGACGGTAGCGTTGTCAGAAACTGACTACTGAGTACCTCTGTGGGTATCGCTAATTTCTCAGCAAATGCCCTGGATATATATGAATGGGTTGCCCCAGTATCGAATAAGACAGTTGTACTTTGCTGTAAAATACTAATCTGACCTGTAATAACTGTCGAGGCATTTGCTGCGTCCTCTCTGGTGAGTAAGTAGATCCTCGCATTGGTCGAAGCTGGAGGGGCTTCTAATCTGCTCTAGATGATATGTGGACCTTCTAAAGCGGCCTGCATCTGATGTAACTGAGCTGGCTGGCCTCCATACTGAATCGGCTGTGGCTGAGGAAGACTGGTCTTGTTTGGACACTGCTTGGCCATATGCCCTTCCTGTCCACATTCAAAGCATCCTCGTGTGCCCTTACGACAAACTCCAGGATGGAATTTCCCACAAGTAGCACACTTTGGATAACTGGGCTGCTTGCCGACTGGCCCTCCTTTTGGGTAACTCCCTGGCTTGCGCTTGTTGCTGGAGTTCCCTTTCCAGTTAGAGCCATGGGAGCTGTGGCCCTGCTGTTTCTGAGTGCCTGAGCCTCCTTGACCTTTAGCTTCTGAGAGGACTTGCTTCTGCTGCTTGATGCTATTCTGGTAATGCTCAGTGATTAGAGCACTGCTCACTAGCTCTTCTGTGGTTTGTGGCCTATGAACGCCACCAGCCACATTCATTGCTATTTCCGGCCTCAGCATCTTGAGCATCAACCGGATTCGTTCCCTTTCTGTGCTGACTAACTCAGGGCATAGACGAGCCAATCTGTTGAATTTCTTCACGGCTTCCTCAACTGATAGGTTGCCCTGACGAAACTCAGTGAACTCGTCGTAGTGGCGGTTGGTGACCCGCATGTGAAAGAACTCCTCAAAGAATTCCTTCTCGAAGTCAGCCCATGTCATCTGGTTCACTGGGCGCTTCGCTCTGATTCTCTCCCACCACATGTGTACATCTCCTGTCAGACAGAAGGAGGCGCACTTCACCTTCTCATGTTCTGGCCAGTCCAGAAGCTCCATCGTACTTTCCAGTGTTTTGAACCATGCCTGAGAAATTCTCTGGCTTGACTCTCTGCCACTGGATCAGATAGACTTCTCTCTGCGCTCCTGCTGCTGGGGCTACTGGTGCCGTAGGCTGGACTGGTGGAACCTCTAAGATCACTAGTGTCGCTAAGTTAGGCTCCGGGGTGACAGTGGTTGTGTTCTGCTGACTAGCCTTTAAGGTGGCTATTTCCTGTTGCTGTTCAGCTAGCTGCTGCTGTAACTGAGCCACTAGTGCTGTAAGGTCTGGGGGAGGCACTGAACTGCCTGCCTCATACTGGGGCTCAGTAGCTGGTGCCCTTCTAGCTGGGCGTCCTCGTGCCATTCTAGAGACATAGAGGACATACATGACTAACACAAGCATAATAGAGAAACTATTGTTATCATGTTAACTACTATTATAAACAAGCATGCTTTAGTTATATCTGAACATGAAAACAAGAAACATAACGAAAGTGAGAGATGTTCTTACTTGGAAGCTGTAGGTACAATGCTGATGTGTGTGTAGGAAGTATGGAACCTGGCTCTGATACCACTCTGTAACGCCCCGCCTCCTACTGACTAGGCTGTGAGGCTGAGCGTCACATTATGCTGTGCTAAATTACTATTGCGGAAATCTGAATTGATTAAAATTTTACTAAACTGATTACTGTAAAATCTGAACTTAATATTCTAGGTGTACCTAGGAGTTGTACACATGCTGGGGAAGATAATCTATGCCTCTCGGATGTCCTGCTAGTTGTAACCAGGCATTTCAACCGATCCATGAATCGATTGAGCTGTCGGATCGATCCAGTGATCGATCCAACTTGATACTGGCACGGAGGAAAACTCTGGATCGTCGGTGCTCTCTGTTCGCACATGGATCGGTCGACTGACCGATCCACAACAGATGCCGACTCTCTGTTCGCGTCTGGATCGGTCGGCTGACCGATCCAGTGGCACAACCCCAATTCTGATCAATCTGTAGATCAATCTGGGTTTCTGATTTTGCACTGGACCTCTGATTTCAGCACTAGTTCGTGCCAAAATCTCATATAAGAATTCTAAAACCGTTTGAAATAAGTTCTAACATCTATTAACTAACATTATGACATAATTACTAACAATTTAAACAAATCTTCCATGGGTTAACATTCTAAGGTCTAAAAGTGCATAAAGGTACTGAAGAAAAGGAAACTAAGTTCTTAATTTGCTAACTCCCTAAGGATCTTCATTCCAGGTTCCTGCCACACACACCATCACTGCATTGACCCTCAGCTTCTTCTGCTAGTCCATCTTTCCTTTACCTTTATCTGCAGTATAAGGAAAAGAAAGTATCTATAAGCTTTCGCTTACTAAAAACCATCTACCTCACTAAAACATGCATTCGATGCAATATGATTTTAAAAGAATGCTATTTAAAAACATGCACTGAATTTGTTAAAGCATGGCATACTGAAGTTACATGGCATAATTACTGAAACATGGTATAAATACTGAAACATGGCATGCATAATAAAATCTAAGCATGGAGCTATCTCATGGTATCAACTAGGAGAACTAAACTGAAACTGAAACTAAAACTGAGCTAACACTATATTCACATAACTAGATTAAGAGTTTGAAAGCTATTATCATAATAAGTGAAAATAGTAATCATGTTGCTGTTTGGGCCCGGCTACTGTACTTGCTGTGCGCGCATCCCTAACTAGACCCGGGGTTGTAAATTTCGAATCTAGTAGGGTTTACTAGGTTAGCTAAACCTAGGGACGACTGTGGGAGCCCAACCCAATGGATATCTAATCCAGTACAGTGCCACTGAAAGTAAAATATTGAACGTGAGCTAATAAATTCTTGTCTTGCTTTTACTAGGTTGTCTAAACCTAGAACTAGGTTATCTAAACCTAGAGGCAACTGTGGGAGTCTACCCATTAGACATCTAGTCCTGTAAAAGCTGGAGCAAGACTAAATAAACTATAAAATGCTGCTACTGCATTTATCTAAGCTACTAAAATGCCTAAGTTGCATTTTTCTGTGCCAAACAACTAAAACCAACACTTGGTATGCGCTAATTCGCATCCTTTGTGTCGGTAGTCTACATATTACTAAACTAATACATGGAATTCACATGAAGCTACTTATACTGCAGGTGAGGGGTTTCTTACCTCTTGTTCGTAATTTCTTACGATTCAAATCGCTAGGTCTCCGGAGGAGACGATCCTTTCGATGATCTTCTCGCGTCTATGCGTTCCTCTCGCGGAGGGGAGCGTCCTCGTGCACTTGGTGTTGCCGGGAGGTGCTCCTAGGGCTCTAGGCTTGGTGCGCCGAGAGAAAAAGAGGAGGGAGAAGGGGCGTCGGCGGTGAGGGTTGGAGTGGAGGAGAAATTGCCGAACCAAACAAAATAAACCAAACCCCACTTAAATCTTCTATTTATATTAAGTGGGTAATTTCACCCAACTCTAATATAAATTTAATTGCCTCCCTTTTCTTTCAGCACGGCCCTGCTGGGTTCACTTGGTTTACTAAAGCTATCTATAAGTCATAGGGTTCGCTAGGTCTCGGGTTCAATTCCCGCGTAGGCTATTTCCGGTTTCTATTTATTTTTGCTACTTCCGCTATCCTAAAAATTACGGAAAAATATCTAAAAATTCCAGAATAATTATAGAATATTTCTAATATAGTTTTGAGAATTTTCGGGCGTTACACAGACCTCCTAAGTCTTAGGCTATCATACAATCGAGTGAGGGAGAAACTAAAGTCCTTCCCACCAACTCTAATGGAGTATGTCAAGTCATCAAGTTTAACTAGATTGTTATAAAACCATGCACACAAGTCTAAGTTTACTGAATGACTACAATAAACTAGCATATCTAACTGGTAATCTTCAATGACCTCTATCATAGGGGCACATTTTCTAGTGAAGAATGACCTACTCAAAAACCTAGATTTAAGTGAAATATATGAATACTTTATGAAATCTAGTCTAAGTTGCTCAGTGAGAAATCTATCATCGGCAAAAGGGATGCTACTGGAACTAGGCTGTGATAGAATAACATTACGTTATTTCCTAAAATAATTTATACATGCAAATATTTACATACCAACATATAGATAGCCAAAACTAACTAGATAGTTGAGTTAGAGTGTACCGAGGAGCTATTGTTGAGGTTTGGTAGGAGAAAATCAAAGTATAGAGTCTGAATCATTGTTGGAAGGCGCCTTGAATGAGAAAAACACACGAACAGAGCTAGCCTCTGTTCACTGTGAAAAGTCTGGTCGAAGATGCCTTCAGCCTGATGGAAGGCACCTTCCATGGGTTATGGAGGGTGACTTCAACTAACTGAAGGTGCCTTTAGTTGGTTGGGGTGGGAATTTTCCCGCCCTTCCAAGGGCACCTCCAAATGTGTAGGAGGCGCCTTCGATCCCTCTCCTTTTTTTTTTCTTTTTTAAATTAAGTTTAAATTTTAGTTCTAATGTTAACTTTAAGTTTAATTTTGATTGTTAAGTTTTAAAATTTTTATTTTTAATTTTGATTTTTAATTTTAAGTTTAGTTTAATTTTGATTTTTAATTTTAAGTTTAGTTTAATTTTGATTGTTAAGTGTTTTTTTAAAAAATAATTTTAATTTGAATTTAGTTTACATTTAAATTTGAATTTGATTTAAGGTTAATTTAAATTTAAGTTTAATTTGAATCTAATTTTGATTTAAATTTAGTTTAATTTTGATTTGAATTTTATTTTATTTAATTTGAATTTTTCATCTCACCCTATCTATATTTTCAATTAGGGAATCCTGTGAGATGAGTTAGGTTGAATTTCAAGGTTTGGTTTAACTTGTGTTAGATTCAAGTTTAGCTTTGGATTTAACAAATAGGCATTATTTGAATAAATTTCTAAGCTGTGGTGAGTTACATGGACATCATTAGAGTAATCACGCATTCAAAATTTTTTAAATAGTACTATCCACTAAACTTAATATAAAACTTTGGTCTAATCAGTTGGAATTAATAAGGGGTATCTTGGGTTAATTCCATTAAGCCAAATGCACCAGGTCGAAACCATATCTTCCTAGACATGCACAGACAGAGCTTCCCTAACCTACTATCATCCAAAACTTCACTAGTACTATTTATCAAGTTAAGCTTTTGTCCCTATTTAATCTAGTCCTAATTACCCGGTCGAGTAAATTATCATTTTGGAGGTACCAACTTGTTTGGAGCCCCCCCCCCCCTGAATTATTGGACTTTGGGCTTAGGTTTTAGATTTGTGTCTATTTTCTTTATAGTTATAGTAGATTTGGTTATAATTTGAGTTCACATTGACTTTGTTCTTGTTTAGTTTAAGTTTAATTCATTTTAGGTTTGAATTTATTTTTGGAGGTTTAATTTTTGAGGTTGAGAGTGATTTATTTGGTTTATTTATATAGTGAATTTTATCTTTTGGTACATAGTATTGATTGAGACCTACTTGCGTGGTTAGACACGCTTTTGGTACCCAAGCTTTAGATAATTTTGAATTTTGAGTTAAGGTTAAAAGGATTTAAATGTAAAGTTGGACTTGTATCCTAATATGATTTTATTGTACATAGCTCTTTGATCCAAGCATCATGTTTAGATACTTGGTTCCCAAAATAAACTTTTCCAACTACCCTCTAAGCTCGTTGACTTGACTTTTTAGGATAGAGTTTTCTTCCTCAAGTTTTACAACTTGAGTTGAACATTTGTCTTGAACTTAGCTAGTCAACAAATTCATGTTCAGTTGTTCCTTAAGGATGTTATTTTCCTTTAGGAGTTGTTTAGCATGTTCCTCGATTTTAATTAATCTTTTATTTAGGCAAGCAATTACTTTAAATGAATTTACGTTGATAAATGAATTTGCCTTGGGTTGGTCTAACATGGATGAAGATTTGTGGCTCGACTTGTATTCAGACTCGTCTTCTTCGTCCAATTCACCTCCGGTTGCCATCAGTGCGAGGTAGCTTGCTTGCTTTAGTTCGTCTACTCCTGATCCATCTGAAGACTCGTCCCAAATCATTTTTAGTGTTTTCTTTTGCTTTGTCTTCTTGACTTGGTCTTTGTTCGGGTATTCATGTTTGAAGTGCCTCTTCTTGTTGCAGCTGTAGCATATGACATTTTCCTTTGAGTTGTTGGATGTAGACTTGGACATCTTTTCCATTCGTGTTTGGTAAAGCTTTTCTTACATCTAGTGAACATCTTCCTTACCAAGTTCACTAGTTGCTCTTCTTTGTCTAATTCTGATTCAATTTCAGTTTCAGCTTCGGGTTTAGTTTCCTTTGACATACCTGTAAAAAAAGTAATTCCTTTCTTGACCTTTGGGCAGTTAGTTTATTCATGCAGCTCTAATTCATAAAATAATTCATCTAGTTTTAATTTAAAGAGGTTCCTCAAAACCTTATAGGCATCTATGATCGATGCCCACAGTGCGTTTCGAGAGAATGAGTTAAGAGCGTGCCTTATTATATCTCGATTTTTGATCTAGTATCCGATTAGGTGAAGTCATTGAGCATGTACTTGATTCGAGCATGGAGCTGATTCACGGTCTCACCGTCCTATATTTTAATATTAAATAATAAATTAAGAAGTAGGTCACATTTCATTACCTTCGAATTAGGAGTTCCTTCATGTAGCTCGATGAGCTTGTCCTTTGTATTCTTGTGCAGGCCGACTTGGTTGAGTTCTTCTTTTGTAAGTTCGTACTAAATCGTGTTCAATGCTTTGGAGTCGATCTGAGTTTTCTTTTTATCTTCTGGACTCCATCTTTCTGGACTAAGTGGTACTTTTGTTGCTTCATCTGCAGACACCCTATACCCTCGTCGGATGATGAACCATTGCTCGATGTCCAACTTCCATTCTCTTCCAGTATGAAAAGTCATTTCCATTGAAGAGAGGAGGATGAGCGGTGCTGAATCCTTCAAGTTGGGCCATTTGATTGTAAAAAAAGAAAGCTAGAAGGAGGTACCAAGACTTGGTCTTGAATTAGTAGTGTTTGAGAAAAAAAATGTTGACGACTCAAGTGGTGTTGCATCGATTTCGAGTAAGAATCAAACGAGAAATAGTTGTTTGAAAGGGTAAGTTTTACCAATTCAAATAAGATACAAAAAACCAAAAAATCTTTAAAAAAAATGGTTCCCCCGGCTTGATTAGTGGTTGCACCAATTCAGAGTAGAACCTACTCTGATATCACTTATTGGATCGAGACGAACGTGAGAGGAGGGGGGGGGGGGGGGGGGGAATCACGTGGTTTTCAAAATTCTGACTTTCTTTAGTTTTGAAAATCAAAGTACGCAGTGAAAAAAACTAACAAGAAACAGAAAGTAAAAGACATGAACACAAACAGTTTTACTTGATTCGGAGCTTTCGGTGACTCCTACTCTAAGTCTCAGGTCCCACAAACCTATCAATAGATAATTGACTAAATGCCTGTTCTAGAACCATCAGAAGAGGTAATTGAGTACAAAAAATAGGTATAGTGTAACAACCTACACTTTTCTTTTAGAGCAATAGTACAAAGAATACAACACTAATAAAATGTTACAAACAAGTTAGAGCACTCGTTGTGTTATTGCCAGTCTACTAGAGATGATTAGATGACTCAAAATAGAAGATTGGTGGAAGACAAACTGTTAGGATGTATACTAAAAGTCTAGCTTTTTGTATGAACATTTATATTTTGAAATAAGAATCACATGAGTCAAATGCCTACATTTATGTTAAATGTAGTTCTCCATTTAATTTATATTGTAGATAATATGGTGTGTGGTGTCACACAGAAGATCATGTTATCAGTTCCTTATAAATTATAAATAGTAGCTCACAACCAAGATGGATTGGGACAAACCATTGGAATGGTTGTAGTGTAATTTGATATTAGTTTATCTTGACTATAAAATTACACTAGTACACTATGAGTGTATTGAGCAGGACCATTTGAGATTGTTCTTTTATACTAACTGCATAAAAGAACAGGACCTTTGTTATTATAGAAGTGTGTGCTCTTAATCTCGATATAATAACAAGCACATATACTTAGTATTTATTTCTTTAATTTATCAATGGATGAGATTTATTCAGTTGGATTAATAGACTCGATAAGTTGAAAAATAATATTATTTATATGGTGTGTTATTAATTATAGAAGGAAACTGTGTCCTAGTTGTTGGTTGCTACTCGGAAAACCTAATGGTTCCACTGTACAAAAATTTTGTACAAAGGTCTGAACCTTTTCCTAGCTACCATGTGTTCTTTTAAATTAAACTCGGATCGCCTGCGGAACTTAACACGTTTGATCCTAAGTTTAATTTATTTGTTCTTTTAGGTTTAGACTTGGATCTCCTGTGGAACTTAACACGTTCAATCTAAATCACCTAGGTTATTAATTCCATTAAATATTAATTTCCAAAATTGGCTTCCAGGACTGCATGGCGAGGCACATGACCTTCTTGGATATGGGAACAACCACCACCGCCTAGACAAAGCCTTTTAAGGAAAGCTAATATTTAATTTCCTTAAATAACTTTAGGTCAACCAAAAGGAACAATCAAATCACAAGGAATAGAAAAACAAAAGAACACAACATCGAAAACTAATTCGAAATACTAGAATCACATGCCTCTTGTATTTGGTATTTTTACAAAGAAATAAAACTAGTATGATGCAGAAATTAAATACTAGTATACCTTTCTTTTTACAAACAAAAACCTCTAGGTCTTCTACCGTATTCCTCTTCTAACCTCGGACATTGTGTGGGCAATGATCTTCCGAGATGAGAACCACCAAGGCACCTTCTTCTACCTTCCTTCAAGTTTCGGCCAAGCATATCTTCTAAAGGATGAAGAACTTTTTTCACCAACCAAGCTCCAAGGGATGCAAGCTTTCTCTCCTTCTTCCTCAAGCTAGATCCGGCCACCTCCTCCAAGCTCCAAGAGATAAAGGATTTCAGTCACACAATAGGAAGAGAGAAAAGGAGAAGGGCCGGCCACAACAAGGAAGAAAAGAGGGAGAAAATAGAATAGAGTCGTTCGTTATGAAGGCACCTCTACCCCCTCTTTTATAATCCTTGGTCTTGGCAAATAAGGAAATTAAAAAAAAAAACTTCCTTAATTCTTTTGTCATGAAAAGGAAAATTTATTTAATTAAAAATAATTTTCTCTTCTCCAATTTATTTGGCCGGTCACTCTTCTTCCCAAAACAAGAAAAGTTTTAATTAATTAAAACTTCCTAATTTGTCTCCAGAAATTTATAAAAAATTTCTCCAATAATTTTTATCCCTTCATGATTGGTTAATAAAAAGGAAATTTTATAAATTAAAATCTTTCTTTTAACATGTGGATAAAAAGAAAGTTATATGTAAAAATTAAAATCTCTTTTAATCTACAAATAAGGAAAGATATCAAATCTTTTCTTAATCTTTTGTAGAAACTTATAAAAGAGAATATTTAATTTTTTAAACTCTCTTTTAAATCATGAACATGGTTAAAAAGGAAAGTTTTCTTAAAATTTAAAATCAACCTTTTAATCAACAAATAAGGAAAGATTTCAAATTTTAAACTCTCTTTTAAACATGTAGATGATTTACAAATAAAGAAAATTTTTATCAAAAATTAAAACCATCTTTTTAATCTACAAATAAGGAAAGAGATTAATCTCTTCTCTTAATCTTTTGTAGAAAACTATAAAAGGAAATTTTTAATTTTTAAACTCTCTTTTTAAAACCTTGATATCCACATAAGAAATAATTTTAATAAAAATCCTTTTTAATATTCTAGTGGGAGACCACCTAAGCTTGGGACCCAAGCTTTGGCCGGCCACCAACTTGGCTCATCCACTTGGTCTTGGCCGGCCCTAGCTTGGGTTCCAAGCTATCTTGGGTTCCAAGCTAGCTTGGCTGGCCCAGTTGGATGGGTAAGAAGGTGGGTATGTGGTGGGTATAAATCTCTATATACAAGAGGCTACGATAGGGACCGAGAGGAGGAATTGGTTTTGGTCTCCTGATGAAATTAAACATCCCGTGTTCGCCCCGAACACACAACTTAATTTCATCAATAATAATTCATTCCACTAAAGAACTATTATTGAACTACCGCACCAATCCCAAATTACATTTTGGGCTCCTTCTTATTATGAGTGTGTTAGTCTCCCTGTGTTTAAGATGTCGAATGCCCACTAATTAAGTGAGTTACTGACAACTCATTTAATTAATATCTTAGTCCAAGAGTAGTACCACTTAACCTTATCATCATGTCGGACTAAGTCCACCTGCAGGGTTTAACATGACAATCCTTATGAGCTCCTCTTGGGGACATTATCAACCTAGATCACTAGGACACGGTTTCCTTCTATAATCAACAACACACACTATAAGTGATATCATTTCCCAACTTATCGGGCTTATTGATTTATCGAATTAAATCTCACCCATTGATAAATTAAATAAATAAATATCAAATATATGTGCTTGTTATTATATTAGGATTAAGAGCACACACTTCCATAATAACTGAGATCTTTGTTCCTTCATAAAGTCAGTATAAAAGGAACAACCTCTAATGGTCCTACTCAATACACTCTAAGTGTACTAGTGTAATTATATATTTAAGATAAATTAATACCTAATTACACTACGACCTTCCAATGGTTTGTTCCTTTCCATCTTGGTCGTGAGCTACTGTTTATAATTTATAAGGAACCGATAACATGATCTTCTGTGTGTGACACCACACACCATGTTATCTACAATATAAATTAATTGAACAACTACATTTATCATAAATGTAGACATTTGACCAATGTGATTCTTATTTCTAGATAAATGTTTATACCAAAAGCTAGACTTTTAGTATACATCCTAACACTAGTAATCTAGGTTGATGATGTCCCCTTGAGGAGCTCATAAGGATTGCCATGTAAATCCTGCAGGTGGATCTAGTCCGGCATGACAATAAAGTTGAGTGGTACTACTCTTGGAACTAGATGTTAATTAAGTGAGTGTCAGTAACTCATTTAATTAATGAACATTCGATATCTTAAACACAGGGAGATTAACACATTCATAATAAGAAGGGGCCCATAATATAATATGGGATTGGCGCGATAGTTCAATAATAACTCTTTAGTGGTATGAGTTATTATTGATGAACTTGAGTTGGGTGTTCGGGACAAACACAGGAAGCTCAAGTTCATCGGAGACCAAAACCAATTCCTACTCTCGATCCCTGTTGTAGCCTCTATAAATCCTTGTATCCACCAAATCCATTTCTTACCCAAGTAATGGGCCGGGCACATCCTTGCTTGGAGCAAGGGGACCGACCAAGCATCAACTTGGAGTCTAAGAGGTGGCCAGCCAAACCATACTTGGTGTCCAAGCATGGGGCCGACAACACCACTAATATTAAAGGGAGATTTTATTTTGTTAAAATCTTTCCTTTTGTAGCCATTCATGAAGGGATTTAAAAGAGAAATTTTAATTTTAAAATTTCCTTTTATAGTCATCCTCATGGTTTTAAAAGAGAGTTTTAAAATTTTAAAATCTTTCATTTTATGGCTATCTACAAAAGATTAAAAAGAGATTTTAATTTTGTTAAAATCTTTCCTTATTTGTAGTTATCTATAATATTTAAAAGAGAGATTTTAATTTTTGATAAAACTTTTCTTTTTTGTAACCATGATTTAAAAAAAGAAGTTTTAATTAATTTTTCCTTTTTGTAGTTGTCTACATGTTTTAAAAGAGAGAGATTAATTTTAAAACTTTCCTTTATTGTCATGTACAATAGGAAATTTAGAAAAGAGAGATTTTAATTGTTGTTAAAATTTTATTTTTAATGGGAGGCCACAAATAAGGAAGTTTTAATTATATTTAAACTTTTCTTTTTTGCCATGAGCAAGGATTATAAAGAAGAGGAGGTGATGCCTTATGGGGAACACATAATTCTATTCCTCTCTTCTATTATCCTTGTGTGGTAGGCTTCCCCTCTCCTTTCTCTCTTCCTAAGGGTGGCGGCACACAACCTTGCTTCCTCTTTCCCTTTCTTCCCTCTAGGGTTGGCACTCCATATCATCTTGGTGGCCGGAGGTTGGAGAAGAAGAAGAAGAGAAGAAAGAGCATAGAGGTGGCCGGTTGCTTGGAGAGGAAGAAGAAGAGAAAGAGGTTTCCTATTTTGGCATCCCTTGGTGGCTCGAGAGTCTTGGAGGAGAAGAAGTGGTTCAGGTGGAGTTATCTTGGTAGATCGTCGCCCACACGACGTCCAAGAGGAGGAGAGGAATACAATAGAAGATCAAGAGGTCTTTAGCTATAAAGAAAGATATAACTAATTAATTGTTTCTGCTTCGAATTAATTAGTTAGTTTTCTTTGTATAGATTCTGAAATACCAACACAAGAGGCTATCAATTTTAGGTTATCGTTTTGTTATCGATTTTATTTTTTGATTTCATATTTTGACATTGTGCTTCTATTGAGCTCTCTGTAGTTAAACCTAGTTTACTGTAAGAAGTTAAATATCCGATTTCTTTGAAAGGCTTTGTCTAGAAAGTGGTGGATGATCCCATATCCAAGAAAGCCTAGTGCCTCGCCATGTTTAACCTGGAAGCCGATCTTTGAAATAGATATTTAATTAATTTCTATAATATAGTTTAACTTATGAAGAACACATCAGTTAAACTTGGAGTAAAAATGTTAAGTATCGTTTCTAATCCAAATTTAACTTCTAAAAGACAATTTGGATTAATAATGTTAAGCATCATTTGCAATTCAAATTTAACTTCAGTAGAGCACATGGGTAGCTAGGATAGTTCTATGCTTGTACAAATTTTTGTACAGGGGAACTATAACGGTGTTTCGAGTAGCAACCAACACAAACTTCTTTGATGTAGCAGCAGGAAGCCGGAGCAATCAAAATGCCAATCGGATGCGTAAAAGCTTGTATATCAGTTGGTCCTTGAAGCTTGGTCAAGACACCCTTATAAAGGGTATGGAAGGTGCCTTCCATAGACTTGAAGGTGCCTCCAACTTGTAAAGTTTAATCCTGAACTCATTGCTCCTTATCTACAATGAAGTCTAAATTTTATCCTATAGAAGGCGTCTTCCTTGAACAGTACGGAAGGCGTCTTCCATAGCATGGAAGGCTCCTCGGGCACTGTTCACCCGAGGCCTTTTGTGCTCCTTTTATCCTGCAAAATGTGTTAGTCCAATAAACCAAATAATAGCCTATAAGATAGTGTTAGCATAGTAATAATAAGGAGGAGTAATTAGATCCTATCTCCTTGAGACCAGGATCTAGCCAAGGTCTCAATTTAGGTTTCTAAAATGAATCTAAATTGGACCAACACCTACTGTCCTTTCGAACGGGAATACTTCATCACTTAATCACTCTTCTCTAGTGACTTACCTCTACTTACCAGGTGTAGAGTTGCCTTCTAGAATCACACATCTGGACTTTAGAAATAGAACATCATGACTTACTAGAATCACACATTCGGTCTTCAGCCATTGGAATCAGACATCTCGACCTGCCGAAATCTCACATCCGGTCTTCTCCACTCTGGAATCGCACATCATGACCTGTCGAAATCACACATTCGATCTTTATCCATCGGAATTGCATATTCCAATCCTTATCAGAATTCCACATTTAGACTTCAACTCGTCGAGAATCGAACATCCTGACTGGGGTTAGTCAACCCTACACACTCTGTAGCAAAGTTAGATAGCAATACATATAACTTTAACCTATCTGTCATTCATCAAAACTCAGGTTTAATCATTGGTGCTGACTGCACCAACATATACTTCTTAAATTTGTTGGATTAAAATAGATAAAAGAGAGGGGGTGAATCTTGTGCGTTTAAATATTTATTTTCTTTTTGTATCGTAAATCAAAGTAAAGTAGCAGCAGAATAAAGAAAGACAATCACACAAAAACACAATTAGTTTTCACTTGGTTCGTAGTCCAGCGACTAATGTTTGGGTTGCAAGGTTGCAAATAAAGTCCCACATTGAAAATACATAAAAAAAATTCATAAACTTATAAGGGAAAGATATCTCCATTAATATCAGATCTTTTGGATAAAAATAAAATCATGAGTGCTTAGATCCAAAATAGACAATATGATATCATTGGGGAGATATCTAAATTCCTTCGGTCCTAATAATTGGTATCAAGCCTAAACTGCCAGAAGTTCTAACTGCCAACCATGCACAATATCTATGGTCTAATCGAGTCATATGAGTAGAATATTAACCTTAAACAAAGGAAGTGGGAGCCATCGTGTCCAGATCAAGAGGACTATACACCAGGCAGGAAGTCCTGGTGGACAACAGGCAGAGAAGCCCTAGTTGCAGCTGGGAAAGAAAGACTTAGTAAGTCAGTTGGACTGAAAAGTAAAGAAGTCCTAGTAGGTCAGATACACTAAGGGGCAAGAAGACCTAATAGGTTGGTTGGATCAAGAGACAGAAAAACCTAGTGGGTCGAGGATCGAATGTCAAACGGATAGAGTTTCCACTTGAGGGGGGATCATGTGGTCCTTCATGTTGGTGCAGTTGACACTAATGGTCAAACCTTAGTTTTGATGAATAAAAAATAGATTAAAGTTAGATGTGTTGTGATCTAACCTTTCTATCAAGTGTACAAGACTTGACTAGTCTAACACCTGGTTGAAAGCCAACTAGGTCTAGAGGACCTGATAACTTATGTGAAAGTCCAGATAGGTTAAGCAGTGACCCAATATCCAGCAAAATGTCCAGCCATAAGACCTAACAACTGGCTGAAGTCCAGTTAAGTCTGCAGACTTGACAACTGCTAGAAGACCTGGTGGACTAAGGTAGAGTCAAGCAATTCTATATGGTAAGGTAAGTCATCGAAGGAGGGTGTTACTGAGGACGAGTCCCAATTAGGGACTTTAGGCATTGGTCTAATTTAGGTCTATTTTAAAAACTTAAACTGAGACCATGACTAGATCCTAGTCTCAAGAAGACAGGATCTAATTAATACTGCTATTTTATAATTGTACTAACTCTGTTTTATAGGTTAGATATTTTCTTATTGAACTAACATATTTTTCAGGAGCAAAAATAATAAGAAACCTTAAGTGAATAGTTCTCGAGGTGACTCCTATGCTGTTGGAGGTGCCTTGGAAACTTTGGTCGAAGTTCCCTTGTAGAAGGGCGCGGAGGCGCGTTCCATACAGTTGAAGGCACCTTGAAACTTGGCGTGAAGGCACCTCGGAGAGTTTTGAAGATGCCTTCACTTGGATATGGTAGAGGACTTCGCCAGCACTAAGAGCCTCCTCTTCAGGGATAAACTTTTGATTTGAAGGCACCTCCAGTGGCCTTGGAGGCACCTCCAATCCCCTTTAAAGGGGATGTTCGACCAGTGATACAGGTGAACTCATATACAACTCCTACAATCAAACTTTCGAGCTTTCGACTGCTCCAACTTTATCCTCCTACTGTGCTATGATGCTGCTACACTCAACTACTGTTGAGAAGTCATCCAACACCGAGCTTGATCCGATAATCTTCGAGTGTTGGGTAACAAGATTTTGTTTAACTACTTAATTTCAGCATAAAGGAAAGTGTAGATTGTTACACTTGTCCTTGAATCATTAGTGTACTCGATTCCCTTTTTTGGCAATTTTGGAAGAGGTTTTTAGTGGATTGCCCATTAATACAGTTCAAGGGATCATAGATCTTAGAGTAGGAGTCGCCGAAGGCTCCGAACCAAGTAATCAACCAAGTTTGTGTGCTTGTTCTATTTTCATGTTTAGTTTTTCCGCTGCACTTTTTATTAAGTTTTAAAAAATGACTCTATTTTAAATCCACGTAATTCACCCCCTTCTCATGTGCGTCATGATCCTATACTTCGTTTGAGGGGGGTATTATTGGGGTTGCAAACAAAGTCCATATTGAAAACACATGAGAAAGATTATGGGCTTATTAGAGAAAGATATCTTCATTGGTATGAGGTCTTTTGGGTAAAATCTAAAAATAAATCATGAGGGCTTAGACCCAAAATGGATAATATTATATCATTGTAAAGATATCTAAATTTCTTCGGTCCTAACAACAAATACTCCAAGGTCCCCGATCCTTGATTACTTTCAAATAGGCAATCACTAAAGTTCACCTCTCTGAAAACTTTCAGAAAAGAGGCAAACTCATAAAATGAAAGAAAAGGATAGTAACAGCACTACTATCTCCTTAAATTAATGCAAAAATTAAATGATTATATAATCAACAATATGGTAGAAGATAACATAGGTTGTTGTCCCCACAGGATGCACATATAGTCATTGCATGGGGCGTTACCACCAAAAGGTCTAGAGGTCAATTCCTGACAGTAAAATCTTATCGGGTTCCTACCCCCCAACAAAATGCAATGGTCACTATTCAAAAGGTAAAAAAAAAACCACCCATGATTTAACTCGGACTAACTCAAGTTTTGATGAATGACAAAATAGATTAAGTTAGTTTCGTTGTTATCTAACACTCTGATCGAGTGTACAGGAGAAGTTCAGATAGGTCGACGGGCTGACCTGATGTCTGGCACAAAGTCCAGCTAGGTCGACGGGCCGACCTAATAGCTAGCACGAAGTCCAAACGGGTCGACGGGCTGACCGGACGTTTAGCACGAAGTCCAGCTAAGTCGACGGGCTGACCGGATAGGTGGCACGAAACCCAGACGGGTCGAAGGGCTGACCGGACGTCTGGCAGGTAAGTGAAGGTAAGTCACTAGAGGCGAGTGACTGTGAGGACGCGTTCTCGGGAAGGGAACTTAGGCGCCGATCCGACTTAGAACCATTTCAGAACTCTAAGTCGAGATATTGACTAGATTCCTATCTCGGAGAGACGGAATCTAATTAATACTCTACTTGTTAAACTTGAACTGTGCTAACACTTTGTTTTGCAAGATATATGTATTATATATTTACCTCTCGACTAACGTTTTCTTGCAGGAAGGAAGCTGCTGGAAAACTAGGGTCCGAGCGCCCGGGAGGTACCCAGGCACCCGGAGGCAAAAACTTATCCCCAACGTCGCCTTGCCAAGTGGAGCTCACTGATTGGCTCGGCTACGTCACATCCAGGGTGCCCTGAAGGTTCCAGGCGCCTCGAACCTCCTAAAGGAGGGTCAAGGCTGAAGCTCCGACAACAACTCAAGAACTGCTTTTCTGTGCTTCTGCGATGCTCTTCTGACGATAAGCTCTTCCTTTTCATTCCGTGTTTTCATCGGTATACTTTTATTTTAAAAAGTAATTGTAATTACTATTGTAATATTCTTCGAATTGCTAGTGAATTGCCCATCGAAAGTACCCTTGTCTGTGGGCCTTGGAGTAGGAGTCGACACAGGCTCCGAACCAAGTAAAAGATTCTTGTGTTAGCATTGTTATTGGTTGTTCACTTTTTCCGCTGCGCATCTCAAAATTTTTAATCGATATTCCCCCCCCCCCCCCCCTCTATCAATCTCTTACGATCCAACAAGTGGTATCAGAGCAGGTACCACTCTGATTTGGTGCAACCACCAATCAGACAGGGGGTATAATTTTCTTTCTTCTTTATCGATTTTCATTTTTTCGTCTTTATCCCAAATTGGTATTATATTCTTTTTGGGAATTCTCTTCGTTGCTATTAATCTGATTTAGTGCAACACCAAATTAGTCTTTCAGTTTATTTCTATTTTAATCTCACACTACTAATCCAAGACCTAGTCTTGGGGCTCTGTTTATCTTTTTCTTTATTTGTGTGCAAGATGTCTCAACTTGAAGGCTTCAGCACAGTACGTCCTCCCCTGTTCAACGGGGATGACTTTTTGTACTGGAAGAAGCAGATGGAAGTCTACCTGAAGACGGACTTCGACCAATGGTTCAGCATCACAAGAGGCTGTTGGGTTTTTCAGGCCGCGAAAACCGCTTTTCGCGTCACGGAAACCCCGAATCACCCAAAGCCGTAGATCCGTGCAAGGAAAAATTTCGAAAACATAAATACGAGTTTTATACTACGATCTACAGTAGATCTACAAAGGAAAAACCATTTTACCTTCGATGCGTGCCCTTGCAAAATCCCGCTCGTCCAAGGTACTTGTCGGATCTCCAAAGTATCAAGGTAGATACTTCTCTAGTGATATCCACACGAACAAGGAGTGTCTCTCACACTCAAAGGATGGAGAAGAGAGCCCCAAGTGTGCTAGCACTTTCTAGAGCTCTCGGATAGGATTTAAATGGAGGGAAAAAGAAAGAAGAAAGGAAACTCTTACACTCAAGAAGTAGTCTCCTCTTTTGTGACCTTCACCCTTTCTTTCTTCTCTTGGAATACAACTCAACCACCTTCTCTCCCTTCATGGAACCCACGACCAAAAGAGAGGAGAAAGCAAGAGAGAGCTAAGGAGGAAGAAGATGGAATGAATGAGAATGAATTGCATTCACTCTCCTTCATGTGTGTGTAACCCCCTTCCCATTTAATGTGGCCATTAAAGAGGGATTTGTAACCTCCATGAGGTGTCACACACATGTGCAACCATGATGATGTGGAGCATCATCAATGGTCCACCTTATGCCAACTCACAAATGAGGTGGCAAATGGTCAATTCAAAATTGACCTTTGATCTTCCTTCTCAAATCAAGTCAAACTTGACCAAATCTCTCTCATGGTTGATCTAATCTAACCATTTGATTCAAGCCAACTTAATATAATGAATCTAATTCATTTAATTAAATTGATTCAATGAGTCATAATCTAAATTAGACTCATTGAACACATGAATCAACTTGAGTCTAACTCAATTAGCCCAATTTGGATTACTCTTAATCCAATTTGGTTCATCACATGAACCTAATCCAATTGGTTCATCATATGAACCTAATCTCCATCCACTTGTTCTTTGTGTGTGACCCAATAGGTTCTTGTAACGTTGGCAATGTTTCTAAACTCCTTTAGAAACATAAGCAATGAGCGGCATCTAGCAATACATCATTGCTACCCAAGTTACAAGAATGTTGAGATCCAACATCACCTTGTGACTACTAATTGTGACTCCTCACAATATGTGACAAGTGTCCTTCTATCCTAGACATCTAGATTGATTAATGTGAGGCATAGACCGTGTCATCCTCTAATCAATCTAAATCTTGAACTCCAAGTAGACTCACTCGATCAAATGAGCTCAACATCTAATGTTGACTCATTTGGGCATGGCCATGCACTTCGTGGTCTCACTCTATCAAGAATAGCGATGTCGCTCCCGTCATATGGGAGGGATAGATCCCATCTACATCACTCACATCCCTCTGCATAATTCGTTACATACCCAGTAATCGCCTTTATAGTCCACCCAGTTACGGGTGACGTTTGACGAAACTAAAGTACATAACTCCTTATGTATGGATCCATGGTGACTTCAGGTCTAAGGACTAATAGTCATACTAATAGCCACATGAGAAAGTATATGACACTCATATAACGATCCATGATACTTTCTCATGGCGGGTTATTCAGTATACATTCTCCAATGTATACCCATGTGTCAGCATGATATCTCTATATCCATGACTTGTGAGATCAAGTCATCGAGCTGACCTACATGCTAGTCTTATTGCATTAACATTGTCCCTGAATGTTAATACTTGACTAGGAATGATTTAGAGTAGTGTTCCCTATATCATCTCACTATCGATTCAACTAATCGATTGATATAGGTATGAACCTTCTACTCAAGGACGCTATTATACTTAGTCTATTTGGCACTAATACAAATAAGTATAATAACCAAACAAATGCCTTTATTAATATACAAGAATATGATACAATGAGTCCATACAATCATCAAATGATTGGCTCTAGGGCTCTAACTAACAGAGGCTACAAGACGCCGGTCGACAACTCCGGAATCCCACTGGACCCAGAACAATGGACTTCGGATATGAAGAAGAAAGCTTCAACGGAATTCAAAGCACTCAACACGCTCCAGTGCGGACTGACGAAGGAAGAGCTGAACCAGGTAGGAGTACCTCACCAGAATGCAAAAGAACTTTGGGACAAGTTGATCGAGCTACACGAAGGAACAAGCGACGCAAAGGTAACGAAATGTGACTTGTTATTAAATAAGTTATTTAACATTAAAATGCAGGAAGGAGAAATGACAAGTCAGCTCCACGTAAGGATCAAGGACATCCTTAACGGTCTCCACGCAATAGGACATCAAATGGAGAACAAAGACTTAATAAGGTATGTCTTGAACGCTTTTCCACGCAACAATTTGTGGGCATCTATCGTGGATGCCTACAAAATATCTAAAAATCTATCCAAACTAAAATTAGATGAATTTTTCTGTGAATTAGAATTACATGAGCAAACTAATGCTAGGACCAAGAAAGGTGTAGTTCTGTTTGCAGGTTCTTCAAAGGAGAGATCTAAAAACAAGCCTGAACCCAAAGAAGAGTCTGATCAGGAGACTGAAGATGAAGAGTACCTGGTGAACCTGGTAAGGAAGATGTTTACTAGGAGAAAGAACAACTTCAGCAAGAAGGATTTGCAGAAGATCAACTCCCCTAAACCAAAGAACGTAACATACTTCGGATGCAACAAGAAGGGGCACTACAAGAATGAGTGTCCGAAACTGAAGAGCGACAAGACAAAGGCATCGAAGAAGAAGGCTCTTAAAGCGACTTGGGACGACCTCTCCTCGGACGAATCAGAGGCCAGAGATCAGAAGCACCAGAGCCACCTCGCGCTGATGGCCCTCGAAGGAGAATCGAAAGACGGGTCCGAACCCGAATCGAGCCACGAGTCCGTACTCGTTTCCGAAGGTCCCGGCGAGGTAAATTTTATTTTAAATAGATTTTTTTTAAAAATTATTTCGTGCTTGAATAGTAAATTAGTTAAACTAGAAAAAGAAAATAAATTGCTCCTTAAGGAAAATCAAAATCTCATGGAACAAATCAAAAATCCAAATCCAACTCAAGACACAACACTTAAGGAGGAAAATTTATTACTAAAACTAGAAATTAACAAATTAAAAGAAATGTTAGAAAAATATACAACTAGATCTAAGAATTTAGATCTAATATTAAATAATCAAAAAGTAACTTACAACAAAATCGGACTTGGCTACAAGTCAAGTCCGAACAAAATATTTAAATCGTTAATAACCCAACACAAACAATCAAGCAAAGCTTGGGTTCCGAAAGTGTGCTTAACCATGCAAGTAGGACTTAACCAATACTACATACCCAAAGAAAAAATATATTATATAAAATCAAATAAATCAAATCAAAAAATAAAATACAAACCTAGATCAACAAATTCAAAATCTAAATATTTTAAGCCACACCAAGACCTAGAATATCATCAAGTAAACTATAATTATAAAAAGAACAGACATAAACCAAGAACCAAAAATTAAATAAAGACCAATAATTCAGGGAGGCTCCAGAATAGCTGGTACCTCCAAAACTAACCTACCCGGCAGGGTAACCCAAACTAATCTACCAAGTAGGGTAATTAGGACTAATTAGAAAGGGTTCAAGTGTAACGACCCGCCTTCTACTACTAGGCTGTAAGATCGAATCGCTACAGTTATGCTGTGCTATACTGTGCGGAAAGCTGAGCTAATTAAAATTTTGCTAACTATTATCCTTTAAAAAAAACTAATCTGAATGTTCTAGGTGTACCTAGGAGTTGTACACATGGTAGGGGAGGGAAACTGAACATCTCAACTGAGCTAGGGACTAGAAACTAACCTTCCCAACTACCTACAAACCTGCCGATCGATCCACAGATCGATCGAAGCTGGGGAGCGTTCTGTTCCCAACTGGATCGGTCGGCAGACCGATCCAGGAACCTGGAATTCTCCCGGGATACTACTGTATCGCGCTGGATCGGTCGGCTGACCGATCCAGGAGGATACAGTAGCGTAATGCATCCGTCTGGATCGGTCGGCTGACCGATCCAGTGGCACTACTCAGGCCTTGATCGGTCTGGAGACCGATCAGAGTTTTGATTTCGCCCGAGAACTCTGATTTCAGCACTTTGGCGTGCCAAAACATCACACAACAATTCTAAAATCCATAAAATATATTCTAGTGGCATAAAACTAGCATTCTACCAAATATAAACCATGGTCTACTAGTTCATAGTATTTAACAATTAAAAGTGCGTAAAAATAGAAATGTTAAAAGTTCCATTGTTTAAGCTTGCTAATCCCCTAAGGATCTTTTATTCCAGTTCCTGCCACACACACCATCCTTGCATTGAACTCCAGCTTCCACTACTAATCCATCTTTCCCTTGCCTTTATCTGCAGTATAAGGAAAAACAGTATCTATAAGCTTTCACTTAGTAAGAAACCATCTACCTCACAAAAATCATGCAACGATGCAAACATGCTTTTAAATCATGCTGTTTGAAAACATACTGAATATGCAAGCATGGCATGGCATGGTATCATACAAAACATGGCATAACATAAGCTGCACATAAAATGACACTGATCATAACATGTCAAGAACTATATATGAAGCTATCATATTTAACAACTGAAATAAGCTGAGTTGACACAAAAGTGAGCTAAGGTGAAGCTGAGCTAATACTGAATTCCATTTTGATTTTAAAACTGATTTGGAAAACTATTATACATAATAGATAAAAATACTAAACATGCCACAGCTGTACTTGTTATGCGCGCATCCCTAACTAGACCGGGATTGCAAGTTCCGAATCTAGTAGGGTTTACTAGGTTATGAACCTAGGGACGACTATGGGAGTTCAACCCAATGGATATCTAATCCGGTACAGTGCCGAAAGTAAAATACTGAAATGCTAATTAATTGAATCTAGGTTATCTCGAACCTAGAACTAGGTTGTCTGAACCTAGAGGTGACCGTGGGAGCCCACCCATTGGACATCTAGTCCCATAAAGCTGAAATAAACTGATATGCTTTAAATGCTTCTAAGCATTTAACTATACTGTTAAAACTGTCTAATGTTGCGCTAAACGTTTTATCGAACGCCTAATGTGCTCTAACTCTCCCTCTAATAGGGGACTACCTCTAGGCACCCGACGACGCCTAGAACCTCTATCTCAAGAGGAAAACGATCCGCCCATCCAGAGATACTCAACTAACCCCTAAATCTGCAAGAGAATTAAATACACTCTAGATATCGATAAAATCTACATATAACTAAATTATAAGCATGCAATCAAACGAGAGCTACTTATACTGCAGGTGAGGGGTTTCTTACCTCCGGTTCGTAATTTCTTACGATTCTATTCGCTAGAATTCCGGTGGAGTCGACTTCTCGACGATCCGCTCACGTCTTCGCGTTCCTCTCGCGGAGAAGAACCTTTTTCGTGTTGGAGTCGTCGCCGGAAGATGATCCGATGGTCCTTGGGCTTGGGCGCCGAGAGAGGAGGAGGAGGTGTGGGCGGCGGTGAAGTTTTGGAAGAGGAAGGTGGCGTGAGGTTTTGTGAGGAGAGTTGCCGAACCAACACAAAATAAACCAAACCAACTTATGTTTTCCTATTTATACTAAATAATTAACTCGGCCAAACCAATTATAAATATAATTGATTCCCTTTCCTTTCAGCACGACCCTGCTGGGTTCACCGGTTACTAAACTTATCCGTAAACCATAGGTCTCGGGTTCGATTCCCGCCTAAGCTATTTTACGGTTCCAATTATTTTTGCTACTTCCGCTACTCGGAAAATTCCGGAAAAATATCTAAAAATTCCAGAAAAATTATAGAATATTTCTAAAAATAATTTGAGAATTTTCGGGCGTTACAACTCCCCATACCTTATAAGTGTTCAACTTAGAATAATTTTTCTCATGCTGGCTTCTGTCTCCCAAGTTGCCTCTTCTGCTGTGTGACTGTGCCAAATGACTTTGACTAATGGTACTTCCTTGTTCCGCAATTTCTTAACTGCTCGGTCTATTATCTGAATAGGCCGACTATCATAGCTGAGGTCTTCGCGGATCTGTACCGACTGGGGCTCAATCACCTGGGTGGCATCTGGGATATGCTTCTTCAGCATAGAGACATGAAATACGTTGTGGACAGCTGACATTTCCTGGGGTAGCTCTAGCTTATATGCTACCTTGCCCACTCTTCTGCTAATAAGGTATGGTCCCACATATTTGGGACTAAGCTTGCCCTTCTTCCCAAAACGCATCACTCCTTTCATGGGAGCTACTCTGAGGAACACTGTATCCCCGACTGAGAACTCTAAGGGTCTGCGCCGTGTATCAGCATAGCTTTTCTGGCGGCTCTGAGCTGTCTCTATCCTCTGGCGGATCTGCTGTATAGCTGCTGTGGTATCTGCGACTTGATCTGTCTGAAGCTCTAGTTCCTTCTGTTCACCACTCTCATACTAGCAGATTGGAGATCTACACCTCCGCCCATAGAGAGCCTCGTAAGGTGCCATGCCGATAGTGGCCTGATAGCTGTTGTTGTATGCAAATTCTGCTAGACTCAGATATTTGCACCAACTTCCTTTGAAATCTAGGGCACATGCTCGGAGCATATCTTCGAGTACCTGATTTACTCGCTCTGTCTGACCATCTGTCTGAGGATGGAATGCTGTGCTGAACTTTAACTTCGTGCCCAATGCTGACTGTACACACTCCCAGAAGTGTGATGTAAATTTGCTGTCTCTGTCTGAAATGATGGTTCGTGGGACTCCATGTAGTCTGACGATCTCCTGGAGATACAACTGAGCTAGCTTCTCCATGGAGTAGGATATCTTGATAGCTAAAAAGTGGGGTGATTTAGTCAACCTGTTGACTATTACCCAGATGACATCAAAACCATTCGTGGTTCTGGGTAGTCCCACTATGAAATCCATGGAGATATCCTCCCACTTCCATTTTGGAATCTGTATAGGCTGCAGAACTCCTCCTGGTCGCTGATGTTCTGCCTTGACCCTCTGACAGGTGAGGCAGATGCTAACATATCTGGCGATGTCTCGCTTCATCCCGGACCACCAAAAACGGTTCTTCAGGTCTTGATACATTTTGGTGGAACCTGGATGCATCGCATAGGGAGTCCTGTGAGCCTCATCTAAAATCTATCTCCGTAGCTCCTCTTGATCTGGAACACAGAGTCTGTCACCAAAATACAACACCCCGCTATCGGACACTCTGAATTCTCTACTCTCTGTTTCTGCTAGCCCTTGCTTGATTTTCTGAATTTCAGGGTCCTGTTCCTGAGCTGACTGAATATCACCAAGCAAGGTAGACTAAGGTCATAGTAGAGAGCTGTCCCACGATGAACTCGAGACCGAAATCTACGATCTCCTTCTGTAGGGGCGGTGACATGGCTGTAAGAGATAATAAGGTAGCACTGGATTTTCTGCTAAGTGCATCTACTACCTTATTGGCTTTCCCTGGATGGTAGAGGATGTCCACATCATAGTCTTTGACCAGCTCAAGCCACCTGCGCTGTCGCATGTTCAGATCCTTCTGAGTGAAGAAATACTTCAGACTCTGATGATCTATATACACTCTGCACTGAGCTCCATATAGGTAATGTCTCCAAATTTTGAGAGCGAACACTACTGCTGCCAGCTCAAGGTCATGAGTAGGGTAATTCTTCTCATAATCCTTGAGTTGTCTGGAGGCATAGGCGATCACCTTGCCATTTTGCATCAGTACTGCTCCTAGTCCCAACTTAGAGGCATCACTATAGATGTCAAAGCTGTTGGTGTTGTCTGGTAGAGCCAAAATGGGAGCACTGGTCAATCTCCTTTTTAGCTCGCTGAAGTTGTTCTCACAGTCCTCTGTCCACTAGCTGTCACTGGGGAGGCTATCCTGGAGAAGTCCTCTACAAACTTTTTGTAATATCCTGCTAATCCCAAAAAGCTCCTGATCTCGCTGGCGTTCTTAGGTCTCTTCCAGTTACTTACTGCTTCTATCTTGCTGGGATCTACCATAATACCATCTTTTGAGATGATGTGACCCAGGAAGGACACCTGATCTAACCAAAATTCACATTTCGTGAACTTGGCGTATAACTGGTTCTGCTGAAGGGTCTGCAATACTAGTTTCGTGTGCTCTGAATGTTCTTCCTGAGTTCCTGAATAGATAAGAATGTCATCGATAAACACAATAACAAACTTATCTAAATACTCCTGAATACTCTGTTCATGAGATCCATGAATGTAGCTGGAGCATTTGTCACGCCAAAGGCATGACTACGAACTCGTAATGTCCGTATCTGGTCCTGAATGTTGTCTTGGTATATCACCCTCCTTGACCCTGACTTGGTGATATCCCGATCTGAGGTCAATCTTAGAGAACACCGCTCCTTTTGGTCGAGCAGTCATCTAATTCGGGAAGAGGATACCGTTCTTGATCGTGACTGATTCTGCTCGTAGTCTATGATAGCCACATGCTTCCATCCTTCTTCTTCACGAGCAATACGGGTGCTCCCATGGTGAGTGACTAGGCGTATGAAACCCTTGTCAAGCGGCTCCTGTAGTTGCTCATGAAGTTCCTTCATTCTGCTGAGCCATGCGGTAGGCGCCTTGGAAATAGGATTGGTGCCGGGGAAAAGCTCTATCTCAAATTCAATCTCCGACTGGTGCTAGGCCCTTCAGGGAAGACTGCTCGGTAGTCACATACAACTCGGACCTTCTAGCTGTTGGTCCTTGTCCTGGCGGTATTGACTACATGTCCGTACCCCGTACATCCCGAATCCATCAACTTCGTGCCTTCATTCTGAGAGAAATTTTCTGGCTTTTCTCTTTGGTTCTCGAGGTATTCAAACCGTATTTTTGCTTGGGTTGGAATATGACTTTTTTCGGACTCTATGGAAGCACCGTATCCGATCAGAAAGTCCATTCCAAGGATGACGTCATAGTCGGTCATTTCTAGCGGGATCGGATCGCAAAAGAGTTCCCATGCGCTATAATGACCGCATCGCCCGAGCCGCGTGGATGTCATGACCTCTCCTCGAAGGTAGTCTTGTCGACCACCGAGTACCTGGGGTATTTCTAATTTTCGAGAACATCCGGCTATATATGAATGGGTTGCCCCAAGATCAAATAGAAGTAGCACTATCTTGAAAAATGCTAATCGACCTGTGACAACTGTCGAGGCATTGGCTACGTCCTCTCGGTGAGTGAGTAGATCCTCGCGTTCGCCATAGCTGGAGGGGCTTCTAATCTGCCCGGCTGATATGTGGACCCTCTAGAGCGGCCTGCATCTGCTGGCTGGCCTGCGTACTGAATCTGCTGTGGCTGAGGAAGACCGGTCTTGTTCGGGCACTGCTTGGCCATGTGCCCTTCTTGTCCACATTCAAAGCATCCTCGTGTGCCCTTGCGACAAACCCCTGGGTGGAATTTCCCACAAGTGGCACACTTTGGATAACTGGGTCGCTTGCTAGATGGTCCTCCTTTTGAGTCACTCCCTGATTTGCGCTTGTTGTTGGAGTTCCCTTTCCAGTTGGAGCTGTGGCCTTGCTGTTTCTGAGTGTGAGAGTTTCCTTGGCCTTTGGACTCTGAGGAGACTTGCTTCTGCTGCTTTATGCTGTTCTAATAATGCTCTGTGGTCAAGGCACTGCTCACTAACTCCTCTCTGGTTTGTGGCCTATGTATGCCACCAGCCATGTTCACTGCTATCTCTGGCCTCAGCATCTTGAGCATCAACCGGATTCGTTCCTTCTCTATGCTAACTAGCTCTGGGCATAGACGAGCCAACCTGTTGAATTTCTTCACGGCTTCCTCAACTGATAGGTTGCCCTGACGAAACTCAATGAACTCGTCATAGTGGCGGTTTGTAACCCGTATGTGAAAGAACTCCTCGAAGAATTCTTTCTCGAAGTCAGCCCATGACATCTGGTTCACTGGACGCTTCGTTCTGATTCTTTCCCACCACATGCGTGCGTCTCCTGTCAGGCAGAAGGAGGCACACTTCACCTTCTCGTGTTCTGGCCAGTCCAGAAGCTCCATCGTGCTCTCCAGTGTTTTGAACCAGGCTTGTGCATCCCATGGTTCACTAGTGCCTGAGAAGTTCTCTGGCTTGACTCGCTGCCACTGGATCAGATAGGCTTCCTTTCTTGGCTCAGCTGCTGGGGCTGCTGGTGCTGGTGCTGTAGGCTGAGCTGGTGGAACCTCCAAGACTACCGGAGTAGTCAAATTCGGTTCCGGGGTGACTGTGGGGGTACTCTGCTGATTAGCCTTTAAGGTGGCTATTTCCTGTTGCTGTTCAGCTAGCTGCTGCTGTAACTGAGCCACTAGTGCTGTAAGGTCAGGAGGAGGCACTGAACTGCCTGCCTCTTGCTGGGGCTCAGTAGCTAGTGCCCTTCTAGCTGGGCGTCCTCGTGCCATTTCTAAAGACATAGAGAACATAACATAACTAAGGTAATTGCAGTTATATAACTACTATCACTATCATGTTAGGTACTATCATCAATCAACATGCTACAATATCTATAAACATAAAAGAAAGAACATAATAAAGTGAGAGACGTTTCTTACTTGGAAGCTGCAGGTTCAATGTTGATGTGTGTGTAGGAAGTATGGAACACTGCTCTGATACCACTCTGTAACGACCCGCCTTCTACTACTAGGCTGTAAGGTCGAATCGCTACAGTTATGCTGTGCTATACTGTGCGGAAAGCTGGGCTAATTAAAATTTTGCTAACTATTATCCTTTAAAAAAAACTAATCTGAATGTTCTAGGTGTACCTAGGAGTTGTACACATGCTAGGGGAGGGAAACTGAACATCCCAACTGAGCTAGGGACTAGAAACTAACCTTCCCAACTACCTACAAACCTGCCGATCGATCCACAGATCGATCGAAGCTGGGGAGCGTTCTATTCCCAACTGGATCGGTCGGCTGACCGATCCAGGAACCTGGAATTCTCCCGGGATACTACTGTATCGCGCTGGATCGGTCGGCTGACCGATCCAGTGGCACTACTCAGGCCTTGATCGGTCTGGAGACCGATCAGAGTTCTGATTTCGCCCGAGAACTCTGATTTCAGCACTTTGGCGTGCCAAAACATCACACAACAATTCTAAAACCATAAAATATATTCTAGTGGCATAAAACTAGCATTCTACCGAATATAAACCATGGTCTACTAGTTCATAATATTTAACAATTAAAAGTGCGTAAAAATAGAAATGTTAAAAGTTCCATTGTTTAAGCTTGCTAATCTCCTAAGGATCTTTTATTCCAGTTCCTGCCACACACACCATCCTTGCATTGAACTCCAGCTTCCACTACTAATCCATCTTTCCCTTGCCTTTATCTGCAGTATAAGGAAAAACAGTATCTATAAGCTTTCGCTTAGTAAGAAACCATCTACCTCACAAAAATCATGCAACGATGCAAACATGCTTTTAAATCATGCTGTTTGAAAACATACTGAATATGCAAGCATGGCATGGCATGGTATCATACAAAACATGGCATAACATAAGCTGCACATAAAATGACACTGATCATAACATGTCAAGAACTATATATGAAGCTATCATATTTAACAACTGAAATAAGCTGAGTTGACACAAAAGTGAGCTAAGGTGAAGCTGAGCTAATACTGAATTCCATTTTGATTTTAAAACTGATTTGGAAAACTATTATACATAATAGATAAAAATACTAAACATGCTGCTGTAGGGCCCTGACAATACGCACATCCCTAACTAGACCCAGGATTGCAAGTTCCGAATCTAGTAGGGTTTACTAGGTTAGCTGAACCTAGGGACGACTATGGGAGTCCAACCCAGTGGATATCTAATCCAGTACAGTGCCGCTGCTGAAAGTAAAATACTGAAATGCTAATTAATTGAATCTAGGTTATCTGAACCTAGAACTAGGTTGTCTGAACCTAGAGGCGACTGTGGGAGCCCACCCATTGGACATCTAGTCCCATAAAGCTGAAATAAAACTGATATGCTGGTTTAAATGCTTCTAAGCATTTAACTATACTGTTAAAACTGTCTAATGTTGCGCTAAACATTTTATCGAACGCCTAATGTGCTCTAACTCTCCTCTCTAATAGGGGGACTACCTCTAGGCACCCGACGACGTCTAGAACCTCTATCTGAAGAGGAAAAACGCATCCGACCCATCCAGAGATACTCAACTAACCCCTAAATCTGCGAAGAGAATTAAATACACTCTAGATATCGATAAAAATCTACATATAACTAAATTATAAGCATGCAATCAAACGAGAGCTACTTATACTGCAGGTGAGGGGTTTCTTACCTCCGGTTCGTAATTTCTTACGATTCTATTCGCTAGAATTCCAGTGGAGTCGACTTCTCGACGATCCGCTCACGTCTTCGCGTTCCTCTCGCGGAGAAGAACCTTTTTCGTGTTGGAGTCGTCGCCGGAAGATGATCCGATGGTCCTTGGGCTTGGGCGCCGAGAGAGGAGGAGGAGGTGTGGGCGGCGGTGAAGTTTTGGAAGAGGAAGGTGGCGTGAGGTTTTGTGAGGAGAGTTGCCGAACCAACACAAAATAAACCAAACCAACTTATGTTTTCCTATTTATACTAAATAATTAACTCGGCCAAACCAATTATAAATATAATTGATTCCCTTTCCTTTCAGCACGGCCCTGCTGGGTTCACCGGTTACTAAACTTATCTGTAAACCATAGGTCTCGGGTTCGATTCCCACCTAAGTTATTTTACGGTTCCAATTATTTTTGCTACTTCCGCTACTCGGAAAATTCCGGAAAAATATCTAAAAATTCCAGAAAAATCATAGAATATTTCTAAAAATAATTTGAGAATTTTCGGGCGTTACATCAAGTTTAACTTGACCTATGGTACTGGTGAAGTTTTGGATGATAGTACGTTAGGGAAGCTTAGTCTATGCATGTCTAGAAAGATATGACTTTGACCTGGTGCATTTGGCTAAGTGGAACTGACCGAAGCTACCCTTTATGGATCCTAACCAGTTAAACTAAGGTTTTGTACTAAGTCCAGTGGATAGGACTATTTGAAAAACGTCGAAGACATGGTTACTCTAATGATGTCCAAGTGACTCACCATAACCCAGAAGTTTATCCAGAGAATGCCTATTTGTTGGACCCAAAGCTAAACCAGAATCTAACACAAAGTTAAACTAAACCCTAAAATTGAACCTAATCTATCTCATAAAATTATAGGATTTTCTGATTGAAAACGTAGATCGGGTGAGATGACTAAGCACTCAATTAAAATTATAATTCAATTAAAATTAAATTAAAATAAATTAACTTAACTTAACTTAAATTAAATTAACTTAAATAAAATTAATTTAAAATAAAATAAATTAAATTAACCTTAAAAATTTTTAAAAAAACTCTTTCAAAAACTTTAAAATACTTTTTAAAAATTATTTAAAAACTCTTTTAAAAACTTTAAAAATCTTTTTAAAAAATTATTTTAAAAACTCTTTTAAAAACTTTAAAAAACTTTTAAAAATTATTTTAAAAACTTTAAAAATCTTTTTAAAAATTATTTTAAAAACTCTTTTAAAAACTTTAAAAATATTTTAATTTTTAAAAACTCTTTTAAAAAATTTAAAAATATTTTTAAAAATTATTTTAAAAACTATTTTAAAATCTTTAAAAATATTTATTTTAAAAAAAAACCTGTAAAAATCCTTTTAAAAATTATTTTTAAAAACTCTTTTAAAAAATTTAAAAATTCTTTTAAACTCTTTTAAAAATTCTTTTAAAAACTTTAAAAATTATTTTAAAACTTATTTTAAAAACTTTAAAAATTCTTTTAAAAACTTTAAAAATTATTTTAAAAACTTTAAAATTTTTAAAAATTCTTTTAAAAACTTAAAAAAATTCTTTTAAAAACTTTAAAAATTCTTTAAAAAATTCTTTTAAAAACTTAAAAAAAAATTCTTTTAAAAAATCTTAAAAAAAAACTTTAAAAAATTCTTTTAAAAATTCAACTTAAAAAATTCTTTTAAAAATTCAACTTAAAAAAATTCTTTTAAAAAATTTAAAAAATTCTTTTAAAAATTCTTTTAAAAAATTCTTTTAAAAAATTCTTTTAAAAGTTATTTTTAAAACTTCTTTTAAAAACTTTAAAATCCTTTTAAAAATTCTTTTAAAAACTTTAAAAAAATTCTTTTAAAAATTCCATTTTAAAAAATTCTTTTAAAAACTTTAAAAATTATTTTAAAAACTTTAAAAATTCTTTTAAAAACTTTAAAAATTCTTTAAAAAATCTTTTTTTAAAAAAATTATAAAAATTCTTTTAAAAATTCATTATTTAAAAAATTTTAAAAATTCTTTAAAAAAAATAAGAAAAGTAAAAACGAAGTCAAAAACTAAGGGCGGGCGCCCTGGTATTCCCTTCCGGGGCGCCTGGAAGGGACTCCGGGTGCCCCGCCCCAACTAACCCTGGGCGCCCGGGAACGGTTCGGGCGCCCGAAGCCCCCAATATATAGGGGGCAGGGGCGTCCTCACCTTTTGCACCTCCTCCTCTTTACTCTTGTCAAGGCTCTTTCCGAGTTTTACCGCGAGAGTGATCTAAATTAAAATTTTATTCCATTCTGCGGTTATTACGCTATTGCGAATCAACCGAGGTCGTCATCTCTAAAACTTTAGTCACAATGCCTCGGTAACTCTCTTTTTCCTCCTAAATTTCTTTAAATATTTCACTGATTACTTGCTTAAGTATAGTTTTTTTAAATAATATAGAAAACGCTCTACATCTGGTGCTGGGCCCTGACTGCTAATATTGACCCAAGGTTCCCTACTGACGAACTTAGGATTATGTTTGAGTCGACTATTTATGTGCCTATTAGGACTAAGTGCCTAGATAGAGAGTTTTTCTTACGTTCATGTGTTCCAGTTGTAGAGGTTATTAGCCACTATAACTTGTGAAACCTTGTTTACTATACCAGTTCAGTAAACATAGATTTATGTGCTGAATTTTATAATAACTCGGTTAGGGTAGATGATCTCACTTATGTCACTAGGGTAGCTGGTACGGATATTACATTATCTCCTACCACTATTCAGGACTTCTTATAGTTATGACCATCTACGTGTCATTTTCAGTGCTACCCTCCTAGGGATCTACCATTTGGTGATCCCTACTCACACATTACCCTGGATACGATTTACTCATATTTTTTCGGAGGGGAGCGTGTACCCATGGTGGCTATGTTTAGGTCAGTAGGCCTTCGAGTTCATGATTATGCACTCTATAGGGTTTTAGTTTTCTGAATCTTACCACTATCCACTCGCGACATAGCGATGATGCACCCATTTCATTCCTTTCTCTTGTATGCTCTTTACCATAGATTAGACATAGATATTAGTCTACACATCTTTCAGACCATTATCTACCCAGCTGGATATATCACCAGCGCTCGAGTTTATATGCCGTATTATCATATTTTGACGACATATTTTGCCCACCTACATATTGACGTTACCCGAGGTAATGTTCGGGCCATGACTGAGTTCGACGTCATAGGACCTAGGAGCTTCTCTTTAGCAGGTGTCCATGTAGATGATGATGGTGTCATGTCTTGGCGGAGGCGGGCACAACACTAGCCAGACCCAGATGCCCAGGAGGAGGCAGAGCATGATGAGTTTATGGTCTTGTTATTCGGCGAGGGCGCTCCGACCCCTGTACCACCTCCATATCCAGGCCAAGCACCTCGTCCCGCTCCTCTCACTCTAGGAGCTATCCATGACGATCCTTCGTCAGGAGGTCTCCGATTTGAGATGAGACGTAAGACAGGATATTTCTGACCTTCGACGCAATCTGTCCAATTCCCGAGAGGATGCCCGGACCCATCACACTGAGCTGATCGAGATGTTCCATTCCTTGGGTTCCGGACCACGCCCTCCTCATCTTGATAGACTTCCTGATCAGTGATCACTATGTATATTTTATTGTACCTTGACTTTGACATTGACTTATGATATTCTGGGCTACACCTACTTAGGTATATCTCAACTTTGAAAATGATTGATTCTGATTTTTTTAATAGACTAGGAATTTAAAAATTGTTTTCAAAATTGATTATTTTCAAAATTCTAAGGCAAAATGCTGTTATGTCTTTAAAATTTCGTATTTTTAGAATTTCAAAATAAGCTTTAGCCTTAGACTAGAATAATCCCTTAGAAAGCATGTTCCCCTAGGTCTAGTACTTAAGCATCTCACCAACACCCTAGGATTCCCTTGTTTGTGATTGTCAAACATAGAAAGGGGTGAGATGCATAGGCAAATTGCCTGGACTTAAGATGCTTATATCAGTGCACTGATATAAGTTTGGGCGTTAAATACCAAACAAATAGTAATCAAGTTAAGTTATTCAGTTTAGTCAAACACTAACTGATGCTTAGACTTAACTTGACTAACCAAGTGAAAGCTGCTATCCTCTGGATAGTCAGTAAGTAGCTAACTGGTTAGATAGATTTTGTAATGTCAAGTTCAGGGGGAGGTTAATTATTTTTCTACTTATTTTAAATTACTTTTTACATAATTTTTTTTTAAATAAGTCAAAACTAAGTGTTTAAAAATTTCAAAATTAGTTTTGAAAGTTAAAATTATCTTTCTTGAAAATGTGCTTTATTTTAAACCTTTCAAATTTAATCTTGAAAATGACACCTTCTAAACTTGGTTTCTGATTTAAACCTTCTAAACTTAGTCTTGAAAGGTTAGCTTTGAAAATTGGGCTCTTTAGTTTTGAAAATTATATTTAGATTTCAAAACATATTTTTGAAATTTATCTAAATGATTACAAAGTCAGATCTAAATTTATTTTACTTAGTTTAAAAACTTTACTTGAAAATTGAACTTAACCCTAATATTTTTGCAAACTATGTTTCCAAACTGCAAAACTCTTTTTGAAAGATTAAGTTAAAATTGCAAATTATCTTGTTAAAAAATTAATAGCGGCTATTTTTTTTTTTAACTTAAGTCATTTTTTATACTCCCCCAAAATAATCTGACTTACATTTCTAAATTTCATTTACCTTGCATTTTTTTAAAGTTATCTTGCTGTTATATGTTATTTTGATGAATGCCAAAGGGGGAGGGTTAGGTGGTTAAGTTAGTTAAACAAAACAAACAAAGCTTAAAAGCTAACTTAACAACCTTAAGGTTAAAGTACCTTATGCTTGGTTTTTACTTGCATATTTATCACTAACTTAACCAGGTTGTCATTGCATCAAAAAGGGGGAGATTGTTGGTGTGGTTAGCACTAACAGTCTAACTCAAGTTTTGATGAATGACAAAATAGGTTAAGTTAGTTTCGTTGTTATCTAACACTCTGATCGAGTGTGCAGGAGAAGTCCAGACAGGTCGACATGCTGACCTGATATTTGGCACAAAGTCCAGCTAGGTCGACAGGCCAACCTGATAGCTAGCACGAAATCCAAATGGGTCGACGAGCTGACAGGATATTTGGTACAAAGTCCAGCTAGGTCGACGGGCTGACCGGATAGCTAGCATGAAGCCCAGACGGGTCGAAGGGCTGACCGGACGTCTGGTAGGTAAGTGAAGGTAAGTCACTAGAGGGGAGTGACTGTGAGGACGCGTTCCTGGGAAGGAAACTTAGGCGCCGATCCGACTTAAAACCATTTTGAAACTCTAAGTCGAGATCTTGACTAGATTCCGGTCTTAGAGAGACAGAATCTAATTAATACTCTACTTGTTAAACTTGAACTGTGATAACACTTTGTTTTGCAGGATATATGTATTATATATTTGCCTCCGGACTAACATTTTTTTGCAGGAAGGAAGCTGCTGGAAAACTGGGGTCTGGGCGCCCGGGATGGATCTGGGCGCCCGGAGGTCCGGGCGCCCAGACCTCCGGGTTATCCCCAACGTTGCCTCACCAAGTGGAGCTCACTGATTGGCTCGGCTACGTCACATCCAGGGCACCCTGAAGGTTCTAGGCGCCCCGAACCTCCTATATAAGGAGGGTCAAGGCTGAAACTCCGACAACAACTCAAGAACTGCTTTTCTGTGCTCCTGCGACATTGCGACGCTCTTCCGACGACAAGTTCTTCCTTTTCATTCCGTGTTTTCGTCGGTATAATTTTATTTTAAAAAGCAATTGTAATTAATATTGTAATATTCTTCGAATTGCTAGTGAATTATCCATTGAAAGTACCCTTATGTGCGGGGCCTTGGAGTAGGAGTCGACACGGGCTCCGAACCAAGTAAAAGGTTCTTGTGTTAGCATTGCTATTGGTTGTTCACTTTTTCCGCTGCGCATCTCGAAATTTTTAATCAATATTCCCCCCCCCCCCCCCTCTATCAAACGCTTATGATCCAACAGTGCAGGGCACCTGGGTTAGCCCATGACCTTTTATCTCTAAGATAGCGTAGGTTGTCAGAGAGTCTCTCGACACTGTAGTATCAAATTTTACACAATCTGAGTAGCAGGAGAAGAATGAGTCAAATGGTGAATCAATGTAGAGCATTAGACCTCGAGGCTTCTTTTATAGGCTGCTTCCAATTAGCTGGAAATCGATTAGTCGATTGAACCTTATCAGTTGATTGTGTTGTCCCGGGTAGGCCGGCTGGAGAGGGTTGAGTTGCCTGAAACACTAAAACAAAACACCTTTCTCTTCTTTCAACTTAGATTAGCAGCAATAGCATAAAAATAAATAATATGAAACTAAAAGAAAGAGACTTGGAATTTACTTGGTTACAACCAGGGTGGTTATTAATCCAAGACAGATGAAAGCTCACTAAGAATCTCCTTCGGTGAAGGCGGAGAAGCCTCTTACACACACTAACAACTCAGACTATTGCTAGGAATGAATACTCAAGTTGTTACATCTTTCCTAAGTCCAGGGGGTCTTTTTATAGCCCCTGGAAAAACTTATTCTCAGGCTGAAGGCACCTTCCATAGAGCTAGAAGGTGCCTCCAGCGAGGTGCCGGTGGATAAAGTTTTATCCACTGCAACGGCTCAAAAGAGCCTAGTCGAAGGCACCTTCCATGGTATGGAAGGTGCCTTCCATGAGAGTTGAAGGCACCTTCCATGCGTAAGGAAGGTATCTTCCATGAAGGCTTGAAGGCCTTCCATGCATAGTGAAGGCGCCTTCCAGCAGAAGGCTTCAGCTTCTTTTTCTCTTCCTCTCGCTCTTCCGCTTGGGTGATTTCGGTCAACCGAAATAAGGCTCACTTGAACCTAATTTCGGCCTTCTCATCGAGCAGCCTTCCTCCCCGGCTTCTCATCTCTCGGACTGTCCCACGCGTCCTTCTCATCCACTAGTGTACTCTT
This sequence comes from Zingiber officinale, assembly GCF_018446385.1. Taxonomy (NCBI): domain Eukaryota; kingdom Viridiplantae; phylum Streptophyta; class Magnoliopsida; order Zingiberales; family Zingiberaceae; genus Zingiber; species Zingiber officinale. The sequence goes on from NC_055998.1 coordinate 38,246,268, forward strand.
CCGCAGCACCTCGTCCTTCAGACGCACCGAGCTCATCGGCTCTCTCCCGTATCGTCCTTCTCGCTAGCCGCGTCTTCCGCTCGACTTCTTGTGCTCCTAAGTTCTTGCATACTTAGACACAGGGATCAGAACATGACATGACCTAACTTAACTTGGTTGATCACACCAAAAATAACCTTAGGGTTCCAAGAGATTGATCCTTTATCAAGTGACTAGTTCCACTTCTTTCCTTGCTTGCTCAAATACGATATGATCAATCACATGAAATCTAGATTTTTTTAGTCGATTGAACCCCATCCAGTCGACTAGCCCCAAGGGTTTCCTTAACTGCAATGATTCGTTCATATCTATATCCACTTTCTAAAGGTGGTTAAGTTGATTGATCCCCTTGATCAGTCGATTCAACCCTAGTTTTCCTTCTTTGCAGAGATTCGAATTTGCCTATGCTTATCCACCTGGATCGATTGACTAAACCTCCCTATTTAATGAACTAAACCCCTTAGTCAATAAAAATTTTATTTTTCTATAAAATAAAGTTAACATAGTACTACACTAATAATCATCCTACAAAATAGAATTAGATAATAGATAATTATATACATGAATAAACCTGATAGTTAGGACTATTTGATATTGACTTAGAAACCTCCATTGATTTATTTAGTCAAATCAATGCTTAAGGTTTGCCCTAGGACACAACCTCATTATTCTTCTTCAGAAGAAGAACCAATTTTTTCTAAGAGCTTATCTCAACTTACCTGCTAAACATTTAGTCCTCCAGACTTATTTAGACTTTATCCGCTTAGCATCTGATCCTTGACCCAAAGGACTTTCTCTTGACTCAATATCTGGTCCTCTCTGATCTATCGAGTGTTAGACAATCTTGTTGCTGGAGATAGAGAGAAAATTGTTGAATTGAAATTGGAATTAAACTTCAACTTATCTGTTGAGTGACCTGAGTGAATAATCTCATACTGCTAATTTAGGGATGGATGAGCTGCTTGGATGGCTGTGCTGCTTGGAAGACTAGGCTGAGACCTGAGGCCGAGATGTCAGTTAGGACAAGATGTCTGTCGAGATCTAAGGCTGAGATATTTGTCGAGACTTGTGGCTGAGATGTCTGTTGAGACACGAGATAGAGATGTTTGCCGAGACCAGAGGCCAAGATGTTCACCGTGACATGAGGCCAAGATATCTACCGAGACCCGAGGCCGAGATGTCCTTCGAGACACAAGGTCGAGATGTCCGCCGAGACATGATGTTGAGATGTTTACCAAGACCTAGAAAAGAAGATACAGAGGCTTGTGTTTGATGCAATTTCCTTAAAACAAATTTGTCTCCCTCCAATAATGCTTCGAGGTTACAATGGACGTCTATTTCCCAATATACAATAGAGAAACCACAATCATAATCTAGAATAGATTGTTCGTCGCAAATTAAGAATGCACATGAGTGCTATCACCAGAGACTATTGATCAAAATGAATTGGCAGAGAAGGAAGACGGGGAATGAAGTTAGAGGATTCTTTTTTTTTTTGGCTATTACATCCATATGCTCACAAGGTCATGGCCTCCTCTTATAGGAGATTCATGCCTTCTCTACATTGAATGACCGAGTAATGACCATTCATTGCCTCCAACCGCTCGATCATCAATAGTGATGGTTTCAAATCAACTATTACGGATTCTCCATTAATCTATATTACATTTGAGCAACAAATAAAAGGATTTAGGTGGTAAAATATTAGTTCATTCTCTTGGGCAAATTTTACATCAAACAGTTCAACATTCGACGTGTGTAGGTCATGCTTGCATATGAGTCAACTTGGTTTAGTACAATATGGGCCCTAGATTTACACCCCTTGTGGGCCCATGCATGAGAGAGAGCTTCTCTCCATGCATTTATTCACAACATCAATGCTTGTGAATGAATATAAACCAACAAAAGTGCCTTGAAACTTATAATGTGGGACTAAAGTCTCATTCATAATTGAGCATCTTTCCTCTCTACCTCTTTTTCATTAACATATATCCAACAATCTCCCACCTGAATAAAAATAGGGCATGTGATAACATTCAACAGTTGAGTCTAGTATAAGACAAGTATATTTTACCATTTTAACCTTCCCTTGTGAAGATATGTTTGTTTATTGGTTCATAGTAGACACGATGTCCTTGAACTGTTCTATTGTCTGTGTAAGCATTGACATATTTCACCCAAGACTCTATCTGATATAACTCAGCTCTCATGAGTGTGTTCATTCCTAGCCATAAACACACCTGGTTCTGTGAGAAGTTTTAAGAATTATGCCTTCAATTCTCTTTGAAACGACCCCACTTCTTTCTCACATAGGTAATCTCTTAGAAGTTTTCAACATTACTTCACTAGATCATTAAAACTTGTATGTTTTGTTGGTGTATTTGGTACTAATGGTCAGACCTAAGTTTTAATGCAATGACAAGTGGATTAAAGTTAGATGTGTTGTATGATCTAACCTTTCTACCAAGTGTGCAAGACTTGACTGTTATGACACCAGACTGTAATCTAGCTAGGTCTGGAGGACCTGATAGCTGGTGTATAAGTCTAGATAGGTCAAGAAGTGACCTAATATCTAGCGGGAAGTCCGACTGGGTTTGCAGGACCTGAGAGCTAGTCGAAGTCCAGTTGAATTTGCGGATCTGACAACTAACAGAAAGACCTAATGGACTAAGGTAGAGTTAAGCAATTCTGCATGGTAAGTAAGATACATCACTCGAGGAGAGTATTCTAGTGAGAACGAGTCCCAATTAGGGACTTTAGGTGTAAGTCCAATTTAGGTTCATTTTAGAAACCTAAACTGAGACCATGGCTAGTTTTTGGTCTTGGAAAGACATGAACTAATTAATACTACTATTTTATAATTGTGCTAACTCTACTTTATAGGTTACACTTTGCTTTTGAACTAACATGTTTTTGCAAGAGTTAGAAAGAAAAATCAGCCTTGATAAATAATTCTCAAGACGCCTTCGGTGCTACTGAAGGCGCCTCGAAGGCTTGGTCAAAAGCCCGTGCAGAAGGGCGCGGAGGCGCCTTCCATTTAAAGCAAGGCACCTTGAAGCCTGACGCTGAAGGTGCCTCAAAGATCTTTGAAGGCACCTTCGTTACGATAAGGCAAAGGGCTTCATCAACAATAAGAGCCAATTTTTTGGGGGATAAAACTTAGGGTTGAAGGTGCCTCCAATGGCGTTGAAGGCGCCTTCAATCCCCTTTAAAAGTGCTGCTCGACCAATGCTTTCTACACAACTCTTCTACAATCTTCTACATAATCATTCAATGCTCTGACTACTTTGACTTCGTGCTACTATTCTGCTATGACACTACTATGCCTGACTTCTACTGAGGAGCCGCCCAACACTAACCTCAATCCGATCATCTTCAAAAATGATGGGTAATAATTTTTTTTTTTGTACTTAATTACTGCATAAAGGAAAGTGTAGCATGTTACACTTATCCTCATTTTTCCTATGTCTACTTGATTCCCTCTTATGGTGGTTCCGAAAGAGGATTATAGTGGATTTCCCATTGAAACGGCCTGAGGGATCGTGGGTCTTGGAATAGGAATCACCGAAAACTCCAAACCGAGTAACTCCTCGAGTTATTGTATTCTTGTTTTTCGTTTCTATTTTTGTTTAATTCTGCTGCACACTTTACTTTATAAAATTGAAACATAGATTTTTTAAAATACACATGATTCAACCCTCCCCCTCTCATGTGTGTAACGATTGAATAAATGGTATCAGAACAAGGTTTGCTCTGAATTGGTGCAACCACCAATCAAATCAGGGGCTTTTTCTTATTCATTTTTTATTTTTAGATTTTCGATTATATCTGCACTGGTATGATAACCCTTTCAGATAAATTTCTCTTCGCCTCAATTTTTACTCAAAGTTGGTGCAACACCACTTGAGCTCTATATTTTTTATTTTTTCTCCAACACAGACCAAGTCTTGGTACCTCTTTCTATTTTTTTTTGTTTATGCAAGAATCCTTCTCAATGGCACAAAGCGAGGGCTACAACATTGTTCGTCCACTACTATACAACGAAGATGACTTCTCCTACTGGAATAAGAGGATGGAGGTCTATCTAAAAATTGACATCGACTAGTAGTTCTTTGTTCTACAAGGGTATAAGGAGCCAATCGATGAAGCAATGAAAATACCTCTCAACCTAGAGAACTGGAACATAGAAATGAAGAAAAAAAATGCAAATTGACAACAAGGTAGTAAACACTCTTCAATGCAGGCTGATGAGGGAAGTATAGGATCATTGCGCTAGAGGGGGTGAATAACGCTCGTGGCTTTCACATTCGTTTAAAAAGAATCGGAGAGAGTAAAGGTAGTGGAAATAAAGACACAACAAACAATCACAAACACCAGAATTTGTTAGGTTCGTCGGGCCGCGAAAATCGCTTTTTCGCGTCGCGGAAACCCCGAGTCACCCAAAGCCATGGATCTCGTGCAAAGATTCGTAAACAAAACTTTTCGAAAAACTTTTTCTTGTACGAGTTTGTAAAAACTTTAGATCTACACTAGATGAGAGTTATACCTTCGAAGCGAAGCCCTTCGCGTTCCCGCTCGTCCAAGAAGTTGCCGGATCTCTAGACCGTCAAGTGTCGGTCCTCTAGAAGTATCCACACGAACAATTCTTGATGGAGAAAACCTAAACAAAGGTGTGCTAGCACCTTGATAGGTCACGGCAAGGAAGAGGAGGGAAAGCAAGGAGAGAACCCAAGGAAGAAGAAGGAGTTACACCACTTGAATGAAAAATAAAATTCATAAAACCAATCCAAAGTGGCCGGCCACTATACATTGTGTAACTCCCCATTAAATGCAATTAATGTGAAGTTATTATGAAAATGGCTTTGTAACTTCCATGAGGTGGCACCCATGATGATGTGGAATATCATTATTGGTCCACCTAATGTCAACTCACCAATGAGGTGGCAAAAGGTCAAGTCAAAATTGACCTTTGGTCTTTCTTCTCAAGTCAAGTCAAACTTGAACCAATCTCTACCATGGTTGATCTAATCTAACCATTTGATTCGAGCCAACATAATATAATGAATCTAATTCATTAAATTAAATTGATTCAATGAGTCAAAATCTAAATTAGACTCATTGAACACATGAATCAACTTGAGTCGAACTCAAGTTAGCCCAATTAGGATTACTCTTAATCCAATTTGATTCATCAAATGAATCTAATCCTCTTGGTTCATCATATGAACCTAATCTCCATCTAATTGTCCTAAGTGTGTGACCCTATAGGTTCTTGTAACGTTGGCAATGCCCTAAACCCATTTAGGAGCATAAGTAATGAGCGGTATCTAGCAACACATCATTACTACCCAAGTTACAAGAATGTCGAGATCCGACATCACCTTGTGACTACCAATTGTGACTCCTCACAAAATAATGACAAGTGTCCTTCTATCCTAGACATCTAGATTGATCAATATGAGGCATAGACCGTGTCATCCTCTAATCAATCTAAATCTTGAACTCCAAGTAGATTCACTCGATCAAATGAGCTCAACATCTAATGTTGACTCATTTGGGCATGACCATGCACTTAGTGGTCTCACTCTATCAAGAATACCGATATCGCTCCCGTCATATGGGAGGGATAGATCCCATCTACATCACTCATCTCCTCTACATAATTCGTTATATACCCGAATCGCCTTTATAGTCCACCCAGTTACGGGTGACGTTTGACGAAACCAAAGTACATAACTCCTTATGTAGGGATCCATGGTGACTTCAGGTCTAAGGACTAATAGTCATACTAATAGCCACATGAGAAAGTATATGACACTCATATAACGATCCATGATACTTTCTCATGGCGGGTCATTCAGTATACATTCTCTAATGCATACCCATGTGTTAGCTTGATATCTCTATATCCATGACTTGTGAGATCAAGTCATCGAGCTAACCTACATGCTAGTCTTATTGTATTAACATTGTCCCTGAATGTTAATACTCGACTAGGAATGATTTAGAGTAGTGTTCCCTATATCATCTCACTATCGATTCAACTAATCGATTGATATAGGTATGAACCTTCTACTCAAGGACGCTATTATACTTAGTCTATTTGGCACTAATATAAATAAGTATAATAACCAAACAAATGCCTTTATTAATATACAAGAATATGATATACATGAGTCCATACAATCATCAAATGATTGGCTCTAGGGCTCTAGCTAACAATCTCCCACTAGCACTAGTGCCAATCAGTATAGGCTCTAAGGCCTAAAGACCTAGTGTGACCATCATGCTTCCTCTGTGCCAAAGCCTTGGTCAAGGGATCTGCGATGTTAGCCTCTGTAGGTACTCTGCAAATCTTCACATCTCCTCTATCGATAATCTCTCGAATGAGATGGAAGCGCCGTAGTATATGCTTGGTCCGCTGGTGTGAGCGAGGTTCCTTCGCCTGTGCTATAGCTCCATTGTTGTCACAATAGAGCTCAACTGGGTCAGCGATGCTAGGAACCACCCCAAGTTCAGTAATGAACTTGCGGATCCAAACCGCCTCCTTTGCTGCCTCTGAAGCAGCAATATACTCGGCTTTTGTTGTAGAATCAGCTACTGTGTCCTGCTTCGAACTCTTCCAGCTCACAGCACCACCATTTAAGCAAAACACGAACCCTGACTGCGATCGGTAATCATCCTGATCGGTCTGGAAGCTAGCATCACTGTAACCCTTTACAGTTAGCTCATCATTGCCTCCATATATCAAGAAATATTCTTTAGTTCTTCTTAAGTACTTAAGAATATTCTTGACCGCTATCCAGTGACTTTCACCTGGATCTGACTGGTATCTGCTCGTCATGCTCAAAGCATACGAGACATCAGGTCGAGTACATAGCATGGCGTACATGATCGATCCTATGGCTGAGGCATAAGGGATCTGATCCATGCGGTCTCTCTCCTCTCTAGAAGAGGGACCTTGAGTCTTCGAAAGACTCACGCCATGTGAAATCCCTTCTTGGAGTTCTGCATGGCAAACCGAAGAAGTACCTTGTCAATGTATGTACTCTGACTTAGGCCAAGCAATCTCTTAGATCTATCTCTATAGATCTGTATCCCTAGAATGCGGGATGCCTCACCTAAGTCCTTCATTGAGAAGCAACTCCCTAGCCAGGTCTTGACAGACTGAAGCAAAGGGATGTCCTTCCCAATGAGTAGTATGTCATCCACATACAATATGAGGAAGACAACTATATCCCCTACAACCTTCTTGTAGACACAAGGCTCATCTTCGTTCTTGATGAAACCAAACTATTTGATTGCATCATCAAATCGAAGATTCCAGCTCCGAGAAGCTTGCTTTAGTCCATAAATGGACCTATGCAGCTTGCATACTCTGCTAGTATGCTGTGGATCTACAAAACTCTCAGGTTGTGTCATGTACACATCCTCGAGTAGGTTTCCATTCAGAAACGCGGTTTTGACATCCATCTGCCATATCTCATAGTCATGGTAGGCTGCAATAGCAAGCATGATCCGAATGAACTTAAACATCGCTACTGGAGAAAAGGTTTCATCATAGTCAATACCATGAATCTGCTTGAAACCTTTAGCTACCAAGCGACCCTTATAAATAAGTCCATCCATATCAGTCTTTATCTTAAAGACCCACTTACACCCAATGGGTTTTACCCCTTCAGGTGGATCAACCAAAGTCCATACTTGGTTGGTGTACATGGATTCTATTTCGGATCTCATGGCTTCTAGCCATTTCTCGGAATCTGGTCTCATCACGACTTCGATGGGTGGTAGGCTCATCCTCTATGAGCACAATGTCATCATGGTCGGACAAGAGAAATGAGTATCTCTCGGGATGACGACCCTATCGGATCTACGAAGAGGTATGTCTACTTGAACTGGTTGTTGTTCCTCAACTCCTTGTGGAACAACATCATCCACAACACTTTGTGGTTCCAGTTCAATTTCCATCGAGGCATCAGTGCTATTGTTCGCATCTTGAACTTCTTCAAGATCGAACGCGCTCCAGTCTTTCTAGAAACAAAGTCCCTTTCTAGAAAGACCCTAGTCTTTGCCACAACTATCTTGTGCTGACTGGGAATATAGAAGTAATATCCCTTAGTTTCCTTGGGATATCCGATGAAATAGCACTTGTCAGATTTGGGTCCTAATTTGTCTGAGACTTGACGTCGTACGTAAGCCTCACAACCCCAAATCCTCATGAAAGACACCTGGGCATCTCTCCCAGTCCATATCCTATATGGTGTCTTTATCACGGCCTTGGATGGAACTCGGTTGAGAATGAAAGCTGCCGTGTCTAGAGCATATCCCCATAGATATGTCGGAAGATCTGTGTGACTCATCATAGATCGTACCATATCTAATAAGGTACGATTCCTCCTTTCGGATACACCATTCCACTGTGGTGTTCCAGGAGGAGTGAGTTGAGATAAAATCCCACACTCAGCTAAGTAGTCACGAAACTCATGGCTTAAGTATTCACCACCTCGATCTGATCGAAGTATCTTAATACTCTTGCCAAGCTGGTTTTGTACTTCATTCTTGAATTCTTTGAACTTTTCAAAGGATTCAGATTTATGTGTCATCAAGTACACATAACCGTATCGACTGAAGTCATCAGTAAATGTGATGAAGTACCTATAACCGCCTCTAGCAGCGACATTGAAAGGGCCACATACATCACTATGTATGAGTCCTAACAGATCAGTCGCTCTCTCGCCGTGCCCACTAAAGGGAGTCTTGGTCATCTTGCCTCGTAGGCATGACTCGCATATCTCATATGATTCTAAATCAAATGAGTCCAACAAACCATCCTTATGGAGCTGGGATAAGCGCTTGTCATTTATATGACCTAAGCGACAGTGCCAGAGATAGGTGTGGTTCATATCGTTCGATTTGAACCTCTTAGTACTAACGTTATAGATAGAGCTCTCAAGGTCTAGAATATAGAGTCCGTTTATCAGAGGTGCACTACAATAGAACATATCGTTTAAATAGATAGAACAACATTTGTTCTTTATTATAAACGAGAATCCTTTCTTGTCCAAACAAAACCGATATAATGTTCTTAGTCAATGCGGGCACATAACAACAATCATCTAACTCTAGTATAAGCCCGGAGGGCCGAGATAGAAAATAAGTCCCTCCAACAACACGTGCTCCATTGCCTACTCGTAGGTCTATCTCGCCCTTTGTCAATGCTCTGCTATTTCTCGGTGCTTGTATATTAGTACAAATGTGAGAACATCCAATATCTAATACCCACGATGAAGAAATAGAGGTTGACTTCTATAACATTTATACAAGTAGAAATCTTATTTCTCTTCTTGTTAAGATCTTCGGTGTCCTATGAAGTTCCTCTTCCATTGCCTGCTTGTCCTTGATATAGTTGGCGAAGATGTGCAACCATATCGTAAGCACCCATCAACTCATGTTGCTTCGAAGCTCGAGTTCATGGTTGCGAGCATTAGACAGGACACATCTAATGCGTCATCTTGATGCTTCTTATAAGCATCGGTCATTCGCGTGGCGATGGCGGGAGGAGCCTCGGAATGGTGCTCCGAGCGTCAGTTACGTTCTGGTGAGAACTATTCTCGGGTTCCTGTCCCGGAAATTTGCTCCGTTGAGCTTGTCCTTCTTGAGGACAGATCGCAGAGAGAAAGTGTTCGTATTCGACGTCATGGATATTCTACAGAAAATATGCGAAATAAATATCATATTCTTTTAAAATCATTTAATTAGGCCTTTAATTAAATGATGCTCCCACTGAATTCTATAATTCTTGTGGGACAAGATCCACATCATACTAACCCTTGAGTTAGCTTTGGCTAATACGCCCAAGGCTTAGTATGATCGGTAGGTAACGATTACCAATTACATCTCTATGCAACTCTTGTTTATAGGATCAAGATCCGCATTTATATTAAAACTCGAGTTAGCTTTGGCTAATACGCCCGAGAGTTAATATAATCGTGATTTTGTCCTACCTTTCCAACTATTGGAAGAATGCCTATAGTTGACTCGATCAAACCGAGTAACTAGGAATACTAATTCTAATTGAGTTTGTATTCACCCATGCGTTGATAGGCGGAACCAAGGTTGTCCCTCCGTACCCTACCAAGATAATATGTATTGCTCTGCTTTGGCAGATTCAACAATACATGTGATCGAGGTAGTGATAGGTATCACGGCACGGTTAGGCATTTAGAGTTGGTTCGATCTAGATCTAATCTAATCGAGAAGGATGCATCTTGTGCACGACTTAGATCTAATCTAATCGCAAGGGTGCATCATGTGCACGACTTAGATCTAATCTAATCGTTAAGGCACTAATTAATTAATTAATTATTAAACATGCATCAGATACATAACAATTAATTAATTAATCTATTTGTGATTTAGTCATGGCCCTACTACGATCTTCTCAAGCCAATGAGAAGATCGAATGGTCAACCTAGGGTCAACAGCTTCTCCAAGCTCCTCCCTTTGACCACCTTGTGTTGCTCGTGCCCGCCTCGGAACTCCGTCTCGTGTGGACCCTCCACCGCTCCAATTTGTACATTACAATTTGAAACTCGAGTTACATTTGAGTCTAAATCCAGAATAAGAGAAAGGCACGACGCGCAGGCCGTGGAAAAAAAAATAAAATACAGCACACACAATCATATGACGGCACGCAGGCCGTATTATGAATTACAACACAAATCCAATCTTATTGGGTATTTTGGGCCATGACTATCGCAAATTAATATACAATTCAAAATTATATATTTTTCATAATTTTTTATAATTTTAAAAATAATTTTTACAATTTTTATGAGTAAAATTTCTCGGTGGTCCCGTTTAGCGGTTTCGGGCGCAATCGCGGAACGGATCCCCTTGCGAGGCCCAGGGGCAGCGCCCCTACCCGCAATCTAACCATCGCGAGGGTTCCTTTGCGATCCAACAGCGTCTAAACCCACTGTCCCAAAACGATTTGGGTCAAGACATTGCCGTTTCGGAAAAATCTTCCCGGCGGGTTCGTTTTTAGCGATTTCGGGTGCAATCGCGGAGCAAATTCCCTTGCGGGGTTAGGGGCAATGCCCCTACCCACGATCTAACCATCGTGAGTTGCTCCTTTGTGATCTAATGGCACCCGACCCCGCTGTCCCAAACGGATTTGGGGCAAAACGAAGCCGTTTAAAAGAAAACTTTCCGGTAGCCGAAGCCTACAAGTGCCGAGACACTTGTGCTTCGCTTCTACGGAAAAATTAATCATAAAAACTCTAAAAACTCAATTTTTACAGAAAATCACAGAAGGTATATTTTTCATAAAAATACAAACGAACTCGTACAAGTCCTTGCACGTGGCTCTGATACCACTGTTGGGTTCGTCGGGCCGCGAAAACCGCTTTTTCGCGTCGCGGAAACCCCGAGTCACCCAAAGCCATGGATCTCGTGCAAAGATTCTTAAACAAAACTTTTCGAAAAACTTTTTCTTGTACGAGTTTATAAAAACTTTAGATCTACACTAGATGAGAGTTATACCTTCGAAGCGAAGCCCTTCGCGTTCCCGCTCGTCCAAGAAGTTGCCGGATCTCTAGACCGTCAAGTGTCGGTCCTCTAGAAGTATCCACACGAACAATTCTTGATGGAGAAAACCTAAAAAAAGGTGTGCTAGCACCTTGATAGGTCACGGCAAGGAAGAGGAGGGAAAGCAAGGAGAGAACCCAAGGAAGAAGAAGGAGTTACACCACTTGAATGAAAAATAAAATTCACAAAACCAATCCAAAGTGGCCGGCCACTATACATTGTGTAACTCCCCATTAAATGCAATTAATGTGAAGTTATTATGAAAATGGCTTTGTAACTTCCATGAGGTGGCACCCATGATGATGTGGAACATCATTATTGGTCCACCTAATGCCAACTCACCAATGAGGTGGCAAAAGGTCAAGTCAAAATTGACCTTTGGTCTTCCTTCTCAAGTCAAGTCAAACTTGAACCAATCTCTACCATGGTTGATCTAATCTAACCATTTGATTCGAGCCAACATAATATAATGAATCTAATTCATTAAATTAAATTGATTCAATGAGTCAAAATCTAAATTAGACTCATTGAACACATGAATCAACTTGAGTCGAACTCAAGTTAGCCCAATTAGGATTACTCTTAATCCAATTTGATTCATCAAATGAATCTAATCCTCTTGGTTCATCATATGAACCTAATCTCCATCTAATTGTCCTAAGTGTGTGACCCTATAGGTTCTTGTAACGTTGGCAATGCCCTAAACCCATTTAGGAGCATAAGTAATGAGCGGTATCTAGCAACACATCATTACTACCCAAGTTACAAGAATGTCGAGATTCGACATCACCTTGTGACTACCAATTGTGACTCCTCACAAAATAATGACAAGTGTCCTTCTATCCTAGACATCTAGATTGATCAATATGAGGCATAGACCGTGTCATCCTCTAATCAATCTAAATCTTGAACTCCAAGTAGACTCACTCGATCAAATGAGCTCAACATCTAATGTTGACTCATTTGGGCATGGTCATGCACTTAGTGGTCTCACTCTATCAAGAATACCGATGTCGCTCCCGTCATATGGGAGGGATAGATCCCATCTACATCACTCACATCCCTCTACATAATTCGTTATATACCCAGTAATCGCCTTTATAGTCCACCCAGTTACGGGTGACATTTGACGAAACCAAAGTACATAACTCCTTATGTAGGGATCCATGGTGACTTTAGGTCTAAGGACTAATAGTCATACTAATAGCCACATGAGAAAGTATATGACACTCATATAACGATCCATGATACTTTCTCATGGCGGGTCATTCAGTATACATTCTCTAATGTATACCCATGTGTCAGCTTGATATCTCTATATCCATGACTTGTGAGATCAAGTCATCGAGCTAACCTACATGCTAGTCTTATTGTATTAACATTGTCCCTGAATGTTAATACTCGACTAGGAATAATTTAGAGTAGTGTTCCCTATATCATCTCACTATCGATTCAACCAATCGATTGATATAGGTAAGAACCTTCTACTCAAGGACGCTATTATACTTAGTCTATTTGGCACTAATATAAATAAGTATAATAACCAAACAAATGCCTTTATTAATATACAAGAATATGATATACATGAGTCCATACAATCATCAAATGATTGGCTCTAGGGCTCTAACTAACAGAATTTACTTGATTCGGAGCCTGTGGTGACTCCTACTCCAAGGCCCACACATGAGAGTACTTTCATTGGGCAATCACTAATCAATTGTAAAGAGTACAAGTACAATAATCACAAGTAATCAAAAAAATTAAAGAATACCAACGACTCGAAAATTTAAATCTTCAGTGCGGTGGTCATTGGGACAACTTTTGAGCATCGAGGAAGCATTTTCATAGCAGCACGAAGAAGCGAAAGTTGCTTGGAATGTTGTGTTTGAGGTGCTGGTTGAATGATATTTTTATAGGCTATTCCGGGCGCCTAGATCCCTTTCGAGCGCCTAAACCGTGACATAGGCCCGTCCAATCAGCGTGCTCCAGCCTGATGACGAGATGAAGTTTGGTGTGCCGGGCGCCCGAACCTCGAAGGCGCTTGTCTAGGCGCCTCACCAGGGTGGAAGCTTCCCGAGTGCACAAACCAGCACCGGGCGCTCGGACCCTCTCATTTTGCTACTCCATTTTGTTGTAAAACAAGGTTACTCTAGGCAATAATATATAATAAAATATAAGTTTTGACAATCTTCGGACTGTCTGATCTTGATTTTAAGTTTCGTTGAAACTCTAGGTCGGATTGATACCTACTATTCCCTCTTTGGGGAACATGTCCTCACCTACTCCTCTCAGGAGAGATTACCTTTTGCCAGATCGGTCCTCCAAACCATCTAGACTTCTGCTCATCATCCGAGGCTTCAGGTCTTTTCCATTGGACGTCTGATCCCCGACCTATCCAGTCTTCCGCTTGGTGTCTGCAACCCTTAGGACTTTCACCTAGAATCTGTGATCCTAAGATTTCACCTGACATCCTCATCCTACTAAGACTTCGCCTAGTCCTCTGGACTAGGACTTCATTGCCTAACCGCAGCTAGGAATTTCCACCTGCCTAACCTTAGCTAGGACTTTCCTTTGCCTAAGATTACTTAGGACTTTCCTGCACACTTAGTTTAGCTTGTTAGATCATAAGAAGACTTAACTTTGAACTCTTTTCCATAACCAAAACATAGGTTCGATCGTCTGGTTCTTTCTGCACCAACAATCTTCTCTTTTTTGATTATGATAACATAATTCAAAGTTAAGTTTTAAAGCAAGTAGAAAACCATATAGATAACAAGAAACGCTAAGTAAGAAACTTTTTAAAAAACTAAGTTTCTAAGATTTTTGAGAAGGAACTAAGAAATAATTTTTAAAGAGTTCAATGACTCTCCTTGAAACATAGCATTTTCTTAGCCTTTTCCCTTTATGTACATACATAGATATGAGGTACCTTCGTTAAGTACTAAAAAAGATTTCTTATACAAGCTTAGTTAAGAAAAAACTTTAGTTAAGTACTAAAAAGATTTCTTATACAAGCTTAGTTAAGAAAAAACTTTAGTTAAGTACTAAAAAGATTTTAAAAATTCTGATAAAAACTTAAGTACTTAACTTTAGAAAAATTTTGATCAAATGCTTAACTAGCTTTAAAAAGATTTTGAGAAAGTACTTAACTAGCTTTTTTTAAAAAAAAAATTGATAAAGTACTTAACTAGTTTTTAAAAGATTTTGATAAAGTACTTAGCTAGCTTTTTAAAAAGATTTTGATAAAGACTATAGTTAAGTACTTAGTTTTAAAATGAGTTTTGGTAAACAACTTTTATTTAAGTGCTTAGTTTAAAAAAAATTGATAAACAACTTTTAGTTAAGTACTTTGTTTTAAAAATATTTTGATAAAAAAAACTTTTAGTTAAGTACTTGGTTTTAAAAAGAATTTGATAAAAACCAGCTAGGTCGAAGCCTAGCTAGGTCGACGGGCCAACTGGATAGCTGGCACGAAGTCCAGCTAGGTCGACGGGCTGACCTGATAGTTGGCACGAAGTCCAGCTAGGTCGACGGGCTGACTTGATAGTTGGCATGAAGTCCAGACAAGTCGACGGGCTGACCTGATGCCTGGCAGGTAAGTTAAGGTAAGTCACTGGAGGGGAGCGACTTGGTGAGGACGCATTCCCAGTTAAGGAACTTAGGTGTCAATCCAACTTAGAACCATTTCGAGAATCTAAGTTGAGATCGTGACTAGATTCCGGTCTTGGTGAGACAGAATCTAATTACTACTCTATAATTGTCCTAACACTTTGTTTTGCAAGGTAGTATAATTTACATTTGCCTCGGACTAACATTTTCTTGCAGGAAATTGAGTTGCTGGAAAATAGTGGTCTAAGCGCCCGGAATGCAAATTTTATCCCGACGTAACATGGAGCACGCTGATTGGCTGGGCCGACGTCACTCTCCAGGCACCCAGAAGGGATCCAGACACCTAGAGCTTCCTATATAAGGAGGCCACCACCTGGAGCAAAGAACAACAACTTCTGCTACAATTGCTCTCATGTGCGCTACTTCCAAGACACTCTTGCTACGCTATGAAGCTTCTCCGACAACCAACGATTTAGTCTTTACTTTCTTGTTGTTGGTAATTTCATTTTGCAAGTTCCTGTACTCATTTTGTAAACATCTTTTTGAATTATTAGTGATTTCCCAACGAAAACACTCAACGAGTACGAGCCTTGGAGTAAGAGTTGACGAAGGCTCCGAACCAAGTAAAATTGGTTTGTGTTAGCATTGTGTCTTTCGTATTTCCACTGCGTACTTGACTCGATTTAATTACAAATTTTTTTAACGCTATTCACCCCCCCCCCCCCCTAGTGTTTTCATGATCCAACACTTAGTTTTAAAAAGATTTTGATAAAAAACTTAAAAACTCAAATACTTAGCTACTTAACTCTATTACTCCCCCTTTACCATATATCAAAAAGAATTTTAAGTGAATGCTTTTAACTTTAAGGGGGAAGTCCCTAATTCTTATCCTAGAGTCCAAGCATGTAAAGTTCAAAAGAAAAAAACTTCTAAAACATTCATCTACTTTCCTTAGAGTAAATGTCTAACTCTTAGATGCTAGCTATGTAACGACCACCCTTCTTACTATACTATACTACTCTCTAAGGATGACCGTTACTTAACTACTGACTCTACTTAATCGGTATGATCGAAATCACTAGGAGTCTCTACCGAAAAATTTCGACAGAGTCTCCCCTGTACCGGTGACCTTACACTGAGATACAAACATAGTATACTTTAGCCACAGGCGGCTGGAACATTTATCAAACACCCACGCAGTTAAATAAGTATCAAACACACAAATATCTATTTACTAAACTGAACTCATCCTACATGCAACCTAGAACAAGAATAAATCTCAAATGACATGAACATAAAATACAACTTCAAATGTTTATTAATTACTAAAATGCGGAAAACTTAATAACGTCCCAAGTCTCTTCCATAGTCCTGGCATCACACATCCATCCGCACCTCCTTGTTGCCTTCCTTTGCTAAAACTTTTCTTTTCCTTTATCTGCAGTAAAAGGAAATGCAATCTATAAGCAAAATACTTAGTAAGCACTATCTAACTCACAAAAACTTGATATGCATGTGAATATACTGAAAACTAAAACTAAATGCTCAAAAGAAAAACTACTCATGCTCATCTACTAGTAAATAAACAAACATACTGAAGTGCTAAACATGTAAAGCTACTCATGCTCTTCTAATAGCAAAGAATAGTAAGCTAATCTAAATAACATGCTAGCATAAAAGGAAACTAAACTTGCTGATTTTAAAACGAAGTGAAACTTAATTCATTTGTTCTAAACTTATTCTTTTATACCTTTATACTTATGTGAAACTTATTTTGTTTGTTCAAAAACTTATACTTATAATACTTCAAAATAATAATCAACTTTCTTCTTGGGCCCGACAACTGTACTTGCTATGCGCGCATTCCTAACTAGACCCGAGATAGCTGGTCCCGAATCTAGTAGGGTTTACTAGGTTATCTAAACCTAGGGACGACTATGAGAGTCCATCCCAAGGACAACTGAGAGTCTTGCATACTAGGTTATCTAAACCTAGGGACGACTATGGGAGCCCAACCCAAGGACAACTGAGAGTCCAGTACAGTGCCACTGATAAAAGTAAAATACTTGTTATCTTTTAATACTTCTAATATATAATGCCTCGGCATTTTAATAAGCACCTTGTGTGCCAAAATCTCTAAAGTCTTAACTTTGGGATCTACTTAAGGCCTTAGCCTTTTTCTTGCTTTTCTTTATATTTCTTATACTTGTTAACACTTCTAAAAGAATGCTTCTTTAAAAAGAAACTGAAATGTTTAAGCAAATTCTAACTTTAAAATGGTTAAACCAAAAATCTGCCTACTATGCTAATAACATTCTGCATATTAAGCTTAACAAAAATCTGATCTAAGATTAGAGTTCTGCATGAAACACTTATCAAAATCTGCAAGCAATACTTATGAAAGTCTGCATATCATACAAGCGTAAACTAAATCTAAAACTTGTTGGAATTAAAACCTATACTACACAACTATTCAAAACTAACAACTTGAATTGAGTTTCATGGCAGCAAAGGAACTTCATTCATTTCCTATAACCAATTTCATGTATAAAGTCAATGAGCTACTGAAGAAGGATTCATCTCTTGCATAGTAAAACTAGAGAATAGCTCACAGGTATTAGAACTAGCATAGAGAACTTGAACTACAGCAAACTACAATAATTAGTATGAACCTAACAAATCTGATTCATTCTACAGCTTATAAGAAAAATCTGATTTAAAACCAAAACGATTGCTCACAAAAATCTGCATTAAAACAAACGAGCGCTTACACATCTGCGTTAACTAAGATAACGGCATATGAAAACTGCAATATAAACCCAGATGATTGCTCACAAAACTTGCATTAGAAACTAAAACGATTGCTTACAAATCTACATTAAAACATACATGACGGCACAAAGCTGTTCAAACCAAAATGCTACACGTAATTCTAAGAGCTAAATGAAAACTAAAATCTACTCATGCTTCAATTAAAAGAAAATCTGTACACTTGGATGAAGCAAGTTCTCCAGCGACCTAGCAAACTCGAGCATTAAACACTAAGTTCGACTGAATCATTCCTTCGGAAATCATCACAAAGCTTAGTTGACACTAGTATAAAGCACAGAGGAAGAAAACTATCATTCCATTCAAGAAACCCCGTCCAGAAAACTTGCCACCAGAAGCCGAACAGTGTAACCATTTGATTAAACACAAATGCCCAAATCTAAACATGTCTGAATCTGCACATTCTAAAATGTTTCCAACCAAATCACATTCAATCACCAACTCATGGAAATCCTGAAAGGAAAATATCACAAGCCGAGGTAGGAACTTCTCGAAGAACAGAAACCTTGAATTGAACCTATACAAATTCTCCTTCTTTCTTTAGGGTTCATGGCAGCAAGCATCAAAACCAAAAACTCCTTAAAACATGCTTCAAAACCAAACAAGAGCTAATTTGAAACCCGCTGAAACTAAAGTTCCATGTAAACATGTTCACAACCTAAACTTTCATAAAGCAATAGAGAACTTTTAGGGCAAACATGCTGCGGCAGAACTTCAAAAAGCCTCACTCCTTACAGGAAATAAAGGCTGGACTAAAAATTCATGAACTACTCTCATTCCTTTAGAAATCCCGCTTCTATACAGCCTTCCGAAGACAAAGAAAGGAATCAAAAAACTCCTAACAAACTCAAATTTCTGTACAGCATGTTCCAAAGCAAAGGAGGAGAAAACAGAGCTCGAAACTACTCTACTGCAGGTGAGGAAGCACTTACCGCATGTTCTTGGATTCAAACAGAGAAGGAGGAGCTGTTAGGGTTCCGGTGGCTTGCGATTTTGGCTTCCTCTTTGTGCTCACAACCTTCTTCTTGACGAGGGGAGCTTGGATCCGAGAAGAGCTTGCGGAAGGATCCCCTTTGGCCGGAGACGAAGCTAGGTCTTCGTTTTCATTCTCGCTCGGGCAGAAACGACGCACGCGAGAGGTGAGGAGAAAGGTTCCGAATAATACCTAAGTTCCTTTTTCTTATACTAGGGTTTCATTACAACTTAACTATATTTCATTATAGGTTTAGTTAAGAAAAGTTTGGCTGGTCTGTTGGTTAAGCGAATCTTTGCTTAACCTGAGGTTTCCGGTTCAAACCTCGTCTTGGACATTATTTTTGTCAAAACTTCTTTCGTTTTGTAAAAATATCAAACGACTTCCAAAACTTGCGTAAAAATACTCTAAAAATTTCTAAAAATCTCTAGAATATTTTAAAAGTATTTCTAAATATTTTTAAGGATATTTAGAACTCGAAATAGGGAAATTTGGGTTGTTACAAGCTATTTACCATAAGGACGTAGTATTCACTTGGTTAGTTAAGTTAAGTATGTGATCTAGTTAGTTTTGACTAATTAGAAGGATGACTCAACTTGATTAATTTGAGTTGGTATTTATAACCCAGACTTATGTTGATGCATAGACATAAGCATTCTGAAGTCCAAGCAATAGCCTACGTATCTCACATTGTGAGATGCTCTGGCTGATACCTATGGGTACATGATTTCTTGGGAGATCTAGGCTAAGTCCAATATTTGAAAATACTAGTAAAATTAAGAATTTTAAAGAAAACAAAATGATTTGTCCTAAATTTTAAAATCAAGTCGATTTTGAAAAATACCTTTTAAAAAATGACTTTTAAAGAAACAAAAAAGAAATGATTTTAAAAAATATTTTATTTTGAATCTATTCTATTAAGCACATGCCTAATTGTCTTTTGAGTGTACTGAACTCAAGTTCATGTAAGGGTTTTGTGAAAATATCTACTAGGTTTAACTTAGACTCCACATAGTCAAGTACAATATCACCTCTAACTACATGATCCCTTACGAAGTGATGCTTTACCTCTATGTGTTTAGTCCTTGAGTGGTGGGTTGGAATTTTAGTTAAGTTGATGGAACTTATGTTATCAATTGATATTTTTGTATTTTTATATTCTAGTTGATAATCTTTTAAAGTGTGCATCATCCATAATAGTTGAGATGCACATTCTCCTATGGCTATATATTCTGCTTCGGTGGTGGACACAGTGTTACTTTCTACTAGATCAACTTACTAGGCACTGACCTAGAAATTGGTAATTTCCACTTGTACTCTTTCTATCTAGTTTACACTCAGCATAGTATGAGTCAAAGTACCCAACTAAGTCAAATGTACTAGTTCTAGGGTACCAAAGCCCTACATTTAGGGTTCCTTTAATATATCTAAGTATTCTTTTTATATTAGTTAGGTGTGATTCTTTTGCACGCGATTGATACCTAGCACACATACCTACTGTAAATAAAATATTAGGTCAACTTACAGTTAGGTATAGTAGACTTCTAATTTTTAAAATATTTTAAGTATACTAATTTTTCTTCTAAATCAGAGTCAATTTTAACATTGGTTGCCATAGGAGTATTTATATTTTTAGAATTTTCCATTCCGAACTTTTTAATTAATTCTTTAACATATTTTGTTTAAAAAATATAAATTCCTTCTTTTGTTTATTTTATTTGTAAACCTAAGAAAAAATTAAGTTTTCATACTAGACCTATTTCAAATTTATTTTTCATTAATTTAGTAAGTATTGGTTGAGACACAAATTATGTCATCTACATAAATTTGAACTATAAAAATATCTTTTTCTAATATTTTAACAAATAAAGTTTGATCTATTTGACCTTGGTTAAACCCCTTAGATATTAGGTATGTTGATAGTCATTCATATCAAGCTCTAGGTGCTTGCTTTAGTCCATATAAGGCTTTCTTTAACCTAAGGACATGGTTTAGATGGTCTAAGTTTTCAAATCCTGGGGGTTGATTTACATGAACTTCTTCTTTGATGAACTTATTTAGGAATGCGGACTGTACATCCATTTGGTATAACTTAAATCTTTTATGTGCTGCATAGGCTAGCAACATCTTGATGGATTTAAGTCTAGCTACAGGTCAATATGTTTCATCATAGTCTAACCCTTCTACTTGGCTGAACCCCTTCACCACTAATCTAACTTTATTTCTAGCTATTTCACCTTTATCGTCTAGTTTATTTCTAAAGACTCACTTAGTATCAATTATAGATTTATTTATGGGTTTAGGCACTAGTTCCCAGACTTGGTTTCTTTCAAATTGAGTTAGTTCTTCTTGCATCGCAATTATCCAATATGGATCAGGTAGGGCTTCTTTTATAACTTTAGGTTCAATTTTGGAAATAAGAACTATTTAACTTAGATTTCTATAAGATGATCGAGTTTAAACTCTCAAGGTTGGGTCACCTAGAATTTGGTTAGTTGGGTGGTTGGATCTAACCCTAGATGGTCTTATGTTAGGGTCAATAATCAATTCTTTTGATTCACTAGGTTTAGGTTTAATTTGATTATCTTCATCATCTTCTATATTTTTTGTATTTTGATTACTATCTTAATTGATTAAATTTGGTAGGTTATTTTCTTCAGAAAAAATCACATTTATTGTTTCTTCAACTTTTAGAGTATTTTTGTTAAAGACTCTATAAGCCCTACTAGTTGTGGAGTAACCTAAAAAGATACTCATTGAAGATTTTGGTGTAAACTTGCTTAAATAATCCTTAGTGTTTAATATATGTATTTTACATGTAACGACCACCCTTCTTACTACTACTGCACTCTAAGGATGACCGTTACTTGACTACTAACTCTACATAACCGGTATGATAAAAATCTTTAGGAAAACCCTACCGAAAAATTTCGGCAGAGTCTCCCCTGTACCGGTGACCATATCCGTAAATACATACAGAATATACTCAGCCACAGGCGGCTGGAACATATAATTTCACAACCACGCAGTATAATAGCTCAATAAAAATATGAAACTACTCTAGCAATGGCAACAACCATATCACTCCAACAATAGGAGGTATCAAACTACAAATGCGGAAATAAACTCAATCTCAATATAACATTAAAAGAGAACTAAGGGAAAAGTCTTGACAATTTTGCCAGCTAATTCTGGATCTCTCCATAGTCCTGGCATCACACACCTTCATCACCACCACCTTGTCGCCTTCCTTGCTAAAACTTTTCCTTTCCTTTATTTGCAGTAGGAGGAAAATAGTATCTATAAGCTAAAAGCTTAGTGAGCGCTATCCTACTCACAAAAACTCGATATGCATGTATATAAATAAAAACATGCTAAAACTGAATGCTAACATGTAAAGCTACTCATGCTCATAAATAGCAAAGAAATCATGCTAACTAAAATACTAAACATGTATGACTAATCATGCTCATAGATAGCGAAGGAACTAACTGAAAAGCTAACATGTAAAGATAATCATGCTCATAAATAGCAAAGAAATCATGCTAACTAAAATACTAAACATGTATGACTAATCATGCTCATAGATAGCGAAGGAACTAACTGAAAAGCTAACATGTAAAGATAATCATGCTCATAAATGGCGAAGAAACTAACATGTAAAGCCAATCATAGAACTATCATGTGTATCAATAAGAAACTGAATTGATACCTAAGCTAAACTAATTAATGCTAAACTGAGTCTAACTTGTATTCACATAACTAATTTGTGAAGTTTTGAAAACTATTTACATAATAGATTAAAATAATAATCATGCTGCTGATGGGCCCGGCAACTGTACTTGCTGTGCGCGCATCCCTAACTAAACCCGGGATTGCAAGTTCTGAGTCTAGTAGGGTTTACTAGGTTATCTAAACCTAGGGACGACTGTGGGAGCCCAACCCAATGGATATCTAATCCAGTACAGTGCCACTGCTGAAAATAAAATACTGATTTCATAGCTAATTTTCTTACCTTGCTTTAACTAGGTTATCTGAACCTAAAACTAGGTTATCTGAACCTAGAGGCGACTGTGGGAGCTCACCCATTGGACAGTAGTCCCATATAAGCTGAAGCAAGACTAAATAAGTTATTTTAAATGCTTCTACTGCATTAACTGAGCTATTAAAATGCCTACTGTAGCATTATATTAAGCTAAGCATTTTATCAAGCACTTGGTGTGCACTAGAACACACCCTACGTACTGAAAATCTGTATACAAAGCTTAACATAAATCTGCATGCAAAGCTTAACAAAAATCTGCATATTAAGCCTATCCAAAATCTGCATACTAAGCTAATAAAATTCTGCATATTAAGCTAACACAATTCTGCATACTAACTTAATTAAATTCTGCATTATAACTTGCTAAAATCTGCATTACAAGTTCCACCAAAAATCTGCAAATCCAGTTAAGCTACTAGGGATCTAATTGGATCTTCCAATGCTAAACCATCAAAACTGCAATGCTAAACAAATCCATGACAACTGGTTTAACAGTATGGTAACCACATTAGTCGTTCCTACTAAAAGGTTCATCAGAAAACCAAAACTTCGTGTATGGATTAGCTACTAAGGATCCAACTGAAACTTCCCTAATTAAATCTGTTCATTGTTGTTCATTTACAAGCCGATCATGCTTAAAAGAAATAAATCTATTTAACTAACTGTTCTGAAACTAATAGCAGGTTCCGAAGGCAAGGAAGGACTAAATCCCTAGCAACCATAATCTGTTACAGCAGGTTCCAAAGGCTGTTCTTTTCAATGCATGGCACAAACAAAGCTAAAATCTGCTGAAGCTTAAAATCTAATTAAAAATCTCTTCTCCTCTTCTTTATCAAACTCACGGCAGTAACTAAATGGTTCTAAAACTGCACACTAAATCTGAAACAGGAAACACTGAAACACTTGCTGTACAAAAAAATCCAAGCATGGAATCAAAGCATACTAGAATCCTGACTGTAACAAGCTCTAAGAGGGGCTGTTCTAAGCTCTAATTAAGCTGTTCATGGTTACGAAATGCAAATAAAACTGCATGTACAATCCGGAACCAACAGCAAGGGCTGTTCTTGCCCACTAGCAAACTAACAGATCCAAGGGTTTCATAGAACAAGCAAAGCCTCTTTACACATACTACAACAAAACATAAAGGAACAAATAAAACTAAGTCCACATTCTATCAGACAAACACATTGAACCAACACGCTGTGCTACGCAGGAAATCCACAATCGTGGCAAGAAATCAAACCAATCGAAAACCAATCGAAGGGAACTACTCCTACTGCAGGTGAGTAGCAACTCACCTTTTCTTGGAATACTTTGACTTACAACCGGAGAAGAAGGAGGCTTCTAGGGCTTCGGATATATGCTTCCTCGACGATCTCTTGGTATCTTCTTGCTCTCCTCGACGAGAGGATCACAAAGGTATGAAGAACTCACGGAGAAGGGTGCTCGCCGACCGCCGGAGACGCCCTAAAGCTCGCTGCGTTTTTCGCCCGAGAGAAAACGCCGTCGCCGAGAGAAAGGGGAGAAGATTTTGTCACGGGGAAAACCTAAGTTCTCTTCTTATAACTTTAATATTCTGTTAACTAACTATTGCTTAAATACAACTTGATTCGGGTTTTATTAAGAAAAGTTCGGCTGGTCTGTTGGTGGGCTGCGTTCTGCTTAAGGCCTAACGCATGGGTTCGAAACTTGGCTGCAACCATTTTTCCTTCCTATTTATTTCCTATTCATTAACTACTTCTTAAATAGAATATTTCTCCTTTTTAAATAAGAAATGATCGCTAGCACACTTGGTCAGCCCGGCTTTAACCAAATCCCAGGTCACGGCTTCGATTCCTCAGCCGTGCACTTTTATTTCCAATTTATTTTACTGTTCCTAACTACTACTTAAATATATATCGCTCCATATATAATTAACAAAACCGTGTAGCTCAGCTGGTTGGGCCGATTTCTGCTTGGGCCGAGGAGCTGGGTTCGAACTCCAGCTTCTACAAACTTATTTTTTTTTCTTTTCTTTTTTCTTTTTAAACTTCTTCCTCTTGGTAAAAATACCAAACGAACTCCAAAAATTACGTAAAAATATTCTAAAAATCTCTAGAATTTTTCTATAGCATTTCAAAATATTTTTGAATTATTTTTGGAGCTCAAAATGAGAAAATTTGGGTCGTTACAATTCCCCACACCTTATAAAAAGTTCGTCCTCGAACTTAGAATAATTCTAGATCTCTCTGTCTTATACTGTCCTTACACTCCTAAATAATTTTCTCGTGATTCTGGTTCTAAATAACTTTCACTAATGGTACTCTTTGTTCCTTAGTCTCTTAACTTCTCGGTCCTCTATCATTCATATCGAATCATATCCATTAGTGGTCATTGGAAGGCCTGTTATAAAGTCTCTGGAGACCTTAGGTGTACTGGTCACACCAAATAGCATGACTACAACTTCGTAGTGTCCATATCGGATACTGGAAACTATTCTAGACTCTTCATTCTCCTTTCACTTTCAACTAATGGTTCCTAGAACGCAGATCTATTTTAGAGAACACTATTGTCCTCTTTAGCTAATCAAATAGATTATCTATTCTGGGAAGAGGGTACTAGTCCTTAACTGCTACCTTGCTTAGTGCTCTAAAATCTATGCACATTAGCATAGATCTGTCTTTCTCCCTAATGAACAACTCTGGAGCTCCCTGGGATGAATGACTAGGGCGGATGAAACCTTTGTCAAGTAGCTCCTGAAATTGTTCTAGTAACTCTTTTAGCTCTGCTAAAGAAATTCGATACGGAGCTTTTGAAATTGGGCTGGTGTTAGGAAATAACTCAATTTCAAACTCTACTTCTCTATTGGGAGATAGTCCAGGTAGCTCTTCTAGAAATACCTTTGAGTATTCGCAGATTACCCGAACGTCTTCCTGCTTGGGTCTTTTCTTGTTATCAATGTCCTTCTAGTTCTAATTTCTTAACTGGGGCTTCTGACTCCCCACTGTCTTGTCCTCTATCTTAACATCTAGTTATGCCAAGAATAATACCTGATATCTTCTCTATCCTTTCTAAACATACATATGTATATATGAATATAAGAGAAACAAAACTAAAATTGTCTATATTCTTTCTAAGCATATGTATCAAAACATAGAAAATTAAAACATGAATTGTCTTCTTTCCTAAACATATATAAGCAGATACTCTATACTGCAAATAATAAAGAAAGCATAAAAGAAAATTAAATACTTTCTTACTTGAAGATGACAAGGATGGTGCTGATGTGTGATGCTGGAGAATGGGAACTGCTCTGATACCAACTGTAACGACCACCCTTCTTACTACTACTGCACTCTAAGGATGACCGTTACTTGACTACTAACTCTACATAACCGGTATGATAAAAATCTTTAGGAAAACCCTACCGAAAAATTTCGGCAGAGTCTCCCCTGTACCGGTGACCATATCCGTAAATACATACAGAATATACTCAGCCACAGGCGGCTGGAACATATAATTTCACAACCACGCAGTATAATAGCTCAATAAAAATATGAAACTACTCTAGCAATGGCAACAACCATATCACTCCAACAATAGGAGGTATCAAACTACAAATGCGGAAATAAACTCAATCTCAATATAACATTAAAAGAGAACTAAGGGAAAAGTCTTGACAATTTTGCCAGCTAATTCTGGATCTCTCCATAGTCCTGGCATCACACACCTTCATCACCACCACCTTGTCGCCTTCCTTGCTAAAACTTTTCCTTTCCTTTATCTGCAGTAGGAGGAAAATAGTATCTATAAGCTAAAAGCTTAGTGAGCGCTATCCTACTCACAAAAACTCAATATGCATGTATATAAATAAAAACATGCTAAAACTGAATGCTAACATGTAAAGCTACTCATGCTCATAAATAGCAAAGAAATCATGCTAACTAAAATACTAAACATGTATGACTAATCATGCTCATAGATAGCGAAGGAACTAACTGAAAAGCTAACATGTAAAGATAATCATGCTCATAAATAGCAAAGAAATCATGCTAACTAAAATACTAAACATGTATGACTAATCATGCTCATAGATAGCGAAGGAACTAACTGAAAAGCTAACATGTAAAGATAATCATGCTCATAAATGGCGAAGAAACTAACATGTAAAGCCAATCATAGAACTATCATGTGTATCAATAAGAAACTGAATTGATACCTAAGCTAAACTAATTAATGCTAAACTGAGTCTAACTTGTATTCACATAACTAATTTGTGAAGTTTTGAAAACTATTTACATAATAGATTAAAATAATAATCATGCTGCTGATGGGCCCGGCAACTGTATGCGCGCATCCCTAACTAAACCCGGGATTGCAAGTTCTGAGTCTAGTAGGGTTTACTAGGTTATCTAAACCTAGGGACGACTGTGGGAGCCCAACCCAATGGATATCTAATCCAGTACAGTGCCACTGCTGAAAATAAAATACTGATTTCATAGCTAATTTTCTTACCTTGCTTTAACTAGGTTATCTGAACCTAAAACTAGGTTATCTGAACCTAGAGGCGACTGTGGGAGCCCACCCATTGGACAGTAGTCCCATATAAGCTGAAGCAAGACTAATAAGTTATTTTAAATGCTTCTACTGCATTAACTGAGCTATTAAAATGCCTACTGTAGCATTATATTAAGCTAAGCATTTTATCAAGCACTTGGTGTGCACTAGAACACACCCTACGTACTGAAAATCTGTATACAAAGCTTAACATAAATCTGCATGCAAAGCTTAACAAAAATCTGCATATTAAGCCTATCCAAAATCTGCATACTAAGCTAATAAAATTCTGCATATTAAGCTAACACAATTCTGCATACTAACTTAATTAAATTCTGCATTATAACTTGCTAAAATCTGCATTACAAGTTCCACCAAAAATCTGCAAATCCAGTTAAGCTACTAGGGATCTAATTGGATCTTCCAATGCTAAACCATCAAAACTGCAATGCTAAACAAATCCATGACAACTGGTTTAACAGTATGGTAACCACATCAGTCGTTCCTACTAAAAGGTTCATCAGAAAACCAAAACTTCGTGTATGGATTAGCTACTAAGGATCCAACTGAAACTTCCCTAATTAAATCTGTTCATTGTTGTTCATTTACAAGCCGATCATGCTTAAAAGAAATAAATCTATTTAACTAACTGTTCTGAAACTAATAGCAGGTTCCGAAGGCAAGGAAGGACTAAATCCCTAGCAACCATAATCTGTTACAGCAGGTTCCAAAGGCTGTTCTTTTCAATGCATGGCACAAACAAAGCTAAAATCTGCTGAAGCTTAAAATCTAATTAAAAATCTCTTCTCCTCTTCTTTATCAAACTCACGGCAGTAACTAAATGGTTCTAAAACTGCACACTAAATCTGAAACAGGAAACACTGAAACACTTGCTGTACAGAAAAATCCAAGCATGGAATCAAAGCATACTAGAATCCTGACTGTAACAAGCTCTAAGAGGGGCTGTTCTAAGCTCTAATTAAGCTGTTCATGGTTACGAAATGCAAATAAAACTGCATGTACAATCCGGAACCAACAGCAAGGGTTGTTCTTGCCCACTAGCAAACTAACAGATCCAAGGGTTTCATAGAACAAGCAAAGCCTCTTTACACATACTACAACAAAACATAAAGGAACAAATAAAACTAAGTCCACATTCTATCAGACAAACACATTGAACCAACACGCTGTGCTACGCAGGAAATCCACAATCGTGGCAAGAAATCAAACCAATCGAAAACCAATCGAAGGGAACTACTCCTACTGCAGGTGAGTAGCAACTCACCTTTTCTTGGAATACTTTGACTTACAACCGGAGAAGAAGGAGGCTTCTAGGGCTTCGGATATATGCTTCCTCGACGATCTCTTGGTATCTTCTTGCTCTCCTCGACGAGAGGATCACAAAGGTATGAAGAACTCACGGAGAAGGGTGCTCGCCGGCCGCCGGAGACGCCCTAAAGCTCGCTGCGTTTTTCGCCCGAGAGAAAACGCCGTCGCCGAGAGAAAGGGGAGAAGATTTTGTCACGGGGAAAACCTAAGTTCTCTTCTTATAACTTTAATATTCTGTTAACTAACTATTGCTTAAATACAACTTGATTCGGGTTTTATTAAGAAAAGTTCGGCTGGTCTGTTGGTGGGCTGCGTTCTGCTTGAGGCCTAGCGCATGGGTTCGAAACTTGGCTGCAACCATTTTTCCTTCCTATTTATTTCCTATTCATTAACTACTTCTTAAATAGAATATTTCTCCTTTTTAAATAAGAAATGATCGCTAGCACACTTGGTCAGCCCGGCTTTAACCAAATCCCAGGTCACGGCTTCGATTCCTTAGCCGTGCACTTTTATTTCCAATTTATTTTAATGTTCCTAACTACTACTTAAATATATATCGCTCCATATATAATTAACAAAATCGTGTAGCTCAGCTGGTTGGGCCGATTTCTGCTTGGGCCGAGGAGCTGGGTTCGAACTCCAGCTTCTACAAACTTATTTTTTTTTCTTTTCTTTTTTTTTTTAAACTTCTTCCTCTTGGTAAAAATACCAAACGAACTCCAAAAATTACGTAAAAATATTCTAAAAATCTCTAGAATTTTTCTATAGCATTTCAAAATATTTTTGAATTATTTTTGGAGCTCAAAATGAGAAAATTTGGGTCGTTACATTACATCAAAAAACTTTTAGATAATTTAAATTGGATAATTTATGGTAATAAATTTCATAGGGGATTTTATTATGAAATTTATTGATTAGTATTCTGTTTTGAATATAACATGTTGTATTTATTGCTTCAGCCCAAAATTGGTTACTTAGGTTATATTCGTTTAACATAGTTCTAGCGGTCTCTTGTAATGTTCTATTTTTTGTTCTACTAGACAATTTTATTAAGAGGTTCTTGGACATGAGAATTTGTGACTATATCCATTGGTTTGACAAAATTCGTTAAACCTATGATTTTCAAATCCCCCCCCCCCAAGATCACTTCAAATTCTTTTAATCTTTGTGTCTTTTTCATTCTCGATTAATTTGAAAAAATTGTTAAAGATTTCAAAAGTTTTATCTTTGGTTTTTAGAAATTTTACCCAAGTAAATCTTAAACAATCATAAATTATAACTAAGCAGTATTGGTTTCTGCTTAGTGACTTGGCTCCTTGTGAATCAAATAGGTCTAAGTGTAGGAGCTCAAGTATTGAGTTAGTTCGATTTATGTTTGTTGGTTTGTGAGTTGACTTAATTTGTTTACCTTGTTGACAAGCATTACAAACTATATTTTCTAAAATTTTTTAATTTAGATAGACCTCTAACTAAGTCATTTTGACTCATTTTTAAAATGAGTCTGATGTGAGTGTGACTCAGTCTGATGTGAGTCTATTGTGTCAAAAGACACTTTAGTGAGGAAGTTGATAGGTCAATTGTATAAATATTATTTTTCCTAATTTCCTTAAGTGTAATTTTAGGATTTTCAACATTTTTAATTAAACATTCAGATTCAAAAAATATTACTAAGTAGCCAACATCACATAGTTGACTTATTCTAAGTAAATTGAACTTAAATTTCTCAACTACTAAGACTTTTTGAATAATGAAGTCTGAACTTAGTTCGATATTACCTATTCGATTACCTTAAGTTTTCCGTCGTTGTCAAATACAACCGACCCTAAGTTCTTGAGTTTTAGTTTGGTGAACTTCAATCGGTCTCTAGTCATATGTCTAAAGCATCCACTATCTAACATCCATTGGTCCAAATCATTATGTTCCTACACATAAAGTATTTGATTTGGATCCAATTTTGACAGATTATAAGATAGATTGATTGAGTTCGACCCCTTAATTTTTCATCTCACCCAGTCTAGGTTGTCAATCATGTTATGCCTATGGGTGATTGTGAGATGGTTAATTTTGACTTAGATTTAAGGTTAATTCAATTTGTTTTAGTTTTGGTTAAATTTAATTTAAGTTTAATTTGGGTCAGATATAATTTAGTTTAGGTTAGATTTAGTTTAAGTTTAATTTAGGTTAGATTTAATTTATTTTTGGTTAGATTTAATTTAAGTTTAATTTAGGTTAGTTTTAATTTGGTTTAGGTTAGATTTGGTTAGATTTAATTTAGTTTTAGTTTAAGTTAGTTTTAAATTGGTTTAGGCTAGATTTAATTTAGTTTTAGTTTAAGTTAGTTTTAATTTGGTTTAGGTTAGATTTAATTTAGTTTTAGTTAAGGTTAGTTTTAATTTGGTTTAGGTTAGATTTAATTTAGTTTTAATTTTGATTTAAGTTAGTTTTGGTTAGATTTAATTTAGTTTTAGTTTAAGTTAGTTTTAATTTGGTTTAGGTTAGATTTGGTTAGATTTAATTTAGTTCTAGTTTAAGTTAGTTTTAATTTGGTTTAGGTTAGATTTAATTTAGTTTTAATTTTTATTTAAGTTAGTTTTGGTTAGATTTAATTTAGTTTTAGTTTAATCTCATTTTGATTTTACTAATTTTTAGTTAATCTAAATCCATCACACCCTTTTCTAAATTATCAATCAGGAAATCTTATGAGTTTTTGAGATAGTTAATTTTAATATTCAATTTAGATTCATCTAACGATTGATTTATATTTGAGTTAGGCTAAAGTTTAACAATTAGTCAATTAAACATTCAGTTCAATAATTTGCTTCTAGACTGTGGCGAGGTACTAGACCTTCTTGGATATTGGAATAACAACCACTTCTAGACAAAGTCTTTTAAAGAAATTAAATATTTAATTTTCTTTCTAAGAATCCTTGGTCTAACTAATCAAGTGTCGATCAAGCCTAAGTTCTTATCTATCATAATCTAAGCATGTATAAAGTAAGTAGTGAATCATTCATCAAACAAATTTACTTAATAATAAAGATGGTCTTTCTCTTGGCTCCCCCGGATCATATCTTTGATAAGGCCTATCAAGTAAGTGGATTTTATCCTTGGGGATCCAACATTGATAAAGTTCAACTTGGTTAACCAAGTTAGACTTGGGAACCCATGCTTGGACCATTTTAGTATTTGTTCGATTAACAAGAGGTAGGTAGGATTTAAATTTACGTTTGGCCTTATATCTAAGTTCGGATCAGTTGTATACGACCCTTTTTTTATCCAAGAATTAGGTTAAGGTTCTTGGAGCCCAAAATAAACAGTTCCAATGAGTCCCTAAGTTCCTTGACTTGACTTTTCAAGTTAGAATTTTCTTCCTTAAGTTGTTGGACTTGAGTTGAAGTTCCATCTTGAACTGATTTAGTCAAGGAGCTTGGGTAAATCACTTCCTTGAGGGCTTTGACCTCCTCTTGGAGTGACTTGACTCGGAGGTTGGACTTAGCCAGTTTTCTAGACAAGTATGAGATCAGGTTATGAGATCTAATTAAGGAAACTCTTATAGTAGATTGGGAACCTTCTGAACCGAATGTGGATCCGTGGCTTTGCTCGGACTTAGCTTTCGGTTCTGTCTCGAATTTGGATTCGACGACTTGTTCTCAGGACAAAAGTACGAGGAGGCTTGTTTGTCCGAGATCTTCATCAGAGTCTTCTAAAGATGACTCATCCCATGTTGCTTGTAGTGCCTTCTTTTTCCTTTGCTTCTTTGTTTCCTTCTAGTTTGGACAGTTTGCCTTGATATGTCCCTTTTTGTTGCAACCATAGCAAATGACTTTGGACTTGGATTTTGGACTTGGTTGTGTCATCTTTGACTAGATCACCTTCTTCATCTCTCTTTTGGTGAACCCCTTCTTTTTCTTGCATAGCTTCCAGACTAGGTTCACAAGCTCAGCGGTAATTTCATTGTCTTCTTCTGAGTCCGATTTGTCTCCGGACTCAGGTTCGATCAGGTACTTTTTCTTAGTCTCCTTTGTCTTGCTTGTACCTGCAACCAACACAATACCTTTCTCGGCCAGAAGTGCATTAGTCTATTCATGCAATTCAAATTCTGAAAATAATTCATCTAACCTAATTTGAGAGAGATCCTTGGAAACTTTGCAAACATCTACCATGGATGTCCACAAAGTGTTCTTTGGAAAAGCATTGAGGGCATACCTTATAATATCATGATTTTCTAACTTCTAACTAATTGCATGAAGATCGTTGAGCAGGTCTTGGATCCGAACACAAAGTTGACTTGCCAACTCACCATCCTATATTTTAATTTTGTATAATTTATTCAAAATTAAGTCCTGTTTACTTACCTTAGTGTCGAAAGTGCCCTCATGCAGCTCGATCAATTTTTCCCACACTCCTTTACGCTATTGAAGGGACCGACCTGGTTCAATTCTTCTTTGATTAAGCTACACTAGAGGGTTTGAGTTGCCTTTGCATCAACTTCGATCTTCTTATAGGTCCGTGCATCCCATTTGTCATAGGGGATGAGTACTCCATCTTCGGTGGTAAATGTGAATCATGTTTGAATTATGATCCACATTTCCACTTGGGTCTTGAGGTGGTACTTCATTTGGCTCTTCCAGTAGCCAAAATCCTTACTAGAGAATAGTGGAGGGCGTGTGGTGTTGTAGCCTTCTTGGTGGGCCATTGAAAAAATATTGCACACAAAAAAAATAAGATTGTTCCAAGACTTATTCTTGGATTAGTAGTGCGGGAGATAAAAACAACTAAAAAACTCGAGTGGTGTTGCCCAACTTTGAGAAAAAAAATCGATTGCGAGAAAGATGATTAGAAGGGGCAATTATACCGATTCCGATCGACTCCAAAAATTTAACGACTAGACCACGGAAAAACTTGCTTGAATGGTGGTTTCACTTATTCGAAGCGACCCCGCTCTGATACTAATTGTAGGATCATTGCGCTAGAGGGGTTGAATAACGCTCGTGACTTTCATGTTCATTTAAAAACAATCGGAGAGAGTAAATGTAACGCCCGAAAATTCTCAAAACTATATTAGAAATATTCTATAATTATTCTGGAATTTTTAGATATTTTCCGGAATTTTTAGGGTAGCAGAAGTAGCAAAAATAAATAGGAAACGAAAATGGCCTACGCGGGAATTGAACCCGAGACCTATTGGGTCCTAC
Source organism: Zingiber officinale (assembly GCF_018446385.1). Taxonomy (NCBI): domain Eukaryota; kingdom Viridiplantae; phylum Streptophyta; class Magnoliopsida; order Zingiberales; family Zingiberaceae; genus Zingiber; species Zingiber officinale. Next base: position 38,280,415 of record NC_055998.1, read on the forward strand.
AACTTATGGATAGCTTTAGTAACCGGATGAACCCAGCAGGGCCGTGCTGAAAGGAAAGGGAAATAATTTTATTTAAATTAGAGTTGGGGGAATTAATCCCTTAATATAAATAGGAATTAATAAGTGGGGAGATAGGATTTTAATCGGCAACCTTTCTTTTCCTCACCCTAGCCACGCCGCAACTCTCCTTCTCCTTCTTCCTCTCGGCGCCAACCCTAGGGTTCTCTCCCTAGGGCCCTAAGAGCACCTTCCGGCAGCGATTCCAGCACAAGAACGTTCCCCTCCGCGAGAGGAACGCATAGACGCGAGAAGATCGTCGAAAGGATCGTCTCCTCCGGAGACCTAGCGATTTGAATCGTAAGAAATTACGAACAGGAGGTAAGAAACCCCTCACCTGCAGTATAAGTAGCTTCGTGTGAATTCCATGTATCAGTTTAGTAATATGTAGACTACCGACACAAAGGATGCGAATTAGCGCATACCAAGTGTTCGTTTTAGTTGTTTGGCACAGAAAAATGCAACTTAGGCATTTAGTAGCTTAGATAAATGCAGTAGCAGCATTTTATAGTTTATTTAGTCTTGCTCCAGCTTTTACAGGACTAGATGTCCAATGGGTAGGCTCCCACAGTTGCCTCTAGGTTTAGATAACCTAGTTCTAGGTTTAGACAACCTAGTAAAAGCAAGACAAGAATTTATTAGCTCACGTTCAGTAATTTACTTTCAGTGGCACTGTACTGGATTAGATATCCATTGGGTTGGGCCCCCACAGTCGTCCCTAGGTTTAGCTAACCTAGTAAACCCTACTAGATTCGGAATTTGCAACCCCGGGTCTAGTTAGGGATGCACACACAGCAAGTACAGTAGTCGGGCCCAAACAGCAGCATGATTACTATTTTCACTTATTATGATAATAGCTTTCAAACTCGTAATCTAGTTATGTGAATATAGTGTTAGCTCAGTTTTAGTTTCAGTTTCAGTTTAGTTCTCCTAGTTGATACCATGAAATAGCTCCATGCTTAGATTTTATTATGCATGCCATGTTTCAGTATTTATGCCATGTAACTTCAGTATGCTATGCTTTAACAAATTCAGTGCATGTTTTTAAATAGCATTATTTAAAAACATGTTTGCATCGTTGCATGTTTTAGTGAGGTAGTTGGTTTCTTACTAAGCTTAAAGCTTACAGATACTATTTTCCCTTATACTGCAGATAAAGGTAAAGGGAAGATGGACTAGCAGAGGAAGCTGGAGGTCAATGCAGAGATGGTGTGTGTGGCAGGAACCTGGAACGAAGATCCTTAGGGAGTTTAGCAAATTAAGAACTTAGTTTCTTTTCTTAAGATACCTTTATGCATTTCTAGTGGCTTAAATGTTATAAATTAATAAACCTCGCACTATATCATGTTAGAATGCTAGTTGATAGATATTAGAACGTTTTCCATGCATTATATAATTGTTGTGTGAGATTTTGGCACGAACAAGTGCTGAAATCCGGGGTTCTGATTCGAAATCAGAAACCTGATCGATCTACAGATCGATCAGAAGTGGGGTCCGATCCAGTCGCGAACAGAGAGTTTATGGATCGGTCAGCCGACCGATCCAGATGCGAACAGAGAAGTACAAAGCTCACTGATCGGTCAGCCGACCGATCAGTGAGCCACTGGATCGGTCAGCCGACCGATCAGTGAGCCACTGGATCGGTCTACCAACCGATCAGTGTACTCCTGGATCGGTCGGTAGACCGATCCAGCCGCATACAGAAGCGATCAAGCTTGTGGATCGGTCAGCCGACCGATCCAGGGTTTCTCTCCGTGCCAGTATCAAGCTGGATCGATCACTGGATCGATTCGACAGCCCAATCGATTCATGGATCGATTGAAATGCCTGATTACAGCTAGCAGGACATCTGAGAGGCATAGATTATCTTCCCTAGCATGTGTACAACTCCTAGGTACACCTAGAATATTAAGTTCAAATTTTACAGTAATCAGTTTAGTAAAATTTTAATCAATTCAGATTTCCGCAATAGTAATTCAGCACAGCATAATGTGACGCTCAGCCTCACAGCCTAGTCAGTAGGAGGCGGGGCGTTACAGTAAAAGCAGCAGAAGTAAAGACACAATAAACAATCGTAAACACCAGGATTTACTTGGTTCAGAGCCTGTGGTGACTCCTACTCGAAGGCCCGCATATGAGAGTGCTTTCATTGGGCAATCACTAATCAATCTTAAAGAGTACAAGTACAATGATTACAAGTAATCAAAAAAATTAAAGAATACCAATGACTCAAAAATTTAAATCTTCATTGTGGTGGTCGTCGAGGCAGCTTTTGTGCGTCGAGGAAGCATTTTCACAGTAGTACGAAGAAGCGAAAGTTGCTGGGAATGTTGTGTTGGAGGTGATAGTCGAATGCTACTTTTATAGGTTGTTTTTGTTGGGGATCGGTCGGCCGGCTTGAAGGGGGGTTGGATAGACGGCACCCCCAAATCCTTGCTTCCTACACTTGTTAGCTTGCGCAACGGAAATACAAAACAAACAAGCTAAACTAAAGACAAGAATAAGAAAGGATGCAAACCGCTAACAAGCTCGTTTACGTGGTTCGGAGATAACTTGCTCCTACTCCACGGCTGTCCGTAAGGTGGACGATCCCTCAATCCGTCGGTAGATTAATCCCCGGAAACTCCGGCTAGCACAATCCTCCTTGTCGGTGGAGAAACCTCGCCACAACTCGATCAAGAGCACTTGGATTGCTAGGGCACTAGTTGACTACTAATTAGAGGTTACCCACCACTAATTTCATCAACCTCAACCAAGCTCCCAAGGCTTGGTTATATAGGCCATGGGTTGGAAAACCCCGCCTACCAGTCGACTGCCCTCTGTGGAAATTCGACCGTTACATCCCAACGGCTCGATTTCACACTAACCGAGCGAACAGAGACATTCTGTTCGCTGCCAGTCGACTGCCTCAGTCGACTGCACCAGTCGACTACTAAAACATGTAGTCGACTGCTACAATACTGCTACAGTAGCGCTACAGTACTGCTACAGTAGCGCCCTAAAACTAGGATTTTACTCCGAGTACAATCTCTCATGCACTCGTACCCTCACCCTTATGACTCACTTGACGCTTTTTTGCAGCCTTGACCTCTTGCCTTCAAGCCTACTTCCTTTGGCTCTCGTCCCTCGGATGCATTCAAGCCCGCGGCTCGTCCCCAATGCCATCCTTCGCGTATGCCTCGAAGTCGCTTCCCTCGGCCCTTGTCCTCGCTGCCTTGTCCACGATCCCTCGGATGCTCCATCCTTCACCAGACCCGAAGCCATCAACCTGAGTCACATGTGTATCCTGCATACCTGCACACTCACATACACATATCAAATAACAAGGGTGAACCTAACTTAAACCTTTTGCCCAAACACCAAAACACATGGTCCCGCGGACCATTGGGACTGCTCCAACAGTTTTGGGCACCTGGATCCCTTCCGGTGCCTGGATCGTGACGTAGGCCTGTCCAAACAGCGTGCTCTAGCCTAGCAACGAGATGAAGTTTGGCATTCCGGGAGCCTGGATCAGCTTCGGGCTCTTGGACCGCGAAGGCGCCTGCCCAAGTGCCTTGCCCTGGTGGAAGCTTCCCAGGCGCCCAGACCCTCTCTTTTTGCTACTCCATTTTGCTGCAAAACAAGGGTTGTCTAGGCAATAATATATAATGAAATATAAGTTTTGACAATCTTCGGACTGTCTGATCCTGATTTTGAGTTTCGTTGAAACTCTAAGTCGGACCGATACCTACTGTTCCCTTTTTAGGGAATATGTCCTCACCTACTCCTCTCAGGAGATATTACCTTTTGCCAGATTGGTCCTCCATATTGTCTGACTTTTGCTCAGCATCCGAGGCTTCAGGTCTTTTCCACTGGATGTCCAATCCTTGACCCGTCCAGTCTTCCGCTTGGTGTCCACAACCCCCAGGACTTCCACCTAGAATCCCCAATCCTAAGATTTCGCCTGACGCCCTCATCCTACTAAGACTTCGCCTAGTCCTCTGGATTAGGACTTCGTTGCCTAACCGCAACTAGGACTTTCCACCTGCCTAACCTTAGCTAGGACTTTCCTTTGCCTAAGATCACTTAGGACTTTCTTGCACACTTAGTTTAGCTTGTTAGATCTTAATATGACTTACCTTTGAACCCTTTGTCATAACCAAAACATAGGTTCGATCGTCTAGTGCTTTCTGCACCAACAGGAAGAACTCAACCGGGTCAGACCATTCAAGAACGCTAAGGAACTCTGGGCCAAACTAATCGAGCTGCAGAACAAATGATGCAAAGGTAACAAATCATGATTTACTATTAAATAATTAGTTTAATATCAAAATGTAGGATGGAGAGACAATAACTCAGTTGCATGCAAGAATCAAGGACATTCTAAACGGGCTTCACCTAATCGGCCACCAACTAGAGAACAGGGATGTAATAAGGTATGCTCTAAATTCTTTTCCCCTAAACATATTGTGGGCATCTACAGTAGATGCCTATAAAATTTTAAGGAATTTAAATAAACTTAAATTAGATAAACTATTTTGTAAACTATAACTGCACAAGTAGACTAACTCCCAAAAGAGCAAAAAAGGTATAGCATTCCTTGCAGGTTCTACAAAGAAAACAAAGAACAAGACCAAGCAAAAGGTTGAATCTGAATCTGACTCAGACTCAGATGTAGAAGAGCAATTAGTGAACATGGTAAGGAGAATGTTCATCAAGAAAAAGAAGGACTTCAACATAAATGACCTTCAAAAGATGATCAAGCCCAACATCAACAAGTCAAGAATCGCCTGCTTCCGATGCAACAAAAAGGGTCACAGCAAGCACGAGTGCCCAAACATCAAGAAAGATAAACCCAAAAACTTCAAGAAAAAGAAGGCACTCAAAGTAACCTGGGATGAGTCATTTTCGAAAGAATCAGACAATGACGAACCGAAGCAACACAACCATTTGCACTAATGGCAATCAGACAAGAATCAAAAAGCGAGTCATAATAAGACGATGAGTTAGAATACGAGTCAAGCCATGAGTCTGTACTCATTTCCGAAGGTTCCAATAAGGTACAATCTCTTCTAAGTAAAATATTCTTTAAAATTATTTCATGCTTGCATAAAAAGTTGTCTACTTCATAAAACCAAATAAATGAACTTAGTAAAGAAAACATAGAACTCAAATAACAACTTAAATTAAATCCAACAACTAAATCAAGTCAATCTGAAAATTTAACTCAAATTGCTAAACTTGAAGAAGAAAACTCAACCTTAAAATATGAAGTTGTAAACCTTAAAAGCTTACCTAAAAAATTGACAACAAGATCCAAAACCTAGATCCTATACTTAGATTGCAAAGAGATATCTATAACAAATCTGGACTCAGATATTAAAATAGCTCAAATAAAATATTTACACCATTCTTCAGCCAAAACAAAAAATAAACCAAAGCTTGGGTTCTAAAAGCTTGTCTAATTAAGCAAGTATGACTCAATCAATACTATGTACCTAAAAATAAAATTCACTACCTAAAACCAAATCATAATAAACCCAATAATTTAACCTTAATCCCAAAAATAAAAATTAAACCTACTAATTTAAATTCAAATCTAAAATATAAAATGAAAAAAAATAAATGAATTCAAAAATTAAGCTTAAATCAAATAACTACAAATTCAACTTAAACTCAAGTTATAATCAACTTAATTACAACTATAAAATAAATCGACATAAACGTAAAACTTAAACCCAAGTTCAATAATTCAAGGGGAAGCACCAAACTAGTTGGCACCTCCAAAATAATAGTTTACCCAGCTAGGTAATTAGGACTTGATAAATTATGGACTAATTTAACTTGGCAAACGGTACTAGAAAAATTTGAGATGATAGTAGGTTAGGGAAGTTCTGTCTATACATATCTAGGAAGAATTATATGGGTTTGACCTGGTGTATTTGGCTTAGTGGAACTAACTGAAGCTACCCCCTACCAATCTAAACTAGTTAGACTAAAGTTTTGTATTAAGTTCTTTGGGCAGGACTATTTGAAAAATCTCGAAGCACATGATAACTCTAATGATGTCCATGTGACTTATCATAGCTTAGAAATTTATTCAAAGAATGCCTACTTGATTAATCCAAAACTAAACTTGAATCTAACACAAGTTAAACCAACCCCTACAAATCTAACTTAACTCGTCTCACAAAATAATAGGATACCTTTGTCTAAAAACTTAGACTGGGTGAGATGAATAGATTAATAAAATTAAAATTAAAACTTAAAATTAAAATTAAAATTAAAATTAAAATTAAAAAGTTAAACTTAAAATTAAACTTAATGTTGGATCGCGGCGGCCGACTAAGAGGGGGGTTGAATAGCCTGAAAAACAAAAACACAACCCTTCTCGACTTTTCTTAAACTAACACTTGCAAAATATAAAAGTAGTAAATTAAAACAGAAAAGAAGAGGCACACAGGGATTTACTTGGTTACAACTGGGGAGGTTGTTAATCCAAGGAAGATGTCGCACTAGTATCTCCTTCAGGCGGAGAAGCCTCTTACAATGATTAAGCGCAAAAAGAAAGAAGCTAAACTCTAAAGAAGCACACAAGTGTTGGAATTACAATTCTTGAGTTGTTGTGAAGCTTCTGGACTGAGGCTGTATTTATAGTCTTGGTCGGGGCGCCTCGAAAGGTTCCAGGCGCCCTGGGGGGATAAAATTTTATCCCCAACGCATAGATCTCGATTTGACCGAGATCTGGATAAACTTTCGGTCCGGACACCCGGAAGGGTTCCGAGCACCCCGGACTAGTCCGGGCGCCTCGGACAGTTCTGGGCTCCCCGGACTGTTCCGGGCGCCCCGGACAGTTCCGGCCGCCCCGGCTAGGAAAGTCAACCCTATTGACTTTTTCAGCCCGGGTCTTCTGCTCCGGCTCCGTTCGCCTCAGTCCGAGTTTTCCGCTCACTTGGATGATCTCTGCCATCCGAAATAGGGCTCACCTAAACGCAACTTCCGGTCTTCTCGAGCAGGTTTCCGCTCCGGCTTCTCGTCCCTCGAAATTGTCGCGTGCTTCCTTCTCGTCCGCCAGCGTACTCATCCGCAGTCTTCGTCCCTCAGTTGCACCCCGTGCCGACCTTCTTGATAGCTACGTCTCTTGCTCCCCGAGCAGTCTTCCGCTCCGGCTTCTCGTCCCGCAGAACCACCGTACGCTTCCTTCTCATCCGTTGGTGTACTCTTCCGCAGCGCCTCATCCCTCGGACGCACCGCATGCCATCCTTCTTGCTAGCTGCATCTTCTGCTCGACTCCCTGTGCTCCTAAGCTCCTGCACACTTAGACACAAGGTTAAAAACTGACAGGACCTAACTTAACTTGTTGATCACACCAAAACAACCTTGGGGTTCCAACACTTAATACCCTAATTTACCTATCATTAAACACTTTAACCTATTCCTAACTCCTACCTTTTTGTAGGAATATAAGTGGATCTTGGATAGTGGTTACTCTAGACACATGATTGGAGATTACACCAAATTTATCAAACTCAAATATAAAAGCCTAGGAACAGTTATCTTTAGAAACAACTACAAACTTAAAGAAATTGGTATAGGTAACATTGAACTCGAGTCTAATTTCATTATTCGTAAAGTATTACTTATTGAAAATTTTAAATTTAACTTACTCAATATTAGTTAATTATGTGATTCAGAATATAAGGTTAGGTTTTCATTATCTGAATGTTTAATTAAACATGTAAAAGACCCCACAATAAAATTAAAAGGATCTAGGAATAATAATATCTACACAATTGACCTAACCATCTCCTCACTTAAGTATCATTTTATACAAAAAGAAGAAGCCTAGCTATGACATAGAAGACTATTCCATACTAACTTTAGAAATCTATTAAATTAAATAGACTAGTTAGAGGACTACCAATACTATCTAATTTAGATGTAATAATTTATAATACTTGTCAATAAGAAAAATAATCTAAGTCAACCCACAAACCAACTAATCAAAATCAGACTAAAATAATACTTGAACTTCTACATCTAGATCTATTCGACTCTTATGAACTCAAATCAATTAATGGAAACCTATATTGTTTAGTAATAACAGATGACTATTCTAGATTCACTTGGATAAAATTCCTGAAAAATAAAGATAGAACATTTGAAACCTTTAGTGACTTTTGCAAACAAATAGAAAGTGAAAAGAACTTGAAAATCAAACGAATTAGAAGTGACAACGATGAAAAATTTAAAAACCATAGGTTTACTAAATTCTGCTGGAGAAATGAGCATCATCAAGAATTCTCATGTCCTAAAATACTTCAACAAAATGAAATAGTCAAAATAAAAAATAGAACCCTACAAGAAGAACTAGAGCAATATTTAATGAATATCAACTACCCAAATATCTATGGGCTGAAGCCGTAAATACAATATGCTATGTGTAAAATAGGGTAACAATAAACAAGAATTATAACAAAACCTTCTATGAACTATATTATAACAAAATACCAAATATTAAATACTTTAAAGTATTTTGATGTACAATTTACATATTAAACACAAAATAACACTTAGAAAATTTTACCTCAAAAGTAGACAATGGAATCTTTGTAGGGCACTCCCTAAATAGTAGAGACTATAGAGTTTACAATAAAACCACACTTTGTATTGGTAGATAAAAATACAAACTCTAAAGAATCTAACTCAACTCAAACTCAATACCAACCAATTGACTTTATTAGAGCTAATATTGATCTAGGGGGAGCAAGTGAAAATCCAAATCAAATAAATGAACACGAAGATGAACACAATCAATCATAAAAAAATAAACAAACACAAAATGAGTCTAAAACAGTAAGAGTGAGCTCATACCATCCAATTGAGCAAATTATAGATGGCTCAGACCTAATTTTTCAAACTAGATCATCATTCAGAAACCTAAGTCAAATATCTTTAATTTCTAAGATTGTACCCATAACAGTAGAAGAATCCCTACTTGACCCAGACTAGATTATAGCCATGTAGGAAAAACTAGCCCAATTTAAAAGAAATGAAGTCTAGGATTTAGTACCATTACCTAATCATAAAAAGGTCATAGAAATAAAATGGGTGTTTAGAAATAAACTAAGTAAAAATGAGAAACTTGTTAGAAATAAAGCTAGATTAGTAGCTAAAGGGTTTAGTTAAGTAAAGGGGCTTGACTATAATGAAACCTATGCCCCAGTAGCTAGACTTGAGTATATTAGAATGCTACTAAGCTATACAACCCATAAAGGATTTAAACTTTATCAAATGGATATTAAATTTGCTTTCTTAAATGGGCTAATAAAATAAGAAGTCTATATAGGTCAACCACCTGGGTTTGAGAGTCTAGATTATCTTGACCATGTGTTTAAACTAAAGTAGTCTTAAACAAGCACCTAGGGTCTGATATAAAAGGTTAACCTCCTATCTAATTTCCAAAGGATTCAACTAAGGTCAAATTGATCCAACTCTTTTTGTAAAATCACTTAAGCAAGATATTTTTATAGCTCAAGTATATGTAGATGATATAATTTTTGGTTCAACAAATTCAAAATTTTTGTAAGAGTTTATAACCTTAATGGAACAATAATTTGAAATGAGATTAGTGGGTAAACTAACCTATTTCTTAGGTTTACAAATTAAATAAACAAATGGAAAAAAATTATTTTTATCAATAAAAATACACCAAAGAATTACTTAAAAAAATTTAAATAGAAAATAATAAAGAAATAAAAACACCAATGGCAACTAACTGGATAAAATAGTTATCCAAATGGAAAACCAATAGATCTAAAATATTATAAGAGTGTTATAGGTAGTCTTTTATACTTAACTGCAAGTCAACCTAATATTTTATTTACAGTTAGTATGTGTACTAGATATCAAATCTATGCTAAGGAATCTCATTTAACTAATAAAAAAATTAGATACTTGAAAGGCACACCAAATGTAGAAATTTGGTACCCTAGAACACCTAATTTTGAACTTGTAGGTTACTCTGACTCAGACTATGCCGACTGTAAACTAGATCAAAAAAGTATAAGTGACGGATGTCAACTACTTAGACCATCACTTGTCAGCTATTTAGTAGAAAATAACATTGTGTTACTTTATCTACTGTTGAAGCAAAGTATATAGCAATGGGTGAGTGTGTGGCACAATTGTTATGGATGATACATATAATAAAAAACTTTAACTCAAAACATAAAAATGTCAAAATCTTTATTGATAATATAAGTTTAATTAACTTAACTGAGAATCCAGTGCATCATTCAAGAACCAAACATATAGAAATCAAATATCACTTCATTAGAGATCACATCACCAAAGGAGATATTAAACTCAACTATGTTAAGTCAAAGTCAAATCTGGCTGACATATTTAGTAAACCACTACCAGAATCTAAATTTAGTAACTTGTGAAGAAGACTGGGAATGCGCGTGATAGACTTGGACTCTTATTATCAAAAAGATTTCAAGTAATTTGCACATTCTAGTCCACTCCTATTTTTTATTCCTTTAAAACTTCTCATTTCTCTAGTGTTTTAAAATTTGTTTTGGCCTTAGTTAAGGACGAACCCCTAGAAAGCATGATCAAATAGATCTAGATAATGAGCATCTCACAAACACACTCGGTATACCTTATTTATGTATTCAAAAACATAGAATGACGTAAGATGCGTAGGCCTTTTGCTTGAACTTTAGATGTTTATATCAATGCATCAACATAAGTATAGGAGAAAAATATAAAAATATAGTGATTAAGTTAAGTAGTCCTTCTTAGAAAATAACTTGCTGGATATAATTATTTAACTTGACTAACCAAGTGAATACTGCTATCTTCTGGTAGTTAGTTAATAACTGAAAGTTAAACATTTAAGGACATATTGTAAATGAATATTACTTTTTAAAGCAATATCAGGTTAAGGGGAAGGATATTTGAAAATTTCTTTCAAAGAGTTTTATTTTAAAAATTTTCTTTTTCTTACAAATTTTTGCAAAGTGATGGTTTAAAAATTCTTTTGAACCTTATTGAAACTTATTTTGCAAATGTTTCTAAAATTATTTTGATTTGAAAAATGTTGTTAAACATATTTGAAAAGCTTATTCAAAAATTTTCTTTAATTTCTTTGAGAATATTTTGGAAAATAGTTTGAAAAATTCTTTACAAAGTTTTCTTTGAAAACACTTTACAAAATTCATGCAAAGTCTTATGTTTTAAACATATGTAAGATATAGTAATTTAATAATAAGTGTTATTGGAGAAATAACCTTATAGAAATTTTTGAGAATTTTTAGAAATTTTTTGAGATTTAAACAGAGATCGTATGACACATTTTAAGGGCATAGATCTATTAGGCTAAGAGAAAGCATGTTTGGAATAACCAGTAAGTGAGAGTTGATTGAATTCATTAGCCTAAAGTTTAATTATTAAACCTACGTTTCATTTCTTTCCTTTCTCATTTCATCAATTTATTTCTTCTCCCTGTGCCCAATCCTCATCCATCCACTGCCTCCTCACCTGATTCCATCCTCTCCTCTCCCGATTCACCGCTGACCTCTCCCCCTCCTCTTCATCATCAACGCAGATCCAGCTGTTGCTATTTTCCCTAACTTGCATCATCAGTTTTCCATGTTCTACCCTCCAGCTTGATGATGCTGCCAGACCCTTTTTGCTCCCGATTTCCAACCGAAGACGCTTCAGCCACCACGTAATCACCACCATCATCGATCGTTCATTAGGTGTCGCTAATGCCGAAAGTGGGAAATGACACAGGAAGGGCTGAGCTATCCTCCCTTAGCTTGGGGACCTAATAGGAGTGGTGAGTTCATGGATTCCCTACCTCCACCACACTATTTCCCTTCACTGAAGTTGTATTGTAGACATCATCCCCAGCACTCAGCCACAGTTATGGTGGTCATTGTCTCTGACACTCAGTCATTGCTGGTGTAGCTGCCAGTGACATCCACTGCACCTTCTCTAGTCGTGAGCCACCATCTTCAAGTAGCTTGGGTAATAACCTAGATCTTGATTGTATTTTCTTGTATGGGGATTAATAAAGGATTGAATCCTTTTCTAAATTTGATATGTAGGTTGGAGTTGGTAGTTTTACTCGGCTATGGTCATTCCTGTTCTAGCCAAAAACCAGAAGAAAAAGGGGTAATTAAGGTGAGATTTCATGGTTTAAGAACTTATTTGATTAGGTAATGGATTTGATATCAGATTGGGTTGGTTAGCAATTGAGCATGATGGTTGAACCATTAGGTGAATTAACAAGAGATTAATTTGATTAATTTTTTATCAATAATGATTGCTAGTAGCATTAGTGTGATGATTAGTTTTGGTTAAATCTGAATAGTTGATGTACATAGATTATATACACTTTTATGCATGTTTTGACACACATCTACTTGTATTTCATGAGCATAATCTATGTTTATTGCACTGTATTTTATTATAATAGCATATTTCCACTCCTTCTAATTTGAAGATCTATTCTTGTGTATTTTGTGATGACAGGAATGCTTTTGGAGCGGAAACGTGCTAAGGAAAAGCATGTGGAGAAGAGAGCAGAGCAGGGTCGTGCCTCATAGCACAACCATACCTCTTACCCCAAGCACAACCAGAACATGGTTGTGCCCCCAGACACGGCCGTGTGGTAGTTCCCATGGGTGATAGCTTCAACCTGTGTAGATCTACACGGCCGTGTAGTTTCTCTAGAGTTCAATTAGAGTAGGGTCGTGCCTTTTGGCACGATCGTGTCTTACATCCAGAGACTAACTTCACTCCAGTCGTGTGGATTCCACATGGGTGTGCGCTAGTTCTAGCTGCCAACAAGCTTTGGTCGTGCCCAAGAGGCACAGTCATGGCATGACCCATGGTTGGGGTCGTGTCAACCCTATTTAAGGGGGTTTTCTCACCCTTTTGTGGCATCTTGGATCCGAGGGAATGGTTCTCCCCCTTGGGGAAGCCCTAATCTTCATCCTCACTAATCTTCACTGATCTATCCACCTCCGGAGTAAGGGAGCACTTTCAAGGATGCTACGCTTCAAAGATAAGCATCTCTTCTCTCTATCTCCATATATTGAGTTGTGGTTTACTTCTTTCTTTGTCTTTGGATTGTAATCCCTTGTAATGGAGTAGATTCTCTAGATCTAAGATATAGGAAGTAGTTATGATGTGATGTGATGTATAAACTTATATTTAGATATTTTCTATGCAATGATGTGTTTACTAGTTGTTCTATGTATTATGTCTTTTATGTGTTTGACAAAATGTGTGAATGGTGTAAACATGTAGACGTGAGAGGTTTGTCTCTATGTTAAGGTTGCTACTAGACTGGATAATCGAGGGATCCTTAGTGACATAGGATACTCATTCAATCGGACATATTATGCCCTTAGTGATAGAGGATATCAATACTCACCCACTTTCTAGAGTCAAAATATCTTAACATAGGGACTAATCTGTAGAGGGTTGGTCACCATGTAGAGGAGATGTAGTAGATTGTAAGATCATGGGACCCAGTGACAGGAGGTATCCCTTACTTTCCATGGTATTCCCTTGAAACGGGGATCAATGCTCTACTAGAGATTTTAATTAGAGTTTTAGGAGTTTTCCCTTAATTAATGTTAGAAAGTGACTGTGTAATCTAGGAACATATGACTAGGGGGTTCAAGTGATAGGAATTCCCTCTTAACCGGACTTCTTAGGTTACCTCTCTACTTAATGGCATTGAAACTTGAGTAGACTATCAGGTGCAACTTATATGCTAGGCTTTAGTTAGAATCTCTACATGAGTGTAAGCATGGAGTTAGGTAAATGAACAATGCATAGGGACATTTACTAGCATCGTAACAAAACCAAAATCTTAGCATCTATCGCCCATCCCTTTCCAAGATCATCTCATATTCCTTCTCTCTCTTCTTCTCCTTAATCTTTCTCTTACTCTCTCTCTCTCTTCCAATCAACCTTTCATTTGTCTAGAAAATTCACTGTATGAAATCAACTAGTACTTAATCAACAATCCCTGTGAGTTCGATAAGCTTTTATATTACTGATGATGTAGTCGTGCACTTGAGACTTTATAATAAATTTTTGGCACCATTATCGGGGGCTGTTCGTATTAACATTAGTTAATTAGCATATGAGTTACTCTAGATATTTTTCTTTTTCCTTTTATATTTTCTTCCTTGTTTTTGTTATGCATTTTCCTTCTTATCTTTAATTCTACATTTTTTTGTTTTCCTTATAATTTTCTCTTAGATATCATGAATACTAACATGTCAAGCAAGTCTTCAAGAGAATTTTTCACACCTATGAATGCAAGAGCAAGATCTTCCATTGATGAAAATTATGATTCTAAAGATGATCAATTTGAATTCCTCTATAGAGTGTGTGGTAGCATGTCTCATTCGTTTGTTGTTTGTCACTTCTTCCATAAAGCTGCTAGTTCTTACACGGAACTCCAGTACTTATTCCAACCTCAACATCAAGATATATATGAGAAAGTTCCTGATACTTATAGCTATAACTGGGGAGATTATCAAATTCAGAACTTTTAACCCCAGTTAATTCCATAGTAGAGTGAGCAATCACTATCCTAGCAGAAGAACCATGACCCACCTCAACATTACAATCAATTTTGGATAGACCGTCAAAATTTAGGCTACACCTACATACAAAATTTAGACTACTCCTGCTCTTAGTCAGATGAAGACTACAACACAAGATTCTGAAGAGCTAATAGTGTAACTAGGCATCCTAGTTATACTGATATTACAATAAATTTCTAATAATATTGTTGATCCTTCTATTGATGATATTGATATTAGTGCACTCTTCACCTCTTCTAAAGCTATTGATGTTATGGATAAAAGTGTAGGGATATGTACTATGGAGGAAATGTCCCAAGAATTATCTCCTTTGATCACACAACCAATTGATACTATGGAATCTATAAGAATGAAATTGGTTGATGATAAATGTGTAAGGACTTGTGCAATGAAAGCAAAGCCCCAAGAATCACAACTTTTAGAGGTACCACCACTTGAGCCAGAGCTAGAACCACTATAAAATTCTAAAAAAAGTCACATCCACTTGTTTAAAACTTTTAGGTACTTATTAGCATTGCAAGTTAGTAATCTTAGTGATCTTTTATAAAATTTCATGAAGGCACCTGTAATTAATTTTGTTAGATGTAATTCAATTTTTGATACATACTCAATTCATTCTAATATGGTTCTAGTTCTTTATTATATTACATTCTTGTGGGAGGTGCACCTTTCTTTTGGGTGTGTAAGTTTTCATGAGGTCGATAATTGGAAGCTCAATTTGAACCGTCTTCGACTACCTGAATGAACTTACAAAAAGACGAAGATGTAGAGAGCGATACTTCACTTTATATCTCCTATCATGAAAGCTCTCTCCATAATAAGAGCCCTTGGTAAGAGGGTATTGAAATATCTTACCCTCCAAGAGTGAGATTTAGATGAATCTAATGAGATGGTCGAGCTAATGACCTTAAACAAGCACTTCTTGGGAGGCAACCCAAGTTCTTCTTTTCTATTTTTCTATTTTTCATTTTAGTTTTTAGTTTCTTATTCATAATAACTCATATTCTCTACTTAATTGTTCTTGTCTATCTTCTTTTTATAGGATTTAAAGTTATGGAGGAATATGAGCATCAAATAAAGGAGAATCTTCAAGCACATGAATGTTTCAATCATTTGGAGATTATCACTTGGTAACTTCTCTAACTTTAAAATCTCCTCCATATTTCATTTCTAGTTTTCATTGGGACAATAAAAATTATAAGTCTAGGGGATGTGTCGGATTGTAGTTTAATTTTTGTAGATTTCTTTTAATATAATAAAAAAATTCTAGTTGCATCACTCATCTTGTCATTGTTGTTTATTCCTCATAGTAAAATGCTAGCACGTTTCATCTAGATATTTATGTTGTGTAATTTGGTATGCTAGTATGTCTATTGATTTATGTTTTCCTATCCATAGTAGCATGAAGTGAGCATTGTTATTACTAGAAGAATTTGAATGTTGGCCTAGTTTTTATGATCCCTTTACAATATGCTTGAATTGAATGATAGATATTTTTGAAAATAGTCATGATTCATAGAATTGGACTAGTACTCTTGCTTCTATGGTGACCTCTCAACTTCATTTTTCTTATTGGATAAACTCAGATCATGCAAGCTTATTTGGAAGGGATAAAAAATAGTTATTGTGAGTGAAAACTAGTAATTCACCCCTTTGAAATTGAGTTAGGTTACTGGAAAAATGAATGCTATGTTTCTCTTGATACTGAGTATTCCTTTAAGACCTTATGTAGACGGTGTATAGATTTTTTGTGGGGGACAAACCTTGCGTATAGCAGGTAAGTGTCTATTGTCGTAAGTATGAGGAACACGATTAAATGAAAAATTGACTAGGCTTAGAGATTGACACTTGAGAAAGTTAAGTCACTCATCACACTAAGCATGGAGAACTTCTACTTAGGCCACACTTAAATAATTTTTGTATCATGCTTATCAATGAAACTATATGGTAGGTTTATATTGATTCACTAGGGATTATTACATACCATTTATACACATATATCTAGATTGTGGATTTTTTACTTGAGGACAAGAAAAGGTTTAAGTATGCGGGTGTGATGTGCGTAGATTATATACACTTTTATCCATATTTTGATGGACATTTACTTATATTTCATGAGCATAATCTATAGTTATTGCACTCTATTTCATTATAATATCATATTTTCACTCCTTTTGATTCGGAGATATGCTCTTGTGCATTTTGTGATGACAGGAACGCTTTTAGAGTGGAAACGGAGTGGAAACACACTGAGGAGAAGCATGTAAAGAAGAGAGTAGAGCAGGGTTGTGCCTCTTGGTACAGTCGTGCCTCTTACCCCAAGAACAACCAAAAAATAGTCGTGCCCACAGGCATGGCCGTGTGGTAGTTCCTGTGGCCGGCAGCTTTAGGCCATGTAGTTTCTCTAGAGCTCAATTGGAGCGAGGCCATGCCTTTTGGCATGGTCGTGTCTTACATCCAGAGACTAACTTCACTCAGGCCGTGTGGATTCCACACTGGATAATCGGGGGATCCTTAGTGATAGAGGATACCCATTCAACCAGACATATTATACCCTAGTGACAAATAATATCGATACTTACCCACTTTCTAGAGTCAAAAGACCTTAACATAGGGACTAATCTGTAGAGGGTTGGTCACCATGTAGAGGAGATGTCGTGGATTGTAAGATCACTGGACCCAGTGATAGGGGGTATCCCTTACTTTTCATGGTATTCCCTTGAAATGGGGATCAATGCTCTACTAGGAGTTTTAATTAGAGTTTTATGAGTTTTTCTCAAATTAATGTTAGGAAATGACTGTGTAATCTAGGAACGTATGACTGGGGGTCCTAGTGACAGAGATTTCATCGTAACCTAACTTCCTAGGTTACCTCTTTACTTAATGGTGTTAGAACTTGGGTAGACTCTCCAGTGCAACCTGTGTGAGGGTTGTGCTAGGCTTTAGTTAGAATCCCTATACGAATGTAAGCATGGAGTTAGGTAAATGAACAATGCATAAGAACATTAACTAGCACGTAAGGAAATCAAAATCCTAGCATCTATCATCTATCCCTTTCCAAGATCATCTCTTATCCCTTCTCTCTCTCCTTCTCCTTAATCTTTCTTTTACTCTTTTTTTTCCAACCAACCTTTTGTTTGTATAGGAAATTCACTGTGTGAAATCAACTAGTGCTTAATCAACAGTCCCTATAGGTTCAACAATCTTTCATATTACTGACGACGTAGCCAAGCACTTATGGCTTCATAACAATAGTTGGGATGAGAATTGGAGTTGATTCATATATAAACTTAATCTAATTAGCATGTGGAATGGTTAGGGTCATAGTTTGTAGAATCGCGATCCTATGTAGGATCGATTTAGGGTCAGGATCGGATCGGTCAGGATCGGATCGTAGAATCGTACGATCCTACCAAAAACCCTTAAAATTTTATCATACATGATTAATAATTAGAAAAAATACCTAAAAAACTCATTTACATATAAATAAATAACTAATTTTGTATATATATGCAATTATTTACACTCAACACATCAAATTACATTACTACATGTACAAATTTAAATTAACTTGTAATTCAACTATCATTCTCGCATAGTAATAATATTTATATTTTCATATCATAAAATGAAAGAATATAAAATATCTATTAACACAATAATAATAACACATACAATGTCAAAAATATTTCCTTGATTTATAAGATAATTCAATTTAAATGTCAACAAAGCATCTAACGTATATAACAGAAGCTATTGAATCCTTTGATTCAAATATGAATGTCGGAAATAATCTTCTAAAGACTGGTTGATGCCACACAATACTAGACAATAGACATCCAAAAACTTATTATTTTGAGAAAAATAAATGACAGAATATTATTGATAAAAAACTAACTCAAAAATAATTAAACATATATTTAAATAATTTAAAACTCTAATAAGATGAAAAAAAGATAATGGTTAAGGATAAACTTTAAAATTTATTAAAGATCTCTGAACGAGCTTTAATTTGATATATTATAGGCCCCGTGGTTCAATCCGAGTCAAAAGTTATGACCTCTCAAAGCTTCCACCGATCCTACTCCGATTCTGCTCCGATCCTGCTCCGATTCTACCGATTCTGCTCCGATCCTACCGATCCTGCTGCAATCCTACTGCAAAAATGATTCTGCACGATCCTGGATCGATCTTGGGTTTCCGGATCGTAGGATCGTACGATCCGGATCGCGATTTTGCAAACTATGGTTAGGGTTAATAGAGGATTAAACCTAATCTAATAAAGAGGATGGATTAATTAGGGTAAAAGATGTCTTAACTCTAATTTAAGCAGTGAATTGTGTTAGTGAGACCTAAATCACTAATTAAGATTGATTAATGAATATTTTGATTAGGATGACCCTAATTGGTTTTTGGGTTTTGATTTAACTATTTAATTCATATGAAATTAGCTAAATAAAATATATTAATGCGAGACTTTGATTCGAGATGCATTTCTCGACGTGGGATTATTTAGCACGATCGACAGATAAAGATAGGGATTTCTTCCTTGGCCTCTTTAGTTCATTAAACTTAGTGCATGGTTATTTTGATTGATGATTAGGCTATTTTACCTTAAATTTATTCGTTTGTTATCCTGCTTGATACTTATCTGCTTGACCTTAGAGATGATCTAGTTATTTTATATATAGTCTTGGCTTTGGATATCTATATTCTATAGTATATACACATGTAGAGTATGTACTATAGAGGATATTTTGTTGACTATGTTAACATGCTGATTATACATATGATGTCGAATGTATACATGTTTTGGTATGTGCTATAGGTGTTATCATGTTGACTGACCATTTGTATGTTAAGTGAGCACACATGTCTAGTGTGATTATTAGAGGTTTCTTGTTGATTATACTTATGTGGTTGTGTGCATATATGTCTGGTAAGACTATTGGAGATATC
The DNA here is from genome assembly GCF_018446385.1 of Zingiber officinale. Taxonomy (NCBI): domain Eukaryota; kingdom Viridiplantae; phylum Streptophyta; class Magnoliopsida; order Zingiberales; family Zingiberaceae; genus Zingiber; species Zingiber officinale. Next base: position 38,300,052 of record NC_055998.1, read on the forward strand.
ATGTTGATTATACCTACGTTGTAGGGTGCATACATATATGGTGTGTACATGTTTGGTGTTGTTACTATTGTATTTGTTGTTTAGTAGACACCATTTGGATCTACCCATACCTATAGATATAGGTGTTGGATGGATCATTGTATCGAGGTATTTATGATGATTGGGATGTTACATTAATGATTATTGTGTTGATATAATGATTACTTACTTCATGCTCATCATTGTGGCAAAAGGCGATTCACTCGCCCCCAACACCCCCGCTAACTCGTCACTAGGCCAACATGGAGAAGGTAAATCATGAGTGACTACTAGCCATTAGTGCAGATGGTCAAAGCATGGGGCAAGGCATGCTCAGACGCACCGAGTTTTGACCCAAGACCTCATGTGGTAACACCTCATGCCTCAACCACTGCACCGCCCCGACGGGACACTTCATGCTCATCATTGCACTATATGCATGCTGACTAATGTTTGTTCCCTTGTGGTATGAACTAATCATCAGTCATATATGTGCATGTTGATGACCACTTGCTCCCTTATGGTATGATCTAGTCATCAGACATGTTCGCTGCCCACTCGATCACTCAGGGGTAGTGGTTGATAGAGTTAGGTTTAGCCTATCCTGTCATGCCACCCGGCCACTCAGGGATAGTGACATACGACATTGTGAGCAGTCACGGATCCGATCACTATGTAGTTAGATAGCTAATTAGCGAACTATCCGCTTCGGCCACTCTATAGTGGTATCTAGAGAATAGTATAGTTGTCATTGTCCTAGCCTCTAGGTCACATAGGGGTCGTGGTGTCTTGAGGCGTGGGTGGGAGTGACCATGTTGCATGCACGTGCATATTGCATATGATGCACGATGCATCTTTCAGATATATATCTGCATTTTCTTGTGATTGTTCCACATGCTTGAGATATGATTGTTGCATATAATTAGTATGCTTCACATATGTTCATTTATCATACATGTATATATTGTCGGTTATATTGCTCAGGTGTTACGAGTAGATCTGTTGTTGATCCCTAGTAAGTTTACTAATCACTATACCATATGTGCCAGTTCTAAATTAGGTATGTGCATTTATTATGTCAGTTGGTTATGTGCATTTATTATGTCAGTTATAGTTATGTGCATTTATTATATCAGTTATGGTTATGTACATTTATTATGTCAGTTATGGTTATATGCATTGATTATGTCAATATGATTATGTTCTTATTTCCTTACTGAGACTATATGTTTTGATCTCCATATTTTATATAGACCATGCATTATCTTATCTATTACCCGCTTAGTCACTTGCACTCACCACCCCATTTGTGTATTGTTTTTTTTCTCAGGTAGCAGGTAGATGATTGTGGAGTTGCTTGAAGTATCCTATCTGCCAGTGCCACGTCATATCGAAGAATGGTCTATACTTTACTTTATGCTTTTCTTGCATTTCTTTGGATTTTATGAATTCGGGATTGTAATAATTTTGTCATGAACTTGGTGTTTATCCTTGTGGCTACTTTTGATGTTTTTGATAGTTGTTGTGTAAAGCCTAGCCGACTAGCAATTTGTCGTTTTGGTTTATGGGTTTCCCTTTATGTCTTCCACTATATTTTATTTATTACTAGCCGTGTGGGTTGTATACTGCATGGTTGTGTATCATTCCAGTCGTGTGAGCTGTATACTGCATGGTCGTATTTGCTTCTAGCCATATGGGATGTAGATATTATTATTGTATAATCATGTGGCTATGTATCTAGGTTTCATTGTCACTGTTACAGGAGAGATGTTCGTTTATCAGATAGGGACTCCTCTGGGGCGTAACGACATAACTTACAAATTTTTGAAAAATGTCCTTGAAAATACTTGGAACTTTTGTTAAAAACTTTAAAATATTTTGTTAAATTTTGTTTTGAAAAATATTTTTAAAATATTTCCAAACCTAATTTTCTTAATTTCTTTAAAAATTATTGTACAAAATACTTACAAATTTTCTAAAAAAATGCTTTTGAAAAGCACTTTTTCATAAACATGATTACTTTTAAAATTTTCTTGAAACAATACTTAGAAATACTTCACAAAATGTCCTTGAAAATAGGCTGAAAATTCTTTCATACTTTTCAAATACATGTTTTCAAAAAATGGTTCAAAAAACTCCTTTCAAAATTTTCTTTGAAAACATGTGTTATCTTTGGATCTATAAATCTTCCTTGATATAGACCTGAAATTTTTTACAATATTTTTATTTTAAAACACTTGTTGTTTAATCTACTTGATATATTTACCCTTAAAATATTTCTACATCCACCCTTCTATTTTTACTCTTGTTTAATTACATATTTCTTGATAAATATTAAAGGGGGAGGGGAAGGGTTTAAGTAAGAAAAAGAAAACTAATAAATTCTAAAAATACTTAACCATGAAAATAATTAAGAGAATAAACGCAATCAAAATCATTTTGATATCTCTTAAATCATTTTTTATGCTATTTCTATTTACATATTTTTTCTAACTTTAACACAAACTGTCATTTCATCAAAAAGGGGGAGATTGTTGGTGCTTGTGGTACCAATAGTAAGTAAGGTAAGTCACTAGAGGAGAGTATTCTAGTGAGGATGAGTCTCAATTAGGAACTTTAGGCACAGGTACAGTTTATGTCCATTTTAGAAACATAAACTGAGATCCTTGTCTTGGAAAGATAGGAACTAATTAATACTACTATTTTATAATTATGATAACTCTATTTTGTAAGTTACACTTTGCTTTTGAACTAACATGTTTTTGCTAGAGTTAGAAAGAAAAATCAACATTGATGAACAGTGCTCAAGGCGCTTTCAGTGCTGCTGAAGGCTCCTCAGAGGCTTGGTTGAAGGCCCGCGCAGAAGGGAGCGGAGGCACCTTGCATGCGAAGGAAGGCACCTTGAAGCCTGGCCCTGAAGGCGCCTCAGAGAGCTTCAAAGGTTCCTTTGCTCGGATAAGGCAGAGGGCTTCATCAATGATAAGAGTCGATTTAGGGTTGAAGGTGCCTCTAGTGGCGTTGAAGGTGCCTCCAATCCCTTTTAAAAGGGCTGCTCAACCAGTGCTTTCTACACAACACTTCTACAAGCTTCTACGCAATCATTCGACATTCTGACTACTTCAACTTCATGTTACTATTCTATTATGACACTACTACACCAAACTATTACTGAGAAGCCATCTAACACCAAGCTCAATTCGATCGTCTTCAAAAGTGTTAGGTAATGAAAATTTGTTTTTGTACTTAATTACTACATAAAAAAAAGTGCAGTGTGTTACACTTATTCTCATGTTTTCTATCTGTACTTGATTCCTTCTCTCGACATTTCTGGAAGAGAATTATACTAGATTTCCCATCGATACGATTCAAAGGATCGTGGGTCTTGGAGTAGAAGTCACCAAAGGTTCTGAACCAAGTAACTCCTCGAGTTATTGTGTTTTTGTTCTTTGTTGAGCACTTTGCTTTATAAAACAAAAAAAAACTAGAGTTTTTAAAATACACGTGATTTATCCCCCTCCTCCCCCCCCCCCTTCACATGCATAATGATCCAACATGTTTAACCTCCATCCTTTCATTGGATAGTTCCTCCACAGTGAGCAATTTTATCGGTGCAATTAGGTTGTCCCTTTGAACCTATTTCTTAGAATTTCTAGTTTGCATACATTGAGTTTTCTTTGTACGAGCATTTCTCATCGGCATCAAGATCATCCCTCCCAATGAGCTTTCAACTAACTCTCTATTTAACCTTTTGATTAGTGGATCAGCTAGGTTATCCTTTGACTTCACATAGTCAACAGTGATAACTCTTGTTGAGAATAGTTGTCTAATGGTATTTGTCTATAACGTATATATCTAGACTTATCATTATATAGATAGCTCTGTACAAGGCCAATTATTGATTGACTATCATAATGTATGCAAATTATCAACATAGGTTTCGACCATCTAGGAACATCTTTTAAGAATTGTCATAGTCATTCAGCCTCTTTACCATATTTATTAAGAACTACAAACTTAGAATTCATCGTGGATCTGGTTATTATAGTTTACTTAGAAGATTTCTACGAAATGGCTACACCTCTCAAAGTGAGTACATATACACTTGTAGAATTTGAGTCTTTCATGTCAGATATCTAATTCACATTATTGTGTCCTTCAATCACATTAGGATATCTCATATAGTATATTCATAAGTATATCTCAGTACCTCAGTACTCTCATCATCCCTTTTCAGTACTTAACACCGGGATTACTCGTGTATCTACTCAGTGTAGTTATTACTTAGGTTAAGTCTGGTCGTATACAACTCATCAAGTACATCAGACTTTCAATCACTCGAGAGTACTCTATCTGAAAGATACTCTCCTTGATTCTTTGATAGATGTTGACTTATATTTATCGATGTCTGTGCCAATGAAGTATCACTCTTCATGAATTTCTTAAGAATCTTATCCATATAATGGGACTGACTAAGAATAAATCCTTCTGTTATTCTAAGAATTTTAATTTCTAGAATCATATCAACTAGGCTCATGTCTTTTATGTCAAACTTTGAGTTCAACATGTCTTTAATGATTTGATTATCTTATTATTATTCCCAATAATAAGTATGTCATCTACATATAGTACAAGATGAGATAGTCATTCTCTCAGATTTTTATATAGACATATCTATCACATTCATTGATTTTGAATCTACATTCCTCAAGGCATTATCAAATTTTCATGTCACTGCTTTAGAGCTTGTTTCAAGCCATATAATTACTTTACCAATCTACAAAATCTTATTTTTTGACCCTAACATAGAAAACTCTTCAAGTTGTTCCATGTATCTTTTCTCTCCTAAATCCTCATTTAGAAAAGCTATCTTTACATTTATTTACTATATTTCCAAACTTCATAGAGCAATGATAACCAACAATACTCTAATGGAAGTTACTCGCAATAGTGGATTAGTCTCCGGACTACAAACAAAATTTTCGTGTGATAAAAATGAGATTCTTTATTAGCATGGAAGATTAAGTGTATTCTTGAGTCACATCCTATCCAAGAGGAGTTACTCCAGGAAGCACACTAATCCAGATTTACGATACATCTACGTGGTACCTAATATATAGAGACTTAAAGTGTTCCTATTGGTGGAACAATATGAAAAAAGACATCATGAATTTTGTAGCTCGACGTCTAGTATATCAGCAAGTGGAGGCTGAACATAAGAGACTAACAGAATTGTTTTAGTAGATTTGGATAATGGAATAGAAAATGAGAGTTTGTTATGATAAACTTCATTATGGGGCAACCCAGGACACTGAGAGCACATGATGCAATTTGGGTAATTATTGATCGATTAACCAAATTTGCTCATTTACTACCAATCCATGGAATAGATTCTTTGGATCGATTAGTAGGTTTTATGGTATACCTCTGAGTTTCATATCAGATAAGATCAGTGATTCGTATAGCGATTTTGGCAGAGTTTATAGCATGCCATAAGTACGGAGCTCTGTTTAGTACAACTTTCCACCCTTAGATAGATAGATAGTTTGAGTGTGCTATATAGATGTTGGAGGATCTGTTGATAGCATGTGTTATGGGTTTCAGAGGTAGTTGTGAAAACCATTTATATACAGTTTATTTACCCACAGTTGGCTAGACAACAATGTGGGAGTAGCAAAAGCATGGTGAACTCATAACCCACAGAGTCATTATTTACTTGGAAGTAGATCATCATGTAATTTTATAACAGAACCTTAATCCCTCATAGTTGGAGATTTGTTCTTGATACTTGGATAGACTAGTATATGGGTATGCTTCTTAGTTGTTATCCGTAGATGAGGATCCTTGAGTTTGAGCAGTAAATTTGGAACTAAATTTTTATTAGTGAGAGAGAATGTAAGATAAAGTAATAAATAATAATAAAATAATAAACATTATTTGAGAAATAAGCTTACAGAACTTTTTAGATTTTTTTTTAAAAAAAAATTGGGATTTAAATGGAGTTTGTTTGACACATTTAAGGGGATGAGTCGATTAGTCTTAGACGAAGCTTGTTTAAATATCCCAATTAAATTGGGAGTTGATTAGATTAATTAACCTACGGTTATAAAATATAAACTAAGTATATAATATTATTCCACTCCTCTCCCTTCTCCCGATTCTCATCCACCACCGCCCCCTTCTCTCCTGATTCCCCTCTCCTCGTGTGCTGTTGTTGGGCGTCGACGCCAATGACCACGAAGGGTCGAACACCTCCTGTGTAGCCTCCACGACCACCAGCACCGTACGCAGTCATGATGGGAGCGGAGGCCAACCCTCTCCTGGCCTCCTCGGGCCAAGCAGCACGGACTCGTGCCGCTTTGATCCGCTAATCGCCTGACACCGAGCCCATGTCGATCTCCCCGACTACAATAGTCGACCACTCCTCTTCATCATCAATGCAGTTCCATCATGCTTCCACCTTCCCCCTACCACACCACTGATCGCCCACCGACGACACTCGAGTACCCCTCGTAGCAACTGGTGATCAGAACCATCAACCGAATGCTCTCCATCGAGGCCACATCAAGCTCTTGGAGGAAGAACCTTGGGTCGTCCGCAAGGCTCCTCATCAAACTCAAAGAGACTGGCTTGTGGTGACAACAATGCACCCATCACTGACCTCTCCTCCGAGTGAGCCGAAGGCTCTTCACCGTCATGGCTAGTCATCACCAGCCCTTTGCGATCGTTGCCCTCTTCATTATGACTAGCCAGCAACTTAGTGTTGGCGCAACGAAGCTAGCAAGAGGAGGTGAATTGCCTATAAAATGAAATATCTTTCTCGTTATTTTAACTCAGATTAATAGCAATAGCATAATTATAACAAGTAAATTAAACAACTATAAAATGAAAGAAGAGGCACAAGATTTACTTGGTTACAACCTAGGTAGTTGTTAATCCAAGACAAATGAAAAGCTCTAAAATTCTCCTTCAATGAAGGTGGAGAAGCCTCTTACACTCGTTGAATGCTCAGACAGTTGCTAGGAAATGAATACAAGAGTTGATAATTAATTCCTAGGTCTGAGGGTCTTTTTATAGCCCTTGGAAAATCTTATCTAGGGCTGGAAGGTGCCTCCAACAAGCTGGAAGGCGCCTCCAGTAAGGCAAGAAAGGATAAAACTTTATCCTTCGCCAACGGCAGTTTTTGCCCAGTCAAAGGTGGCTTCAAGTGATTGAAGACGCCTTCAAGTGATTGAAGGTGCCTTTCATAAAGGCTTGAAGGCACCTTCAAGTGCTTGAAGGTGCCTTCCACCAAAAGGGTACAAGGGCGCCTTCAATCCATTAAAGGTGCCTTCAACAGTTACTATCGAGCTCCAAGTCTTCTCCTTTGGCTTTTCCGCTGCTCCATTCGCTTGGGTGATTTCAGCCAATCGGAATAGGACTCACGCGAACCCATTTTTTGGCCTTCTCCTCGAGCAGTCTTCCTCCTCGGCTTCTCGTCCCTCAGACCGCCGCACACGTCCTTCTTGTCTATCGGTGTACTCTTCCATAGCACCTCATCCCTCAGATGCACCGAGCACGTCGACTCTCTTCACGTGTCATTCTTCTCTCTAGTTGCGTCTTCCGCTTGACTTCTTGTGTTCCTAAGCTCCTGCACACTTAGACACAAGGATCAAATACACAAGACCTAACTTAACTTGGTTGATCATATCAAAACTATCACGGGGTACTAATAATCTCTCCCTTTTTGATGTGCATCAATCCAAGTTCAAGTTAGGGTTAAAAAACATAGCATAATAACATGATGAATTTATAAGTATAATGTTGCAATAAATTTAAACAAATTAGTTGCAAAATTTAAAATTGATAAAAAAAATCCTAACTCCCCCTTAATCTCCCTGAACTTTTACTTATTTCTCCCTTTAATCACATTAAAAAAATGGGAAAAGGATACAATAAAATGTTACGCAAATTGGGAATTAGCTAAACATTCATGAAGAATTTGAAGAGATGTTTAAAATATTTTAAAATAATTTTATAACAGTTAACCTTTTAGTACTTTAGATAATTAAACATTCATTTCAGTAATCAGCTTCCAGCCTGTGGTGAGGTACTAGGTCTTCTTGGATATTGGAACAACAACTACTTCTAGATAAAGCCTCTTAAAGAAAAGAAATATTTAAATTTTTTTTTGAGTATGCTGAATGGATTATAACAATTTAATCTAATCATAATCTTGGAACCTAGTATAGATTTCTTCCTACTGGATTTACTAAAAATTTGGGGGTACATAATTTTTGGAAATTTTTCTAATTTGACTCCTATGGTTCCTGATATACCAACTTAGCTGTCTGTAATTTAAATTTCGAAATCCTTTTTGAGTTGAGTATGCATAGTCATTTTCTAGTTTTTTTATTTGAATCTTTAATTTTTCATTTTCTATTTTTAAGCAATCATACATTTCTAAGGGACATGACTTTGCTAAGTTTAATTTTAACTTAGCATTTTCTTTTTCTAGATTTACTAGATCCTTAGAAAGTACTTTAATAAATTGAAATAATTTTTCAGGAGGTAAGGCAAGTACCTCACTTGCCTTGTGTTATGATACTCCCCCTTCGTCACTACTTTCTTCAGAAGATCCTTCTCCTTCGTCGATGCTTATCTCTGAGGAACTTTCAATGTCCCTCTGGTGATTTTCCATCAAAGCTAGTCCGGCATAGGCCTTGATCTTGAACTCAGAGGATGACGACTCATCCCATATTTCCTTCAAATTCTTGTGCTTCGATCTTGTCGGTCTTTACCCTTATCTTTCTCTCTCTTCTTTAGTTCGAGATAGTCGTCTTTGATGTGCTCTTCTTCTTGGCAGTTGTAACATTGTACCTTCCTTTTGCTTCTGAAGTCCTTTTTTGTCTGCGACTTGAATCTATTAGATTTAATAAATCTATTGAATTTCCTTACCAATAATGTTGCTTCATCTGCGTCGATTGAATTCTCAGAGTCTTAGTCTGGTTTGCCCTTTTGATTCACTTTTAGTGATATGTTATGGGCTGTCTTTTCTCCTTTATTTTGCAAGATTGCACATATTGATTCATGAAGTTCAAAAGTGGAAAAAAGATTTTCTAATGAACTAACTTCAAGGTCTTTAGATATGTAAAATGAGTCGACTATAGATATCCACTCGGGTGTCCTAGGAAATGCATTTAAAATATACCTTAACGAATCTTGGTTCGTTACCTTTTCTCTAAGATTCGTGAGTCCGGTGATGAGTTCTTTGATCCTCGAGTGTAGATGTGCAACTGTTTCACTTTCTTCTATCCAGAGGTTTGTCAGTTGGTTCCGGAGCAGGTCTCACAAGCTTTGCTTCGGAAGTTCCTTCGTGCAAGTCCAAGAACTTCTCCCAAAGTTCTTTTGCTGATTCATAATCTCTTATCTGATTTACTTCCTAGGGTGGAAGTACACTAAGTAGGTGGAACTCGGCTCATCTGTTCGCTACGAAGTCTGCTTGCTCCTTCTTGGTCCATTAGCATTCTTCCTTTTCATTTCCTTGGGAGTCTTTGGGAGCTACAAAATCATATTTAATTATTAACAAAATTTCAAAATTAATTTTGAAAAATACCTCCATACCTTTCTTCCAAGACGCAAATTCTCCCTCGAACTTCGGTGGGAAGATTGTCAGTCCGGCCATCGTTTCGATGCTTTAGTCGGTGATTAGTCCTTCTGAGGCGATTGGGCTCTGATACCAATTGTTGATGCAACGGGGATAGCAAGAGAAGGTGAATTGCCTATAAAACAAAATGTCTTTCTCGTTCTTTCAACTTATATTAGTAGCAACAGTGTAATTATAATAAGTAAATTAAACAACTATAAAATGAAAGAAGAGGCACAAGATTTACTTGGTTACAACCTAGGTGGTTGTTAATCCAAAACAAATGAAAAGCTCTAAAAGTCTCCTTTGATGAAGGTAGAGATGCCTCTTACACTCGTTGAATGCTCAGACAGTTGCTAGGAAATGAATACAAGAGTTGATAATTAATTCCTAGGTCTAGGAGTCTTTTTATAGCCCCTGTAAAATCTTATCTGGGGCTGGAAGGGGCCTCTAACAAGCTGAAAGGCACCTCCAACAAGGCAAGAAAGGATAAAATTTTATCCTTTGCCAACGACAGTTTTTACCGAGTCGAAGGCGCCTTCCATGAAGGTTTGAAGGCGCCTTCAAGTGATTGAAGACGCCTTCCATGAAGGCTTGAAGGCGCCTTTAAATGCTTGAAGGCACCTTCCACCAGAAGGGTGCGAGGTTTCCTTCAATCCATTGAAGGTGCCTTCAGTAGCTACTGTTGGTGCAATCGACCCATGTTTGATCGGTACGATCATGGTTTTGATGTGTGTGTTAAAGAGTTTAAGTTAGGCTTTCATATGTGTTTGATATGTGTGTTTGAGTCTTGCAGGACTTGGTGAAACACATATGAGGAGCTTGGTGCAACTAAGCTTGGGAAGCTCATCCTAGGGCTCGGATCCTTGAGTCAGTGAAGGATGGTGTGGAAGGCATCTGAGGGACCGCCGGATGAGGAGCAACGGAGTGGAGCCGAGGGAAGTGGACTTCAAGGCAACGTGAAGGATGGCACGGAGAGGAGCCGCGGGCTCGGGTGCATCTAAGGGACGAAGGCCGAGGAAGAGGACTTCAAGGGAAACTCCAGAGAGGATAAGTGTGTATGTGCAGTCTTAGTAGTCGACTGGCAACGAACATAAGCATTGTGTTTGCTTAGCAAACAGCTACCAGTCGACTGCTAATTTTAGCAGTCGACTGGTAAATGACCGTTGGCAGACCGTTGGTGCTGCAAAGTAGCCGTTGGCTACCTCCAATAGTAGCACCAGTCGACTGATGGTTTTGCCAATCGACTGGTGCTGAGATGAGTTGATATGATGATCAACTCTCTCTTCTTATTTAAGGAAAGCTTTGGGGATTGAAGGAGGTCACTCATGCTTGTTGAATAACTCCTAGTCTTTGTCCAAAGCTTCCAAGCCATATTCTCTTCCTCCTAAACCTAAGTTCATCTTGTAAGAGGAAGAGAGCTTTGTGAGAGGTTGTACTCCACCGAGAAGGAGTAAGAGCTAGCCGGAGATTGCCGGGGATTGATCCACTGAAGGATCAAGGGTTTGTCCACTTCAAGGACACGCCGTAGAGTAGGAGCAAGCAATCTCCGAACCATGTAAAGGATTTGTGTTAGCGTTTGCTCTTACTTTTTATTTTCATTGCTTTAGTTTTCGTATTCCGCTTGCATAACTAACCTTGTAGAGAAGAATCGAAATTGGGGGTGACCTAGCTATTCAACCCCCCTTCTAGCCGGCTACCGGTCCCTTACAGCTACTACCGAGCTCCAACTCTTCTCCTTTGGCTCTTTCGCTACTCTGCTCGCTTGGGTGATTTCAGCCAATTGGAATAGGGCTCACCCGAACCTATTTTCAGGCCTTCTCTTAGAGCAGTCTTCCTCCCTACTTTCTCGTCTCTCAGACCGCCGCGCATGTCCTTCTCGTCTGCCGGTGTACTCTTCCATAGCACCTCGTCCCTCGGATGCACCAAGCTCGTCGACTCTCTTCACGTGTCATCCTTCTCGCTAGCTGCGTCTTCTGCTCAACATCTTGTATTCCTAAGCTCTTGCACACTTAGACACAAGGATCAAATATACATGACATAACTTAACTTGGTTGATCACATCAAAACTATCACGGGGTACCAACACTTAGCCACAGCCTTGTGTTTACCTACTCAGCCACCACCGATTGGAGGTTGCTTTGGCCACTAGTAGACACCGGCAGCCATCTCACCGTCGCCGACCACCTCTCTAGCTATGAGCCATCGCCAGACTTGGTGAGAATTAGGGTTTGTTGTTAGGATCAAAATATGCTAGAGGGGGGTGAATAGCTCGTTGTGCGCTCGTCGTCTTGCTTCTTGGTGATGATAGGAAGCGGAAAATACAAGAAACAAAAATACAACGCTAACACAAAGGATTTACTTGGTATCCACCTCAAGAAGAGGTGACTAATCCAAGGATCCACACATGACACGCACTCTCCACTATGAAAACACTCCTTTACAGTAACTACCAAAGGCGGAGAAGCCTGTACAGGACTCACACACAAAGATACACAAGAAGAAAAAAATACAAGCTAATAGAATAGTAAACCTTACAAGATTTACACGATAGAAACCCTAGCTTTCCTTTCTTCTTGTTTGTTGTTGCCTCTTGAACCTTGGAAATGCACCAACACTTGTTTCCAAGAGCCTCCAAGAACTGGCTTTGAGCTATGGAGAAATCCCTGTGAAGATCCGAGATGAATCGGGCGAAAGTTTGCTGAAGAAAACGCTCACAACGATTTTATCCGACACCAACTGTCGGATCCCAATCGATTAGATTGCTCCCAATTGATTGGGGAGGCTTTGGATCGATCGGTTGATCGATCCAGAGCGTCTCTGTGCTCTCTAGAAATCGCCTAAATCGATTGCCCGATCGATTCAGGGTTCTCATACGATATCTTGCCTCTCAATCGATCACTCGATCGATTGGAGGCTCCCAATCGATCAGGTGATCGATTGGGAGGGCTTCTGTGCAATCAGCGACAGCTTCCCAATCGATCGCCAGATCGATTGGAGGCTCCCAATCGATCGGGTGATCGATTGGAGGCTCCCAATAGATCGGGAGATCGATTGGGAGAAGCTTTTGTTGTGACACCAATCAATCAGCCGATCGATTGGGCATGATTCAATCGATCAGATGATCAATTGAATCAACTTGATTTGTCCTAATCAAGTCCCAAGCCCCCTAAAACTCAACATCTGGTCAACCATGACCTGTTGGGATATCATGCCTAGCATCCGATCACCCTCCACCTGCTAGGACTTCCTCACCAAGTGTCTGGTCAATCCCTTTGACCCACTTGAACTTTTCTCCTCGTGCCAAGTATCCGGTCAACCCTTTAACCTACTTGGACTTCTCAATACCATGTGTCCGGTCAACCTTGACTCACCTGGATTTCCACCTGCCTGGCTTCACTCACCAGGACTTCCCTTCTGCCTAGCTTCACTCACTAGGACTTTCCATCTGCTTTGCTTCACTCACCAGGACTTTCACCTAGCTTCACTCACTAGGGTTTCCCATCTGCCTAGCTTCACTCACCAGGACTTTCACCTAGCTTCACTCACTAGGATTTTCATACTGCCTAGCTTCACTCACTAGGTCTTTCACCTGGCTTCACTCACCAGGATTTTCCAACTGTCTGGCTTCACTCACCAGGACTTCCCTTCTACCTAACTTCACTCACCAGGACTTTCACCTAGCTTCACTCACTAGGGTTTCCCATCTGCCTAGCTTCACTCACCAGGACTTTCACCTAGCTTCACTCACTAGGATTTTCATACTGCCTAGCTTCACTCACTAGGTCTTTCACCTGACTTCACTCACCAAGATTTTCCAACTGCCTGGCTTCACTCACCAAGACTTCTCCTCTGCCTAGCTTCACTCACTAGGTCTTTCACCTGGCTTCACTCACCAGGATTTTCCAACTGTCTGGCTTCACTCACCAAAAATTCTCAATCAAGTATCCAGTCAGTCTTAACCTACTTAACTCTTCTTCACATCTAACTGGTCAACCTTGACCAGAGGAGAACTGTACCAATAATCTCACCAAATAAACGATTGCACCTGCAATCTCCATGTATTGTCAAACATCAAAACCCAAACATCAAGACTCAAGCTTGAGCCATCTCAAGCTTAGTCAACCTTGACCTAGGGAATATTGCACCAACAATCTCTCCATTTTTGATGTTTGACAATATCTTTAAGTTAGGCTAATCTCATAGCCTCAACTTCCTTCATGCCAAGGCATGAATGAGGGTTTCCTTCATTCTCCCCCTTTCCTAGACGGCAAACTCCCTCTTTAGGTAATGAAAGCCTAACTTAAACCCTACATTCTCCCCATATTGGCACACATCAAAAAGAACTCTCCCCCTGAAGAGTTACTCACGTTGTTCACAACTTCATTCGTTGTTTACAACATCATAATGAAAGTCTCATACCCTTCATTATCTTCAATGCTCACCCTTGAGCGTTAACCAATCCAACAATGAAGGTCTCATACCCTTCACTGCATTAAATGCTCACCCTAAAGCATTATTCCACGTTATGATGCTCATCCTAGAGCATCCATAACCCCACAATGAAGATATCCACTCTCCATTTTTTTTTCAATGCTCAATCTTGAGCATTGTTTTTCTAAACGAAGGTTTAACCACCTTCAATGGTGTCGGAGAATAAATTCCATGTCCTTAAAGAGAAACTCCCCCTAAATACATGCACGTAACTTCTGTCATTGCACCAACAATGACTTGGAATCCCTAAATCTTTAGGAACCCAAAATTTAGAAGTTTTGATATTCAAAAATTCAATAATGAAACCAAACCTCAACCAAAACTTCTACTTAGTCTTTCTTAACCAATCCAATCTTGTTTTCATCATGAAAACTCTCCCTAAATGTAAACAAATGTGTTTTGAGGGGTTAGGAATGGTTACCTAGACTCAACATGGTCTAAAATGTTGAAAATAGGCTTTCCCAGCCAAATTCAGCACTTCAATCGATCAATGGATCGATTGAAGCAGTGTGGATCAATCGGTGGATCGATCCATTGAGTTTCAGTTCGCGTAACCTGCCTTCTCAATCAATCACCCGATCGATTGAGGCACTTCAATCGATCGGGTGATCGATTGAAGCACTGAAATTCTGAAATTTCATTTCAGTGATTTTCAGAAACTCCCCAAAAATTTTACAAAATTCTAAAAATTATGAAAATTTATGTAGACATTATTTAGGGTATATACTATCAAGTAAAAATAGTTTTCTATGAAAATACATCCTATTTTCAAACATTGATACAAACTTGTAAAAACTTTAGTGTTTTCTTCAAGTTTGTGTCTAACTTTTCAATGATGATTACTATCAAAAGATAGCCTTCACCAAGGTTTTCCAAAATCATTTTAAAATGTTTTTCAAAACCAATATCCAACCATATTCTTTGGGCTCAATGCACATGACTTGTACATTAGCTTTCCAATGATTGGAAAATACATAACTATGTGTTTTGATGAACCTAAAACTCAACTAGATGCACTAAATCAACATCTTGAGTTTTGTTCATCGTCCTAACATCTCACTTGTATCTAATGTGCACTAAAACACATACAAGTCACCTTATAAGTCTTTATGAGATGTAAAGTTTGATTTTGCCCTAAACTAGGGATCATGCATTTCTATTTAGGTATTTTAAGAATTTTGAACATCCACCAAGGATGTTACTTGTTAATAAATGTCATTAGTCCTTAATTGCAAGGAATTAAAAGTGATGCATGATGAGTTATGACATACATCAAAATGAATAATTTTCAAAAAAAAAATACTATAACTACATGATGTATGTATGACATGACATGGTATTTTTGTATTTTTCATAATAAAGCATGAATGCAAAAATGATGTCATGGCATGTGATGGATAAACAAAGCATGGTAGTTTAGCTTAAATAGAGTACCCGGATTATCTATCCAAGTGCCCTTAAATCCTTAGCTAAACCTAAAATTAACCTAGATTGCCCCTTATCTACTCATGAAAATACCAAAATCCAAATTGGCATTTCTTTAACGCATGATTAAATTGTGTCAATTAAAATTAAGTATATTCCTCAATGTTTGGCACACTTTACTCTTTCAAAGAGTAATAACTTTAAATTAAGGCTTAGATTTGCCTTTAAATCCCTAAGAAAATACCAAACCCCTACTTAGTGTTTCTTACACTTCTCCCAATTGTGTCAATTTAAATTGAATTCCAAATTCTCAAGTTTTGGCACATTTTACTCTTCCAAAGAGTAAACACTTTAAATTAAGGCTTAGATTTTCCTTTAAATCCCTAAGAAAATACCAAAACCCCAACTTGGTATTTCTTATGTTTCCCCAATTTGTGTCAATTTAAAATAAAATCAAAATTTTCAAAGTATGGCACATTTTACTCTTTTAAGTAAATGAATAATCTATTTCATTTTCAAAGGTTAATAAAAACCTTGAAAATGCTCTTTGAGTGTCAACTTCATCAAGGTTGGGTTAACTACCTTCCCAATTTGAGTTGACACTCTCTAACCCATCTAAGGGGTAGAGAAAATGCTCCTAGGAACCCAAAATTTATTGGTGCTCCTTGAATGCTCTAGGTAGTCACTAGGGATAACTCCCCTAGAGACCTTCTTAATGACCTTGTTAGGCTTCTTAGAAGCCTTGGTTACCTTTTCTAGGTCAACTCTAGGGATTTCTTCCCTTGTGACCTTCTTAGTGACTTTCTTAGACTTCTTTGAAATCTTAGTCACATTTGTTGTTACAAAGATATTCCTACGGATAACTTTCCTTGTATCCTTGACTTGACTGCTAGACCTAGGGTTGGTTCCATAGCTATATGGAACCCTATGATAAGAAGGCACATCCTTCTTGGGTTTAGGTTTATATCCCAAACCCCTATGACCATGGGATGACTCTTGTTTCTCTAAACCTAGGTTTTGATTCTTGGACCCTTGTATTTCATTTTTTGATTCTTTTAAGGGTCCTCTCCAATTTATCAAGTCTTGACCTCAAAACTTGATTTTCTCTCCATAATACCTCAACCTTAGATTTTTCACTAACACCTTGATTTTTCTTTTTTTTAGGCAAATACCTAGAATCCTTAGAGTTATTGCCTAAATTATTTTCTACCCTTCTAACCTTAAGTTGAGTGGTTTTAGCATGATAGGCTACATAATTCTCCTTAATTCTATCATACTTCCTATTTTTATGGTAAATAGCATTAAAATGATATAAACTAGAATTAGCATGCTTTTTACCATAATTCAAGGGGATAGGCTCAATAAATGATACCTTGGGTTTTACCTTGGAAGCTCCCCCTTGACTTGTGCTTCCTCCCTTGACTTTGACCGCCTTCTTCCCCTTTGGACATTGGCTCAGATAATGTCCTTTTTGTTGACACAAGAAACACACAATGTGTTCCTTGCTTTTCTTTGTTGTGGGGGTAGTCTCTTTGGGCTTCTCCTTGCCCTTAGGTGCCACTTGACCCTTCTTCTTGGCCAATTTAGGGCACTTACTCTTGTAGTGCCCATGTTCCCTACACTCAAAACATATGATATGATTTTTGTAATTAACCATTGAAATTTTTATACCTTTTCTTGTAGGGGTGGCGTCTTCTCCTTTTGATCCTGATGTAGATGTTTCTTCTTGATCCGACAATAATGAAGGTCTCTCCCCCTCAATCCTAGAGGTGGAGGCTTCTTCATCTTCATCTTCATCTTCATCTTGTACATGGAACAAGGAATGTACTCCTTCCTTGCTCTTTTCATTGCATTCCTTTGAAGATGAGGCTTCTTGGACTTCCTCTTCGAAAGTTGAGCATCTCTCAACTTGGGAGTCCTCTTTCTCTTGACCTTAATCCACTAAGTCACCCTTTTTGGATTCTTCTTGATTTGGTACAGTGGAGGGGATCTCATGAATCTTTGCCAATTTGCTCCAAAGCTCCTTGGCATCTTTGAATTCTCCAACTTGAGCCAAAATATTGCTTGGCAATAAATTGACCAATAGCTTGGTCACTTTGTCATTTGCCTCGCTCCTTTGAATTTTCTCTTGGCTCCACTTGCTCCTCTTTAGGATCTTGCCTTTTGAATTTCTTGGAGTTTCGAAGCCTTCCATTAGAGCAAACCATTGCACTATCTCCATCATAAGAAACTTTTTTATTCTTGATTTCCAAGGATAGAAGCTTGTCATTGTAATGGTGGAGGTACCCTTGTATCGAATCCGAGTTCATCTTGGAATTCCATTTGAAGTTGAGCTTTTGATGAATTCTTTGACTTTTGAATTTGCTTCAACTTCTTCAACCTCTAGCCTTGTTGCCCCTTCCGGCGATGATTCTGGTGAAGAGCGACCTCGCTCTGATACCACTTGTTAGGGTCGAAATATGCTAGAGGGGGTGAATAGCTCGTCGTGTGCTCGTCGTCTTGCTTCTTGGTGATGATAGGCAGCGGAAAATACAAGAAACAAAAATACAACGCTAACACAAAGGATTTTCTTGGTATTCACCTTAAGAAGAGATGACTAATCTAAAGATCCACACACGACACGCACTCTCCACTATGAAACACTCCTTTACGGTAACTATCGAAGGTAGAGAAGCCTATACAGGACTCACACACAAACATACACAAGAAGAATAAAATACAAGCTGATAGAATAGTAAACCTTACAAGATTTACACGGTAGACGCCCTAGCTTGTCTTTCTTCTTGCTTGTTGTTGCCTCTTGAACTTTGGAAGTGCATCAGCACTTGTTTCCAAGAGCCTCCAAGAATTGGCTATGAGCTGTGGAGAAATCGCTGTGAAGATTGGAGATGAATCGTGCGAAAGTCTGCTGAAGAAAATGCTCGCAATGGCTTTATCCAGCGACAACGGTCGGATCCCAATCGATTGAATTGCTTCCAATTGATTGGGGAGGCTTTGGATCGATCGGTCAATCAATCTAGAGTGCCTCTGTGCTCTCTAGAAATCGCCTAAATCGATTGCCCGATCGATTCAAGGTTCTCATGCGATTTTCTGCCTCTCAATCGATCACTCGATCGATTGGAGGCTCCCAATCGATCAGGTGATCGATTGGGAGGGCTTCTGTGCAATCAGCGACAGCTTCCCAATCGATTGGAGGCTCCCAATCGATCGGGTGATCGATTGGGAGAAGTTTTTGTCGCAGCACCAGTCCAATCGATCAGCCGATCGATTGGACATGATTCAATCGATCAGCTGATCAATTGAATCAACTTGATTTGCCTTAATCAAGTCCCAAGCCCCCTAAAACCCAACATCTGGTCAACCATGACCTGTTGGGACATCATGCCTACCATCCGGTCACCCTCTACCTGCTAGGACTTCCTCACCAAGTGTCCGGTCAATCCCTTTGTCCCACTTGGACTTTTCTCCTCGTGCCAAGTATCCGATCAACCCTTTAACCTACTTAGACTTCTTAATACTAGGTGTCCGATCAACCTTAGCCCACCTGGATTTCCACCTGCCTGGCTTCACTCACCAGGACTTCCCTTCTGCCTAGCTTCACTCACTAGGACTTCTCATCTGCCTGGCTTCACTCACCAGGACTTTCACCTAGCTTCACTCACTAGGATTTCCCATCTGACCAGGACTTTCACCTAGCTTCACTCACTAGGGTTTCCCATCTGACTAGGACTTTCACCTAGCTTCACTCACTAGGATTTTCATATTGTCTAGCTTCACTCACTAGGTCTTTCACCTGGCTACACTCACCAGGATTTTCCAACTGCTTAGCTTCACGCACCAGGACTTCTCCTCTGCCTAGCTTCACTCACTAGGTCTTTCACCTGGCTTCACTCACCAGGATTTTCCAACTGCCTGACTTCACTCACCAGGACTTCCCTTCTGCCTAGCTTCACTCAGCAGGACTTTCACCTAGCTTCACTCACTAGGGTTTCCCATCTGCCTGGCTTCACTCACCAGAACTTTCACCTAGCTTCACTCACTAGGATTTTCATACTGCCTAGCTTCACTCACTAGGTCTTTCACCTGACTTCACTCACCAAGATTTTCCAACTGCATGGCTTCACTCACCAGGACTTCTCCTCTGCCTAGCTTCACTCACTAGGTCTTTCACCTGGCTTCACTCACCAGGATTTTCCAACTGCCTGGCTTCACTCACCAAAAATTCTCAATCAAGTATCCAGTCAGTCTTGACCTACTTGACTCTTCTTCACATCTAACTGGTCAACCTTGATCAGAGGAAAATTGTACCAATAATCTCCCCAAATGAATGATTTCACCTGCATTCTCCATATATTATCAGTCTCTGTGTATTGTCAAACATCGAAACCCAAACATCAAGACTCAAGCTTACGCCATCTCAAGCTTAGTCAACCAGGTCGACCTTGACCTAAGGAATATTGCACCAACATTTATGTGGGGCTAAACCTGTTTGAACTTTATATATGGTCGATGAGTAAGGTTAGCCAATGATTGCTTTAATTAGGGGTTTTCCTAATTGGATTTGGGGGATTTAGGTTAGCTAATTGATATATGATGGAATTAGCTAAATTGTACACATGATTGCAGGACTTTAATTAGGGATAAGCGTCTCAACGTGAGATTTATTTGACATGAGCTACAATTAAGGAGGGTACTTTCTTTCCTTACTTTCATAGTTCATTGACCTTAGTGCATTACTTATTATTCTAGTTGATAGTTGTATTTACCTTGACTCTATTTGCTCTTGCTTCTTGAACTTGACCTTTTATTGCTTGATCTTGTATATTGATCTATTTTGATATCCTTATAGTCTCTTGTTATCCATGTTATTTATGACCATTTATTCTCATAATATTATGCTAGTGATACTATACCGTAGCATGACTGTAGAATATTGAATTAAGTTATCGGCTTGATAATTATTCATGCCTGTGTATTTATAAGATCATACGGTAGTCTAGGATATTGAGTATCATACTTGACCTTATCTGTTATTTAGGCTTATGCTTAAACACTAGTGAGGTTAAACCCCTCTATGTATTGTTACATTGTTATATCTTGTCGACCATTAGCTCTCATTCGTGATTGAGAGAGTCGTTAGCAATCATTGTTATATCGTATCGACTATTGTCTCACACTCCTAGTTGAGAGAGTCGTTAGTGATTATGATATATATAACTGCCCACAAGACCATTAATGGTAGCGAGTTCGTATGTGATATGTAGCTAGACAGCTACGTATATACCTTATCTGCCCACAAGATCATTTGTGGTAACGAGCTCGCTCGCAGATAATGACTGTTTACTTACCCTATCTGCTCACGAGACCATTCGTGGTAGCGAGTTCACCTACAGACAATAACTATTTACTTACCTTGTCTGCCCATGAGATCATTCGTGGTAGCAAGTTTGCTTGCATATAGTGACTATTTATTTACCCTGACTGCCCACGGGACCATCCGTGATAGAATGTTCTCCAGCAATCAGTGCTTTTATATACTTACAATATGTCTGTCATGTATTTGTTCGTGCAGGTTGGGATATACCATATGTACTCCTGATTTATTGGTCATACTTGGTTGAATAAGTTAGTGAAGGATTATTATTGTTGGTTATGCCTTAATTAGCAGACGATTATAGTAGCACACTTACTTTTACAGTAAGTATTTTCCTGAGACTATATACCTTTGCTCTCTTTATGTTATTATCATGCACTATCTTATATTACCCATGGAGTCATTTAAACTTACTACTTGTTATATTTTTCTTCCTTCAGGTAGCAGGTAGATGATGTATGTATGGAGTTACTTGGAGGATCCTGCTTACCAGTCCCACATCACATCGAGATTTTAGTCTTTGCTGTTACTTTTACTCATATTTTGGTTTTCAGAACATGTTCATGAAATAATTACCTTGAGTGTAGATTTTTGTCTTATGTTGGTCTTTTGTTCGGTCTGATGGTTGTTGTGTCAAGCTAGGTCGGATCTTAGTTCATTGTTTTGTTCATATAGTTTACCTTATGTCTTCAATGGTGTTTTTCTCCTGGCCATGTGGGCTGCTATTTATCTTGCGTGGTTGTGGTTGTTTCCAGCCATGTGGACTGATATTATTCTTGTTGTTCGGTCATGTGATTATGTATCCAGGTTTCAATTATCATTATTACAGGGGAGGTACTATCCAATTTTCGTCGGACAATCTTACCCTCGAGGCATGACAATGCTGGTTTAGGAAAGAGAGAGATGATAAGATAGAAAGTCAGTCGCCACCAGACAGTGTGGATGGCCCGACAGGAGGCGACAGTGATGGTGATGGTGAAGGAGTCAGTTGTGGGCGGCTACAACTAGTGGTAAGTTGTGGCACTAGTGTTAGGTCTTATGAGAGGACAGGTGTAGCAGAGAGCTCAGAGCTAGTGTCTATTACTATAGAATCTAGGGAGGAGGTGACAACAAATGAAAAAACATGCTGGACAAACTTAACATGATGAGATACAAATACTTCTTTGAGAGCGATATCATAGCATAAGAAGACACCCTGAGTGAGAGAATAGCCAAGAAAGACACAAGAGGCTGACTTGGGATCAAACTTGTGGCGGGAGTAGGGACGCAACCACAGAAAGCATAGACACCCAAAGACATGAAGCTTCGAAAGATCAAGGATAGTGGTGAACAATTTTTTAAAGGAGGGCATGTGGGAAAGACTGGATTTAGGCATGCGGTTAATCAAATAAACTGCTGTAGCGAAGACATAAGGTCAGAAATGAGTAGAATAAACGCTTTTTACAACAAAGTGAGACCAATTTCAGCTATATAATGATGACGATGTTTAGAGTATGCACTATTTTTAGAAGTGTGCGGAGGGGCGGTAAGGTGATTGATACTATGAGCAATAAGAAAGGAAAGAAGAGCTAAGAATTCACCTTTATTGTCAATGAAGAGTGTTTTTATAGTTATTGAGAACTGATTTCCAACAAAAAATTTAAACGCAATAAAAGTAGAGTATACATCTAATTTTTTGTGTAAAATATAAAGCCATATATATTTCGTAAAATGATCAATATAACATAATATCTTAGTCGATCAAATGATGAAATATGAGACATCCATACATTAGAAAAGATAATATCCAAAGAAGCATGAGACAAAATACTAGATTTATGAAAATGCAGCTTATGACTTTTATTATATTGCACAAAGTGCAAGAAAAATTAGACAAAGTATTTGCAGGAAATGAAAGGCCCAAGAAAAATAAAAACTTTCACAAAATACCTAATGATGGATGACATAAACAACTATGTCATAAGAACACGAATGACAAGAGAGACGTAGAAAGGGCGAAAGCAAATGATAGCTTAGACACAGATTTTGACCAATAATAGACACCATCTCTACAAGCCCCCTGACTAATGTTGCCCCCGTACGACGATCCAACACTTGAAATAGGAATCAAAGAAAAAAAATATAATGGGATTAGTAGCACAAAGTGCAGAGACAAAAATCAAGTTTTTCAACATGACTGACGCATATAAAATATTGGAGAAAACTAAAGATAAATATGGAGTGGAGAAAGAGAAAGAACTAGTGTGGTTAATAGGCCGTCCAAAATCATCACCAATAATAATGTTATTGTTCTGATAGTAAAGCTCATACAAGGACAGAGTAGCGAGTCAATATTGACATGATGAGAGACACCAGAGTTAACCACCCATTAGTGAGGATCAGACAGAGGGGCAAAGTGAATGACAATGTGAGCAAACGGTGAACTGTATGCGCGACGCAGAGCACACTGCGGAGCCGGTGGAAGCAAGGCTAGCATCGAGGTAATCATATGACCGCACTGGTGAGCATAATGACCTATAACACCACAAATCTGACAACGCCTAAGATTAGAGCTATCAGACGAGCCAATCCGTGGTAGGGCAGGTTGGCCCGTGGTGGGCCAACCATTTGGCGAGGTGAGGCGAACTGACTCATAATCTTTATAAGTTGGAAAATCCCAAACCCAATCCAATCCAATCCAAAACGAGTTACGGGTTAGACGGGCCAACCTGCGGGCCCATTAAAAATTAAAAAAAGTTTCATATCTTCAATGTTTTACTTCGAAAAGGTTTCATCAATCGAATGTATCTAAAAATAGATATTTTAAATATAAATAGATACAAATGAGTAACTCATGTTTGATAAAAAAAAATATTATTTTTATTTTAAAATTATAACAAATAAAGATAATAAATTAATATAAAACTTGGTTTACATGTGTTTCTCAACCCGCGGCCAACCCAAGCTCGTCACGGGCAAACCCGAGCAGGTCGAGAGCCGACCCGAGCGGGTCGCGAGCCTAGACGGGTCGGCTCGCGATGAGCTTGGGTTGATAAAATTTCAACCCAACCCACTTAAATTATTTGGTGGGGTGGGCCAACTTGACAGGTTCAACCCAAATTGACGACTCTACCCAAGATAGTGATTAGGACTGGACATGACTAGTTGTGCAAGCAACACCGAGGTAGGTAGGCGTTATTTATAGGACATCACTAGAATCTATCACACCTATAGTTGCATAAAGTTTGAATTAGAAGTCTGTTGACGACCACCATGAGAGTTTTAATATTGGGTGCATGAATTCCCTATTAAAGCCACAAGAGCAATCACTGGCACTGAATATGGAAATGGTGTTGAGATTTGTAGCTGGGCCACATAGCTAAGGAGTTGCTCAAAGAGCTCGTCAAAGGTAACAAGGACATCATGAACTTATAGGGCATATGAGATATTGCAGTAGTTTTGACTAAGACCATTCATAACATGAATAGAGATCTCATCAAAGTCAACTTTGACATTCATAAGCGCAAGAGCATCAATGTTTATTTTGATGTCTTACATATAATCAGTGATATATCTGTTACTATGGTGAGGGCTTGCAAGGTTTTAACGATGAGTCATAATCATGCCACATAAGGAAATAGTGTAGGTGATCCTGTCCGAACTATGAGTTGATGAAAGCTGGGGACGTGGCGCTCTCTGCTGGCTTCGTGTAGATGTCGGGATGAGGTGGACCTCCAGCGAACCTGCAACAAAGTCGGGCCGGGAAGGGGTTCCCGGCGACGACCCTCCGACGCTCAAATCAGGCGAGAAGAAAGCTGGAGCAAGATAATGAGAACTGTAGCTACAGTATAGTTGATTGCATACCTCCGTCGAAGTCTAGGGGTCCTTATATAGGCCCCCGGGGAGACGTGTTCACGCTCCTTGACGCGTGCACGCTTCCCCAAACATACCTTAGAGTGGATGTATCAGAAAAGCATGCCTGACGCCATGCCACAACCGTCCGAGCATATCTCTGACATGACAGTGGAAACTTCCACCGTACGATTCTCTGTCTGGTCCGGCCGCCGACCATGCTGTCTGCCGGCGGCGCATATCTCGAGAAGGATATCTCTGACTATCCCCTTTGTACTCTTCTGCACATTCTGTCTTTTATCGGACCGAGCGGAAGAGAAGCTCGGCCATACTGGTCGGGTCGAGCGAGACCTCGCCTCAGCCATACTGGTCGTCCGGGGGGACGCGGGCGGGGTTGAGCGAGTGGGCCACTCGGTCATATGCTTGGATGAATAGCGCCTATGTTGGCCTACGGCCCAGCTGAGCGGCCGCTCGGCCCAATCAACTGCCGTATGTGGATTCCTGAACGTCGAAAACTAGAACCTTAGCCGAGTTATCTCCTTGCCGACCTGGCCTTCTGTCGCGGTCGATCGGCAAGGTGGTCTCCCGCTCGGCTCACCTTTCAACCTTGACCTCCACGTGTCATTAACCTCTGTCCGTACGGGACCCCTCCTTTGCTATCGGATCACGTGCCTACCCTTCAAGTCTAGTCGAAGGAGGTTGCAAGTCCGACTGACTGGACTATCGGCCTGGCGACATGACGGCCGTTCTGTATCTGATGAGAATGTCACTCAGCATGGAACCCACTGACACTTGGAGAGTTCGACTTGCCGGTGGTTGTCTTGCCTACCCAACGTCGATCAACGCTGATGTCCTCCGAATTTCCTCAGAATTCGTGCAAATCCCCACCATTAAGGCCGAGCACGCGCCCTTGCCTGCGTAATGGGGGTCATTAAATGCGCCCAATGGGGTGATGCCACGTGGCCAGGCAGTCGTCATCGCCTGCTCGAGCTGTCAGGCTCGATGTAACCCCTGGCGCTTTGAATTCAACGGGCGGATGCGCTCCTCGGATCCTGCGCCCTAGATCGAACGGTTCCGACCACTTGAGCCCTATCTTTATAAAGTCGCTTCCTTTCCTTCCGCCGCTTCCACTTTATCACACCCGTGCTCTTGAAGGTTCCTGCTTTGTTCTTCGGCGAACCAATTTGCGACATTCCGGCCATTCGTTCTCTTCTCCAACCATCCTTTATTCTGTAAGAACTCTCTGCTCATTTCTTTTCTGTTTTCTTCGCGCTTTTTCTTCGCATTCCGGTGGTGCCTGTGCTTCGCAGGCACTGTTCCGTTCATCTCCTTCGTTGCCTTCTGTTTTTCCTTTGCTTCGCATTCCGGCGGCAGTGGCCGGTTCCTCTACCCCCTCTCCCGGCCTTTGGTATCAAACCATGGAAAGTAGGTTTGATTCAGGAGATGCCTTCAGACTAATCAATACCTACGACATCCCTGATGACCATAAAATAACTTTGGTTGAGTCGTCCGACCGGCCTAATGACCCACCGACCGGCACTGTTACCTTCTTCCGCGACCAGTTCGTAGGTGTCCTTAGGTTCCCGATCCACCCATTCATCTTAGAGGTTTGTAATTATTTTCGCATTCCGCTCGGTCAGCTCATGCCTAATTCCTTTAGGCTACTGTGTGGCGTCGTCGTGTTTTTCCAGGTGCACGACATTCCCCTCAAGCCCCACATCTTTCACTACTTCTATTATCCCAAGCAATCCGAGATCGGCACCTTCCTATTTTAATCGTGGATCGGCTTGGTCTTCTTCGATAAAATGTCTACTTCCAACAAGCACTGGAAAGAGCATTTCTTCTTTTTGAGTTTTCCCGATCCGCCACCCTTCCGAACACAGTGGCAAACTTCATTGTCGACTCCTCCCGACCTGAAAAGGTACCGGACCAAACCCGCCTTTTTACACATGGTCAATCTGCTGGCCGGGCTGAAGCTGGACATCCATAAGCTACTGCCCGAGGGGATGATGTATCTGTTCGGGTTAAGTTCGATCCGAACTCGACTTCCGAGCGGCCCTGGTAAGAAATAACCTTCTCTCCTTTTCTTTGAGTCTAACTGATTTTTTTTTCTTTCCTGTAGCCGAGACCATGATGAAAGCAGTGGTGTTTGGCAAGCTGAAACGCAAGGCCGCCGAGATAGAAGCGGCTACAGCGCAGGAAGCGGAGAAACTGGGCCTCACCCCGATCGGCTCTCACGAAGGTGAGAGTGAGGAGGTTCAAACGGCGGGCGAGGCGCCTGCCGCTCGGACGGCCACTGCCGATGCAGCTGAGGAGATCACTCCACCGAGTGCGCAACCGACCACTCGGCCCGAGGAAGCCGGATCTGATGACGATGAGTTTCCGTTGGTCGGGCGTAAACGTCGCCGAACGGGCACCCCCACCCGCTCGGCCACTTCTGTTGTTCACGTGTCCGAACAGGTGGACACTCTTCCCGCTCCTGCGTCTGTGGAAGAGTTGTCCTCCGACATGACCCTATCTCAAGGAGACTGGCCTTCCGACCCCGTAGCGGCTCAGCCCCTTACCTCGCTCCCTCCAGTCCACCAGATAATCAAGCGATCTCTTATTCGCTCTGAGCCGACCGCTCAGTCTACTCCGGGCCGACACAGGACGATCAAGGCTTTGCTCCACTTACCAACGGAGGAGTACTTGCAGAAGGCTGACCAGCCGTCGAGCCCCGAACACTTGATAACAATTCGGGGGCCCCTCGCAAAAGTCTGGGAAGATGCCCGAGCGCGCATGGGCATGATGCCACCTGAGCTGATCGGCAACAGCTATTTGCAGCAAACTACTGGGGTAACTCTTACAAGCTCTTTCTTCCTATCCTCTGTTCAGTATTTTACGTTTTTAACTGAATCGTAGCATTGGGTCGAGAGTATAGCGGTGTGCCACCGCTTAGCTTTCCTCGAGGAGGAATTCAAAAAGCTCAAGGTCTCTGGAGGGACCCCTCTTCAAGGCCCTTCCTACGCCGAGCTGAAGGCCGATCTGGAGAAGGCCAACAAATTGCTAGAAGTCGAACGGCATAAATCTTCAGGCTTGCAAACCATTGTAGACCGGCTTGAGACCCAAGTCAAGACCTACGATAAAAAGATTACTCTGGCCACTAACCAGAAGAATCAGGCCATCACTGACCTGGAGGCGAAAAATGCTAAAGCCCGGGCGCTCGAGGTGAAAATCAACAAATTGACCGGACTGCTGACCACTGAGAAGGACGGATGCTCGGCGGAGGTGGCCACTCTTCAGAGTGATCTGAAGACCCTTCAAGACGCATTAGAAGCCTCCCGAGCTGCCTTAAAAGAATATCAAGATCCGAGCTGAGCCGGATTGCTATCATGCAGCAGAAGTATATCCGCTCGGAGAAATTTG
Source organism: Zingiber officinale (assembly GCF_018446385.1). NCBI lineage: Eukaryota > Viridiplantae > Streptophyta > Magnoliopsida > Zingiberales > Zingiberaceae > Zingiber > Zingiber officinale. The sequence continues at coordinate 38,328,221 of NC_055998.1, forward strand.
TGGAGAAAGCCTGTGATCGGCTCGTGCAAGCATTTGAGTTGGCCATCACTGCCACGGCCGACTATCTGAAGACCAAGGGCCAGCTTCCTGAAGACTTTACTATTCCCGTCCGCGACCATGCCGACCTTCTGACCACGATTCTGGACGAGATTTTTAATTATTTAGAGTGAAGTCATGAATGTATGTTGGTCGTCCGGCCTATATCACCCTTTTATAATCGTCGTTCGGCTAGGTTTGTTGAATGAATCTTTCTATGCCCGTTTTCTTGTCTAATCATGCGCATTTGGACCGCGCGGTTTGTTAGCCCGTGCCTCTCGATATTCACGTTACCGTTTGGCAGTCTAATGCCATATCACCTTCGTAAGTTTCCTTGGGCTTTTGTGATGCCAAGGTTGGACCCTCCAATTGTCGTTCGACAATTATAAGTTATGTTTTCAATCGCCGCTCCATGAATTCTGGACCGGGGGCTTATAGTCGCCGGTCTGACTCTAGAGTTTAACGTTGTCGCTCGACGGTCTTCCGAGCGGGATATTTATGGTTGCCGCTTCGACCCTAGAGTTTAACGTCGCCGCTCGACGGTTTTCAGGCCGGGAGGTTTATAGTCGTCGGTCCGACTCTAGAGTTTAACGTCGCCGCTTGACGGTCTTCCGAGCGGGATATTTATGGTCGCTGCTTCGACCCTAGAGTTTAACGTCGCCACTCGACGGTCTTCAGGCCGGGGGGTTTATAGTCGCCGGTCCAACTCTAGAGTTTAACGTCGCCGCTCGGCGGTCTTCGAGCCGGTGGGTTTATAGCCGTCGGTCCGACTCTAGAGTTTAACGTCGCCACTCAACGGTCTTTAGGCCGGGGGATTTATAGTCGCCGGTCCGACTCTAGAATTTAACGTCGCCGCTCGACGGTAGAGCTGTCAGATGGGCCAACCCATGGCGGGGGCGGGTCAGCCCGTGGCGGGCTAACCATTTGGCGGGGCGGGGCGGGCCAACTCACCAACTTGGCGAGTTGGGAAATTTCCAACCCAACCCATTCTAAGGTGGGTTGCGGGTTTGACGGGCCAACCCGCAGGCCCATTAAAAAATTTTAAAAAAAATAAAAAATATTTCATATCTTCAACATTTTACTTCGAAAAAGTTTTCTACAATTAAATGTATACATAAACATATATTTTAAATATAAATGAATACAAATGAGTATTTATGTTGGATGAAAAGTACTATTTTTATTTTAAAATTATAACAAAGAAAGATAATAAATTGGCCTAAAACTTATCTTACATATGTTTTTCAACCCGCAGGCCAACGCAAGCCCGAGCGGGCCAACCCGCGCGGGCCTAGGCGGGTCGGCCCACGGCGGACTTGGGTTGATAAAATTCCAACCCAACCCGCTTAAATTGTTTGGCGGGGTGGGCCAACCCAACGGACCCAACCCAAATTGACGGCTCTACTCGACGGTCTTCAGACCAGGAGGTTTATAGTCGTCAGTCCGACTCTAGAGTTTAACGTCGCCGCTCGACGGACTTCAAGCAAGGGGGTTTATAGTCGCCAGTCCGACTCTAGAGTTTAACGTCGTCGCTCGACGGGCTTCAAGCCGGTGGATTTATAGTCGTCGGTCCGACTCTAGAGTTTAATGTCGCCGCTCGACGGTCTTCAGGTCGGGGGGTTTATAGTCGCCGGTCCGACTCTAGAGTTTAACGTCGCCACTCGACAGTCTTCAGGCCGGGGGGTTTATAGTCACCGGTCCGACTCTAGAGTTTAACGTCGTCGCTCAACGGTCTTCAAGCCGGTGGGTTTATAGTCGTCGGTCCGACTCTAGAATTTAACGTCGCCGCTCGACGGTTTGAAGAAGCTGGGTTGTTCGGCATGCATTAGTTATGTAGTGGCGTTTTCATGATCTTATTCCTGCATTCAAAGGGTAGCGCGGAACGGGAATACATGTAATTAATTACACAAGCGCACCTTTTACCCAGCTCGATAAGGCTGGAGGTGGTTAGCGCTCCATGGTCGTTCCAGCCATCGTCTGTCTTGATCTTCAAGGTAGTAGGCCCCCGATCGGAGCTTCTCGACGACTTTGAAGGGTCCCGCCCAGGGCGCCTCCAGCTTGCTCACATCACCGACTGGCTTCACCTTCTTCCATACAAGATTGTCTGCTTGTAATGCTCTGGGGATTACTCACCTATTGTAATTTTGCTTCATTCTCTGCCGGTACGCCATTAGCCGAACAGCTGCTTTAGCTCACGCTTCATCTACTAGATCCAGCTCCAGCTGCCTCCGTTCGGTGTTGTCCGTGTCATAGTTCTGGACTCGATCCCGACCTCTACTGGCATGACAACCTCTCCTCTGTACACCAGGTGGAACGGCGTGACCCCGGTTCCTTCCTTAGGAGTCATGCGGAGTGCCCATAGGACGCCAGGGAGTTCGTCTACCCAGCTGCCCCCGAGGTGGTCGAGCCGAACCCTTAGAATTTGAAGAACTTCCCGGTTGTCGACTTCAGCTTGTCCGTTGCTCTGCAGGTATGCAACAGAGGTGAAGTGTTGCTCGATGCCGTACCCCTCGCACCATTCTTAGATCTCTTGTCCGACGAACTGCCGCCCATTGTCGGACACGAGCCGTCGTGGAATGCCGAACCGGCATATGAGATGTTGCCAGATGAATTTTTTGACCATCTTCTCAGTAATCTTGGCCAGCGGCTCGGCCTCAACCCACTTGGAGAAGTAGTCCACCGCTACTAGTAGGAACTTCCTCTGCCCGGTCGCCATAGGTAAGGGTCCCACGATGTCCATACCTCATTGGTCGAACGGACAGGATACCGTGGACGCCTTCATCTCTTCCGCCGGTCGATGGGAGAAGCTGTGGTATTTTTGGCAGGACAGGCAAGTAGCTACGGTCTGAGCGGTATCTTCCTGGAGGGTTGGCCAGAAGTACCCGACCAACAGGATCTTCCTAGCTAATGATCGGCCGCCTGGGTGTCCCCCGCAAGATCCTTGATGCACTTCCTGTTGGTGCGGTTTGCACTAACGATTTAACCCAGGTTTTGATGAATGACAAATCAGGTTAAGTTAGCTTGTTGTTGTCTAACACTCTGATCGAGTGTGCAGGAAAAGTCCAGACAGGTCGACGGGCTGACCAGATGTCTGGCGAGAAGTCCAAGCGGGTCGACGGGCTGACCGGACGCTTGGCGAGAAGTCCAGCTAGGTCGACGGGCTGACCGGATAGCTGGCGAGAAGTCCAAGCGGGTCGACGGGCTGACCGGACGCTTGGCGAGAAGTCCAGCTAGGTCGACGGGATGGCTGAGAAGTCCAAGCGGGTCGACGGGCTGACCGGACGCTTGGCGAGAAGTCCAGACGGGTCGACGGGCAGACCGGACGTCTGGCAGGTAAGTCACTGGAGGGGAGTGACTGCGAGGACGCGTTCCCGGGAAGGGAACATTAGGCGTCGATCCGGCTTAGATCCATTTCGGATATCTAAGTCGAGATCGTGACTAGATTCCGGTCTCGGAAAGACGGAATCTAAGTCATACTTTGCTTATCTATAAAACTGTGCTAACAATCTTTGCTGCAGGGTACATTTGCCTCGGACTAACCTTTTCTTGCAGGAGAAGGACTTTCTGGAGAAGAGGGGTCCGGGCGCCCGGAGGGGATCCGGGCGCCCGGAAGGGATCCGGGCGCCCGGGAGGCAAGTTTTATCCCGATTGTGCGTCGCCACGTGGAGCTCACTGGTTGGACCTGCCACGTCTCACCAGGGCGCCTGGAAGGGATCCGGGGCGCCCTGAGCTTCATATAAAAGAAGGGGCAAGGGTAGAGCTTCAACAAGAACTTAGAATCCAAGATCTGCTGCTCTGTGCTCTTGCGACGCCACGAAAAGCTCTCCGACTCAGTGCTGGTTTTGTTTTAATTCTATTGTCGGTATTTTCTTTATCTGTCAATTCTTGTACTTAACTCTGTAATATTCGAATTGATAGTGATTGCCCAACGAAAGTGGTCAAGGACCACGGGCCTTCGAGTAGGAGTCGTCACAGGCTCCGAACGAAGTAAAAAAACATCTGTGTCTATTTTACTTTTCCGCTGCGTTTAAACTCGTTGTTTTTCGAATCGATATTCACCCCCCCCTCTATCGAATCTAACGGTCCTACAAGTGGTATCAGAGCAGGTACCGCTCTGATTTGGTGCAACCACCAATCAGACAAAGAGGGGGTTTTTTTTAAAGAAAAATTATATATCGTTCGTTTTTAAAATAAAACCTTATGCCTTTCGTTTTTTCCCTCCAAAATTGGTTTTGAAAAATACATCGTCATCTTTTCACTATTATTTAGTATCGACAAAATATTACATTTTCAAAAATTTGAGATAATATTTTTTATTAATATTTTAATAATATTCTATTATTTTTTTAAAAAAAAAAAATTAAATTAGTAGTGAAATATTATTTGTTTTCCAGCACTGCTAATCCAAGACCAAGTCTTGGGATTTTGTCTTTGTTTCATTGTGTGCAAGAACAATGTCTTTTCAAGAAGGATGGAAGCCCAATGAACCACCACCGTACGATGAAGATTTCAACTACTGGAGGCGAAGAATGGAATGCTTCTTAGGAAGCGTAGATATCGATTATATGCTAATATTGAAAAAACCTTCTCAGAACTCGGAGCTGAATAAAAACGTAAGTAAAACTATTTATAATATTTTACCTAACAATATTATATGCAGACTAGAAAAATACAAGAATGCATATGAGCTATGGACCCAGTTGATCAAGCTTCACGAGACGCCAATGGAGCTAGAAGATCAAGTTAAAATCGAATCCGGACTCGAGTCAGATCCAACGGAGAAGCCTGCTGAATTAGGGGTTGCGCTCAAGGTTAGTAATATTTACCAAAACACCCTTGCTAGTAGTAGTTTAAAATATGTGCATGTTAATTTGGATATGTCTGAAAGTATATGTGAAAATAGTGTACATGACAATACTTGCGAAAATACCCCTAGGATATTTTCTGAAAAAACAAATATAATTAATTCAGAAAATATAGATAATACCCCTAGGATATTTTCTGATAAAATAAATATAATTAATTCAGAAAATATAGAAAATACCCCTAGGATATTTTCTGATAAAACAAATATAATTAATTTAGAAAATACAGAAAATCTAAAAATAATCAATAAATCTAAAAATTTGAATTTAAACCTAAACAAATTTGAAAATTCAAACAAAAAGGATGACAAGGTCAATATTAATCTAGACATAATTAATAAATTATTTAATAATCTAGACAATATCAATCTGGAAAATTCTATCCAAACCCAAGATAATTTAATTAACAAAAAATTAAATTTTAATGATAAGACTTATTTAATAAATTCCACTAATTATATCAACTTAAAAGGTAAAGAAAATATAAGGATAAAATCAAACACTTTGATAAAATCAAAACGAAAGTTAACAAACTTAAAATTAAATGTTAAAGATAACATATTAAACAAAAATAATCTAGAAAATTTAAAATTAACAATTAATAAAAAGTTAAAAGATAAACCTTTAAAGAAATATAATTCAAACAATTTAATTAACTCAAAAATAAATAAAAACCTAAACTTTAAAAATAAGCTATTAAAGAAAGATAATTCAATTAACCCAATAAAATTGAAATTGAAATTGAAAGAAAATTTAAATGTTAAATATACTCTTTTAAAGAAAGATAATTTGACCAATTTAATTAATTCAAAATTAAAAACTTAAATTTAAATTACAAATTAAACATTAAAACTTAACTAAAACCAACTCTAATTATACAAGAAATCTTAAAAAGAAAAATCAATAATTTAGGGGGAGGCTCCAGAATAGCTGGCAACTCCAAAAAAATAACCTACCCGACAGGGTAACCCAAATAAACTAACCCGGCAGGGTAATTAGGATTAGTTAAAAAGGGACCCAGTTTAACTTGAATCACGGTACGGGTAAAGTTTTTGGATGATAGTACGTTAGGGAAGCTTGGGCATCGCATGTCTAGAAAGATATGGCTTCGATCTGGTGCATTTGGCCAAGTGGAACTGACCGAAGCTACCCTTAAACAGAACCTAACTAGTTAGACCAAGGTTTAGTACTAAGCTCCATGGATAGGACTATTCGGAAAACCTCGAAAGGTTGGTTACTTCTAATGACGTCCAAGTGACTCGCCAAGCTTAGAAGTTTATCCGAAGAATGTCTATTTGTTGATACCAAAGCTAAACCTGAATCTAACACAAGTTAAATCAAACTCTATAATTAAATCTAATTCATCTCACAAAATTGTAGGATTCCCTGATTGAAAATATAGATCAGGTGAGATGACTAAATACCAAAAAGAAATTAATTAAATTAAAATTAAATCAATTAAATTAAAATAACATTTTCTCTAATTTAAAAATTTATTTTAAAAATTAAATTTAATTTTTCTTTTACTTACAAATTTATTTTAAAAATTAAACTTAAATTATCTTAACCTAAAAATTATTTTAAAAACTCTTTTAAAAGTTCTTTTAAAACTTATTTTAAAAATTCTTTTAAAACTTTTAAAATTAATTTTAAAAATTATTTTAAAAGTTCTTTTAAAACTTATTTTAAAAATTCTTTTAAAAATTCTTTTAAAACTTTTAAAACTAATTTTAAAAATTATTTTAAAAAACTTTTAAAACTTATTTTAAAAATTCTTTTAAAAACTTTTAAAACTTATTTTAAAAATTCTTTTAAAAATTCTTTTAAAACTTTTAAAACTTATTTTAAAAAATTCTTTTAAAAACTTTTAAAACTTATTTTAAAAATTATTTTAAAAAAAACTTTTAAAACTTATTTTGAAAATTCTTTTAAAAACTTTTAAAACTTATTTTAAAAAATTATTTTAAAAATTCTTTTAAAAATTATTTAAAAAATTATTTTAAAAATTCTTTTAAAAACTTTTAAAACTTATTTTAAAAATTATTTTAAAAACTTTTAAAACTTATTTTAAAAATTTATTTTAAAAATTCTTTTAAAAAACTTTTAAAACTTATTTTAAAAATTATTTTAAAAATTCTTTTAAAAACTTTTAAAACTTATTTTTAAAATTATTTTAAAAAATTCTTTTAAAAAACTTTTAAAACTTATTTTGAAAATTATTTTAAAAATTCTTTTAAAAACTTTTAAAACTTATTTTAAAAATTCTTTTAAAAACTTTTAAAACTTATTTTAACAATTATTTTGAAAATTCTTTTAAAAAACTTTTAAAAATTATTTTGAAAATTATTTTAAAAATTCTTTTAAAAACTTTTAAAACTTATTTTAAAAAATTATTTTAAAAATTCTTTTAAAACCTTTAAAACTAATTTTAAAAAATTATTTGAAAAACTTTTAAAACTTATTTTAAAAATCATTTTAAAAATTATTTTAAAACTTTTAAAACTTATTTTGAAAATTATTTTAAAAATTCTTTTATAAACTTTTAAAACTTATTTTAAAAATTCTTCTAAAATCTTTAAAACTAATTTTAAAAAAATTATTTTAAAAACTTTTAAAACTTATTTTTAAAATCATTTTAAAAATTATTTTAAAACTTTTAAAACTTATTTTAAAAATTATTTTAAAACTTTTAAAACTAATTTTAAAAAATTATTTTAAAAACTTTTAAAACTTATTTTAAAAATCATTTTAAAAATTATTTTAAAACTTTTAAAACTTATTTTAAAAATTCTTTTAAAAATTATTAAAACTTATTTTAAAAATAATTTTAAAAATTCTTTTAAAAAAAAACTTTTAAAACTTATTTTAGAAATTCTTTTAAAAATTACTTTTAAAAACTTATTTTTTTTAAAAAAAAAACCCCTTTTAAAAATTACTTTTAAAACTTTTAAAACTTATTTTAAAAATTCTTTTAAAAATTACTTTTAAAAACTTTTAAAACTTATTTTAAAAACTCTTAAAAAAAATAACTTTTAAAACCTATTTTAAAAATTCTTTTAAAAATTACTTTTAAAAAAACTTTTAAAAATTATTTTAAAAACTCTTTTAAAAAAATAACTTTTAAAACTTATTTTAAAAATTATTTTTAAAATTATTAAAACTTATTTTAGAAAACTCTTTTAAAAATAACTTTTCACTTTAATAATAATAATAATAATAATAATAATAATAACTATTAAAAATTATGATTTAGACTTTAGGCATATTTTTAACATTAAACATTATTGTAACCTCAAACATTATTTTAACTTTAAAACTTTAAAGCTAAAACATATTTTTATAGTTAAAACTTAACATTAAAACTTTAAAGTTAATTTAGGTTTAAGACTTAAAATTTAAACATAATTCACAATTAAAATCAAACTTAAATTACCTTCAAAAACTATGTTAAGAATAAACTTAAAACTAAATAAAATTAAATAATTAAATTCAAAATTACATTGAAATATGTTGTTAACAAATAATTAAAATTTGATTAACTTAAGATTATAAACTCAATTAAATAAGTGAATAATTGAAATAAGAACTTAAAAAATTAACTTACACTAAATAGTTAATTAATTCTTAATTTAACTCAATAAATCTTAATTTTAACGTTAATCAAAATCCTAATTTCACTATAAATTAAATCATAAGTTATCCTTATTAACTATTAATTCAAATTGAACTTTAACTATGTTTAATAATTTTTTTGTACTTCAAATTACTACTAACTTTAAACTAAGTTAATCCAACTTAAAAGGAAGTAAGTGAAAAAATCGAATTATAACTAATACTTTTATTAACCAATTCAATTAATTAATACAAAGGTTAAATCATTTTAAATAAGTATTAAATTATTAAATCAAGTAAAAATTAATCGATAAATTATTGATAATGGTTAACTGTTATTGAATTAATAAAATCTTATCTTATTTAACCTTAAACTAAAGCTTACAAGCCTGAATCTAAAATTAATGATTAATCAAACTCAAATAGATAATTATACCAAGGATACAGAGATAATAATATAAGTGTTACTAGGTAGACAAATGTGTCAGGGCTTGAAATTTAACACACTCTAACCTTAGCATTATATTAAGGGGGAGTAATAAATAAGGAGGATTAATATATTAACGGAGTATCAAATTCAGGGGGAGGTTTATTTATCTCCTTAAGTGTTAGTTTTTAATCTTCTCTTTAAAATCTCTCTAGAAAATTCTACCTCAATTTTAAAAAAAAAAAATTACTTTGAATATTTTTAGCAAATACTTTTAAAATTTTATGTCAAGTTCAGGGGGAGAGATTAATTAAAATTTTCCCTTTATTTAAAAATATTTTAAAATTTATGTTTGAAAAATGTTTTCTTAAACCTATTTTTGAAAAACTAAGTTGTTTTACTTTTTTATTGAAAATTGATTAGATTTAACTTATTTTTTGAAAATTGAATTTAAAACTCTAGTTCTTAAAATTTGATTTTACTTAATTTTGACATTTTGATTTGAAAGTTAACTTTTACAAAAATTAGTTTTAAAAATTGCTTTGTTATTGAAAATTGTGGAAATTAGATTTCTTTCAAAACTTAAGTTTACAAACTAAGCTTCTCAAAATCATTTTCCTTAATTTTGAAAATTGATTCTTTTACAAACTTAGTGTTGAAAAATAAATTTCAATCAGTTTTGAAAACTTAGTTTTGGAATTTTGATGTTGAGAACTTATGTTTGAAAAGTTGAAACTTACTTTGAAAATTTAACTTGCAAAAACTTAGTGTTGAAAATTGTGGAAATTAGATTTTTCAAAAACTTAAGTTTACAAATTAAATCTTTTAATCCTTTTCAAACTCAGTTTTGGAATTTTTGAAAACTTATTTGAAAAGCATTTCAAAATTAAAACTTGTATGTGAGATTTTGTCTAAACTTGGCTATTTTTCTAAAATCTAAAAGCTAACGCTTTAAACAAGTTTCAAAAGTTTAAACTTCCCCAGATTATCTTGACATGTTTTTTGTTTAAAGTCTATGCTTAGTTAATCCATGCTTATTTTTTATGAATGCCAAAGGGGGAGAGTTAGGTGGTTAAGTTAGCTGAACCAAACTGAAAATACAAACTAACTTAAAAACCACATTAAATGCATGTTGTTTTATGCATATGTTTACACTAACTTAACCAGGTTGTCATTCCATCAAAAAGGGGGAGATTGTTGGTGCGGTTTGCACTAACGATTTAACCCAGGTTTTGATGAATGACAAATCAGGTTAAGTTAGCTTGTTGTTGTCTAACACTCTGATCGAGTGTGCAGGAAAAGTCCAGACAGGGGCTGACCGGATAGCTGGCGAGAAGTCCAAGCGGGTCGACGGGCTGACCGGACGCTTGGCGAGAAGTCCAGCTAGGTCGACGGGCTGACCGGATAGCTGGCGAGAAGTCCAAGCGGGTCGACGGGCTGACCGGACGCTTGGCGAGAAGTCCAGCTAGGTCGACGGGCTGACCGGATAGCTGGCGAGAAGTCCAAGCGGGTCGACGGGCTGACCGGACGCTTGGCGAGAAGTCCAGACGGGTCGACGGGCAGACCGGACGTCTGGCAGGTAAGTCACTGGAGGGGAGTGACTGCGAGGACGCGTTCCCGGGAAGGGAACATTAGGCGTCGATCCGGCTTAGATCCATTTCGGATATCTAAGTCGAGATCGTGACTAGATTCCGGTCTCGGAAAGACGGAATCTAAGTCATACTTTGCTTATCTATAAAACTGTGCTAACAATCTTTGCTGCAGGGTACATTTGCCTCGGACTAACCTTTTCTTGCAGGAGAAGGACTTTCTGGAGAAGAGGGGTCCGGGCGCCCGGAGGTCCGGGCGCCCGGAAGGGATCCGGGCGCCCGGGAGGCAAGTTTTATCCCGATTGTGCGTCGCCACGTGGAGCTCACTGGTTGGACCTGCCACGTCTCACCAGGGCGCCTGGAAGGGATCCGGGGCACCCTGAGCTTCATATAAAAGAAGGGGCAAGGGTAGAGCTTCAACAAGAATTTAGAATCCAAGATCTGCTGCTCTGTGCTCTTGCAACGCCACGAAAAGCTCTCCGACTCAGTGCTGGTTTTGTTTTAATTCTATTGTCGGTATTTTCTTTATCTGTCAATTCTTGTACTTAACTCTGTAATATTCGAATTGATAGTGATTGCCCAACAAAAGTGGTCAAGGATCACGGGCCTTCGAATAGGAGTCGTCACAGGCTCCGAACGAAGTAAAAAAACATCTGTGTCTATTTTACTTTTCCGCTGCGTTTAAACTCGTTGTTTTTCGAATCGATATTCACCCCCCCCCCTCTATCGAATCTAACGGTCCTACACTTCCTTCAATATATATTCCGCGTCGTCCGAGCTGACGCACTTTAAAAGTGGTCGGGAGAAAGCTTTCTTGTAAAGCTGGTCCCCGATGAGGGTGAACCGACCGACTCTCCTTCTCAGAAGCTGGGCTTCATCCCGGTCGGAAGGAGTGGTTCCTGACCGTAAAAACTCGACTATAGCTATCCTCCAGTCGCTGGGGAACATGAGGCCTTCCATCCTGTCAATGTGTGCTACTAAGGATACCTGCTCGATTGCTTGTTGAGCGTCGATCGGTGTTATCGAACTTGCAAGTTTAGCTAATTTGTCCGCCGCCTGGTTCTCCGTTCAGGGTATCTTCTGTATAACTACCTCCCTGAAGTTGGGTTTAAGCTTTTCGAAGGCTTCCGCATAGAGCTTGAGCCTCGCATTATTTATCTCAAAAGTGTCTGAGAGCTGCTGGGTGACAAGCTGAGAATCCGAGTAAAGGATTACTCGGCCGACCCCCACATGCCTGGCGGCCTGCAAGCCAGCTATGAGGACTTCATACTCTGCTTCATTATTCGTTGCTCGATAGTCCAACCGGACAGACAGATGCATCCGCTCTTCATGAGGAGAAAGTAGCAAGATACCAATCCCACTTCCGAGCCGAGTGGATGATCCGTCTACAAATACTCTCCATAAAGCTTCGGGCTCGGGATTTTGTACCTCCATTACGAAATCCGCCAAGGACTGCGACTTAATCGCCCAGCGAGGTTGATATTGGATGTCAAATTCACTGAGCTCCGTTGTCCACTTGATGAGCCGTCCGGATGCTTTTGGATTTAGGAGCACTCTTCCCAGCGGGCTGTTCGTCATGACGATGATCATATGTGCTAAGAAATAAGGGCGAAGCCTCCATGCGGCCAAGACCAGCGCGAAAGCGAGCTTCTTGAGACCGGTATAGCGGGACTCAGCGTCTTTTAAAATGTGGCTTAGGAAATACACGGGTTGCTCTTCTCCGTCCTCTTTCACCAGCGCTGAGCCAACAGCATGCTCGGTTGATGACAAGTATATACGGAGCGGCTCGCCTACGCTCGGCTTAGCCAGCACAGGTAACGAATTCAGATAGACTTTCAAGTCTTCAAACACCCGATCACACTCCCCGTCCCACTGAAACTTGGTAGCTTTACGCAGGACCTTGAATAAAGGTAAGCTCCGGTCGGCCGTTCTAGAGATGAATCGCGATAACGCCCTTATCCGACCGGCAAGACGCTGCATTTCCCTCAGGTTTCTGGGAGGCGACATATCCTGCAGCGCTTTCACCTTGCTAGGGTTCGCCTCTATACCCCGCTCGGTCACGATGTAACCAAGGAAGCGTCCGCCTTTTGCTCCGAACAGATACTTTTGGGGGTTCAGCTTGACTCCGTACGTCCTTAGCGTTCGACAGGTTTCCTCTATATCTGCACAAAGATCCTCCGCCCGGAAAGATTTAATAAGTATATCATCCACATATACCTCCATGTTACGCCCGATCTGCTCCAGAAACACTTTGTTCATTAGCCTTTGGTATGTAGCCCCGGTGTTCTTCAGCCCGAACGGCATTACATTGTAACAGTAAGTCCCGTTCGCAGTAACAAAGCTCACTTTTCCTGGTCTTCCCGGGCGAGCGGCACTTGGTGGTAGCCCTGATATGCATCCAGCATGCATATCAGCTCGCATCCAGCGGTGGAATCTACCAATTGGTCGATTCGGGGCAGGGGGTAAAAATCTTTCGGGCACACTTTATTCAAGTCACGGAAGTCGATGCAGACCCTCCATTTATTGCCTAGCTTGGAGACTAGCACCACATTTGCGAGCCAGCTTGGGAATTACACCTCCCGTATATGGCCGGCCTACAGAAGCTTCTCGACTTCAGCTCGGATAATGACATTCTGTTCGGTGCTGAAGTCCCTCTTCCTCTGCTTCACCGGTCGAGCGTCCGGCCGAACATGAAGCTCGTGCTGCGCTATGCTTGGCGAGACTCCCGGCAGCTCGTGAGTCGACCAAGCGAAGACATCGTAGTTCTGTTGGAGACATTTGACCAGCTTCTCCTTCTGGCTTGGTTCCAGGTCGGATGCTATGAACGTAGTGGAGTCCGGTCGGGCAGGATGGATCTGTACCTCTTCTTTTTCTTCGTAAACTAAAGTTGGAGGCTTTTCGGTTACGGTATTTACCTCGAGGCGCGGTGTTTTCCGCGCAGACCTGGACTCGGCTCGAACCATTTCCACATAGCATCGCCTGGCAGCCAACTGGTCTCCTCGGACTTCACCCACTTGGTCCTTCACGGGGAACTTGATCTTCTGACAAAAAGTGGAGATAACCGCTCGGAATTCGTTGAGTGCGGGCCACCCCAATATGACATTGTAAGCGGAGGGTGCATTGACCACTATGAAGTTAGTGGTTCTTGTTCTTCGTAGTGGCTCCTCACCCAACGATATAGCCAACCTGGTCTGGCCGACCGGCAAGACCTCATTGCCGATGAATCCATACAAGGGGGTTGTCATCGGGAGCAGCTCGGCACGATCAAGTTGCAGTTGGTCGAATGCCTTTTTGAAGATAATGTTGACCGAGATGCCTATATCAATAAAAATATGATGAATAGTATAATTGGCTATTACCGCTCGGATGATGAGTGCGTCGTCGTGCAGCACTTCAACTCCTTCTAGGTCCCTAGGTCCGAAGCTGATCTCGGGACCCTGTGCTCGCTCTTGACTGTAGCCCACTGCATGAATTCTTAATTGCCGAGCGTGTGACTTTCTGGCTCTGTTAGAATCTCCTCCTGTAGGGCCCCCAGCGATAATGTTGATTTCGCCACGAGCGGTATTGCTTCGATTTTCCTCCTCCCGAGCGGAGGGCCTCGCTCGCTCCTGTGATGCTCGGGGGTTGGCCCTTGGCGGATGATGATGTTGCCACTTGGTTGACTTCCTGGCACTGCGTCGTCCGGTGTCCTAATGTCAGGGGCGCCGATCAGGTGAAGGGGATCGGCGGCGATAGCTCCTAGGCGCGGGGTGAGCGATCGGCGAAAGGCTCCGACAGTCCCGGGTGTTGTGGGTGGCTGACTGGTGAAGCGAACAGAACATGGGAGTCCATACCTTTCCCTTCTGCTTAGGACGATCAACCGCCACATGCTGGACAACTTGCGGTCTCGATTCGTGGTGCGGACCTAATCCTTTGGCTCGAGGTCTCCTTGGCGGTTAATGGCTGGTTGGTTGCCTCCGCTCGGTTGGCATCGGCGGCTCGACCAGTGCTTCTTTTCTTCTCGCCGCCTGGGCTTCCTCCACATTGATGTATTCATTGGCCTTGTGCAGCATATGGTTATAGCTGCGAGGCGGCTTTCTGATGAGCGAGCTGAAGAAATCGCCGTCCACAAGCCCTTGCGTGAACACATTCATCACGGTCTCCGAGGTGACCGTCGGGATATCCATGGCCACCTGGTTGAAGCGTTGGATGTAAGCTCGGAGCGTCTCCCTCGGACCTTGTTTTATGGCGAACAGGCTGACGCTGGTCTTCTGGTAGCACCTGCTGCTCGCTAAATGATGAAGGAATACCGTGCGGAACTCTTTGAAGCTTGTGATCGATCCGTCCGGCAGCCTCCGGAACCACCATTGCGCCGATCTCGAAAGGGTGGTGAGAAATACCCTACACTTTACGCCATCTGTACACTGATGTAAAGTGGCCTTGTTGTCGAACTTACCCAGATGGTCATCCGGGTCGGTGGTCCCATTATATTCTCCGATCGTCGGGGGCGTGTAGTACCTTGGTAGTGGGTCTTGAAGAATGGCCTCAGAAAACTGTCGATTGATCCTCTCGGGGGATGACTCAGCCCGAGGCGCCTTCCCCTTCATAGCATCCCTCACAGGCGCTTCATCTGATGACCCTTGATTGGCTTGTGTCAGCTCGGACGGAGTCTGGAATAGCGCTCAGTGAAACGGAATAGGGGCGGGCGGCGCATTCCCTGGAGTGCAGGTCTGACCTTTATTTTGCACCCATGTGGAATATTGCTCCGGCCGGTCCTCCTCCGCCGCTCGGCCACCTGACGCTGAAGCTGCCTGTTGTGCTAACCGCTCGGCTAGCGCCCTCTGTTGCTGCTACTCCACGATTTTTGCCGCTCTTGCCTCAATAAGGGCGTCGAGCTCCTCCTGAGAGAGTGTCATGGTGTGTGGTCGTCCAGCTCTTTTCATCTTCTCTACTCGGATTCAGGTGTGTTCCTACAGACGGTGCCAATTTGATCCTATCCGAACTATGAGTTGATAAAAGCTGGGGACGTGGCACTCACTGCTGGCTTCGTGTAGATGTCGGGATGAGGTGGACCTCCGGCGAACCTGCAACAAAGTAGGACCAGGAAGGGGTTCCCAACGACGACCCTCCGACGCTCAAGTCAGGCGAGAAGAAAGCTGGAGCAAGATAATGAGAACTGTAGCTACAATATAGTTGATTGCATACCTCCGTCGAAGTCTGGGGGTCCTTATATAGGCCCCCGGGGAGATGCGTGCGCGCTTCCCCAAACATACCTCAGAGTGGATGTGTCAGAAAAGCACGCCTGACGCCATGCCGCAACCGTCCGAGCATATCTCTGACATGACAGTGGAAACTTTCACCGTACGATTCTCTGTCTGGTCCGGCCGCCGACCATGCTGTCTGCCGACGGCGCATATCTCGAGAAGGATATCTCTGACTATCCCCTTTGTACTCTTCTGCACATTCTGTCTTTTATCGGACCGAGCGGAAGAGAAGCTCGGCCATACTGGTCGGGCAGAGTGGGACCTCGCCTCGGCCATACTGGTCGTCCGGGGCGGGAAGGGGATGAGCGAGTGGGCCGCTCGGTCATATGCTCGGATGAATAGCGTCTATGTTGGCCTACGGCCCAGCTGAGCGGCCGCTCAGCCTAATCAACTGTCGTATGTGGATTCCTGAGCGTCGGAAACTCGAACCTTAGTTGAGTTATCTCCTTGCCGACCTGGCCTTCTGCCGCGGCCGATCGGCAAGGTGGCCTCCCACTCGGCTCACCTTTCAACTTTGACCTCCACGTGTCATTAACCTCTGTCCATACGGGATCCCTCCTTTGCTACCGGATCAGTAGGTTTTCTCCAGCATCTACCACAAGTCTCTAGATGAAGTGGATGCAGAAATAAACTGCATAAAAGTAGGAGACATTGATCCAACAATAGCATTGAGGAGAAGTTAATCCTGGCGAAGCTAGAGAATATGATCAAGATTCTCCTGAGGAAGCGTGGTGTCTATAGGCATTATCTACGCAAGGAGGCAGAGACGCAAGTCATCAACAAATCTCAGTAAGTCATACTAGAATATAAGAGATATGAATTGTAAGCGCAAAGTAGAATAATTGGAGGTGGTGAGTTTTAACGATGTCTAAGCATTGACGTTAAGAACCACAAGATTAGAGGATGAATCAAGAGCATTCGTGAGAGGTAGCCGACGAATGATAGCGACAACGGTGACCATAATGGGTGGTGGCTACAACGGTGCACAACTAGGATTTGCGGAAAAAAAAAATTAATGTTAAGTTTAGTACTCTGATATCATGTTGAGAGTTAAATACACAAAACTTTATTAATGATATGTGCAGTATATAAATACTATTACAAATGTAAAATAGAAAAAAAAACCTAAAATACCAAGAAATCAATAAATAAACAAACTAAGAAAATATTCTGGAAAATTTCACTAAGAAAATATTCTAGAAAATATTCTTTAATAGACGGTAGTATTCTTTAGGTAGATCTAAAACAAGGAAGAGTTTTTTAAATATATATTTTAAAATCCTTACCATAGACAAACACAACTAAGAGCTAAAGATGCTTACCCATACTCATGGTATGCATACTATATTATGCGTACTTTATGAAAGATTAAGTCTCCATTTGGTGGGCTAATACACGATTAACAACATACACAACAATTGTCATTAAGGAATAAAATCTCAATTAAGTGATCTAGTGCATAACGCATGAAGGGGATTTATGCTATTCGATATGCATTAATTGTGTAAATTCAATAAACCGATTCCTTAACATTAATGTATTGTTAACGGGTTATAAGTCTTTTATGTGGATGGTCCCCCACCGGGATGGGTCAAGGTATAAGAGGAGGGGATTTGATTCAATTGGATATGTTGAATTAAGCATGCTCTCCTTCCTCCTCTCTTCCCCATTGAGATGAGATTATGGTTGTTGCCCGATCCCTGAAGATCATTCTGCTGTACTTGTTGGAATTTATCCGACGACAAGTAAAGAACAATGGCTTTGGAGTTGGATTCAAATTAGCCCTTCGTATGCCATTGTAGCCTTATAGATGATTGATAACTAGATCTTGTAGATGCATCATTGATTTAGTTCATGTTTAGGATTACTCATGCCACAATGTTTAGGACTACTCTTTCACTTTAGACACGTCATATTGTCGCTTACAAACTTGCTTTGCAAGAGGCAGGCATCAACAAGTTTTTATGCTTCTCCCAAAACAAAATCTATAACCGGAAATGACGATCCTCAATTCAGTCGACCAAAGAAACCAAACAGGAGAAAAACATACAGTAGTCGTCAGCGAAGCCACAATTTTATTCTGTCACAACTTTGAGACTTAAACATGGCCATCTTTTTCATCTTTGGTCTTCAAGCCGAGTCTCAAGCTCGAGTATCATTGCAGTTTCCATGGCCATAAATGAACTTGGCTGATCCTTCAGTGTACAGTTGGGTTTCCTTTGCCAACCTGATCAAAAACCAAAAAGGATTAGCATCTAACTAAGTAATTAACTACTCAGATCTGTAAGAATTAATTGCTTACGATTTCCTCACAGCTTTGCTCAAGATGGAAGCTGAGGCAAAGGTCTTGCCATCGAGGTATCTGTTTTCTCCTTCAATCCTCTGCCTAATCCTCACGTCAAACTTCTCAGCATCTAGATCCAGTGGTGACTCAGATGCCTGTAAACATCAGAAGGTATATATTTTCAGATAGTTCAGTCGAACTAATTGCATTGTATAAGAATGTCAATTATATATCTAACCATGACCCAACCCCATGTATCAGCATAAGAAGGTACATGAGCAGAGTAAGGCACAACATCTGCAAAGAAAGGTTAAGCTTTCAGGAGCAAAAAGAGCACAAAACTATGAAGAGAAAAGGTGAGAGTTTGTGTATTACATCTGAAAACATGTCTGAGTGTGTTGTAGATGCAGGAAAACACTTGTGTATGAGAAAAGATTCCTGCTGGTCCTGCCTAGAACAGTCAAAAAGGGAAAGAAAAGGGGGAAAAAAGCACTCGTTATTTTTCATTTCAAAACTCTGTTTGTTTTGAATCACGCATCCTTCAGACCTGTGTGACAAAGATTCCACCCTCCTTGAGCCTGGGCTTTAGGGTCCCCTCGTAGAAGGACTTGGTGTACAGTTTGTAGCATGGTCCTCCTTCAATAGGGTCAGCCAAGTCTCCTACGATCACATCAAACTGGTCCTCTCTCTTTTCCAACTCAGCTCTTTTCCATAATTACCAAAACACTCGTTTAATTACTTGATTACTTGCTAATTAATGAATGAGTTACCTTGCATCATTGATTACGACATGGAGTCTAGGATCAAAGAAGGCCCCTTTATTGGCAAGAAGATGAGACTTGCAGAAATCTACCACTTCCTGTCAATTTTATCTATTCAGGTCTTTCATTGTTTAATTAACAGGAATATATGTATACCTCGTCTATGTCGCACATGGTCACCATCTCCACCGTGCAGTGCCTCAGGATTTCCCTTGCTGTGGAACCCTCACCTCCCCCCATGATGAATACGTTCTTCGGACTGAAGATAGATATATCGAACAGAATTAAAGATAAATTAATAGAAAAGTAAAACCGTACGTGTGTGAAGTATGTAATTAATTAATTAATTACTTGGGGTGATGGAGGAGGGCAGGGTGAACGAGAGACTCGTGGTAAATGAACTCATCCATTTCTGCACTCTGAAGCTTCCCGTCAAGAACAAGAACCTGCACTAACCAATCAAGAAGTGGAGATCGATCGATGAATTATGCATAAAAAATTGTGCACGCCGCTCGCGCGGCTGCCGGCCGGAGCGCACTGACCTTCCCGAAGGGCTTGGTGTCGAGCAAAGCGATGTCCTGATACTGAGATGAGCCGGTGTGCAGGATGCTGCCAAGCAATAAAAGATCACAGAGGAGGAGGAGGAGGAGGAGGAGAATTAGGAAAGGTTAAAGAAGATCGAGGAAAAATTAAGGTGAACGATGAACCTGTTGAGAGCAAAGCACCATCTCAGATTCTGCTCGATCTCCTCTTCGTACCAGCAGCAGTTCCTCTTGGACATGTCGCCCATTGTTGGCCAGATGGAGGTGGTGAGACTGAAGTGAAGCACACGTATATATATAATTAAATATATATAGAAAAAAAAAGGGCGTGGCGCAGGCACGTGGCGGGGAAGAAAAGGAAATAAATTTGAATAGTCAATTTTCCAAGTATCCCAACTACTTCTTTAAATTTTATATTTAGTAGTAGTCGACAAATGATATAACTCAATCGACTATTATATGAACAGTTGACTTTTACGATCTACTCTTAAATTTTTTATATTCTATTTGTAAATTCTAATCAACTACGTGCGTCAGTCAACTGATAACAATACGTAATTATAAAGAATGTAATAAATTTGTTCTCAAGGGTCTAAATTTAATATCTCAATCGATTATATTTGAAAAAAAAATCATAAAAATATTGATATAAAATATTTTTGAAGACGGATTGGAACGGGGGAATCGAAGAACTAAAACTTGAATTAAAAAAAAACATTATAATCATTGTTTTAGTTTTTTTATAATTTAGATATTCAAGTAAATTTAAAAATTAAGCTTTAAAAGGAATTAATTAGGTAGGTGGGATTTTTGACTTATTTAAGTATCTTGACCGTCGATAAACTTATCTTTTTTCACATGTATTTATATTATATTTGTTTATTTCTATTTGTTATTTATTCGTCATTCATGTAAAACATATTTTTATGATACAGCTGATAAGTTCTTCAAGGACAATACTTTGATCATGCACTGAATCAAAAAAGATGAAATCTCAAAACAGAATTCACGGCATCAAATGCAATGCCGATCTTCCAGTCCTAATAGAACCATGATCAGTAGTTCGAAAGAGGACTTTGTACACACGGAAAAGAATTAAGACCGCCATAAATTCGGTGAAGTGTGATCGCCAGCAAAAGAAGTTAATAGATGCACATGGTTTGTTGGGCACTAAACTGTTAACAGTTCCTGTAAGAACAAAAACAACGTTACGCGAAATCAAGGCAGCTTGAGAGAAGACAACGCTGTCAAAGAAAAAGCAGATTTAAAAACAAAAAAAAAAACTTCATATTTTGTAAATTGAGCAACGGCTATTTGTGAATAAAATGTTTTGGTGATAGAGGATATGTGAAGAAAAGCATCTATTTTCCATGTATACACTAATGAAACTTGATGGCAGTGATCAGACTGTACCTTTTCCTTCTGTTTTTGGACGGCCTCAATCTTCTTCATGTACTCATCAGTCATTTTCTGCAAAATGATTAGACAGAGGGTACAGAAATTTCATAAGCACATATTCTGATAGGCATTTCAAAGGGCAAAATTAGCTAGAATTGTTTAAATATAAGAAACAGTCTGACATATAGCCACATTTCAGATGTATAGTGACACACAACATACTTGAAGATCACTTGACAAATCTTTAACATTATCTTCAGATAGTTTCTTCTCCTGAAAGATATTAAGAAAAATGTATATTAGATGTCCACAAAAGAGCTCAAGTCAAAAAGTTTTTGTTGCTAAGAGTCCCAATAACACAAACTTTCTCAAGTTTCTCGTAAGCTTTATTTGCATCTCTTCGTATATTTCTTACTGCAACCTGCCAAAGCACAAAGATACCTTTGAGAGACTGCAAATGATTAACTGTGAGAGCCTCATTTCCTTTTATACAAACAATCATGGTGGTAACTGCTAAATAGATTCAATAAATAGACATTATATTGCATTAGTTTCTAACTTTTCTGAAAGAATTTTCCTATTTGTAATTGTATGTCCAACCATCGACTGAATGTAGTTGGAAGTACAAACCTTCAAAATTGTGTTACTCTAAAGTTATCATTGTAAGACTGCAAATCTTGTTCTCTTGTTAAGCAAAGTGAAACAGAAAATTCGTACACGTGCTAGATTTGAATTGATCCTTCAAGTCAGGTTCCAAGGATAAACAAATCCAGATTAAAGATTAGATGAGGAATTGTACGTATATTTTATACAATGTCTATGTTGACTGTTGAGTAAAAAAAATAATTAGTGACAAATTCATTGTTACATAGAGTCACCCAAGTCAGTTGATTGGCTTGTTAAGCTGCAATCTTAACTGTTAAGGACCTTAAAAAATCATTCCAAAATGCCCAATGCATCCTTATACATTACCCTTTTTTGCATTATGGCAAGAGAATAATATTGCGAAAGAAACATATGGACAGAGTTACCCCATCTCAATACATCACCAAAAAATAAAAAATAGAATAAAACTATAAAAAGAACAGTAACTCACGACCCTACTCTAACCCAAATGAAGCAACACATAATTGTCAGACTAGAGCCTAATCCATGGAAAAAAAGAAGCAAAGATGAACTCATGTCAACAATATGAATTGCTTGTTAAGGCATTAAGCTACCGAAGTTCAGAACAGTTGGCAAGAGAAATATTGATAATTATAAAAATGTAGACAACCAACTAGATTGTCTAAAATTACAGACTAGTGATATTCATAGTTGGGGATATAACCTACTAGAAATTGTGAAATTAAAAGAACTACTTGGTATGCCATTATCAGCAAAGCATATGCCAAGAAAAGAAATTCTCCATTACCTTTGCTTCCTCGGCAAGTTTGGTAACAACTTTGGATAGTTCCTGAACCAACATCGGAGTGACATAAACATCAAATTAGCAGATATAAATCAGGTTAGCGAGAAGAATAATTTGAGTGAAAAGGAATGGAGCACAAAAAGTTTTCTGATGTTATAAGTTATAAAATAAATAAGCTTAGGCTACGAAATTAATTTATTAACGGCATAACCCAACTGTATGGAGGTCAATTGAGGGATAAGATTCATATAACCAATCTCAAATAGTTAGGAAAAGCACAACTGTCTCAAATAATTGGGAAAAATACAACTTCAAGAAGATCATGATGAGATTGACAAATGGATTTAGAAAAAACATGTTTGATATTGAACAGCAAAACTAAGTGAAGATAAATTGAAAGATGTCACAAACTTTTATTTACTGTAACTTTTCACTCTAATTAACTAATGGTTCCTTTGAAGAACACTGATGATCTGACTTGAGGATCTTGGCAATCATAAGGCTGATAGTTCCTTGTAAAATTTTGAATGCCAAGTTAACAAACAATCAAGATGTTTGCATCTATTAGTTAAATTTGACAGAAAGGCTGTGCAAATGTTTGGAAGAGAAAGCCAATGCTTACTGGTTTCTAGGTTCCTCATAAGCACGTTTTGAAAACTCAGGCAGTACTAAGATGTACTATGGGTTTACTGATCTGACAGGCTCAGGAAGCAAACAATGCTTGGTGGTCCAACTGTGAACAGTGTGGGAAAGAATTGAGAAATAGAGACCGAACACAAATTTGGCTCTAATTACAATTGAAGTAGCACGAGGAACACTTGTCCACTGAAAGAGGGAAAATATTATTAACTGAAAGATGATCTAATATGAGAGATCCTATCCTCTTTTATAGGTCAGCAGTGAGACTTATTCTTCATAAAATTACGAGTTAGTTATCTAAGGACTGTAACTTCCCAAATAAATTTAAACAACTTTTAAAAAATTCTAAATAAACTCCCAAATAAATCTAAACAACATTTTAAATCTAAACACTCTTCCAAGTTTCAACTAAATCTAAATCCTTTTAAAGAAACCCTAACTGAGCTTAAGAGATACAAGCAGAGCAGAATATACAGATTTGCAAATATTCTGCTAAGGATGAAGTAATACACTACACACAAAGAAAAAAAAAAACTCCAACAGTTTAATTCAGTAAATTCTATAATCCAAAATAAAGAGACTCCAATAACAGTTTTTATTTCGTAAAACAAGGAGTACTAGTGTACAAAGCATAGCTTAGATCAAGTTTAGAAATCTTATTCTGTATCAGGGCTTCAGTGTTGGACTTGAATGAGATGGGTTTAGTACTAATCTACATGTCAATATGAGATGGTGATGTCCAAAATCAAGAGGACAGGAAGGAAGAGGAGGATAAAGAAGAGGAAGAGACGGAGGAAGAAGAAGAAGAAAGGAAGGAGAAGAGAGCATATTTATAGTTCTATGTTCTCCAAAGTGGTATGCTCGATCATCCTTGTTGTACACGAGCACTTGCTCATCCCTTCCCTCCTCAATCATTGCAAATCAACTAATGTTCTTTATTGTACTTATACAAATTACATGAGATTATAAATAAAGTAAAGCAGAATCAAAAGACAATTTGTGAATCAACGAGAACTTAACTATCTAAAAATAAATTCATGAATAATATTAATCTGCAAAGAAAAACATAACAAACACAAGATAAGTCTGTAACCAGGTAGAAGAGGGAATGAGAGACAGCAACAGGTATCGCAATAAAGCATCTTTGAAGAATATATGTTTCCAAGTATTCTTCTCATGAATAATTTTATAAATATAAAATATGTGAAATCAGTAAAAGTCATAAAAAATCAAACCAACCTTTCTCCGCTCAGATGTCAATTGAGGGATGCTTAGTCGTATCACCTCTCCATCATTGTTTGGTGTTAAACCAATGTCAGAACTTACTATTGCCTTCTCAATAGTTTTTAAGCTGAAAGTTACAAATAGTATATGAAATTTTACAATTAGAAAAGAAAATTGGAAGAAAAAAACTTCCACACAATCTATAATGCAATAACCGCCCTATCTGTGACTTTAATATACCCTCTCAACTTGGAGTCTAAATATTGATAAATGTCTAGTTTGTTACATGAAGCAGAAAACAAAAAAGGAAAAATCCTACAGCGATGCCAAGGAGAAGACTTTGTATTAATGCAATGGTTGAGAGCTTTTAGATATGTGATGCTGAAGTTTGTGACTTGATTTGTGCTTCAAAAGAGCTTTTTCTTTAACTTTCCTTCAAACTAACTATATAGAAGGGATATAAAGTATGCAAGGAACAAATCCAAAGGTTAGAATAAAAAAATGATTAGGATTTCAATAAATACTTGTAAAAGAATTAAAAGGTAAGGAAATATTAGAAGAAAGAAGCCTAATATTACTTTGGAAGGGAAGCAGAAGATGCTGAAAAAGAAAAGAGAAAAAAGAATGAAAGTTCTTTCATGTACTCAAGAGAAGACAAAGGGGATTATTAGAATTGAGAAATAACTAATCAATCTCTTAAGGTTGCAATCAATGGAGAGAATGTATGGGATGGTTGCTGACAAAATGTAGAAGGTCCCAACATCTATGCAAAGGAATAGAGGAGAAATGTTGATAGAAGATTTTTTTTATTATAATATTCTAAAAGAGATGGAAGGTATCAAAGGAGAGAAAATAAAAGTTTGAAAATGACCTCTAGCGAGATGTTGATAGGAAATTTTTTTATATATATTCTAAGAGAGATGGAAGATATCAAGGGAAAAAAAAATAAAAGTTTGAAATTAACCAAAAGATTGAAATCATGAGTCGAGCCGATATTTTAGTTCCTGGTGGCTTGAGACGATGTCATCAGTGTTGTACCATGTCGATGATGTGCCAAAGGTGGAGAAGGACAAAGGAACGCTGCTATGTCGGTTTCACAAGAAGAAGAGTAGGACATAATGGCTTACGTGTGTCAACTAGGTTTTTGTGTAATTTTGGCACCAAAGAGTTGGCGCTGATGGAGGAGCTTGGATTTTAGTATGGTTTTAATGCCGACACGAAGGGAGGAGGAACTAATAGAGTTGCATGATACGGCGATTCTACAAGATTACCATGTGATGCTATCATTGATGATGCATGCGTGATGAAAAATGTGTTAAGGCACTTGCTTGGAGAAGGGGGAAGCAGGGGAGTTGGAAGGGAGAGGAGAGGAGCCGTGTGTCGTGCATGTGAAGATCTCATGGCTCATGAGTATTGGTTGTTCCACATGTTGGTCAACACCACCGACACCAAATGACATTTTAAACCATGAAATTACCATGAGCAAAGAGATGGCAGAAGAGAAAGAAGATGAGTAATCTCATTTTATAACTAATAGATAAAAAGATGGAAAGGAAAAAAAAATAAGATGAACAAGTTATGAAATTAGAGGGGGGGATGATGAACAAAGAGGGGGGGATTTTGGGCTTGAAAAAATGTGTTTTTTGATTTTGTGATTATTTTTCGTTAAAGTGAATGGAATTTAACCAGCGGTGCAGCCTTGTATAGATCTCAATGGATGGATGGGATCCATGTACTAAACCCTAAATAGTTACAAGAAACATGGCTTAATCATGATGGCAAAGAAGACTTTAAGATCAATGTTTTCTTAGTGAATTGTTATCTTACTGTTTTTTACATGTTGATATTTTTATTACACCTTTCTTCTACATGATGACACCAACCATGAAGCCTTATTATCACACCATTCTTCTTCTTCCCAAAATAATTCAATGATGAAGGTTTTGCATTACACCTTTCTTCTTCCTTTTCTTTTTTTCTATTGCCACCTATTTTATGTTTCCACATTATAGACTGCCAAATATTTTAGTCCAAATCATGCTAGACTAGCTCTGGGCTTGGGCCTGGTTAATGCTAATTCTTATGATAGAAGTTTGGATACTTGTACAGGACCTGCAATATGGAGGTTATGCAAAAAAGCAACCTAGGGGTGCTTGTGATCTCCTATAGTTTCCTGGGCCATGACAGAAAAACATCTGGTTGTGAGAACTTGAAACAATGAGAAACCGGATAGTGGGGCAAACGAGTCTTGCTGGGTAGCTCACCATAGAGGATCACACTCCTAAGAATCACAGCGGAGGGTTGGATGTTCTTGAGGATCTGTGAGGTAGCATGTGTCTTACAGAATTGCTCAGGCTGGAAGTATTGTAAGAGAGCACAATCCACTAGGGAGCAGGTTGCAGTTGATGGATGGGTAACAAGAAAATTATGTGCACAAAAGATTCCGTATGAAGCCATAAAAGTCACATTCTGCACAATGGCTATATGGAGGCAGTATCACCGGCATTATAGAAAGTATTGTAGGAAAAAATAGCAAACTTTTTTTAACAAGAATGGTTTCTATAATGAGGACAGAAAAGGAAGCATGTGCCTCAAGAGACAAGGAGTAAAAAGAAGGAAACTCTAATTTTATCAGAAAACTGTTTAGCAAGTTAGAAGTAATGGAACAATATCATTCTATTAATAACATGACAGTTATCAAACAAGCATTTATAGGGAGACTAAATTAAATATTCTAGATAAAGCTTGAACTATGTACTTATTAAACAGGAGAAATAGAAATTTTTTCCTAACCCAACAAACAAACAAAAAAAAGGAGAAAATTCTGGATAACTGACTAATATACCTAGATTTGTCATAGGGCTGCACAAGAAGAGTGCTTCCATCTGGTGTATTGATTTGTGCAATACTCTTCAAGCTGACAGGAGTACCATAGTACTCAACCTGGAAGTAAAATGAAGTCTCATAACAACAAAATATATTAACAAGTCAAAGAAAATAGGAGGAAGACAAACTCAAGAGCATTTTTGCTGTTGTCTCATTGAAAAGAATTTCAGTGTGATAAGGAAAAAGGATCCTATATCATCCAGAAGTATAATAACTACTGTCAAAGTGTAGGTTGAAAAACAGCATAAAGACATGAAGTACAGGGGATGAATATCTTTGAGGATTACTTGGTGAAAAAGAAGATAAGAAAACTCCCCTGATCCCTTTTTAGAATTGTTTTTTTATTAGAGAATGAAATAGGGCTGGTTGTAAAATTCAAAATTCAAAATGAAGACATAGGAACTGCTGTTCATTTTATTTAGCAAATAAAACATGCAAAGAATTTCTATCTCTGTTATTTAACAGAACCAAAACATGATATACAATAAAAGAAAGTAGATTTTGTCAGAAATAGCCTTTACAAGATAAGTGGCAAACCTCAACTCGGTCAAGCATAGAAGGATTTGCTCTTCCTGTTCTCACTGCATTGAAACTTGCTCGGACTGTTTCAATAGTCTTCTCCATCCTATCTCTCTGGAAAATTGAACTTATGGAGTACATTTGATATAATCATAAGTACACTAGCAGCCTTATGAAGTATAGTCACAACAACATACAGCATCCTTCTCAATCACAGATTTCTCAGCCTCAATTTCTTCAATGGTTGCACACTTGATGATTCCAGCTCTGAGAATATGGCAAATCTTAATCATTGGAAATGATAACTTCCAGCTACTTTAATGGTTCATATGAAAAATGCTAACCTTCTCTTGTGTTGTTTATTATTGCCCAAATTCTTGCAAGAGAATACAGGTGCAAAAGATGAACTCCATGAGGGAAAATGTGTGTAAACATTTCCATTATGGACATTTCCTGCTCATGAAAGAAACATAGCATGACCTGTTTCTGTTACTCCAAAATTGAACCTTAATGAAGAAGTATATGGGAACATAAGTTTAAATTCAAGCCTCAAATACAAGAATTCACTCATGGCAAGTTCTTTTTCCACAATACACTAGTGTTGAATGCATCATACAATTTAGTAGTTGCATTACGAAGAACTCAGGGCCACAGTTGTTGGTATTGGTATTGGTATTGGTATTGGTATTAGAGCAATGGTTGTATTAAACGTTCTAAAAACATAGGAATCGACTTTCTCAGATCAAAATCAATGAAGAAAATAAAAATAAAATGGAAAAGATGAAAGGAACAAAAGAAAAGTTTAATGAATAAGAAAACAAAAGATATTAAAGAAAATCTAAGAATAATGCATCTTATTTTCCATGAAATATTAATACTATATATTGATACTAGAGAATTTAAAAACAAAAAAAAAAAGATAGTAAGTATATTTGGTTATTGATTTTAATTAAAAAAAAAAAAAAAAAAAAAGGCAGCCCGGTGCACGAAGCTCCCATCATGCGGGGTCCCGGGGAAGAATCCATTGTACGCAGCCTTACCCTGCTTTTTGCAAGAGGCTGTTTCCAGGATTCGAACCCGTAACCTTTTGGTCACATGGCAAAAAATTAAATCAGAATTAATTGAATTAAAATTGATTAGCCTGATTTTAGTTAAATATATTAAATTAAATTAATTTGATTTGAATCTGCTTTGAAATCAGATTTAATTCAATTTGATATTAAAAAAAAAATTAAAGTGATATGACCATAGCTAATTTGGATTTTGATCAAATCAGATTTAATTAAAATAAATATGATTTTCATGATGTTAAATTTGATTTGATTAAATAGGATTTTAACTCAAATAAAATTAGTTAAAATAAATTTGATTATTCTGATTTAATTAACTTAAATTCTGATATGTTTTAATATAACAACAATCAAGCTTTATCCCACTAAGTAAAGTCAGCTATATAGATTCTTCTATATCATTGGGCTCTATCGATTACTATATCATCATCTATATTTAAATAAATCCTACCTAGTTTTATTGTTATTAACAAAGTCTTTTTTTTGTTTTCCTCTTACTCATTTGATTTGCATATTTGTTATAGTTTCACATTGCCTGACTGGAGCATTTATTGATTGTCTAAATACATGATTGTACCATCTTAAACGTGTCCTTGAATAAATGCAATCCCAACTTTCCATCTAGGTTACGTTTGGTAGGATGTAATCTGCCTTGTAATGTAACCAGGATTACATTACAAGGCTAATTATTTTATTTGGTTTAATTTTAAACTTGTAATGTAATGTAATCTGGATTACAAAAGGTAGTGAAGTTTTGTAATCTGGATTACAAAACAAATACTATGTAATCCGATTACATTATGAGGTCACCGTTTAACCAAAATTTAAATGTCGAATATACCCCTAGTCTACCGCAACCGTCGCCTACCGCCATCGCCACCGGTGGCCACTGTCGGCCGTCGACCGCTGGTCGCCGCCCACCGCCAATCACCGCCGCCGCCCACCGCCGTCGGTCGCCTCCACCGTCGACCACCGCCAGCTGCCGCCGCCACCTCCGGCGACCACCGCCCGCCACCGCCGGCGGCCGTCTCCGTCGTCGGTCGCCGATTGCCGACGGCCACGACGGCCGCCGCCAGTCGCCGCCCACCGCCATCGGCCGCCTCCACCGCCAGCCGCCGCCTCCGGTGACCACCGTCGACCACCGCCGACGATTGTCTCCGTCGCCAATTGTCGATTGTCGACGGTCGGCGGCAGCGACCGGCGGAGGAGGGCAACGGCTGCGGCCGCTGGTTGCCGCAAATACGAATTACATTGCTTATAAAAAATAATGGACACCAAACAAAAGAATGTAATCACCCTTGTAATCAAATATTACATACATTACATTACCAAACGTAGTAATGTAATCAAGATTACATTACATTACAAATTTAATTACATTACAAGCTAGATTACATTACACCCAACCAAACGTAACCCTAATGTTTTCATTTCTTATTCAGTTCATCCTCGTATGTCCACACATTAACCTTAACATCCTCATCTCTGCAACTCTCATATTTTGCTCATGTCTCGAGAACATTCAGCTTAACATAGTAAGTATAACTGCTATTTTATAAAACTTTCTTTTAAGTTTTAGAGATACTTTACCATCAATCTGATCTATTTTAATAAATAAATTAAATTAGTTAATAACTTTGATTTGACAAAATTTTAATTATATTTAATCTGATTTTAATAAATCAATTAAATTAGATTAGGTAAAATAGGTTTAATTAGGTTGAAACTTATCAAATTTAATCAGATTTTGTTACCTAAAGTCTTAAGTCAACCAAATCAATACATAATTTAAAGTACAAAAGACTATTACATATCCATTTGTTCCTGAACCACTGTAGCCCTTCCACCTGCACCCCGGGTTATGGTACAGCGGCAAGGCGTCCATGTAGTCTCCTAAGCACCCATGGTTCGATTCCCCGCTTCGACGCACTGTATGGTATTTTCCTTCGGTGGGATGACAAACTTGGGATGTTGGGTTGTTGGTCCATTGCGAGCACTTCCGGATTTACCTTGATAGCCGATGGGAAACTTCCGTGGACCTGGCTGCTCATCCCAGATTAGTCGACCCGAAGGGCTGGATAGCCCGTGCTAGCCTAAAAAAACATAGCCCTTCCACCTAACAAATAGATGAAGCACACCATTGGCAACACTTAACTTGCTTTTATCGTTGTCATCATAAGCTCCTCGTGGATGGTAGTTAGAATCCAATAATCATTATGGATGTTTCAAGCAGCGATAATCTCATGGGTTCTCTTTGAAATCGAGTCAGTTAATTCCTTCTCATTGCTCTCTATTTCCATTTGATTTCTCCTTAAATTTGATCTAGTTTCTTCTGCTATTTCAACATTTGTTTTGATTTCATAAATGTATCCAGGAAATCAGTTGGAACAATTGGCCAATGTCAATCACGATCCAGCTCAACTAATCCATATAGGGATTGTTCAAATTTGCCAACCATGCTCAAAGTTAATTGTAACCAAGGCTCAATTGTGATACAAATTTAATCATGATACATCAAAGCATATTCCAATATTGTTTTCATTATAACTGTTGAGAACGAAATCATAGATAGAATAGGCAAGTGTAAATATACCAATTTGAGGAGTGTAAATGTAAAAGAACAATAATGGTAAATCATATCAAGGTACAGGAGCCTAGCTAGGAAAAAATAACCCTAATAATTTCCCTAATTAACATTGCAAAAAAGGTGGAACCGCCACCTTAGCGGCCCCCTTGGTCCGGCCCCACAGATATCCAAAGGGGGTAAATCACAGTTAAGCTGGGCAGGAGGGGTGACTGGGGGTCGAGTGGAATTTAAAGCGCAGCAGACCGAGATTTTACGCCCGTGTGCAACTGGCGACCCTCGACCCCTGAACCTCCGTTGCAAGCGTCAGGCACCCTTCCAGCTGATCCAGCCCGTGGGGGCAATTTCCCTAATTAACATGATATTAGAGATGAAATTCTTTGCTCCGCCAACTAGCTTCCCGCCAATGAGTCTTCCTTCATGTCCAGTCTTCCACCACATGATTCTTTCCATGGGTTGATGCCTCCTTCATGGTGGAAAGCTTCTTTCTGTAGCAAGTCTTTCTAGGAGCCATCCCACTTCCTTCTTGTCCGAAAACAGGAACTGTGATTTCCTCCTCTTCTGCTGCTCTTAATCCCTTTGGTTGGGCATGCACTCTACTTCCTCAAGGGACTCTGATAAGCCTTTCTGTCTTGGTTTTAGGGATCACGATCTAGGCCCTCTCCATCACAAGCGTCTCAGCCTCCATTGTTCCAGATTTCAACTTCTGGATCACACCATTCTTTTTCTTGCAGCATAATTTTAGTTCTCTTCTTCCAGAATCTGCATATCTGTTTCTTCCGGCCACAAAGTTGTCTGGTTCCACCATATTCCCCAATCAAATATGTTCCACTTTTTCTATAATTCAGCAGAGCAATCCAGCGATTTTGCATCTCGAGATCTGAAACCTGTTTCAGCTCTGCTTCAGACCTCCAAAATCAATGGAAATGGATCTGTTTTGTGTCATATTTCCAGCAGATCTTCCAGTTCTGTTGAAATTTCTGATTACCAAGTTCGGATGAGTGTTGTTCGTTTCTTCCAGCTACATTCTCAAGTGATCCCTTGAGGAATGGATCAATCTAAGTGCATTCTTAAGCATGATACTCTTACCTATAGACCAACCCTTGACATACCAATTAAGGAATATCTATGTTTTCTCAAGTGGCAAACTACTAGATCTCAGAACGTGTCAACTTTGTCCATGTCACCTCTAACTGATGATGATGCTTCTATCAGTTTTTATTACAAACATTGATGGGTCAAAATGTTGGATTATATAGCTTCTAAGCATACATCTGCTAATATCTCTCCTGTCTGATCTTATATCTACATCTCATCTTATGAGTGTCACTCACTCTACCAGATGAACTCTCATCTATCCAGGGAGTTGCCAACATCACACCTGCACCATCTTTAGCACTTTCTTTGGTTCTCCAGATACCTTAAATTACATTAAAATCTACTACCTGTTAGAAAACTTAATAAGTAGATAAATTGTTCTGAACATTTATTCTTGATTTTGTTTCCAGTTAGAATTTACAAACTAGGAGTACATGGATTGTATCACTTCATTATGGTTAAGACTTAAGAGTCTTAAGGATTGTATCACTTCATTATGGTTCCACATTCATCTGAACTTATTGACCTCTCTCCATTTTAAATACATAGTTGTTTAGTACTTCCTAGCTTCTAGAACTTCCAGTAGATGGTTCCTAGTTTACCAATGTTCAAAATCTTAAATGCAAGTTTTATCAATTATGAAAATATGTTTGATCTTCCTTTCCTCCAGGTATCCATAAATACACTTTTACACCCTTTTCCTGAGTACATTTTGATGTTTGAGAGCTTTGGTTTGTGTCTACTCAACACTTGGCCAAATACTTTGTTATCTTCATAAATGACTACTCACTCTTCTTATTCAAAGAGCATTCTAACTAAGGAATATTTCTCTCATGTCTTTTAATCCTTTCTCTCTATTTCTCTCATATTTTTCAATCCTTTCTCTATAACCAATATCTCCTCCAACAATCTTCATGTTCTCATACAACTTAACAAAATGGTGGTGTTGAGAGGAAAAATAAACATCTTATTAATAAGACACAGTTCTCTATTACTTCATATGGAAGTCCATACATGTCACCTTATAAATTGCATGTCTTGTTTTGTGCTTCATAGCATGGTTTAATATCTTGACCCGAGGTTTCGGTCCTAGACCAGAACAATACGATTTCGGTATCGTATCACGTTAACATAAATATTTAAAATATAAAAATAATCTTTAAAAAAAAGGAAATAAATATGAAAATAGATAAATAAATAAATAAATTATCATATTTTTTTTGAATTAAAATAAATTAATTAAATAATTTTATTAAGGTTTAATAAAATCTCTTTATACTATCCCTATCATAGCTAGGAGTTGATTAAAGTAATTAACCTAAGTTTTAATTAAAATAACACCCACCACAGACATGTTCTACTACACGATCGCGAGTTCGCTCAACTCTGGTGCGATCGCGGGGGTTGCACGGTCGCACGACCCTCCGCAGCGAACGCGAGGGTCGCGCGAGGGGCCACGCGGCTCCTCCGCGGCAAACACGAGGGTCGCGCGGCCCCTCCACGGTGAACGCGTCACGCGGCCCCTCCGCGGCGGACGCGGGGGTCACGCGGCCCTCCGCGAGGCTAGACCCCCGCGAGGGTCTTGCGGCCCCTCCGTGGAGGTCACGCGGCGCCTCCGTGGCCGCGAGGGTCACACGGCGCCTCCGCTACGGCTGTGGGGGTTGCACGGCCCCTGTATTGTGGTCGCGACATCCCACGACCCCTCCGCAACGATCATGAGGTTGCACGACGCCTCTCGCCGAGCAGGTCGTGTTGTGCTAGTGCCGATCGGTAGGCGGAACAAGATGTTTCACCCGTTTCGACCAACTCAAGATGGTATTTTAATCCCTGATTCATAGTCAAATCCTCTTCACAAATCCTTTTCCTCATGATGCTCTTTTTTACTCCCGCCACATGTCTTTAGGTATACTTGTATGAGAACTCTCTAATCTTTGAGCAAAGAGAAAACATCTCTAGACAAAGTGAAGAAGTCTGCACCTCCAAACTAAAATTCTTACCAACCTAAAGTACTTTCTTAGCATGCTTGGTAGAGGAGAGATTTATATCGTTTAGGGGAAATATATGTCGAACATACTTGAGGAGGCTGGTATATTAGGAGCAAAGCTAGTTGATGATTGAAACTCCCGCATATCCTAATGTCAAATTGATGCTCAAATAAGGGGAGTGGTTATTTGATCCAAGGAAATATAGGAGATTAGTTGGAAAGCTAAAACTACCTTACAATCTCCATGGCTGATATTTCATTCATTGTAAATGTAATTAGTTAACTCTTTAAGGCTCCATGTCGCAACCATTGGAAAACAGGTTTAAGAATTCCAAGATATCTCAAGAATGATCCGAGAAAAGGTGTCCTATTTCTTGGACGAGGTTGTCTACATATTGAAGGGTATACCAAGACTAATTGGGTAGGATATTCAACACATAGGATAACCATATCAAAGTATTGTGTTCTTTCTTGGAGAGAACTTGGTATCTTGGAAGAACAAGAAGCAAACTTTTGTACCCAGATCTAGTAGAGAGAATACAGAGCTATGCTTTTACATGAGTTGTTCACATAGTGAATGATTGAGCTAGGCAATATTCTAAGAGGGCCAATGAATTAAACTATGATAATCAAGCTATTATACAAATTTCTTCTAATTCTATCTTCTATGAGAAGATAAAAAATATTGAGATTAATAATCACTTTGTCCAAGAAAAAAATGCAATCCAAGAAAAAGCACACTTCTTTTATTAGTCAAATGATCAATGACCTGATTTTCTCACTAAGTCTTTAAGAGATTCTACAATTAACTATATTTATAGCAAGCTTAAGGAAGAATGTTGTGGACTAAATTATACATATATAGGATACAAGCATAGATATACCAACATAAGGGGTGCAAAAGTTAAAAAAAAAATAATGGTAAACTATATCAAGGTAGAGAGGACTACCTAGGGAATAATAACTCTAATAATTAGAAATTTTAAAGATTGATATTTATGTAAAAAAATAATTTTTTCATGTCATTATTGCTTGAGAAAATTTTCAATTATATAAAACTTTTTGGCTCCCAAGTAGGAGTTTTTTAATTATTGTCATTATTAACCATCTTATAATTATCATTCATCATTTATTTGTTATATAAATATGAAACACTAAGAATTGTACTGTATTTTATATATTTATGATATGATTATTTTTAATAATGTTTCATGATATTAGAAAGATAGTGTTGAAATTGTTCTCATAGAATTTACAGATTAATAAATTATTAATGTCAAATATAATTCTAAAATATTTTAATTAAATTGTAGGATCTAAGAGACTCCACACTCTGAACTTATGAATCTCTTCCTGTCCTTACACTCACGATCTTTAGGGCCACTTCAAATTCCCTTTAATAACATTGATCATTTGCACCAAGTTTTTTAGGTCATATATAATATAATCTACAAGAGGCAATAGAAATTCAAGAATTAAAATGGTTTATGATGTTAGGAAAAAAAACAAGCTTTTCCAAAAAGACTTGGCAGTTGAGAACATAAATATAATAAATTTAATGCAAACTAATAGTAACAGATGCGACTTGGGTAAAGAATACCTCTTGAAGACTCCTACTAGACTTAGGTATGGAGTGCAAATAATTCTAAACTCACTGAAAAGAGAGAAATCAGACAGAGGCACATGCCCAATCTTCTACACACTCTACGGCAAGAAGAGGACAAGCTTAAACTGGATGCAAAAGTTAAAGGCTGGTTGGTCTTGCATTAAAATGAACGTGGCCAATGAGACTAAATATCAGTCTAACAACCAATAACAACAACCTACCAAAACTCTATTACATTTTTCTTATATGTAGCTTATTTGAGTGTCTGACAAAACAAGTGACTAACATTGTAATTTTCAGGGTTGTCTATAGAAAACATAGGACTAGCTCCAAATTATAATTTTTCAAGGAAATAATATTGATAAGATGTTTAGTACTAGCCAAGTCAAACATCCACTTAAGATCAGTAACATCAAGCTTGAAGATCATACCTATGGTGACACCCTCCAAAGGCAAAAAAGACCAGTTAGATCCAAAAAAAAAGTAGCGAACCTGGTGATATTTGCATTCTATTGGATACATGATATATATTCTTAGTGAGATGAAGTTAATGTATGGTCATACCTCTTACAATAAAATGTATTACTTGTTTCCACATAGCAACTGACTACTTTGGCAAGCAATGCCCTAAGGATTTTGCCAAGAAGTGATAAAAACATATAAAAGAAATGTAGAAAACAAATGTTAATTTAATCAAACTGAACAATTGCGATAAGTAATAGAGAAAAAAACATTTCGAGGTTAAGATTCTATAAGATCCTGAGCATATCTTAGTAGAAGACCGAGTCGGCTACACATGGAAAAAAAAAAGTATTTTTGTCTATTAATATTTTGATTACAACTCATTCATTGACCTTAGGCTTGGTCACTGACCCACAAGGCTACACTCATGCGCTGACCATAAGCTGCTATCTCTGCCTATTCACAATTTTTTTTCTGTTAAATTGTATTGGCTATGCTAATGTAACTAAATGATATTTGACTAATAAACTATGAGTTAGTGCAGTGAAATCGAAGAGAGAGAGAGAGAGAGAGAGAGAGAGAGAGAGAGAGAGAGATTGGGGGAAAAGCGGAAGAACCTGGTGTTCTGACGGAATGGGCTCTTGACGGTGTGGGGCAAGGAGCACTGAGGCTAGGGTAAACGAACCGGGAGGAAGAAAGGGATCGGAGAGCCATTGGAGAGTACCGGCGAAAAGGGAGAGAAGCAAGGAACAAACAAAGGGGGATGGAGGGAAATAGGAAGAGGCGGGGATAAGGAACATGACAGCCACGCGGTCGTCACGCTTTTATCTGGTCGATTAGTTTTATGCAGCGGCTATCCACACCCATGGATCATTAAACGCATCTTAATTTTTTTTTTAAATATCCTTAAGTAAAATATCTAAAACACCCTCTTTATAAAATTTATATCTCACTCCTCTCTTTCTCCTTCCTCCGCCCCCTCTCTGGCTCTCTTTTTTTTTCTCTTTATCTAAACCCTAACAATTTAATATCTTATATGTCTCAAAACTTTATTTTTGTAACAAATCAAACATAATGGATAATAAAGATCCAATTCCCACAAACAATGTAAGTGTTTTCTTCATTTTGTTCGTGTAGTATAATTGTATATTTGTATCATTGTGATTTGAACTGTAAGCCGGTGTGCAGGATGCTGCCAAGCAATAAAAGATCACAGAGGAGGAGGAGGAGGAGGAGGAGAATTAGGAAAGGTTAAAGAAGATCGAGGAAAAATTAAGGTGAACGATGAACCTGTTGAGAGCAAAGCACCATCTCAGATTCTGCTCGATCTCCTCTTCGTACCAGCAGCAGTTCCTCTTGGACATGTCGCCCATTGTTGGCCAGATGGAGGTGGTGAGACTGAAGTGAAGCACACGTATATATATAATTAAATATATATAGAAAAAAAAAGGGCGTGGCGCAGGCACGTGGCGGGGAAGAAAAGGAAATAAATTTGAATAGTCAATTTTCCAAGTATCCCAACTACTTCTTTAAATTTTATATTTAGTAGTAGTCGACAAATGATATAACTCAATCGACTATTATATGAACAGTTGACTTTTACGATCTACTCTTAAATTTTTTATATTCTATTTGTAAATTCTAATCAACTACGTGCGTCAGTCAACTGATAACAATACGTAATTATAAAGAATGTAATAAATTTGTTCTCAAGGGTCTAAATTTAATATCTCAATCGATTATATTTGAAAAAAAAATCATAAAAATATTGATATAAAATATTTTTGAAGACGGATTGGAACGGGGGAATCGAAGAACTAAAACTTGAATTAAAAAAAAACATTATAATCATTGTTTTAGTTTTTTTATAATTTAGATATTCAAGTAAATTTAAAAATTAAGCTTTAAAAGGAATTAATTAGGTAGGTGGGATTTTTGACTTATTTAAGTATCTTGACCGTCGATAAACTTATCTTTTTTCACATGTATTTATATTATATTTGTTTATTTCTATTTGTTATTTATTCGTCATTCATGTAAAACATATTTTTATGATACAGCTGATAAGTTCTTCAAGGACAATACTTTGATCATGCACTGAATCAAAAAAGATGAAATCTCAAAACAGAATTCACGGCATCAAATGCAATGCCGATCTTCCAGTCCTAATAGAACCATGATCAGTAGTTCGAAAGAGGACTTTGTACACACGGAAAAGAATTAAGACCGCCATAAATTCGGTGAAGTGTGATCGCCAGCAAAAGAAGTTAATAGATGCACATGGTTTGTTGGGCACTAAACTGTTAACAGTTCCTGTAAGAACAAAAACAACGTTACGCGAAATCAAGGCAGCTTGAGAGAAGACAACGCTGTCAAAGAAAAAGCAGATTTAAAAACAAAAAAAAAAACTTCATATTTTGTAAATTGAGCAACGGCTATTTGTGAATAAAATGTTTTGGTGATAGAGGATATGTGAAGAAAAGCATCTATTTTCCATGTATACACTAATGAAACTTGATGGCAGTGATCAGACTGTACCTTTTCCTTCTGTTTTTGGACGGCCTCAATCTTCTTCATGTACTCATCAGTCATTTTCTGCAAAATGATTAGACAGAGGGTACAGAAATTTCATAAGCACATATTCTGATAGGCATTTCAAAGGGCAAAATTAGCTAGAATTGTTTAAATATAAGAAACAGTCTGACATATAGCCACATTTCAGATGTATAGTGACACACAACATACTTGAAGATCACTTGACAAATCTTTAACATTATCTTCAGATAGTTTCTTCTCCTGAAAGATATTAAGAAAAATGTATATTAGATGTCCACAAAAGAGCTCAAGTCAAAAAGTTTTTGTTGCTAAGAGTCCCAATAACACAAACTTTCTCAAGTTTCTCGTAAGCTTTATTTGCATCTCTTCGTATATTTCTTACTGCAACCTGCCAAAGCACAAAGATACCTTTGAGAGACTGCAAATGATTAACTGTGAGAGCCTCATTTCCTTTTATACAAACAATCATGGTGGTAACTGCTAAATAGATTCAATAAATAGACATTATATTGCATTAGTTTCTAACTTTTCTGAAAGAATTTTCCTATTTGTAATTGTATGTCCAACCATCGACTGAATGTAGTTGGAAGTACAAACCTTCAAAATTGTGTTACTCTAAAGTTATCATTGTAAGACTGCAAATCTTGTTCTCTTGTTAAGCAAAGTGAAACAGAAAATTCGTACACGTGCTAGATTTGAATTGATCCTTCAAGTCAGGTTCCAAGGATAAACAAATCCAGATTAAAGATTAGATGAGGAATTGTACGTATATTTTATACAATGTCTATGTTGACTGTTGAGTAAAAAAAATAATTAGTGACAAATTCATTGTTACATAGAGTCACCCAAGTCAGTTGATTGGCTTGTTAAGCTGCAATCTTAACTGTTAAGGACCTTAAAAAATCATTCCAAAATGCCCAATGCATCCTTATACATTACCCTTTTTTGCATTATGGCAAGAGAATAATATTGCGAAAGAAACATATGGACAGAGTTACCCCATCTCAATACATCACCAAAAAATAAAAAATAGAATAAAACTATAAAAAGAACAGTAACTCACGACCCTACTCTAACCCAAATGAAGCAACACATAATTGTCAGACTAGAGCCTAATCCATGGAAAAAAAGAAGCAAAGATGAACTCATGTCAACAATATGAATTGCTTGTTAAGGCATTAAGCTACCGAAGTTCAGAACAGTTGGCAAGAGAAATATTGATAATTATAAAAATGTAGACAACCAACTAGATTGTCTAAAATTACAGACTAGTGATATTCATAGTTGGGGATATAACCTACTAGAAATTGTGAAATTAAAAGAACTACTTGGTATGCCATTATCAGCAAAGCATATGCCAAGAAAAGAAATTCTCCATTACCTTTGCTTCCTCGGCAAGTTTGGTAACAACTTTGGATAGTTCCTGAACCAACATCGGAGTGACATAAACATCAAATTAGCAGATATAAATCAGGTTAGCGAGAAGAATAATTTGAGTGAAAAGGAATGGAGCACAAAAAGTTTTCTGATGTTATAAGTTATAAAATAAATAAGCTTAGGCTACGAAATTAATTTATTAACGGCATAACCCAACTGTATGGAGGTCAATTGAGGGATAAGATTCATATAACCAATCTCAAATAGTTAGGAAAAGCACAACTGTCTCAAATAATTGGGAAAAATACAACTTCAAGAAGATCATGATGAGATTGACAAATGGATTTAGAAAAAACATGTTTGATATTGAACAGCAAAACTAAGTGAAGATAAATTGAAAGATGTCACAAACTTTTATTTACTGTAACTTTTCACTCTAATTAACTAATGGTTCCTTTGAAGAACACTGATGATCTGACTTGAGGATCTTGGCAATCATAAGGCTGATAGTTCCTTGTAAAATTTTGAATGCCAAGTTAACAAACAATCAAGATGTTTGCATCTATTAGTTAAATTTGACAGAAAGGCTGTGCAAATGTTTGGAAGAGAAAGCCAATGCTTACTGGTTTCTAGGTTCCTCATAAGCACGTTTTGAAAACTCAGGCAGTACTAAGATGTACTATGGGTTTACTGATCTGACAGGCTCAGGAAGCAAACAATGCTTGGTGGTCCAACTGTGAACAGTGTGGGAAAGAATTGAGAAATAGAGACCGAACACAAATTTGGCTCTAATTACAATTGAAGTAGCACGAGGAACACTTGTCCACTGAAAGAGGGAAAATATTATTAACTGAAAGATGATCTAATATGAGAGATCCTATCCTCTTTTATAGGTCAGCAGTGAGACTTATTCTTCATAAAATTACGAGTTAGTTATCTAAGGACTGTAACTTCCCAAATAAATTTAAACAACTTTTAAAAAATTCTAAATAAACTCCCAAATAAATCTAAACAACATTTTAAATCTAAACACTCTTCCAAGTTTCAACTAAATCTAAATCCTTTTAAAGAAACCCTAACTGAGCTTAAGAGATACAAGCAGAGCAGAATATACAGATTTGCAAATATTCTGCTAAGGATGAAGTAATACACTACACACAAAGAAAAAAAAAAACTCCAACAGTTTAATTCAGTAAATTCTATAATCCAAAATAAAGAGACTCCAATAACAGTTTTTATTTCGTAAAACAAGGAGTACTAGTGTACAAAGCATAGCTTAGATCAAGTTTAGAAATCTTATTCTGTATCAGGGCTTCAGTGTTGGACTTGAATGAGATGGGTTTAGTACTAATCTACATGTCAATATGAGATGGTGATGTCCAAAATCAAGAGGACAGGAAGGAAGAGGAGGATAAAGAAGAGGAAGAGACGGAGGAAGAAGAAGAAGAAAGGAAGGAGAAGAGAGCATATTTATAGTTCTATGTTCTCCAAAGTGGTATGCTCGATCATCCTTGTTGTACACGAGCACTTGCTCATCCCTTCCCTCCTCAATCATTGCAAATCAACTAATGTTCTTTATTGTACTTATACAAATTACATGAGATTATAAATAAAGTAAAGCAGAATCAAAAGACAATTTGTGAATCAACGAGAACTTAACTATCTAAAAATAAATTCATGAATAATATTAATCTGCAAAGAAAAACATAACAAACACAAGATAAGTCTGTAACCAGGTAGAAGAGGGAATGAGAGACAGCAACAGGTATCGCAATAAAGCATCTTTGAAGAATATATGTTTCCAAGTATTCTTCTCATGAATAATTTTATAAATATAAAATATGTGAAATCAGTAAAAGTCATAAAAAATCAAACCAACCTTTCTCCGCTCAGATGTCAATTGAGGGATGCTTAGTCGTATCACCTCTCCATCATTGTTTGGTGTTAAACCAATGTCAGAACTTACTATTGCCTTCTCAATAGTTTTTAAGCTGAAAGTTACAAATAGTATATGAAATTTTACAATTAGAAAAGAAAATTGGAAGAAAAAAACTTCCACACAATCTATAATGCAATAACCGCCCTATCTGTGACTTTAATATACCCTCTCAACTTGGAGTCTAAATATTGATAAATGTCTAGTTTGTTACATGAAGCAGAAAACAAAAAAGGAAAAATCCTACAGCGATGCCAAGGAGAAGACTTTGTATTAATGCAATGGTTGAGAGCTTTTAGATATGTGATGCTGAAGTTTGTGACTTGATTTGTGCTTCAAAAGAGCTTTTTCTTTAACTTTCCTTCAAACTAACTATATAGAAGGGATATAAAGTATGCAAGGAACAAATCCAAAGGTTAGAATAAAAAAATGATTAGGATTTCAATAAATACTTGTAAAAGAATTAAAAGGTAAGGAAATATTAGAAGAAAGAAGCCTAATATTACTTTGGAAGGGAAGCAGAAGATGCTGAAAAAGAAAAGAGAAAAAAGAATGAAAGTTCTTTCATGTACTCAAGAGAAGACAAAGGGGATTATTAGAATTGAGAAATAACTAATCAATCTCTTAAGGTTGCAATCAATGGAGAGAATGTATGGGATGGTTGCTGACAAAATGTAGAAGGTCCCAACATCTATGCAAAGGAATAGAGGAGAAATGTTGATAGAAGATTTTTTTTATTATAATATTCTAAAAGAGATGGAAGGTATCAAAGGAGAGAAAATAAAAGTTTGAAAATGACCTCTAGCGAGATGTTGATAGGAAGTTTTTTTATATATATTCTAAGAGAGATGGAAGATATCAAGGAAAAAAAATTAAAAGTTTGAAATTAACCAAAAGATTGAAATCATGAGTCGAGCCGATATTTTAGTTCCTGGTGGCTTGAGACGATGTCATCAGTGTTGTACCATGTCGATGATGTGCCAAAGGTGGAGAAGGACAAAGGAACGCTGCTATGTCGGTTTCACAAGAAGAAGAGTAGGACATAATGGCTTACGTGTGTCAACTAGGTTTTTGTGTAATTTTGGCACCAAAGAGTTGGCGCTGATGGAGGAGCTTGGATTTTAGTATGGTTTTAATGCCGACACGAAGGGAGGAGGAGGAACTAATAGAGTTGCATGATACGCGATTCTACAAGATTACCATGTGATGCTATCATTGATGATGCATGCGTGATGAAAAATGTGTTAAGGCACTTGCTTGGAGAAGGGGGAAGCAGGGGAGTTGGAAGGGAGAGGAGAGGAGCCGTGTGTCGTGCATGTGAAGATCTCATGGCTCATGAGTATTGGTTGTTCCACATGTTGGTCAACACCACCGACACCAAATGACATTTTAAACCATGAAATTACCATGAGCAAAGAGATGGCAGAAGAGAAAGAAGATGAGTAATCTCATTTTATAACTAATAGATAAAAAGATGGAAAGGAAAAAAAAATAAGATGAACAAGTTATGAAATTAGAGGGGGGGATGATGAACAAAGAGGGGGGGATTTTGGGCTTGAAAAAATGTGTTTTTTGATTTTGTGATTATTTTTCGTTAAAGTGAATGGAATTTAACCAGCGGTGCAGCCTTGTATAGATCTCAATGGATGGATGGGATCCATGTACTAAACCCTAAATAGTTACAAGAAACATGGCTTAATCATGATGGCAAAGAAGACTTTAAGATCAATGTTTTCTTAGTGAATTGTTATCTTACTGTTTTTTACATGTTGATATTTTTTATTACACCTTTCTTCTACATGATGACACCAACCATGAAGCCTTATTATCACACCATTCTTCTTCTTCCCAAAATAATTCAATGATGAAGGTTTTGCATTACACCTTTCTTCTTCCTTTTCTTTTTTTCTATTGCCACCTATTTTATGTTTCCACATTATAGACTGCCAAATATTTTAGTCCAAATCATGCTAGACTAGCTCTGGGCTTGGGCCTGGTTAATGCTAATTCTTATGATAGAAGTTTGGATACTTGTACAGGACCTGCAATATGGAGGTTATGCAAAAAAGCAACCTAGGGGTGCTTGTGATCTCCTATAGTTTCCTGGGCCATGACAGAAAAACATCTGGTTGTGAGAACTTGAAACAATGAGAAACCGGATAGTGGGGCAAACGAGTCTTGCTGGGTAGCTCACCATAGAGGATCACACTCCTAAGAATCACAGCGGAGGGTTGGATGTTCTTGAGGATCTGTGAGGTAGCATGTGTCTTACAGAATTGCTCAGGCTGGAAGTATTGTAAGAGAGCACAATCCACTAGGGAGCAGGTTGCAGTTGATGGATGGGTAACAAGAAAATTATGTGCACAAAAGATTCCGTATGAAGCCATAAAAGTCACATTCTGCACAATGGCTATATGGAGGCAGTATCACCGGCATTATAGAAAGTATTGTAGGAAAAAATAGCAAACTTTTTTTAACAAGAATGGTTTCTATAATGAGGACAGAAAAGGAAGCATGTGCCTCAAGAGACAAGGAGTAAAAAGAAGGAAACTCTAATTTTATCAGAAAACTGTTTAGCAAGTTAGAAGTAATGGAACAATATCATTCTATTAATAACATGACAGTTATCAAACAAGCATTTATAGGGAGACTAAATTAAATATTCTAGATAAAGCTTGAACTATGTACTTATTAAACAGGAGAAATAGAAATTTTTTCCTAACCCAACAAAC
This sequence comes from Zingiber officinale, assembly GCF_018446385.1. Taxonomy (NCBI): domain Eukaryota; kingdom Viridiplantae; phylum Streptophyta; class Magnoliopsida; order Zingiberales; family Zingiberaceae; genus Zingiber; species Zingiber officinale. The sequence goes on from NC_055998.1 coordinate 38,373,062, forward strand.
AAACAAAAAAAAGGAGAAAATTCTGGATAACTGACTAATATACCTAGATTTGTCATAGGGCTGCACAAGAAGAGTGCTTCCATCTGGTGTATTGATTTGTGCAATACTCTTCAAGCTGACAGGAGTACCATAGTACTCAACCTGGAAGTAAAATGAAGTCTCATAACAACAAAATATATTAACAAGTCAAAGAAAATAGGAGGAAGACAAACTCAAGAGCATTTTTGCTGTTGTCTCATTGAAAAGAATTTCAGTGTGATAAGGAAAAAGGATCCTATATCATCCAGAAGTATAATAACTACTGTCAAAGTGTAGGTTGAAAAACAGCATAAAGACATGAAGTACAGGGGATGAATATCTTTGAGGATTACTTGGTGAAAAAGAAGATAAGAAAACTCCCCTGATCCCTTTTTAGAATTGTTTTTTTATTAGAGAATGAAATAGGGCTGGTTGTAAAATTCAAAATTCAAAATGAAGACATAGGAACTGCTGTTCATTTTATTTAGCAAATAAAACATGCAAAGAATTTCTATCTCTGTTATTTAACAGAACCAAAACATGATATACAATAAAAGAAAGTAGATTTTGTCAGAAATAGCCTTTACAAGATAAGTGGCAAACCTCAACTCGGTCAAGCATAGAAGGATTTGCTCTTCCTGTTCTCACTGCATTGAAACTTGCTCGGACTGTTTCAATAGTCTTCTCCATCCTATCTCTCTGGAAAATTGAACTTATGGAGTACATTTGATATAATCATAAGTACACTAGCAGCCTTATGAAGTATAGTCACAACAACATACAGCATCCTTCTCAATCACAGATTTCTCAGCCTCAATTTCTTCAATGGTTGCACACTTGATGATTCCAGCTCTGAGAATATGGCAAATCTTAATCATTGGAAATGATAACTTCCAGCTACTTTAATGGTTCATATGAAAAATGCTAACCTTCTCTTGTGTTGTTTATTATTGCCCAAATTCTTGCAAGAGAATACAGGTGCAAAAGATGAACTCCATGAGGGAAAATGTGTGTAAACATTTCCATTATGGACATTTCCTGCTCATGAAAGAAACATAGCATGACCTGTTTCTGTTACTCCAAAATTGAACCTTAATGAAGAAGTATATGGGAACATAAGTTTAAATTCAAGCCTCAAATACAAGAATTCACTCATGGCAAGTTCTTTTTCCACAATACACTAGTGTTGAATGCATCATACAATTTAGTAGTTGCATTACGAAGAACTCAGGGCCACAGTTGTTGGTATTGGTATTGGTATTGGTATTGGTATTAGAGCAATGGTTGTATTAAACGTTCTAAAAACATAGGAATCGACTTTCTCAGATCAAAATCAATGAAGAAAATAAAAATAAAATGGAAAAGATGAAAGGAACAAAAGAAAAGTTTAATGAATAAGAAAACAAAAGATATTAAAGAAAATCTAAGAATAATGCATCTTATTTTCCATGAAATATTAATACTATATATTGATACTAGAGAATTTAAAAACAAAAAAAAAAAGATAGTAAGTATATTTGGTTATTGATTTTAATTAAAAAAAAAAAAAAAAAAAAAGGCAGCCCGGTGCACGAAGCTCCCATCATGCGGGGTCCCGGGGAAGAATCCATTGTACGCAGCCTTACCCTGCTTTTTGCAAGAGGCTGTTTCCAGGATTCGAACCCGTAACCTTTTGGTCACATGGCAAAAAATTAAATCAGAATTAATTGAATTAAAATTGATTAGCCTGATTTTAGTTAAATATATTAAATTAAATTAATTTGATTTGAATCTGCTTTGAAATCAGATTTAATTCAATTTGATATTAAAAAAAAAATTAAAGTGATATGACCATAGCTAATTTGGATTTTGATCAAATCAGATTTAATTAAAATAAATATGATTTTCATGATGTTAAATTTGATTTGATTAAATAGGATTTTAACTCAAATAAAATTAGTTAAAATAAATTTGATTATTCTGATTTAATTAACTTAAATTCTGATATGTTTTAATATAACAACAATCAAGCTTTATCCCACTAAGTAAAGTCAGCTATATAGATTCTTCTATATCATTGGGCTCTATCGATTACTATATCATCATCTATATTTAAATAAATCCTACCTAGTTTTATTGTTATTAACAAAGTCTTTTTTTTGTTTTCCTCTTACTCATTTGATTTGCATATTTGTTATAGTTTCACATTGCCTGACTGGAGCATTTATTGATTGTCTAAATACATGATTGTACCATCTTAAACGTGTCCTTGAATAAATGCCATCCCAACTTTCCCTTAGGCTACGTTTGGTAGGGTGTAATATGTCTTATAATGTAATCCTGATTATATTACAAAGCTGATTATTTGATTTGGTTTAATTTTAAACTTGTAATGTAATGTAATCTGAAATACAAAAGGTAGTGAAGTTTTGTAATCTAGATTACAAAATAAATACTATGTAATCCGATTACATTACGAGGTCATCGTTTAACCAAAATTTAAATGCCGAATATACCCCTAGTCCACTGACGGCCACCGTCGACCGCCGCCAACGGTGGTCGCCGCTCGTGGCTCGCTGGCCACCTCTGACCACCGCCCACCGCCAATCACCGCCGCCGCCCACCGCCGTTGGCCGCCTCCACCGTCGACCACCGCCACTGCCGCCGCCACCTCCGGCGACCACCGCCGCTGCCATTGCCGACTGTCGATCACCGGCCGCCGATCGCCGTCCGCCTCCGCCACCGTTGCCCGCTAGTCGTCGCCCGCCTGCCGTCGCCCATCACCGTCGATTGGCGAAGGCGGTGGCCTGCTGCGGCGACCGACGGTGGCGGCGGCCGGTCAATGGTTGCCGCAAACTCCGACAGAGGTGCAGCGGCCATCGGTAGAGGTCACAGGATATTTTTGTCATTTTATAATAATACGAATTACATTGCTTATAAAAAATAATGGACACCAAACAAAAGAATGTAATCACCCTTGTAATCAAATATTACATACATTACATTACCAAACGTAGTAATGTAATCAAGATTACATTACATTACAAATTTAATTACATTACAAGCTAGATTACATTACACCCAACCAAACGTAACCCTAATGTTTTCATTTCTTATTCAGTTCATCCTCGTATGTCCACACATTAACCTTAACATCCTCATCTCTGCAACTCTCATATTTTGCTCATGTCTCGAGAACATTCAGCTTAACATAGTAAGTATAACTGCTATTTTATAAAACTTTCTTTTAAGTTTTAGAGATACTTTACCATCAATCTGATCTATTTTAATAAATAAATTAAATTAGTTAATAACTTTGATTTGACAAAATTTTAATTATATTTAATCTGATTTTAATAAATCAATTAAATTAGATTAGGTAAAATAGGTTTAATTAGGTTGAAACTTATCAAATTTAATCAGATTTTGTTACCTAAAGTCTTAAGTCAACCAAATCAATACATAATTTAAAGTACAAAAGACTATTACATATCCATTTGTTCCTGAACCACTGTAGCCCTTCCACCTGCACCCCGGGTTATGGTACAGCGGCAAGGCGTCCATGTAGTCTCCTAAGCACCCATGGTTCGATTCCCCGCTTCGACGCACTGTATGGTATTTTCCTTCGGTGGGATGACAAACTTGGGATGTTGGGTTGTTGGTCCATTGCGAGCACTTCCGGATTTACCTTGATAGCCGATGGGAAACTTCCGTGGACCTGGCTGCTCATCCCAGATTAGTCGACCCGAAGGGCTGGATAGCCCGTGCTAGCCTAAAAAAACATAGCCCTTCCACCTAACAAATAGATGAAGCACACCATTGGCAACACTTAACTTGCTTTTATCGTTGTCATCATAAGCTCCTCGTGGATGGTAGTTAGAATCCAATAATCATTATGGATGTTTCAAGCAGCGATAATCTCATGGGTTCTCTTTGAAATCGAGTCAGTTAATTCCTTCTCATTGCTCTCTATTTCCATTTGATTTCTCCTTAAATTTGATCTAGTTTCTTCTGCTATTTCAACATTTGTTTTGATTTCATAAATGTATCCAGGAAATCAGTTGGAACAATTGGCCAATGTCAATCACGATCCAGCTCAACTAATCCATATAGGGATTGTTCAAATTTGCCAACCATGCTCAAAGTTAATTGTAACCAAGGCTCAATTGTGATACAAATTTAATCATGATACATCAAAGCATATTCCAATATTGTTTTCATTATAACTGTTGAGAACGAAATCATAGATAGAATAGGCAAGTGTAAATATACCAATTTGAGGAGTGTAAATGTAAAAGAACAATAATGGTAAATCATATCAAGGTACAGGAGCCTAGCTAGGAAAAAATAACCCTAATAATTTCCCTAATTAACATTGCAAAAAAGGTGGAACCGCCACCTTAGCGGCCCCCTTGGTCCGGCCCCACAGATATCCAAAGGGGGTAAATCACAGTTAAGCTGGGCAGGAGGGGTGACTGGGGGTCGAGTGGAATTTAAAGCGCAGCAGACCGAGATTTTACGCCCGTGTGCAACTGGCGACCCTCGACCCCTGAACCTCCGTTGCAAGCGTCAGGCACCCTTCCAGCTGATCCAGCCCGTGGGGGCAATTTCCCTAATTAACATGATATTAGAGATGAAATTCTTTGCTCCGCCAACTAGCTTCCCGCCAATGAGTCTTCCTTCATGTCCAGTCTTCCACCACATGATTCTTTCCATGGGTTGATGCCTCCTTCATGGTGGAAAGCTTCTTTCTGTAGCAAGTCTTTCTAGGAGCCATCCCACTTCCTTCTTGTCCGAAAACAGGAACTGTGATTTCCTCCTCTTCTGCTGCTCTTAATCCCTTTGGTTGGGCATGCACTCTACTTCCTCAAGGGACTCTGATAAGCCTTTCTGTCTTGGTTTTAGGGATCACGATCTAGGCCCTCTCCATCACAAGCGTCTCAGCCTCCATTGTTCCAGATTTCAACTTCTGGATCACACCATTCTTTTTCTTGCAGCATAATTTTAGTTCTCTTCTTCCAGAATCTGCATATCTGTTTCTTCCGGCCACAAAGTTGTCTGGTTCCACCATATTCCCCAATCAAATATGTTCCACTTTTTCTATAATTCAGCAGAGCAATCCAGCGATTTTGCATCTCGAGATCTGAAACCTGTTTCAGCTCTGCTTCAGACCTCCAAAATCAATGGAAATGGATCTGTTTTGTGTCATATTTCCAGCAGATCTTCCAGTTCTGTTGAAATTTCTGATTACCAAGTTCGGATGAGTGTTGTTCGTTTCTTCCAGCTACATTCTCAAGTGATCCCTTGAGGAATGGATCAATCTAAGTGCATTCTTAAGCATGATACTCTTACCTATAGACCAACCCTTGACATACCAATTAAGGAATATCTATGTTTTCTCAAGTGGCAAACTACTAGATCTCAGAACGTGTCAACTTTGTCCATGTCACCTCTAACTGATGATGATGCTTCTATCAGTTTTTATTACAAACATTGATGGGTCAAAATGTTGGATTATATAGCTTCTAAGCATACATCTGCTAATATCTCTCCTGTCTGATCTTATATCTACATCTCATCTTATGAGTGTCACTCACTCTACCAGATGAACTCTCATCTATCCAGGGAGTTGCCAACATCACACCTGCACCATCTTTAGCACTTTCTTTGGTTCTCCAGATACCTTAAATTACATTAAAATCTACTACCTGTTAGAAAACTTAATAAGTAGATAAATTGTTCTGAACATTTATTCTTGATTTTGTTTCCAGTTAGAATTTACAAACTAGGAGTACATGGATTGTATCACTTCATTATGGTTAAGACTTAAGAGTCTTAAGGATTGTATCACTTCATTATGGTTCCACATTCATCTGAACTTATTGACCTCTCTCCATTTTAAATACATAGTTGTTTAGTACTTCCTAGCTTCTAGAACTTCCAGTAGATGGTTCCTAGTTTACCAATGTTCAAAATCTTAAATGCAAGTTTTATCAATTATGAAAATATGTTTGATCTTCCTTTCCTCCAGGTATCCATAAATACACTTTTACACCCTTTTCCTGAGTACATTTTGATGTTTGAGAGCTTTGGTTTGTGTCTACTCAACACTTGGCCAAATACTTTGTTATCTTCATAAATGACTACTCACTCTTCTTATTCAAAGAGCATTCTAACTAAGGAATATTTCTCTCATGTCTTTTAATCCTTTCTCTCTATTTCTCTCATATTTTTCAATCCTTTCTCTATAACCAATATCTCCTCCAACAATCTTCATGTTCTCATACAACTTAACAAAATGGTGGTGTTGAGAGGAAAAATAAACATCTTATTAATAAGACACAGTTCTCTATTACTTCATATGGAAGTCCATACATGTCACCTTATAAATTGCATGTCTTGTTTTGTGCTTCATAGCATGGTTTAATATCTTGACCCGAGGTTTCGGTCCTAGACCAGAACAATACGATTTCGGTATCGTATCACGTTAACATAAATATTTAAAATATAAAAATAATCTTTAAAAAAAAGGAAATAAATATGAAAATAGATAAATAAATAAATAAATTATCATATTTTTTTTGAATTAAAATAAATTAATTAAATAATTTTATTAAGGTTTAATAAAATCTCTTTATACTATCCCTATCATAGCTAGGAGTTGATTAAAGTAATTAACCTAAGTTTTAATTAAAATAACACCCACCACAGACATGTTCTACTACACGATCGCGAGTTCGCTCAACTCTGGTGCGATCGCGGGGGTTGCACGGTCGCACGACCCTCCGCAGCGAACGCGAGGGTCGCGCGAGGGGCCACGCGGCTCCTCCGCGGCAAACACGAGGGTCGCGCGGCCCCTCCACGGTGAACGCGGGGGTCACGCGGCCCTCCACGAGGCGTGACCCCCGCAAGGGTCGTGCGGCGCCTCCGCGGAGGTCGCGCAACGCCTCCGCGGAGGTCGCGCAGCGCCTCCGCGGAGGTCGTGCAACGCCTCCGTGGTCGCGGGGGTCGCACGGCTCCTCCGTGGCCGCGGGGGTCACACGGCGCCTCCGCTGCAGTCGTGGGGGTTGCACGGCCCCTCTATTGTGGCCACGGCATCCCACAACCCCTCCGCAACGATCATGAGGTTGTACGACGCCTCTCTGCTGCCGCGAAGCAGGGTGTCGTGTTGTGCTGGTGCCGATCGGTAGGCGGAACAAGATGTTTCACCCGTTTCGACCAACTCAGCATGGTATTTTAATCCCTGATTCATAGTCAAATCCTCTTCACAAATCCTTTTCCTCATGATGCTCTTTTTTACTCCCGCCACATGTCTTTAGGTATACTTGTATGAGAACTCTCTAATCTTTGAGCAAAGAGAAAACATCTCTAGACAAAGTGAAGAAGTCTGCACCTCCAAACTAAAATTCTTACCAACCTAAAGTACTTTCTTAGCATGCTTGGTAGAGGAGAGATTTATATCGTTTAGGGGAAATATATGTCGAACATACTTGAGGAGGCTGGTATATTAGGAGCAAAGCTAGTTGATGATTGAAACTCCCGCATATCCTAATGTCAAATTGATGCTCAAATAAGGGGAGTGGTTATTTGATCCAAGGAAATATAGGAGATTAGTTGGAAAGCTAAAACTACCTTACAATCTCCATGGCTGATATTTCATTCATTGTAAATGTAATTAGTTAACTCTTTAAGGCTCCATGTCGCAACCATTGGAAAACAGGTTTAAGAATTCCAAGATATCTCAAGAATGATCCGAGAAAAGGTGTCCTATTTCTTGGACGAGGTTGTCTACATATTGAAGGGTATACCAAGACTAATTGGGTAGGATATTCAACACATAGGATAACCATATCAAAGTATTGTGTTCTTTCTTGGAGAGAACTTGGTATCTTGGAAGAACAAGAAGCAAACTTTTGTACCCAGATCTAGTAGAGAGAATACAGAGCTATGCTTTTACATGAGTTGTTCACATAGTGAATGATTGAGCTAGGCAATATTCTAAGAGGGCCAATGAATTAAACTATGATAATCAAGCTATTATACAAATTTCTTCTAATTCTATCTTCTATGAGAAGATAAAAAATATTGAGATTAATAATCACTTTGTCCAAGAAAAAAATGCAATCCAAGAAAAAGCACACTTCTTTTATTAGTCAAATGATCAATGACCTGATTTTCTCACTAAGTCTTTAAGAGATTCTACAATTAACTATATTTATAGCAAGCTTAAGGAAGAATGTTGTGGACTAAATTATACATATATAGGATACAAGCATAGATATACCAACATAAGGGGTGCAAAAGTTAAAAAAAAAATAATGGTAAACTATATCAAGGTAGAGAGGACTACCTAGGGAATAATAACTCTAATAATTAGAAATTTTAAAGATTGATATTTATGTAAAAAAATAATTTTTTCATGTCATTATTGCTTGAGAAAATTTTCAATTATATAAAACTTTTTGGCTCCCAAGTAGGAGTTTTTTAATTATTGTCATTATTAACCATCTTATAATTATCATTCATCATTTATTTGTTATATAAATATGAAACACTAAGAATTGTACTGTATTTTATATATTTATGATATGATTATTTTTAATAATGTTTCATGATATTAGAAAGATAGTGTTGAAATTGTTCTCATAGAATTTACAGATTAATAAATTATTAATGTCAAATATAATTCTAAAATATTTTAATTAAATTGTAGGATCTAAGAGACTCCACACTCTGAACTTATGAATCTCTTCCTGTCCTTACACTCACGATCTTTAGGGCCACTTCAAATTCCCTTTAATAACATTGATCATTTGCACCAAGTTTTTTAGGTCATATATAATATAATCTACAAGAGGCAATAGAAATTCAAGAATTAAAATGGTTTATGATGTTAGGAAAAAAAACAAGCTTTTCCAAAAAGACTTGGCAGTTGAGAACATAAATATAATAAATTTAATGCAAACTAATAGTAACAGATGCGACTTGGGTAAAGAATACCTCTTGAAGACTCCTACTAGACTTAGGTATGGAGTGCAAATAATTCTAAACTCACTGAAAAGAGAGAAATCAGACAGAGGCACATGCCCAATCTTCTACACACTCTACGGCAAGAAGAGGACAAGCTTAAACTGGATGCAAAAGTTAAAGGCTGGTTGGTCTTGCATTAAAATGAACGTGGCCAATGAGACTAAATATCAGTCTAACAACCAATAACAACAACCTACCAAAACTCTATTACATTTTTCTTATATGTAGCTTATTTGAGTGTCTGACAAAACAAGTGACTAACATTGTAATTTTCAGGGTTGTCTATAGAAAACATAGGACTAGCTCCAAATTATAATTTTTCAAGGAAATAATATTGATAAGATGTTTAGTACTAGCCAAGTCAAACATCCACTTAAGATCAGTAACATCAAGCTTGAAGATCATACCTATGGTGACACCCTCCAAAGGCAAAAAAGACCAGTTAGATCCAAAAAAAAAGTAGCGAACCTGGTGATATTTGCATTCTATTGGATACATGATATATATTCTTAGTGAGATGAAGTTAATGTATGGTCATACCTCTTACAATAAAATGTATTACTTGTTTCCACATAGCAACTGACTACTTTGGCAAGCAATGCCCTTAAGGATTTTTGCCAAGAAGTGATAAAAACATATAAAAGAAATGTAGAAAAAACAAATGTTAATTTAATCAAACTGAACAATTGCGATAAGTAATAGAGAAAAAAACATTTCGAGGTTAAGATTCTATAAGATCCTGAGCATATCTTAGTAGAAGACCGAGTCGGCTACACATGGAAAAAAAAAAGTATTTTTGTCTATTAATATTTTGATTACAACTCATTCATTGACCTTAGGCTTGGTCACTGACCCACAAGGCTACACTCATGCGCTGACCATAAGCTGCTATCTCTGCCTATTCACAATTTTTTTTCTGTTAAATTGTATTGGCTATGCTAATGTAACTAAATGATATTTGACTAATAAACTATGAGTTAGTGCAGTGAAATCGAAGAGAGAGAGAGAGAGAGAGAGAGAGAGAGAGAGAGAGAGAGATTGGGGGAAAAGCGGAAGAACCTGGTGTTCTGACGGAATGGGCTCTTGACGGTGTGGGGCAAGGAGCACTGAGGCTAGGGTAAACGAACCGGGAGGAAGAAAGGGATCGGAGAGCCATTGGAGAGTACCGGCGAAAAGGGAGAGAAGCAAGGAACAAACAAAGGGGGATGGAGGGAAATAGGAAGAGGCGGGGATAAGGAACATGACAGCCACGCGGTCGTCACGCTTTTATCTGGTCGATTAGTTTTATGCAGCGGCTATCCACACCCATGGATCATTAAACGCATCTTAATTTTTTTTTTAAATATCCTTAAGTAAAATATCTAAAACACCCTCTTTATAAAATTTATATCTCACTCCTCTCTTTCTCCTTCCTCCGCCCCCTCTCTGGCTCTCTTTTTTTTTCTCTTTATCTAAACCCTAACAATTTAATATCTTATATGTCTCAAAACTTTATTTTTGTAACAAATCAAACATAATGGATAATAAAGATCCAATTCCCACAAACAATGTAAGTGTTTTCTTCATTTTGTTCGTGTAGTATAATTGTATATTTGTATCATTGTGATTTGAACTGTAACAGTCTGAAAATTATTTAAACACGCAATGTTCGATCATACCAGGCCAAACAGTCTGAGCAATGTTCGGCTTTTGAAAACCGAACATAACGAAATATATTTAGTTGATTATTTCCGAATATAGCTAAATATGTTCGGTATCTTAGTTCCGAACATGTGATTCATGTTCATCCATTTGTAGGCGAACACCGGGTGAACAATACTAATGCATATTTTTACATTTTATAAAGTTATATTTGTAATGTTATAATATTTTTTTATTTTTATTAGAAATCAAATACACATTCTGCAAAGGGTAGTGGTATTGGTCCTATGAATAATGAGATTGTGATGGATTATACAATGGTGTTCACTACGAATGAATGTTTTGAATCTCGTGGTGCACTAGTTGGTTAGGCACAAAAGTGGCAAAGGCAAATAGGATGGTTATAGTAGTAAAAAAGTCAACCAGTGGAGATAATGGGAGATGGGCTCGGTTGTTTTTGGCATGTGAACGAAGTGGCCAATATCGTCAGCCCAAAGAGAAATTGTTTGAAGAAATATATGAGAATGTGAAAGATGAAAAGAATGTGGTCTGAAAAGTGAGTAAGGAGAGACTTACTGGAACAAAGAAGTGTGGTTGTCCATTTTTAATTAAAGATATACAAATATCCATTAACGGACCATGGGTTTTGAATGTTATTTGTGGAGTGCATAATTATCCTTGCACATTGTATTTGGAAGGTCACTCATTTGCTGGATGCTTATCACGTGCTGAGGAGGAGTTGGTGGTTGACTTGTCAAAGAGTCACAGTCGACCGAAAGACATATTGAGTGTGTTAAAGGAGAGATTTTATGAAAATAAGTCGACAATGAAGACTATTTACAATGCATTACAAAAGTATAAAATAATTGAGCATAGAGGTCGATCACAAATACAATACCTTATGGCAAAGTTGAAGGAGTAAACTATTTCTACCATCACAGGAGTGCGAGAAAACTGACACGGTGAAGGATATTTTCTTTGCTCACCCGAAGAGTATTGACTTGTTGTGTGCTTTTCCAAGTGTATTGTTGATGGATTGTATGTACAAGACAAATCGATGTAGGTTACCGCTATTTGAAATAGTTGGTGTGACGTCAACAAACTTGACATTTTCCGTTGTTTGCGTGTATTTGGAGTCTAAGCATGAAGATAACTACTTATGGTTATTGCATATTTTGAGGTCATTGATGGACGACTCATCTTTACCCAACGTAATTATAACCGATCGAGAGATTTCATTGATGAACGTGATCGAAAGTACTTTTCCCACTTCAAAGCATTTATTGTGTCGGTGGTATATTAATAGGAATATATTAGCAAATTGCAAAAAGGGATTTCGGACCAAGGAGAAATAGGATTCTTTTATATCTTCATGGAATGTATTGATGTTAGCTGAAAATGAAGCTACATTTTATAAGTTGTTTAGGAGATTCCAACAAGATTATTTAAACCATTCAAATGTTATTCAGTAAATAACAAATCAATGGATTCATCCTTTCAAAGAAAGATTTGTGTCTTGATAGACAAATAATGTCATGTATTTTGTCAACACAACGACAAATAGGGCTGAGAGTACACATGCAAAATTGAAGAGGCAACTTGGATAGAGTCAGAGTAATTTTGAGACGTGTTGGACTAAAATTCACTCTTTATTTGAGTTATCTCACACCGCAATCAAATATTCATTTGAAAAGAGTATTAATGTAGTTCAACATCGATACAAACCATCCGTGTTCAAGTTTTTGCGAGGTGTAGTTTCAATTACAACTTTGGATAAGATTTTTGATGAAATGAAGGGTATAAGTGTGACTGGCGTAGATACTTTGTTGTATGGTTGTGTATTGCGGAAGACATGTGGTTAACCTTGTGCACATGTGTTTGCCGAATATACTCGGGTGTGCATGCCAATCCCATTAGATAGTGTTGACAAGTTTTGGAGAAAGTTAGATATGGAGGCAAGTAAGGCGATTAATGTTAGGGATGACAATGGTAGTCGATGGTCTGAGGTGGTTGGTGATGTTAACATGATTTTTTTAATGGAAAATGATTCACAGAGATTGTTAATGTTAAGGACATTAAGAGAGATTGTCAATCCAACAACAACCTCACTGCAAGTGCTAGAGGTAAACACTCACACTCATGGTCGACCCAAAACTTCGAAAGCTAAATAAATAAAATCAACCAAGTGTGACCCGAGTGCTTTTGAGTATGTTGAGTCTATCAAAGATAGTTGTTCGCTAGTGAAAAATATTTTAATTATTAGTGGGCTGACATTTCCACAACCTACAGGATTGTCTAGAATGAGGAGGCAGAAGCTAAAGGTAACGACATCTATTTTTTTAATATATTTAATAATTATTGAATTTTTCAAAAGTGATTGACTTTTTGATATCACTTTTGAATAGATTGTTCGTCATCGTACACGTTCAACTTCCACTATTGGTTATATTGATTAACTACCATCTCATCTCCACGAGTATGTTGTTGGCACTAAAGATGTGCCAAGTGATGGTCATTGTGGTTTTCGTTCCATTGTTGGCCTACTTGGTTTTGGTGAGAATGCATAGTCGAGGGTGTAACGAGACCTTATTGAGATCACATATTTCAAAATATTATATGAAGAAATATTCAATGAAAACGGTCGTGTTGAAGAAGTAATGTTAGATTGTTTTGATGAAGCAGCGTCACTCTCACATTGAATGACTTTGTCGGAAATGAGTTATCTTGTTTCATCAAGATATAATATTGCCCTGGTTAGTTTGTCTGCTCAATTATGTTATGCATTTCTCCCTCTGTAGATTCCCGTGGTTGAGCCTTCAAAATGTATTTGTATTGCACATGTGAATGGAAATCATTTTATTCAGGTACATTTATTTTTAGTTCAACAATATAAATATCTTAATTTATAATTTATTGCATTACTAATTATTCATTTTTCATATATAGGTTTTTTTACGTGAGTGTCATCCATTACCTCCCGTTATTCACAAGTGGTATCGATGTCATTTTCCATGCGCAGTGGGATGAGATATTGTGTATATTCATCAACTTGCACTATATAATCATATGTTAGGAAATAGTAACGTAGTTCATAGCATAGACACTGTTCATTTGGATGATCATTGAAATTATTACTAATTTTGGATGATCACTGTTTGACTTGATAACAATTTAGATAATCATCGAGATTGTTATTTATTTAGATGATCACCATTAAATTTAGAAAAAAAAAACATGTTACTGCATGCTAAGTGTAAATTATTCATTATGGATGATCAAATCTATTTCTTCTTTTCTTATTTTTTTCTCAACCCTATTATAGGAAATCAAGTCCACATTGGGCCTAATATCTCTTCATATTAGGCCCATGTTGGGTCTGATATCTCTTCATATCAGGTCCAATGTGGGTTTGATATCTCTTCATATCAAGTCCAATGTGGGCCTGATATAGGAAGATATCAGGCCCAACAATAGAAAAAAAAATTATTTTTTTCAAAACCTTTGAACAACCACTAGGAATGTCGAACATATGGAGAGCATATTTAAACTTCTTGTAATTTTAGAAATTCATAGGACCTGAAATGGTTGCAATCTGAGGTCTCTAGGTCGATCAGTGGGTTTCGGTCGAAACCCACTGATCGACCTAGAGACCTCAGATTGCAACCATTTTAGGTCTTGTAGATTTCTAAAATTGTAAAAAGTCTAAATATTCTCTCCATTTTATTTTTGGCATTAGTAGTGGTGGTCCAAAGGTTTTGGACAAAATAAATTATCTTTTTTCTTCTTCCTTTTTTATTTTTTTCTCAAACCTATTATAAGAGATCAGGCTTACGTTGAGTCTAATATCTCTTCATATCGAGCCTAATGTGGGTCTGATATCTCTCCATATCATGCCCAATATGGGCCTGATATGGGGAGATATCAAGCCCAATAACAGAAAAAAAAAAAAAAGATTTATTTTTTTTCAAAACCTTTGAACAACAACTAGTAATACCCAAAATAACAATGGAGAGACCTCAGATTGTAACCTAGAGACCTCATATTGCAACCATTTCAGGTTCTGTAAATTTCTAAAATTGAAAAAAGTCTTAAATATGATCTCCATTGTTATTTTTAGCATTCCTAGTGGTGGGGTTGAAATCCACTGATCAACCTACAGACCTCATATTGTAACTATTTCAGATCTAGTAGATTTCTAAAATTGCAAGAAGTCTAAATATGCTCTCTATTGTTATTTTTTGCATTCCTAGTATGGTCCAAATGTTTTGAAAAAAAATAAATTCTCTTTTTTCTTCTTTTTATTTATTTTTTTCTCATTATCGGAGATCAAGCCCACGTTGGGCCTGATATCTCTTCATATCAAGCTCAATGTGAGCCTGATATGCGGAGATATCTGACCCAACAATAGAAAAAAATAAAAAAAAAGAGAGATTTATTTTTTTCAAAACCTTTGAACAATCACTAGGAATGTCGAAAATAACAATGGAGAACATATTTAAAGTTCTTGCAATTTTAAAAATCTATAGGACTGAAACCCACTGATCGACCTAGAGACCTCAGATTGCAACCATTTCAGGTCCTGTAAATTTCTAAAATTGTAAGAAGTCTAAATATGCTCTCCATTGTTATTTTTACCATTCTTAGTAGTGGTCCAAGGGCTTTGGAAAAAATAAATTCTCATTTTTCTTCTTCTTTCTTTTTTTTTATTTTTTTTCTCAACCCTATTATAGGATATTAGGCCCAATGTGGGCCTGATTTGGGGAGATATCTGGCCCAACAATAAAAAAAAAAAGAAAAAAGAAAAAAGAAAAAGATAGATTTATTTTTTTCAAAACCTTTGAGCAACCACTAGGAATGTCAAAAAATATGGAGAACATATTTAGACTTCTTGCAATTTTAGAAATCTACAGGACCTGAAATGATTGCAATCTGAGGTCTCTAGGTCGATCAGTGGGTTTCGATCGAACCCCACTAATCGACCCAGAGACCTCAGATTGTAATCATTTCAAGTCCTATGATATTCTAAAATTGCAAAAATTTTAAATATGTTCTCCATTGTATTTTTGGCGTTCCTAGTGGTTGTTTAAAGGTTTTGAAAAAAGTTTTTTTTTTCTTCTTCTTTTTTCTCAACTCTATTATAGGAGATCAGACCCACGTTGGGTCTGATATCTCTTCATATTAGGCCCAAAGTGAGACTGATATGAGGAGATATCAGACCCAACAACAGAAGAAAAAAAAGAAGAAGAAAAAAGAGAATTTATTTTTTCCAAAACCTTTGGATCACCACTAGGAATGTCAAAAATAACAATAGAGAACATATTTAGACTTCTTGCAATTTTAGAAATCTACAGGACTTGAAATGGTTACAATCTGAGGTCTCTATGTCGATCAGTGGATTTTGGTTTTAAATTACAAAAAGTTTAAATATGTTCTCCATTGTTATTTTTGACATTCCTAGTTGTGGTCCACAGGTTTTGGAAAAAATAAATTCTCTTTTTTCTTCTTATTTATTTTTATTTTTTTCTCAACCCTATAGAAAAAAAGAGAGATTTATTTTTTTCAAAACCTTTGAACAACCACTAGGAATGTCGAAAATATTGAGAGCATATTTAGACTTCTAGAAATTTTAGAAATCCACAAGACCTGAAATTGTTACAATCTGAGGTCTCTAGGTCGATTAGTGGATTTTGACCAAAATCCACTAATCGACCTAGAAACCTCATATTGCAATCATTTCAAGTCCTATGAATTTCTAAAATTACAAGAATTTTAAATATGCTCTCCACTATTATTTTCAACATTTCTAGTGGTTGTTCAAAGGTTTTGAAAAAAACAAGTAAATTCTTTTTTTTCTTCTTATTTTTTTATTTTTTTTCTTTTTCTTTTTTCTCAACTCTGTTATAGGAGATCAGACCCATGTTCGGCCTGATATCTCTTCATATCAGGCTCAATGTGGGTCTGATATCTCTCCATATCAGGCCCAACAATAGAAAAAAGAAAAAAAAAGATAGAAAGAGAGTGATATGTTCGCGCGAGTATGCTTCTCAATCGATCGGCTGATCGATTGGGAATTCAATCGATCAACTGATTAATTAGAGAGCGCTCTGTTCACACGAGTATACTTCTCAATCGACCGGCTAATCAATTAGGAATCTAATCGATCAACTGATCGATTCGAAAGCACTCTGTTCGCATGAGTATGCTTTTCAATCGATTGCCCAATCGATTGAATGTTTTTTAATTAATTAGTCAATCGATTAATACATTTTTTTGCTCACGGGTCTTAGCTTTTAGCTCACCAATCGTTGACAAACTTACCAATCAATCTCGTCTGACAAACATATTCATATTTACAAACTCTAAATAATAATTCTTCCAACAAACATTCTTCGTATAAAACTACTCCAAAAATATATCCAAAATAGTTATACATGCAAAATCATATCAAAATGTATCCAAGATAGTTATACATGTATTTTAAAATCCCACAACAGTGATGGATCATTTGGACCACCTGGAAATGGTTCACGTAATATTTCATCATCTTCATTGTTCCCTCTAACGGGATCGTGCTCTCCTTCACCTTCATTCATTCCTGAAGGTAAATTTTCTTGTGAAGGTACCTCTTCATGCACATCTTCTTGTAGTGGTACTTGTGGTGATACCTCTTCATGCATATCTTCTTGTTGTGGTACCTCTTCTTGGGGGTACTTGTGATTATTGTACCTCTTCTTGTAATGATTGTACCTCTCATGTAAGTCTCTCTTGTCGACACTTTCTGTTAGAAGTCGTTGGTCTATTCCTCCTTGAAAATGTTTTCAACATTTTTACTATACAAAAGAAACAAGTGAATTAAATATACAACCAACATGTATTGAAAAGAAACAGAGATGTTCGACCACTCAAAATGGAACAAAACACAATGTGTTCGACAACACACAACCGAACAAATTTGTCAGTGTTCAGCTGCTAGAGGTCGAATGTTTAGTGTTTCATTCAGTGTTCATTGATCGAACACATTGTGTTACATTCGGTAGACCATGACTGAACAGATCTTGGTGCGTTCGACAAATTGTAAATGAACAAGCGACAAACCAGGGAAGAACGACGCACGATTGAAATTCGAGAGATTTTCATGAACACTTGAAACCTAAACACAAAATCTAACAAAAACAATATAATGATTTGAACGAGCACTAACATTGTTTGATTCGGCTGAAAATCGAGTTGCCAAAGTGGACAGATGAGAGAGAGAGAGAGATGGCAAAAATGGCAAAGGCAACGATGAAAATGGCACAAGTAGGAGCGACGACGAAAATCACAGGTAGAAAGATGATACTAAGGTTTTGTCTGATTTTTAGGGTTTTTAGAATAGAAATTTTATGGTGTGTACTTAGAAAGAATTATGATAAAATATTTGTTTGATGAGTGTATTTAGAAAATGGGGTGTGTTTAGTAATCCATGGGGTGTGGATAGCCACTCCCTTAGTTTTAACCTTTTTGGATTGCATACATTTAATCAAAAAATATTTAAAATTAAATAAATAAATATATATATATATATATAATAAATTTAATTTGGTAATATTTATAAAAAAATATAATCAATTTATGAATAAACTTGTTTATTAAATTATTTAATTTTAATTATAAAATTATTATTTTTTATTTTTTATTAAATACATCAAATAAAAATGGATTATTTATAATATTTTAAAATATATAATAATTATTATATAAACTTCATACATTAGATAAATATTTAGCCTGTTTATTTATAAGAACAACAATACTATTAACTCAATCAGATTCTTAATAAATAAATTTGATAGGTAAATAAAAAAGTTTGAGCATGACTGAATCCGGCTTGACATGATTAGTTTACACCTCTAGACTCGATTGCCATGTTTACATGTTAAAATGTCCTATAAAATTATTATCCTTTGCTTGACAAGTGAGTTTCACTAATTATATTTTTATTTAAAATATATTTTAGTATAATTATTTTAAAGAGACTATGGGCATCCAAAAGTGATTGAGACACCAGCGGATGAAATCATGCATGGGAATCAAGTTGAGTCAAACATAAAATAAATCAAGCCATTAAAATAATTATTCAAGTTTGACTTGATTTTTTTTTTTAAATTTGAGCATGGTTTGAGTTTAGTTTGAATTTAATTTGTTTAGATGTAATCCAATTCTAAATTCAAGTTTATTTAATTGTTTAAATTTTTTATATATTAAACTTGTTTGATTAATTATTGAACTTAATAATATAAATTTATTTATTTAGTAATTTGATACATGTTCATAAATATTGTTCACAAATATTAATGAATTGAACACATATGTATTCACATTTATTTATTTAGTTAAATGAGTTGTTCAACCTTATTCATTTAAATTTTTTTTTTGGGAATATCCTATTAATTTAATTTGATCTTTGAACGAAAATAAATAAGTTCTTACTAAGTTAAATATTAAACTTGTTTATAAATATTCAGTTCATTTACTACCTAATGAAAAAGTAGGGAAGTATATCTTATTTCTATATATATAGATATATCAATTGTTGTTGTAAAATTTATTATATCATTCATTTAATTTACCAAATAGCTAACTATTTTTCTAAAATATCCCTCCTATGATCTACCCGAGCAACCAAAACACATTTAAAATATGAAAAACACACATTTTATAGGATTTTAAAACTATTATTTATCTTCTTTGAAAAAAAAAAATCACAACAGATTAAATAGGATGTGAAACAAAGATGGAAGGATACGATTACACTAAGAAGAGTTCCAAGAATAAATTATTCCTTATTTGAATTGAATCTGATAATTTTAAGTGGATTAGTTAAAATTATTGATGATTGTGTTGGAGTTAAATTGGGGGAAAAAATTAAATATGGTTAGAGTCGCGAAAGCCCGAGGAATACTTACGTATTGTCTTGAGTAAATATGATAAATCTAAAACCATTAGGTATTTTTTGATAAAATTATACGATATTGATTTTTTTTCCTTTTCAAAAGCTCATAGCATGTAATATAAAGTATAGAACTAAAGTTAGAATGCATGATGATACGCTTAAGAGTCTCAAGATTATTGTAATTTTAGTTTGGATTGAATTTGATATCATTAAATCCATCAGTAAATTTAGGTCAAAGACATTGACAACCATATAATATTTAGAATTTGGAGTTTTTAATAGGGTCAAAGTTAAGGAGTCCCAAAATCATATTGAAGTTGTCATTGAGTGAATATGGCAGGCATAAGTATAATAATAAGTTTGTGTTAAATTTAAGTAAGGTTATATAAATTTTAAAAACTCACAATGCCTAATTCAAGGTGATGCGGTAAATAAGGTGGGGTCCCTAAGTCTGGTCAAAGTATAAAAGGCCAGTTGACATGGCGGTCAAAGTCAAGAAAGGGTCAACACTCGGGGATAACATTGTCGATTCCTTCGACCGACCAAGTTGATTCCTTCTTCATCACTTGGGGATAACGTGATCATCTATTCTGACTAAGTAATTAAGCCAATCAGACTTATCGTCTGACCAGACATACTAGACACTTGATCCAATTAAAGCGATTAAGTGAAGGACGAGTCTCTCACAACATTCCTCAAATTTGATTTGGTCATTCCTATGAGCGACAACCAATCGAACTACGGAAGGGGCTCAGTCAGTTTGTCAGTTAAGCATATTAAGGGTCTCTCAATCCAACGGTCTCACATTCCTTTGTAACACTTTGTGCCATGGATGACAAAGGATACTCCATATGCAAGCTATACTCTAATCGCATGAGTCTGATGATCATGAGAATGTCAATACCAGAATCACTAAGGGGTTCGATAACTGAGAAAGAGGATGCTAAAACCTTCCTTAAGGAATCAATGGACTGATTCGCCTAGAACGAAAAGGTCGAGACTACTACGCTTCTCACAAAGTTAGTGTTCATACGGTACACAGGGAAGAGTAACATTAGGCAGTACATCATGGAGATGTCTAACCTGGTTACAAGGCTTAATGCATTAAAGTTAGACATATCTGAAAGTGTCCTTGTGAACCTCATCTTGATCTCTTTGCCTACACAGTTCACTCTTTTTAAGATTAGTTAAAATACTCAAAAGGAGAAATGGGCACTAAATGAGCTCATAGCTTAGTGTGTACAGGAAGAAGAGAGATTAAGAGGTGACACATCTCAAAGTACTCGCTATGCATCCTCATTTCAATATTCAAACAAGAAAAAGAAGAAGGGTAATGGTAAAAGTAAGGGTAAACAACTTGCAGTGACTGGGGCTTCAAGGCCTAAAGTGCAAAAGCAACAAAATTTAGACTCAACTTGTTTCTTTTGTAAAAAGAAAGGTTATATGAAGAAGCAATGCCCTAGATATGCCAACTGATGTGCTAAAAAAATTATACTTCTCAACTTTGTTAGTTCAAAAGTCAACCTAGCTATTGTACCTAATAACACTTGATGGATAGATACTGATGCAACTACTCATATAAGTGTAACTATGTAGGGTTGCCTCACGAGCCAAATGCCAACTGATGCCGAAAGATTCATCTATACTGGAACAGGCAACAAGGCAAAAGTTGAGGCAAATAAGTGTCTTTAGAGTTTGTTTGGGAAACAATGTACTTTTAAATTTGGGAAATACTTTTGTAGTGTCATCTTTTAAATAGAACTTAATTTCTATTTCATGTTTAGACAAATTTGGATGCATTTGTTCATTTTGAAATGGAAAATTTAGTATTTTTCAAAATTCTATCTTGTGTGGTACTGGTTCCTTGATTAACAAGCTGTATAGATTGGACATTGAAACTCATACGGATAATTTTATGATGCATAGTATAGGTGTGAAGCATGGTATGACAAATAAGAATTCATCCATGTTGTGACATAGGTGTTTAGGGTATATCTCTAAACAACGCTTAGAAAGGTTAATGTCATTAGGAATTCTCAATTCCCTTAATATGCCAAATTTTGAAATCTGCATTAAGTATATCAAGGGGAAAACTGTTAGCT
Organism: Zingiber officinale; assembly: GCF_018446385.1. Lineage (NCBI taxonomy): Eukaryota > Viridiplantae > Streptophyta > Magnoliopsida > Zingiberales > Zingiberaceae > Zingiber > Zingiber officinale. The sequence goes on from NC_055998.1 coordinate 38,394,764, forward strand.
AGAGCCCTAGAGTCAATCATTTGATGATTGTATTTTGGACTTGTTGTATCATATTCAATATAAATAAAAGTATTTGGTTTTTGGTTATTATACTTACTTGTATTAGTGCCAAATAAACTAAGTATAATAACATCCTTGAGTAGAAGGTTCTTACCTATATCAATCGATTGGTTGAATCGATAGTGAGATGATATAGGAAACACTACTCTAAATCATTCCTAGTCGAGTATTAACATTCAGGGACAATGTTAATGCAATAAAACTAGCATGTAGGTCAACTCGATAACTTGATCTCACAAGTCATGGATATAGAGATATCAAGTTGACACATGGGTATACATTAGAGAATGTATACTGAATGACCCACTATGAGAAAGTATCATGAATCGTTATATGAGTGTCATATACTTTCTCATGTGGCTATTAGTATGACTACTAGTCCTTAGACCTGAAGTCACCATGGTTCCCTACATAAGGAGTTATGTACTTTGGTTTCGTCAAACGTCACCCGTAACTGGGTGGACTATAAAGGCGATTACTGGGTATGTAACAAATTATGCGGAGGGATGTGAGTGATGTAGATGGGATCTATCCCTCCTATATGACGGGAGAGACATCGGTATTCTTGATAGAGTGAGACCACGAAGTGCATGGCCATGCCCAAATGAGTTAACATGAGATGTTGAGCTCATTTGATCGAGTGAGTCTACTTGGAGTTCAAGATTTAGATTGATTAGAGGATGACACGGTCTATGCCTCACATTGATCAATCTAGATGTCTAGGATAGAAGGACACTTGTCATATATTGTGAGGAGTCACAATTAGTAGTCACAAGGTGATGTTGGATCTCAACATTCTTGTAACTTGGGTAGCAATGATGTATTGCTAGATACCGCTCATTGCTTATGTTTTTAAAGGAGTTTAGAAACATTGCCAACGTTACAAGAACCTATTGGGTCACACACAAAGAACAAGTGGATGGAGATTAGGTTCATATGATGAACCAATTAGATTCGGATTGATTTAAATTAGACTTATTGAGTTAGACTCAATTAGATTCAATTGTTGAATAAGTCTAATTTAAATTTGATTCATTAAGTCAATTTATATTAATGAATTGAGATTCATTAGATTGAAATTGGCTTGAATCAAAGAATGAATTCAACTTAACATGGAAGAGATTTGGTCAATTTTGACTTGACCAAAATGGGAAGTTGAAACATCAAGTTTGACTTGATGAATTGCCACTTCATGGAGGATGACTCATCCTACATGGCAGCCACATCATCTCCACCTCATGAGGTGTGCCACCTCATGGAGGTTACACCTCCCATTCCATTTAATGTGGCCGGCCACATTAAATGGGGAGGTTACATGTGTGTGGCCGGCCACACTAATGGTGTAGGAGGTTTCATTTTGTGTCATTCAAGTGGTGTTGAATGCTTCTCCTTCCTCCTAGCTCTCTTCCTCCTTTCTCTTGCTGTTGCCGTGAGCTTTCATGGAGGGAGAAGGTGTACCTAGAAAGGTACCTAGAGGATTATGTGAAGGTCACAAAGGAGGGTACTAGAGGATTATGTGAGATTCCTTTTTTCTTTCTCTCCTTTCTCTCCTTTTTAAATCCTACCCGAGAGCCCTAGAAAGTGCTAGCACACTTGGGTGCTCTCTTCTCCATCCTTGTGTGTTAGAGAACACACCTTGTTCGTGTGGATATCACTAGAGAGTTGTCTACGTTGACAACTTCGAGATCCGGCGTACCATTGGACGAGCGGGATTTGCGAGGGCACGCTTCGAAGGTAAAATGTTTTTCCTTTGTAGATCTACTGTAGATCGTAGTTTAAAACTTGTACTCATGTTTTCGGAAAGTTTTCTTCGCACGAGATCCAATGGTTAGGGTGATTCGGGGTTTCCGCGACACGAAAACGCGATTTTCGCGACACGAAAACGCGATTTTCGCGGCCCTAAAAACCCAACAGTGGTATCAGAGCCACGTGCGAAGCTTGTACGAGTTTAATTTAATTTTTATGAAAAATTAAAGCTTCTGTACATTTCTGTAAATTTATGGTTTTTATAGTTTTAAGAGTAATTTTTCTCGTAGAAGCGAAGCACAAGTGTTTATACACTTGTAGGCTTCGACTACCGAGAAGTTTTTCCCGAAACGGCATCGTTTCGACCCAAATCTTTTTGGGACAGCAGGATAAGGCGCTCTTGGATCGCTTAGGAGCAACTCGCGATGGTTAGATCGCGGGTAGGGGTACTGCCCCTAACCCCGCAAGGGGATTTGCTCCGCGATTGATCCCGAAATCGCTAATCGGGACCGCCGGGAAAAATTTACTCATAAAATCTGTAAAATTATGAAAAATTACAGAAAAATTACAGAAATATATAATTTTGAATTATATATTAATTTTGTGATAGTCATTGGCCAAACGATCCAAATTAGATTTGCAAATGTGTTGTAATTCATAATACGACCTGTGTGTCGTTATGTGATGTGTGTGCTGTATTTTATTTTATTTTATTTTTATTCGCGACCTGCGCGTCGTGCCTTCCCTGATTATATTCTTGTTGTATATTAGATTTAGACTCGAATGTAACTCGAGTTTCAAAAATTGTAATGTACAAAAATTGGCGCTGTGGAAGGTCCACTCGAGACGGAGTTACGAGGAAGGCGCGAGCAACACAAGGTGGTCAAAAGGAAGGCGCTTGAGAAGTTGACCTTAGGTTGACCATCCGATCTTCTCATTGGCTTGAGAAGATCATAGTAGGGCCATGACTAATCATAAAATTTAATTAATTACTTATATGTATGTGATGCATGTTTAATTAAGTAGTTAATTAGTGCCTAGCGATTAGATTAGATCTAAATCGTGCACATGATGCACCATTCGATTAGATTGGATCTATCGAGTATATGATACGCATCATCGTTTAGATTAGATCTAAAACGCGTTAACTCGTAATGCCTACTATGCCGTGATACCTACCACTACCTCGATCGCATGCTGTTGTTGAATCTGCCAAAGCAGAGCAACACATACTATCTTGGTAGGGTACGGAGGGACAATCTTGGTCCCGCCTATCAACGCATGGGTGAATACAAACTCAATCAGATTGAGTATTCCTAGTTTACTCGGTTGGATCGAGTACAACTATAGACATTCTTCCAATGGTTAGAAAGGTAGGACAAAATCACGTTTATATTAATTCTCGGGCGTATTAGCCAAAGCTAACTTGAGTTTTAATATAAATGCGGATTTTATCCTATAAACAAGAGTTGCATAGAGATGTAATTGGTAATCGTTACCTACCAATTATACTAAGTCTTGGGCGTATTAGCCAAAGCTAACTCAAGGGTTAGTATGATATGGATCTTGTCCCACGTGAATTATAGAATTCAGTGGGAGCATCATTTAGTTAAAGGCCTAATTAAATGATTAAGAATATAATACTTATTTATGCATTTATTTCTGTTGTAGAATTTCCATGACGTCGAATACGAACACCTTCTCTCTGCGATCTGTCCTTAAGAAGGACAAGCTCAACGGAGCAAATTTCCTGGACTGGTACAAGAACCTGAGAATAGTTCTCACCCAAGAACGTAAACTGTACATTCTGGAGCAGCCCATTCCGGAGGCTCCTCCTGCCACTTCCACGCGAGCAGACCGAGATGCTTACAAGAAGCATCAAGATGACGCATTAGATGTGTCCTGTCTTATGCTCGCAACCATGAACTCAGAGCTTCAGAAGCAACATGAGTTGATGAGCGCTTACGATATGGTTGAACATCTTTGTCACCTATATCAAGGACAAGCAAGGCACTGGAAGAGGAACTCCAAAGAATACCTGGAAGATCTTAAGAAGAAGAGAAATAAGATTTCTACTTCAGGTATACATGTTATAGAAGTCAACCTCTCTATTTCTTCATCGTGGGTATTAGATACCGGATGTGCTTCGCACATTTGTACTAATGTACAAGCGCTGAGAAATAGCAGGGCATTGACGAAGGGTGAGATAGACCTACGAGTAGGCAATGGAGCACGGGTTGCTGCTATTGCTGTAGGAACTTACCATTTATCTCTTCCCTCTGGGCTTGTACTAGAATTAGATGATTGTTATTATGTGCCTGCCTTGACTAAGAACATAATTTCAGTTTCTTGCTTGGACAAGAAAGGATTTTCGTTTACAATAAAGAACAAATGTTGTTCTATCTATTTAAACGATATGTTCTATTGTAGTGCACCTCTGATAAACAGACTCTATATTCTAGACCTTGAGAGCCCTATCTATAACATAAATACCAAGAGGTTCAAGTCAAATGACCTGAACCAAACCTATCTCTGGCACTGTCGCTTAGGTCATATAAATGACAAGCGCTTATCCCAGCTCCATAAGGATGGTTTGCTGGACTCATTTGATTTAGAATCATATGAGATATGCGAGTCATGCCTACGAGGCAAGATGACCAAGACTCCCTTTAGTGGGCACAACGAAAGAGCGACTGATTTGTTATGACTCATACATAGTGATGTATGTGGCCCTTTCAATGTCGCTGCTAGAGGAGGTTATAGGTACTTTATCACATTTACTGATGACTTCAGTAGATATGGTTATGTGTACTTGATGACACATAAGTCAGAATCCTTTGAAAAGTTCAAAGAATTCAAGAATGAAGTACATAATCAGCTTGGCAAGAGTATTAAGATACTTCGATCCGATCGAGGTGGAGAATACCTTAGCCATGAGTTTCGTGACTATCTAGGTGAGTGTGAGATTCTATCCCAACTCACTCCTCCTGGAACACCACAGTGGAATGGTGTATCCGAAAGGAGGAATCGTACCCTATTAGATATGGTGCGATCGATGATGAGTCACACAGATCTTCCGACATACCTTTGGGGTTATGCTCTAGACACGGTAGCTTTTATACTCAACCGAGTTCCATCCAAGGCCGTGATAAAGACACCATATAGGATATGGACTGGGAGAGATGCCCAGGTGTCTTTCATGAGAATTTGGGGTTGTGAGGCTTATGTTCGACGTCAAGTCTCAGAAAATTAAGACCCAAATTTGACAAGTGCTATTTTATTGGATATCCCAAGGAAACTAAGGGATATTACATCTACATTCACAGTCAGCACAAGGTAGTTGTGGCAAAGACTGGGGTCTTTCTAGAAAGGGATTTTATTTCTAGAAAGACTAGTGGGAGCACGTTCGATCTTGAAGAAGTTCAAGATGCGGATCCTAGCACTGTTGCCTCGATGGAAGTTGAACTGGGACCACAAAGTGTTGTGGATGATGTTGTTCCACAAAGGGTTGAGGAACAACAACCAGTTCAAGTAGACATACCTCTTCGCTGGTCTGATAGGGTACGTCGTCAGCATGAGAGATACTCATTTCTTTTGTCTGACCATGATGACGTTATGCTCATAGAGGATGAGCCTACCACCTATCAGAAAGCTGTGATAAGACCAGATTCTGAGAAATGGCTAGAAGTCATGAGATCCGAAATGAATTCCATGTACACCAACCAAGTATGGACTTTGGTTGATCCACCTGAAGAGGTAAAACCCATTGGGTGTAAGTGGGTCTTTAAGAGAAAGACTGACATGGATGGACTTATCTATAAGGGTCGCTTGGTAGCTAAAGGTTTCAAGCAGATTCATGGTATTGATTATGATGAAACCTTTCCTCCAATAGCGATGTTTAAGTCCATTTGGATCATGCTTGCTATTGCAGCCTACCATGACTATGAGATATGGCAGATGGATGTCAAAACCGTGTTTCTGAATGGAAACCTACTCGAGGATGTGTACATGACACAACCTGAGGGTTTTGTCGATCCACAACATACTAGCAGAGTATGCAAGCTGTATAGGTCCATTTCTCGACTAAAGCAAGTTTCTCGGAGCTGGAATCTTCGATTCGATGATGCAATCAAACAGTTTGGTTTCATCAAGAACGAAGATGAGCCTTGTGTCTACAAGAAGGTTGTAGGGGATATAGTTGTCTTCCTCATATTGTATGTGAATGACATACTACTCATTGGGAAGGACATCCCTATGCTTCAGTTTGTCAAGACCTGGCCAGGGAGTAACTTCTCAATGAAGGACTTAGGTGAAGCATCCCGGATTTTAGGGATACAGATCTATAGAGATAGATCTAAGAGATTGCTTGGCCTAAGTCAGAGTACATACATTGACAAGGTACTCCTTCGGTTTGTCATGCAGAACTCCAAAAAGGGATTTCTGCCGATGTCACATGGCGTGAGTCTTTCGAAGACTCAAGGACCCTCTTCTAGAGAGGAGAGAGACTGCATGGATCAGATCCCTTATGCCTCAGCCATAGGATCTATCATGTACGCTATGCTATGTACTCGACCTGATGTCTCGTATGCTTTGAGCATGACGAGCATGTTGGTGCAATATCCCTCAGGTCAAGGTTGACCTGGGTAACCAAGCTGAGTCTTGGTTTGGGTTTAGATGTTTGACAATAAGATATTGATTGAAGAAGAGTCAAGTAGGTCAAGGTTGACTGGATACTTGACTGGGAAGTCCTAACTGGGATGTTAGGCAAAATGAAAGTCCTGGTGAGTGAAGCCAGGCAGAAGAAAAGTCCTGGTGAGTGAAGCCAGGCAGAAGAAAAGTCCTGGTGAGTGAAGCCAGGCAGAAGGAAGTCCTAGTGAGTGAAGCTAGGCAGATGGAAGTCCTAGTGAGTGAAGCTAGGCAGATGGAAAATCCTGGTGAGTGAAGCCAGGTGAAAGTCCTAGTGAGTGAAGCTAGGCAGATGGAAATCCTGGTGAGTGAAGCCAGGTGAAAGTCCTAGTGAGTGAAGCTAGGCAGATGGAAAACCCTAGTGAGTGAAGCTAGGTGAAAGTCCTGGTGAGTGAAGCCAGGCAAGGGAAAATCCAGATGGATCAAGGATGATCGGACATCTGGTCCAAGTAGGTCAAAGGATTGACTGGATACTTGGCATGAAAGAAAAGTCCAAGTAGGTCAAAGGGATTGACCGGATACTTGGCACAGAGAAAAGTCCAAGTGGGTCAAAGGGATTGACCGGACACTTGGTAAGGGAGTCCTAGCAGGTCAAGGGAGTGACTAGATGCTAGGCATGACATACCAACAGGTCAAGGTTGACCGGATGTTGGTTTGGGAGGTTTGGGACTTGGTTTTGGACAAAAACCAAGTGCTGGATCGATCCGTGGATCGATCCAGGCTCTGGATCGATCAGTGGATCGATCCAGACCTGTCCCAGCGAACAGAGAGCTTCTGGATCGATCCGTGGATCGATCCAGAGGTCCCAATCGATCAGTGGATCGATTGGGACGCGGCTGCTTCGCGCGATAAGCGCTGGATCGATCCGTGGATCGATCCAGGCGCGTTTCCAGAGCACAGAGGCGCTCTGGATCGATCCGTGGATCGATCCAAAGCCTCCCCGATCGATTGGGAACATTCGAATCGATCGGGATCCGACCGTTGGCGTCGTTTATAGCTGCAGGCGTTCGATGGCTGCGGTATCGCTTCTCCGATTCACTCCAGAGCTCTCGCCAACTCCTCCACAGCGCTCACAAAGCTCAGATCGCCAGTTCTTGAAGGATCTTGGAAGCTCTCCAAGTCAAGAGGCGGATCAAAGCCAAGAAGAGAAGCTAGGGTTAGGGTTTTGTACTCATTGTAAGCTTGTAAGCTTGTATTTCTTGTATCCTTTCCCTCTCTTCTTGTATTGAGTCTTGTAGGGTTTCTCCGCCCTCGGTAGTTACCGAAAAGGAGTTTTATTTAGTGGAGGGTGTGTGTGCGTGGTGTGGATCCTTGGATTAGTCACCTCTTGTGAGGTGGATACCAAGTAAACCAACCGTGTTAGCGTTGTTGTATTTGTTTCTGTATTTTCCGCTGCACATCTTTGAAGGAACAAGCAACGCCGAGCACCGAGCGAACGTGACGAGCTATTCCCCCCCCCCCCCCCTCTAGCTACTTTTGGTCCTAACAAGTGGTATCAGAGCAAGGCCGCTCTTCACCGGAATCATCGCCGGAAGGGTCAAGCATAACAAGAAAAGCTAGAGGGTGAAGAAGTTGGAGCAAATTCTTCAAGTTCAAGATTTTATCAAGCTCAACTTCAAGATGCAATTCCAAGATGGACTTAGATTTGACACAAGGGTGGCTCCACCATATTCATCTACAAGCTTCGATTCTTGGAAATCAAGAATCGAAAATTTTCTTATGATGGAGATAGAGCAATGGTTTGCTCTCATGGAAGGTTTTGAAGCTCCCACAAATTCCAAGGGCAAAGTACTCAAAAGGAGCAAGTGGAGCAAAGACCAAATCCAAAGATGTGAGGCCAATGACAAAGTGACTAAGCTTTTGGTCAATTTATTGCCAAGCAACATCTTGGAACAAATTGGAGAGTTTGAAGATGCCAAGGAGCTCTGGAGCAAATTGACAAGAATTCATGAGATCCCCTCCACTGTATCAAATCAAGGAGAATCCAAAGAGGGCGACTCATTGGATCAAGACCAAGAGGAGGACTCCGAGGTTGAGAGATGCTCAACCTCCGAAGAAGAGGAAATCCAAGAAGCTTCATCATCAAGGGAATGCACCGAAGGGAACAAGGAGGGAGCATACTCCTTGTTTCACATTCAAAATGATGAAGCCTCCACCTCTAGGATTGAGGGGGAGCAATTCTTGGTGACGCCGGATCAAGAAGAAGGAGAAGCTTCTACATCCGGGTCAAGTGAAGAAGTAGAAGATTGTGCCACCTCCGAAATTCAAGAAATATCAAATGGAGGAGCAAGTGCCATCCCTATACAAGAAGGTATAAATGTTTCAATTAAAAATAAAAATCATATAATATGTTTTGAGTGTAGGGAAAGTGGGCACTACAAGAGCAAATGCCCTAAATTGGCCAAGAAGAAGGGCCAAGTGGCACAAAAGGGCAAGGAGAAGCTCAAGGAGACCATCCCCGGAACAAAGAAGAGCAAGGAGCACATCGTGTGCTTCTCTTGCAATCTAAAGGGGCATTACCGAAGTCAATGCCCTAAGGGGAAGAAGGTGGTCAAGGCTCAAGGGGGCACTAGTCAAGGGGGAGCCTCCAAGGTAAAAAGGAAGGTAACTTTCATTGAGCCTATTCCCTTGCAAAATGGTAAAAAGCATGCTAGGTCAAATTTTTATCATTTTAATGCGATTTACCATAAGAATAGGAAGCACGAGGGCTTTAAGGAAAAGCATGTGGCCCTACATGCCAAAACTACTATCCCTAAGGCTAGGAATGTAGGTAAAAACCTAGGCAAAAACTCTAAGGATTTTAGATACAAGCCTAGAAACAAAAATGCTCATGGGTCAAATACTAAGGACTTAGTGAGAGAAAATCAAGTCTTGAGGTCAAGACTTGATAAAATGGAAAAGACCCTAAAAAGGATGGAAAATATCCTATTAGGGCAAAATGAGCATAACCTAGGTCTAGGAGCACAAAGGTCATCTAATGGCCATAGAGGTTTGGGATACAAACCAAAGGCTAAGAAGGATGTGCCCTCTTACCATAGAGTTCCATATAGTTATGGAACAAACCCTAGGTCTAGTGGTCAAGCCAAAAATACTAGGGAAGTCATCCCTAAGAGTATTTTGGCAATAAATGTGACTAAGACTTCTAAGAAGTCTAAGAAAGTCATAAACAAGGTCACAAGGGAGGTTATCCCTAGAGTTGACCTAGAAAATGTGACCAAGGCTTCTAAGAAGCCCAACAAGGTCACTAGGAAGGTATCTAGGGAAGTTATCCCTAGTGAGTACCTAGAGCATCCAAGGAGCACCAATAGGTGTTGGGTTCCTAGGAGCATCTTCTCTACCCCATAGATGGGTTAGAGAGTGTCAACTCCGATTAGAAGGGTAGTTAACCCAACTTTGAGGAAATTGACACTCAAGGAGCATTTTCAAGGTTTTAGTTAACCTTTGAAAATGAAATGGACCTTTTGATTACTCCTTGAAAGAGTAAATGTGCTAAATTGGAGAAGTATTGATTTTATTTTAAAGTGGTACAAATTTGAGAAAACACAAGAACTACCAAGTTGGGATTTTGGTATGTTCTTAGGAAATTAAAGGCAAACTAAGCCTTAATTTAAAAGTGCTACTCTTGAGGAAAAATGGAATATGCCAACATTTGAGGACATGTTTACTTTCAATTGGCATACATTAAATCAAGGAAATTAGAAATGCCAATCTAGGTTTTGGCACTCTCTTGAAGCACTTTAGGGCAATCTAGGTTTAAGGTGTAAGTTTAGCTAAGACTTTAAGGATACTTAGATAGTTAATCTAGGTATATTTTATTTATGCTAAATCTTGCCATGATTGTTTGCCCATCATATGTCATGACATCATGTCTATTTTTACATTCATGTTTTATTAAGAAAAATCCAAAAATACCATGTCATGACATTCATACATCATGTAGCAATAGGATATTTTCTTTTGAAAATTATTTTCTTTTGATGTATGCCATAACATTATCATGCATTAAGTTTAATTCCTTGTAATTAAGGACGAATGGCATTTAACGACACTTATTGACAAGTGACATCCTGGGTGGATGTCTAACATTTCTAAAATGCCTAGATAAATATGCATGATCCCTAGATTAGGGCAAAAACCAAAATCTACATCTCACAAAGACTATAAGGTGACTTGTATGTGTTTTAGTGCATATTATATACAAGTGAGATGTTAGGATGATGAACAAAACTCAAGATGTTGATTTAGTGCATTCTTTTGAGTTTTAGGTTCATCAAAACACATAGTTATGTGTTTTCCCATCATTGGGAAAGCTAATGTACAAGTCATGTGCATTATGCCCAAGGAACATGATGGGATATTGGTTTTGAAAATGTTTTTAAAATGTTTTTGGAAAACCTTGGTGAAGGCTATCTTTTGGTAGTAATCACCATTGAATAGTTAGACACAAACTTGAAGAAAAACACTAAAGTTTTTGCAAGTTTTCAAGTTTGTGTCAATCTTTGAAAATATGATGTATTTTCATAGAAAGCTATTTTTCCATGATTAAGTATGCCCTAAATAATGTCTACACGAAATTTCATAATTTTTGAATTTTTGTAGAATTTTCTAGGGGTTTCTGAAGTTGACTGAAATGGAATTTCAGCAACTATCAGAGCTCCGATCGATCCATGGATCGATTGGAGTTCCTGAATCGATCCATGGATCGATTCAAACGGCAATTCCCGCGAGCAGAAGCTCGCTGGATCGATCAGCCGATCGATCCAGGGAGTCTGAATCGATCAGTGGATCGATTCAGAAAGGTTCAATCGATTGGAACCCAACTCCAATCGATCCAAGTTGCTGATTTTGGCTGGGAAGGCTTGATTTCAGCATCTTTGAACCTCTTTGAGTCTAGGTAACCATTCCAAACCCCTTAAATACATTTGTATACATACAAAGGGTGTTTTCATGTTGAAAACAAGGATGGATTGGTTAACGAAGACTAAGTAGAAGTTTAGGTTGAGGTTGTTTCAAATTTTGAATATTTGAACCTCAAAACTTCTAAATTTGGGTTTCCTAATGTTTTAGGGATTCCAAGTCATTGTTGGTGCAATGACAGAAGCTACCACCATGTCTTTAGGGGGAGGGACTCTTTAAAGACATGAAAATTATTTTTCATGAACCTTGGAAGGTGGTTAACCTTCTGTCGTGAACTTGCTCAAGGTTGAGCATTTAAACTTGAAATGGGGAGAAATGGGGAGTGGATATCCTCATTATTTCAAGTGGACACTCAAGTGGTAGATAATGCTCAAGGTTGGATAGTTGTCTACATTGAGGGAGAAGTTAAGGATAAATGAAGGGTATGGGACCTTCATTATCGTGTTGATCACAACGAGTGATGTTGTGAACAACGATGAGCAACTCTTCAGGGGGAGAGTCTTCAACAAATGGATTTATTGAAGTGTGCCCAGAATTGGAGCATAGGTTGATGTGTGTCCAACGATGGGTTGATGTGTGCCAATAGGGGGAGAATGTATGGTTAAGCTTAGTCCTTCATTACCTATGGGAAGGTCATAGGGGGAGAATGAAAGGATTCATGAAAGGGAGTAAGTTAGGCTTTCATTACCTAGAGGGAGTTTGCCCTCTTAGGAGGAGAATGAAGAGCTTAATTTATGCTTTCATTACCTAGTGGCATGAAGAAGGAGGCTATGGGATTAGCCTAACTTACATATGGGATTGTAAGTGTTATTGTGGTATTGTCAAACATCAAAAAGGGGGAGATTGTTGGTGCAATATCCCTCAGGTCAAGGTTGACCTGGGTAACCAAGCTGAGTCTTGGTTTGGATTTAGATGTTTGACAATAAGATATAGATTGAAGAAGAGTCAAGTAGGTTAAGGTTGACTGGATACTTGACTGGGAAGTCCTAACTGGGATGTTAGGCAAAATGAAAGTCCTGGTGAGTGAAGCCAGGCAGAAGAAAAGTCCTGGTGAGTGAAGCCAGGCAGAAGGAAGTCCTGGTGAGTGAAGCCAGGCAGAAGGAAGTCCTAGTGAGTGAAGCTAGGCAGATGGAAAATCCTGGTGAGTGAAGCCAGGTGAAAGTCCTAGTGAGTGAAGCTAGGCAGATGGAAATCCTGGTGAGTGAAGCCAGGTGAAAGTCCTAGTGAGTGAAGCTAGGCAGATGGAAAACCCTAGTGAGTGAAGCTAGGTGAAAGTCCTGGTGAGTGAAGCCAGGCAAGGGAAAATCCAGATGAATCAAGGATGATCGGACATCTGGTGCTGGGAAGTCCAAGTAGGTCAAAGGATTGACTGGATACTTGGCATGAAAGAAAAGTCCAAGTAGGTCAAAGGATTGACTGGATACTTGGCACAGAGAAAAGTCCAAGTGGGTCAAAGGGATTGACCGGACACTTGGTAAGGGAGTCCTAGCAGGTCAAGGGAGTGACTAGATGCTAGGCATGACATACCAACAGGTCAAGGTTGACCGGATGTTGGTTTGGGAGGTTTGGGACTTGGTTTTGGACAAAAATCAAGTGTTGGATCGATCAGTGGATCGATCCAGGCTCTGGATCGATCGGTGGATCGATCCGCACCTGTCCCAAAATGGTCGGATCGATCCGTGGATCGATCCATAGGTCCCAATCGATCAGTGATCGATGCTGCTTCGCGCGATAAGCGCCGGATCGATCCGTGGATCGATCCAGCGCTTTCGAGCACGTGCTCTGGATCGATCCGTGGATCGATCCAAAGCCTCCCCGATCGATTGGGAACATTCGAATCGATCGGGATCCGACCGTTGGCGTCGTTTATAGCTGCAGGCGTTCGATGGCTGCGGTATCGCTTCTCCGATTCACTCCAGAGCTCTCGCCAACTTCTCCACAGCGCTCACAAAGCTCAGATCGCCAGTTCTTGAAGGATCTTGGAAGCTCTCCAAGTCAAGAGGCGGATCAAAGCCAAGAAGAGAAGCTAGGGTTAGGGTTTTTGTACTCATTGTAAGCTTGTAAGCTTGTATTTCTTGTATCTTTTCCCTCTCTTCTTGTATTGAGTCTTGTAGGGTTTCTCCGCCCTCGGTAGTTACCGAAAAGGAGTTTTATTTAGTGGAGGGTGTGTGTGTGCGTGGTGTGGATCCTTGGATTAGTCACCTCTTGTGAGGTGGATACCAAGTAAACCAACCGTGTTAGCGTTGTTGTATTTGTTTCTGTATTTTCCGCTGCACATCTTTGAAGGAACAAGCAACGCCGAGCACCGAGCGAACGCGACGAGCTATTCACCCCCCCTCTAGCTACTTTTGGTCCTAACAGAGCAGATACCAGTCAGATCCAGGTGAAAGTCACTGGATAGCGGTCAAGAATATTCTTAAGTACTTAAGAAGGACTAAAGAATATTTTTGATATATGGAGGCAATGATGAGCTAGCTGTAAAGGGTTACAGTGATGCTAGCTTCCAGACCGACCAGGATGACTATAGATCGCAGTCGGGGTTCGTATTTTACATTAATGGTGGTGCTGTGAGCTGGAAGAGTTCGAAGCAGGACACAGTAGCTGATTCTACGACAGAGGTCGAGTATATTGCTGCATCAGAGGTAGCAAAGGAGGCAGTTTGGATTCACAAGTTCATCATTAACTTGGGGTGGTTCCTAGCATTGCTGACCCTATTGAACTCTATTGTGACAACAATGGAGCTATAGCACAGGCGAAGGAACCTCGCTCACACCAGCGAACCAAACACATACTACAGCGCTTCCATCTCATTCGAGAAATCATCGAGAGAGGAGATGTGAAGATTTACAGAGTACCTACAGAGGCTAACATCGCAGATCCCTTGACCAAGGCTTTGGCACAGAGGAAGCATGATGGTCACACTAGGTCATTTGGGCTTAGAGCCTATACTGATTGGCACTAGTGCTAGTGGGAGAATGTTAGCTAGAGCCCTAGAGCCAATCATTTGATGATTGTATTTTGGACTTGTTGTATCATATTCTATATAAATAAAGGCATTTGGTTTTTGGTTATTATACTTACTTGTATTGGTGCCAAATAAACTAAGTATAATAACGTCCTTGAGTAGAAGATTCTTACCTATATCAATCGATTGGTTGAATCGATAGTGAGATGATATAGGGAACACTACTCTAAATCATTCCTAGTCGAGTATTAACATTCAGGGACAATGTTAATGCAATAAAACTAGCATGTAGGTCAACTCGATAACTTGATCTCACAAGTCATTGATATAGAGATATCAAGTTGACACATGGGTATACATTAGAGAATGTATACTGAATGACCCGCCATGAGAAAGTATCATGGATCGTTATATGAGTGTCATATACTTTCTCATGTGGCTATTAGTATGACTACTAGTCCTTAGACCTGAAGTCACCATGGTTCCCTACATAAGGAGTTATGTACTTTGGTTTCGTCAAATGTCACCCGTAACTGGGTGGACTATAAAGGCGATTACTGGGTATGTAACAAATTATGCGGAGGGATGTGAGTGATGTAGATGGGATCTATCCCTCCTATATGACGGGAGAGACATCGGTATTCTTGATAGAGTGAGACCACGAAGTGCATGGCCATGCCCAAATGAGTTAACATGAGATGTTGAGCTCATTTGATCGAGTGAGTCTACTTGGAGTTCAAGATTTAGATTGATTAGAGGATGACACGGTCTATGCCTCACATTGATCAATCTAGATGTCTAGGATAGAAGGACATTTGTCATATATTGTGAGGAGTCACAATTAGTAGTCACAAGGTGATGTTGGATCTCAACATTCTTGTAACTTGGGTAGCAATGATGTATTGCTAGATACCGCTCATTGCTTATGTTTTTAAAGGAGTTTAGAAACATTGCCAACGTTACAAGAACCTATTGGGTCACACACAAAGAACAAGTGGATGGAGATTAGGTTCATATGATGAACCAATTAGATTCGGATTGATTTAAATTAGACTTATTGAGTTAGACTCAATTAGATTCAATTGTTGAATAAGTCTAATTTAAATTTGATTCATTAAGTCAATTTATATTAATGAATTGAGATTCATTAGATTGAAATTGGCTTGAATCAAAGAATGAATTCAACTTAACATGGAAGAGATTTGGTCAATTTTGACTTGACCAAAATGGGAAGTTGAAACATCAAGTTTGACTTGATGAATTGCCACTTCATGGAGGATGTGTAACGACCCGCCTTCTACTACTAGGCTGTAAGGTCGAATCGCTACAGTTATGCTGTGCTATACTGTGCGGAAAGCTGGGCTAATTAAAATTTTACTAATTATCTAATTAATGTTAACTCTGACACTAACATTCCGGTTGTACCTTGGAGTTGTACACTGGCTAGGGGAGGTATTTACAACTGGTAACCCCCCTTCAGATCGATCCACAGACCGATCTGCTGATACTGGTACGTTCACAAGGCCCTGGATCGGTCGGTTGTCTGATCCCGAAGCTACATCGCTCCTGTACGCACCTGGATCGGTCTGCAGACCGATCCAAGTGTGGCCTGATCGGTCGCTACGACCGATCCAGGTATGTCTGGATCGGTCGGCTGACCGATCCAGGCACCTAGAAATCTCCTGGTGGCTACTGTCTCGTGCTGGATCGGTCGGCTGACCGATCCAGGAGGATACAGTAGCATACTGTACCTGGCTGGATCGGTCGGCTGACCGATCCAGTGGCACGGCCAGGCCCTGATCGGTCCGGAGACCGATCAGGGTCTGATTTCACCCCGGAAAACTCTGATTTCAGCACTTTGGCGTGCCAAAACCCCACATAACATCTAACTAATGCATCATAACTATTCTAACAACACGTAATAGCATTCTAACGACATAACTAGTAATCTAACTTAACATAAGGCATAGTTTAGGAATTCATGGCAACACACACAACTAAAAGTGCCTAGAACATGTAAACCAAAACCAATAATAAAATGCTAAAGTAAATACTAAAAGTCTAATGCTCAATTTGCTACGTCCCCTAAGGACCTTTGATTCCAGTTCCATACACACCCACCATCTTTGCATTGCCCTCCAGCTTCCTCTGCTAGTCCATTTTCCTTTTACCTGTATCTGCAGTATAAGGAAAATAGTATCTGTAAGCCAAAAGCTTAGTAAGAAACCATCTACCTCACAAAATCATGCATTCGATGCAGTATGCTTTTAAATCATGCTATTTGAAAATATGCACTGAACTTACTAAGACATGGTATACTGAAATCGTAAGGCATAACATATAAGCATGGCATAAGCACTGAATCATGGCAAAGCAACCAAATGAATACTGAACTGAATATAGGCTAAACTAACTGAAACTAAATCTGTAACTGGAACAAACTCAACTAGCATAACTGATTTTGAGTTTTGAAATCTAATACATAATAAGTGAAAATACTAAACATGCTGTTGGGCCCGGCAACTGTACTTGCTGTGCGCGCATCCCTACTAGACCCGGGGTTGCAAGTCCCGAATTTAGCAGGGTTGTCTAGGCTATCTGAACCTAGGGACGATTGTGGTCCAACCCAATGGATATCTAATCCAGTACAGTGCCACTGAAAATAAAATACTGATATCTATAGCTAACTGATATAACATGTTGTTTCTAGGTTATCTGAACCTAGAGCTAGGTTGTCTGAACCTAGAGGCGACTGTGGGAGCCCACCCATTGGACCGTAGTCCCATACAGCTAAAATAAACTGATTTACTGTTTTAAACGCTTCTAATGCATTTAACTGTAGTATTAAAATGCCTAAGTTGCATTTTTACGGATCTAGTTATTTTATCGAACACTTAGTGTGCCCCAACTCTCCTCTTTATTAGGAAGACCACCTTTAGGCACCCGACAACGTCTACAACCCCAACTGAAGAGGGTAGGCGTGTCCGGCCCATCTAAAGGTGCTCAACTAAATCCCTAAATCTGAGAGGAGGGTTAAAACACCCTACATGTCAACAAAATCTGCATATTACTAAACTAATGCATAGAAAATCCAAACGGAGCTATTATACTGCAGGTGAGGGGTTTCTTACCTCTTGATCGTAATTTCTTACGATTCTATTCGCTAGAGTTCCGGTGGAGATGATCCTCTCGACGATCCGATCACGTCTTCGCGTTCCTCTCGCGGAGAAGAACCTCTTTCGTGTTGGAGTCGTCTCCGGAAGATGAACCTATGGACCCTTGCCTTGGTGTGCCGTGCGTGAGGAAGAGGAGAAGGAGGGAGAGGCGGCGGTGAGGTTTTGGAAGGGAAAAGTGGCGTGAGGTGAGGAGGTGCCGAACCAATCCTAAAATAAACCAACCCAACTTAAGTTCTTCTATTTATATTGAGTGGGTAACTAGGCCCTATTCTAATATAAATATAACTGATTCCTCTTTCTTTCAGCACGGCCCTGCTGGGTTCACCGGTTACTAAACTTATCCGTAAACCATAGGTCTCGGGTTCGATTCCCGCCTAAGCTATTTTACGGTTCTAATTATTTTTGCTACTTCCACTACTCGGAAAATTTCGGAATAATATCTAAAAATTCTAGAAAAATCATACTATATTTCTAAAACAGTTTTGAGAATTTTCGGGCTTTACAGGATGACTCATCCTACATGGCAGCCACATCATCTCCACCTCATGGAGGTTACACCTCCCATTCCATTTAATGTGGTCGGCCACATTAAATGGGGAGGTTACATGTGTGTGGCCGGCCACACTAATGGTGTAGGAGGTTTCATTTTGTGTCATTCAAGTGGTGTTGAATGCTTCTCCTTCCTCCTAGCTCTCTTCCTCCTTTCTCTTGCTGTTGCCGTGAGCTTTCATGGAGGGAGAAGGTGTACCTAGAAAGGTACCTAGAGGATTATGTGAAGGTCACAAAGGAGGGTACTAGAGGATTATGTGAGATTCCTTTTTTCTTTCTCTCCTTTTTAAATCCTACCCGAGAGCCCTAGAAAGTGTTAGCACACTTGGGTGCTCTCTTCTCCATCCTTGTGTGTTAGAGAACACACCTTATTCGTGTGGATATCACTAGAGAGTTGTCTACATTGACAACTTCGAGATCCGGCGTACCATTGGACGAGCGGGATTTGCGAGGGCACGCTTTGAAGGTAAAATGTTTTTCCTTTGTAGATCTACTGTAGATCGTAGTTTAAAACTCGTACTCGTGTTTTCGAAAAGTTTTCTTCGCACGAGATCCAATGGCTAGGGTGATTCGGGGTTTCCGCAACGCGAAAACGCGATTTTCGCAACGCGAAAACGTGATTTTCGCGGCCCGAAAAACCCAACAAAAACAACTAACAAAAGTAATAAGGGTTCAAGGCGGAGTAATGGAGTCTTAGATCTTATACATATGGATATATATGGACTATTCCCTAAGACTTCTTGAAATGGTCAATCATACTTTATAAGCTTTATAGATGATTATTTCCAATATGGATACTTGTACCTTATTTATGAGAAATCGCAATCCCTAGATATGTTCAAAACCTTCAAAGCCAAAGTTAAAAATTAACTTGGTAAGAAGATTAAGGTAGTAAGATCAGACTGTGGTGATGAATACTATGGTAGGTCTGATGGATCAGGTAAACAACGTCCTGACTCATTTGCATATTATCTTTTTGAGTGCGGTAGCGTGGCACAATACACTATGCCTGGGACACCTCAGTAAAATGGTGTAACAGAGCGACGAAACTAAACCCTCAAGGACATGGTGAGAAGTATGATTACATTTTCTTCTCTACCAGAGTCTTTGTAGGGTGAAACACTCAAGACTACAGTTTACCTACTCATTAGAGTTCCTAGTAAGGCAGTAACAAAAACCTCATACGAGTTGTGGACAAGTAGAACACCTAGTCTTAGGTATCTACATGTCTGGGGTTATCCAGCTGAAGCTAAGCCCTATAGGCCTAACGAAAGGAAATTGGACTCAAGAATTGTTAGTTGTTATTTTATAAGATACTCTGAAAACTCAAGAGGTTTCAAGTTCTATAACTCGTTGAGTAGATCCTTTTTCGAGACTAGTAATGTCAAATTCATTGAGGATAGTGAGAGTGATAAAGCAAGGGAAATATCATTTGAGGAGAACATTAGCGATCCTAATTTGGTAACTACTGATGTAGTGAGTAGTAAAATGGTTACCGTTCCACATATGGTTGAAACTGTAAAACCCGAAGGGGTAGTTGACTATGATATTTCCATGTCACCTCCAATTTACTTTGAAGGTGCATAATCTCAAATAGAGGTATTCTCTTATATTGTTGACAATGACTCAACCCACCTCAAGATCAAGTGTCACTAAGAAGATCAATTAGAGACAGGAGATTCACGATGTCTCATGATTATGTTTATCTCCAAGAGCATTAATTTGACATTGGATTGGAAGATGATCCCTCATCTTTCCAAGAAGTCAAACAATGCCCTCATCCGAAAAAATGGATCAATGCCAAAAAGGAAGAGATGAAGTCTTTGGCGAACAACTACGTTTGAGAACTTATAGAATTGCCTGAAGGTGTGAAATCCGTTAGTTGTAAATAGATATTTAAAATCAAATGGGATTCACATGACAATGTCAAAAAGTATAAGGCACGCCTAATCGCCAAGGGATTCGCTCAAAAGGAGGACATTGATTACAAGGAAACGTTTTTACCGGTTTTGATGAAGGACTCTCTTATGATAATCATGACACTTGTAGCTCATTATTGTTGGAACCCCAAGGTTGTTTTGGTGTGATCAACAAGTTAAGTTAGGTCTTGTTTGTTTCTAACCTTGTGTCTAAGTGTGCAGGAGCTTAAGAGCACAGGTAGTCGAGCGGAAGATGCAGCTAGCGAGAAGGACGGCAGTCCGAGGGACGAAGTGCTGCGGAAAAGTACACCAGCGGACGAGAAGAAAGCGTGCAGTGGTTCCGAGGGACGAAAGCTGGAGCAGAAGATTACTCGGGGAGCAAGAGATGCAGCTAGCGAGAAGGACGACATGCGGTGAGTCCGAGGGATGAAGACTGCGGATGAGTACGCCGGCGGACGAGAAGGAAACACGCGGTGATTCCGAGGGACGAGAAGTCGAAGGGAAGCCCACTCGAGAAGACCGGAAGTTGGGTTCAGGTGAGTCCTTTTCCGGATGGCAGATATCACCCAAGCGAGTGGAACCAGAGTTGAAGACTCGGACCGAGGTGAAAAAAAAGTCAACCGGAGTTGACTTAGGGTCTGGGGAGCCCGGAACTGTCTGGGGCGCCCGGACCAGCCCGGGGCGCCCGGAACCCTTTCAGACGCCCGGAACCCTTTCAGGCACCCGGAGATTGAATTTTGACCAGATCGAGTCAAATCTTGATATGAATGTTGGGGGATAAAATTTATCATCCCCCAGGAAGCCTGGAACCCTTCCAGGCGCCCTGACCAAGGCTATAAATATAGCCTTGGTCCAAAAGCTTAAAATCAGTTCAGAAATTGTAACAACGCTTGTGCGCTTTCCACTGTTTAGATTAGCTTCTTTCTTTTTGTGCTTCAATGTTGTAAGAGGCTTCTCCGCCTGAAGGAGATTGATAGTGCGCTTCATCCTTTCCTTGGATTAACAGCCTCCCCGGTTGTAACCAAGTAAACAATTGTGTCTTTTTCTTTTCTGCTTTTAATTTACTACTTTGATTATTTTACAAGTGTTAGTTTGAAAAGTCGGGAAGGGTTTTTTGTTTATTTTTTTTAGGGCTATTTAACTCCCCCCTTCTAGCCGGCCCAACGGTCCTACAAGTGGTATCAGAGCCAAGGCGCTTCAGGAGGACTAACCGCCGAACGAAGCAACGAGGTGACCGGACTAAGCATCCATCCGCCGAAATACGAAGGGGACTTCGCCACCTGGAAGAAATTGATGCAGGTATTTTTTACAACAGATTTCGAATTAGTTTTAACAATGGAATCTGGCTTTGTAGCTCCAAAAGGTAAGGAAAAATGTCAATGGACGAAAAAGGAGCAGGCTGAATACGTGGCGAACGGCAAAGCAGAATACCATTTGTTGAACGTTCTTCCACCTCAAGAAGTCAACAGGATCGGGCACTACAACTCGGCAAAGGAACTTTAGGAGAAGTTCCTTGAGCTGCACGAAGGGACGTCCGAAGCCAAGCTCGCCAGAAGAGATTTGCTTCGCAATCAGCTCACCAGCCTGCGACATGGGGAAGACTAGACAGTCGCGCATTTGCACTCGAGAATAAAAGAAATCATTACCGAACTTTCGAATCTCGGAGAAAAGGTAAGTAACCGAGATTCGCTCAGGTATGCACTGAATTCATTTCCTAGAAATACCAAATGAGCATCATTAGTAGATGCTTTTTACATTTCTAAGGATTTAGAAAAAAATTTCGTTAGAAGATTTCTTTTCAACATTTGAAGTGCATGAGTCAAGATGTGCAGGAATGAAGGAGCCCAAGAACAACGTCGCCCTCAAAGCTTCGAGAGACGAACCAGAGTCGGAATCTTCTCTCGACGACGAGGAAATGATAATGATGGTAAGAAGATTCAAGAAACTTTGTAAATCCAGATCTACTAACCATCCGTAGGGGAAGAAGAAAAGGACGATCCGCTGCTACCACTACGATGAAGAAGGGCACGTCAAGGACAACTGCCCCAAGCTGAAGATCAAGGACAAGGAGAAGGGTAAGAAGCCTATCCAAAAGCGAAAGACCCTAAAGGCGACGTGGGACGATACGTCGTCTGAATCAGAAGTCGAAGCATTCTCCGGACTTGCACTGATGGCGAGTCATCAAGACGACGACTGCGATTCAAGCTCTTCCGAGATGAGCCTCGAGAGCATCGATGAAGGGGGAGCTTCGTTAGAAGAAAGCAGCAGTTCAGGGGGAGACACGGACAATGAACTCGACAAGGTAAGTCAGGTACGTTCTCTTCCTCCCGATAAACTTTTTAAGTTCGTTAAGTTATTAACTAAAGACTGCTGTAAATTAGAAAAGGAAATAAAAAATTTAAAAATAATTTTGGCTAAATCGTGTCCCTTAGAAGAACAAATCAAAATTGGAAAATGAAAAATTGAAATTAGAAAATCAAATTTTGAAACTTCAGATAGATAACTTGAAAAATTATGCATGTTCATCTAAAACCAATTTTAGAAGATCCAATAATTTAAAGTGGTACTTTAGATATCACCCGGGACAAATTAGGAACATTTCAAGAAAGTATGTCCCTAAAAACTTGTTAGTTAATCCAGTAGGCTGGAACCTTTATTGGGTTCTTAAATCTTGCTTAGTCTAAATTTTAAAATTAAAATTAGTGCTTTCTAGTGAGAAAATTAAATAATGAATTTCTCTATGAAGCTTTGTCTAAGGAAGTGGTTGTTGCTCCAATAACCAAGAAGGCCTAGTACCTCGTCACGACCTGGAAGCCAAAATATTGAAATAAATGTTTAATTAACTTTCTGTCAAAGCATTAAAATTAGAATTAATTAATACTTTCAAAGTTTTTCAAACATTTTTTTCTCTCAAAATATTTTTATACTTAGAAAAATACTTTTTGAAATTGACTTAGAAATTTAATTACTTAGAAAAATGTTCAAAGATTTAAGAAAATCTCTTGTCAAAAATATTTTTTTTTAAAAAAATATTTTTGTAAAACTGTTTAAATTAGAATTTTTTTCTTATAATTTCACTTAGAAAATTTTATTATTATTATTTTTAGACTGTTTATGTGAAAATTATTGCAAATTTTTAAGGATCTCAAAATTTTCTAAGTCTTTAACCTTTAGATTTTTTTCTTGAAACCCCATTTTTTTTGTGATCAAAGGGGGAGAAGGATTAGTATAAGTCTAGGGGGAGGTAGACTAAAATTTAACTTACTTTATGTTTTACATTTAAATGCAAATTTAGTTAAGTTTATTTCATGTCTATTTTTACCCTAGCTAACTTGGGTTGCTCACACCAAAAATGGGGAGATTGTTGGAACCCCAAGGTTGTTTTGGTGTGATCAACAAGTTAAGTTAGGTTCTGTTTGTTTCTAACCTTGTATCTAAGTGTGCAGGAACTTAGGAGCACAGGTAGTCAAGCAGAAGACGCAGCTAGTGAGAAGGACAACAGTTCGAGGGACGAGGTGCTGTGGAAGAGTACACCGGTGAATGAGAAGGAAGCATGCGGTGGTTTCGAGGGACGAAAGCCGGAGCGAAAGATTGCTCGGGGAGCAAGAGACGCAGCTAGCGAGAAGGACGACACACGGTGTGTCCGAGGGACGAAGACTACGGATGAGTACGCCGGCGGACGAGAAGGAAACACGCGACAATTCTGAGGGACGAGAAGCCGGAGGGAAGCCCGCTCGAGAAGACCGGAAGTTGGGTTCAGGTGAGCCCTTTTCCGGATGACAGAGATCACCCAAGCGAGCGAAACCGGAGTTGAAGGCCCGGACCGAGGCGAAAAAAAAGTCAACCGGAGTTGACTTAGGGTCCGGGGCGCCCGGACTAGCCCGGGGCGCCCGGAACCCTTCCGGGCGCCCGGAGATTGAATTTTGACCAGATCGAGTCAAATCTCGATCTGAATGTTGAGGGATAAAATTTATCCTCCCCAGGGCGCCCGGAACCCTTCCAGGCACCCCGACCAAGGCTATAAATATAGCCTTGGTCCAGAAGCTTAAAATCAGTTCAGAAATTGTAACAACGCTTGTGCGCTTTCCACTATTTAGATTAGCTTCTTTCTTTTTGTGCTTCAACGCTGTAAGAGGCTTCTCCGCCTGAAGGAGATTGATAGTGTGCTTCATCCTTTCCTTGGATTAACAACCTCCCCGGTTGTAACCAAGTAAACAATTGTGCCTCTTTCTTTTCTGCTTTTAATTTACTGCTTTGATTATTTTACAAGTGTTAGTTTGAAAAGTCGGGAAGGGTTTTTTGTTTATTTTTTTAGGGCTATTCAACTCCCCCTTCTAGCCGGCCCAACGATCCTACAATTATGACCTAGAGCTACACCAAATGGATGTTAAAACTGTGTTTCTCAATGGAAACATTGAAGAAACTATATACATGGTGTAACCGGAGAACTTTGAGTCAGATGATTCAAAGCACCTAGTATGTAAACTAAGGAAGTCCATTTATGGTTTAAAGCAGACATCTCATCAATGGTACTGAAAGTTTGATCTAGTGGTTTCTTCATATGGTTTCAAGGAGAATCCAGTTGATCAATGTTTATACATCAAGTTTAGTGGGAGCAAGTTTATTATACTTGTTCTTTACGTGGATGATATATTGCTTGCAAGCAATGATATGAGTATGCTGCTAGAAACCAAGTCATTTCTATCCGGTGAATTTGAAATGAAACATCTTTTGTCTTAGGCATACAGATTATTCATGATTATTAAAGGTACACACTTGGACTATCACAAAAGGCCTATATAGAAAAGGTGTTCATTCGGTATGACATGCAGAATTGTGCTCCCGGTGACACTCCGGTGGTAAAAGGGTGATAAACTTAGCTTGCAACAATATCCACATCATGAACTTGAGATCAAGAAAATGCAATAATTCCCCTATACATCAGCAATAGAGAGTTTGATGTATGCTTAGGTATGCACGCGTCCGGATCTTATGTACATTGTGGGGATGTTGGGAAAATATTTGAGTAACCCTGGACCAGCGCATTGAAAAGCCGAAAAGAGCAAAGGGTTATGTGGTATTTGCAAAGAACGAAGGATTACATGCTCACTTATCGGAGATCGAGTCATCTGGAGATCATTGGATATTCAAATTCCGATTTTACTGGATACTTGGATAGCAGGAGGTCCACCTCAGGATATATCTTCATGTTGGCGGAAGGGGCTATATTATGGAAAAGAGTCAAATAGACGCTAATAGCCATTTTCACTATGGAGGCCGGCAGAGTTTATAGCCTGCTATGAAGTTTCCAACCATGGGATATGGATGTGGAATTTTATCACAAGATTATAGATTATTGGAGGCACCGACATACCATTGAGGATCAACTATAATAATAAAGTTGCAGAATTATATTCCAAGAACAACCGTAGTTCATCGAAATCTAACCACATCGACATAAAGTTTTTGGCGGTTAAAGAAAAGTTCAGAGTGGTCAAATAATGATAGAACATATAAGGACAGATTTCATGTTAGCGGATCCACTCACCAAGGGTTTGCCACCTAAGGTGTTTCAGCAACATGTGCTGAATATGGGAGTTCTTTCTTTTGATGAAGTACCCATTGTGTAGAAATCTGTATTTTGTACGATGCTCTATGTTCATAAACATATAATTTTTGCTCATTGTATATACTGCAATTTTTTTATATGTGTGCATGATTTTGACTTGCTTTGACATGTGGATGTCATATTTACTATTGCGATTTTGCATTTAGTTGTTGTAAATATGATGTGGACTCCATTTGGGGTCATAAAGTTGAATCATAATTTACCACTATAATTTAGCATAAGGTTCTGGTAAATATGATTTAGATTCGTTTGGATCACAAAGAGGACTTATTGAGAATGAGCAATTGTAGATCATATTTTGTGGCATTCTTGTACTAAACATCCATATTTGCTCTATGTCGTTAATGATATTAGTACTATGATTACTGTTGGGGTCTTGTTACAGTTATAATAACTATGACTTCTTTCATCCTGTACTAATTGATTTAATGGACGAGATTGTTTAAAGGGATATTTAACCCATAAAGTTTGGCATGTTGAGATCAACTTAGGGGTTGTGTGGTGTATAAGGAACCAAGTATAACCCAAGTTGGAGATTGTAGGATTAAGTCCACATGGGTGGACTAGATCCAATTGAGCCCACATGGGTGGACTTAATCTCCATAAGGTTGGGCTCACACTTGATTGACACACATACACCTAACTATCATTAAAATAACTAAATCCAATTAAGTGATCTAATGCTTCAAACATATAAAGAGGGTTTGAATTAAATGGATGTGAATTTAATGTGTAGATTTAATAACCCGATTCATTAACATTGATAGGTTGTTAATGAGACATGAGCTTTTATGATGGATAGTCCCCTTAGGTTGGGTCAAGTATAAAAGGGAAGAGATAAGGTTCATTAGGGCATGCTCAACCTTGTTATCCTCTTCTAGCTTCTTCTCCCCCATGAGAAGTAACGTGTTCATCGGCTGAATCCTGTGGAAGGCATCCGTTATGCTTGTAGGATACTACGATGACAAGTAAGAGGTCGTAGCATAACAATGGATTCAGGTCAGTGATTCATGAGCTATTGTCTCATTTTTTATTGTGCTTTAGAGATTGATAGAAGCTAGATCCTGTTGTAGATACATCCTTTAGTTTGTATATGATGTATTGCAATTCGAACAATAAGATCTTTTCCAAAAAATTAATGCGAAGGAAATCATATATTAGTTTGAGAGTTCTACCTTTTGCATAAACAAAAAGTTCCAATAGCAATTTTTTTTAGATGTAGATCTTAACGCGATCAAGTATTCACACCTTTATGGTATTGACATGAACACGTTTCGTCCATCTTACGAACTCACAAACTTAGAGAAGAATGACCACCTAATTAAGGTTGTGCTAGCAACTAATAAAGGGATCTCGGTCAAGGAAGAAGAAGAAAGAGAAGACAAGCAAAAACCAAGTATAATCTCAAAAATGAATAAAAAAATATCTTTTGTACTCATCAAAGGAATACCAAAGATTTTTTAGCTTTTGGTCTTCCTTTCATTAATGATCCATTAAAACTCTTTAATGGAAGGAATACAAAAATGTCTTTTTACATTTTGGTCTTCTCTTTCAATGCATGATTAATTCAAATTAATTCTCATTTTTCTTCTTTAATGAATGGATTCAATTAAGTTCAACTCAATGAGTCTAACTCGGATTAGACTCCATCCAACCCAATGAGTCTAACTCAGATTGGACTCATTAGCCCAATAAACTTAATCATCTTATAATTGACTCTTAGAATTAATACTAACAGAACTATATAATATTAAACTCGATAATCAGTCCAGTTTTATAGAAAATTTTCATTCTAAGGTAAATTGGGAAGTGCTCATAATAGATAGTCCAAAAGTCAAATATCCTATGGTTGTGCCCTCTATTTATAGGGAAAATCTATACAAATGCACTGTAACATGATTGAAGGTCTCCCTCACCAATAATAAAGGAAGTCCTCGAGGATGCTGGATAATAGGAAAACACTTAAGCCCCTAAGATTTGAATCAGTTGGTCATCCCATGATAGAATTATCAAATCAAGTAAGGATCAATTTTCGATGAAATCGAAAGAAATATCCTCTCATGTGGTGACCTGCTTAGTATCTTGATTTACCTCTACAAATGACTATGGGATTGGCTATGTGGAGCGCCCAATAAGGATGATAATTTCCTCCGAATTTGATGAAGAATTTGATATTCAACCCGAATGAAGGAGGGTACTATATATATAGTATTGATATTATGTGCAACTTCTTATATGCGTTTGTATGCGACGACGAATGTGGCACCCAACGTGGATTTTTTTTCTTTTATTTTTAAAAATCCAAAATTTTGTCATCATGTCAATTGATTTTTTCTTTTATTCTCTAAAACCTAAGGGTGCGTTTGGTTTGCACCGTTTTCATTTTCATTTTCTAGAAAACGCGCGTTTTCTGAAAAATGATGTTTGGTTTGCGTTTTTCGTTCTTGTTTTCTAAAAAAATAGCTTGCGTTTTCTAGAAAAATAGAGAATGACAAAAAATCGTTTTCTGTTTTTTAGAAAACGCGCGTTTTCCAGAAAATAAAAATGAAAACGGTGCAAATCAAACGCACCCTAACTTTTCCTCTCCTCTCCTACAACGTCATTCCCGCGACTTGTCTTCGCACTCCAATCCTTCCTCGCCTCGCCTCGGCGTTCCTTGCTCATCAATCTCCACCGTCTTTCATCGCTGTGCCGACATTGTTTGTCGAGAGCCGCCGACGCCAACTCGTCGCCACGACGCCATCCCCACCGCCGTCCCTCTCCGTGAGACCTCTCCCTATTTTTGCTATTTGCATATTAAGTTCCCCTTCTTGAATCATCCCTTAGCCATTCTCCTAAAACAATCCAAACGAAGAGTAAAGCGAAGGCTAGAGATTTTCATCACCTCTGCCACTTCTCCCTCTGTCAAAGACTGTATTCTCATCTCGTCCAACATTTGCTATCTGAGATCAAGCTCTAATTTGTCTCTCTAACTTTCTCAAATTTAAATGGTTGAAATTTGGAAATCGATGATTAGTGTGCAATAGTGCCCCATGTCACTGAACGTTTACAAAAGCTACCCTAGTAACTGATGAGGCCAAAACCATTCCTTCGACTTGGAAGAGTTAGTGATTCCTGAATAAGACTCAAACTTAAGCGCCTAAAGGATAACTAAGTTCCCAATGCTCATAGAATTTATAATGCTCATAGAATTTACCATTCAAATTCTTAATGCTTTCTTAATTTGATATTTAGCAAGAGAATGACTTTCATCCTTCCTTATGTTGATAATTTCCAATAGTTTTATTGATTTAGCACTTGTATAAATCTGTGACCGATGCTGGTGCAAGAAAATAGCAAGCTTCAAAGTTTGAATCAGTGAGATGTATATGCTTTCAGTTTGATGTTGTAAGAGTTTGTATATTTAAAGCTTATTTTTCTCAGGTAAGGATGAATCTTGTTTGTTGTTAGCTCCCAGTCTGAACGGCTGCCGGGACATTGTTTTTCCGATGCCAACTGGTCAAAAATTAATTATCCTAAGAACTTGAAGAAGCATTTCTGAGAATAATATCTACCCTTCCATTATCAGATTCTCAAGATTTGCTGAAGCAGTGCTTAAGCTTTTCCACTGAGAACATCAATGACTGCCCACAGTTGATCTTGGCATTCAAGACTTGGTTACAATGAGCAAACAGGCTGACTACGAAGGAATAAGAATGATGAAATTGTAGGTTGAGAATGTAGTGGATGCTGATATTCTGAATCATTCAAATGAAATTTATGTATGCTTGCTGTATATGATCCTTCCTCAAGAAACTAAAGAGATGTAAATACAGTACTTGTGTGTTATAACTGTCGTATGCATATGAGAATAAATGAGTAGAAGTTAGAACATGAAATGTGGGTGAAACTAAATTGATTGCCCCGATAAGATTCGAATTTAGTTCAACAAATTTTTAGTTTCAATTCATGTTTTCCCTTGAATTTGCTAATCAATTTTCAGTTATATTAATTTGGGGACTGCAAGAGTTGGCGAACGATTAAGATAGTGTAAATCAGAGTCAATATTTATCCCAAGTTGGAGTTAGAACATAAAAAACAGGTGAAACCAAACTGATTGCCACTATCAGACCTTAATTTATCTTGAATTCACTAATATATTTTCAACTAGATAAAATGATACAAATAATAGTTAACATCTTATGAAGATTCCTAGATTGGCTATTGTTCATCCCTATATTTATCTGCTGATGCTCTTTCTCTACCTCATGCAACCATGACATGGTCTCCAGTCCACCATTTCTTCCTCTTCCAGCGAGATTACTTAATCAACAGTGTCGATCGATGAGTGAGCATTAGTTCACTATCTTTTGGTTAGTGCATTTGAGTTGGTGTCATATTATGTCAACAAAGAAGGTTTAACTAAAGAATGCAGGTAATACCGAAAGCATCCCATCCGGTTCCATAGAAGTTTTTCACCAATTGTCAAGTAAATCGGAAAGTGCTCACGGTCAGCGGCCAAGAAACCCAGCTTCCCGTAATTGAATACCCCATTTGAAGGAAAAAATCCCTACAAATGCACCGTAGCTAGAGATTGAACTGTGAGTCCCTAGGTGACAACTTAATTATCCAGTTTAAGCCAATTAATCATGGATGACCGAAGTCTTATGGAAATTTCCTATTAGCCATAAGGATAAATCAGAAAGCACTCATAGCGGACAGTTTATCAATCTGACATTCTTAGGTCAATCGCCCGTTAACAATAAAAAAATCCTAAAATATATTTTTTTTAAAAAAAGGAGGATGATATAATTTCCTAAAATATTATCAACTATTATATAATAGTTTAACACAGCAATTCCAACTTCCAAGCATAGGAGTTCACATCAAAGTGGAACCAAGAGATGCGATCAAGAAGTTGGTGTCAATTTACAATCAAATTTCAAAGTCGTTGGAAGTGATCAAAGCAGTAGAGATAAATACCAACACATGAAAAAAATTCCTTCATCATTGCAACATTTAATTAAAGATACCAAAAATGATATAAAGTATATAAAAAAGTTTACATCGCCAAGATTAAACAGACGACATCAAATTCTGTTCAAATATGAAATCTGGGTTATATCTTTTCATCTACCTGCTCAAATATCTCTCCAAGCTCTAAATCTGAGACATCGTCATTTTCTCCACCTTTAGGTGCTTCAGCTTCAGATGCTCCTCTTAGGCCAATTTATAAGATTTCCACCAGTTGTATGCTCTAGTACCTCCAGCTTGGGTAAAGGAGAAATGCATGTGTCCATCTTCTCATACCTGCTATGTAATAGACCATTATTGTTAATTACAACTCAACTAGTCATTCTTCATAGTAAAGATACAGGGCACCATAAGCACAAGAGAGGCAAACATTTGATCTAAACATGTGGGAAATTAAGATGCTAGAAAATTTCAAAGTGATTATTAGTTTCATTCAAACTGATGGGTTGTATGCTTCACATAGAAAGATGTTATCTGAATGATTTGTACTTTTAATATGCAATTAAAGTGTAAGATTAACGGGAACAATTACATTTTTATTGTAATTAGCCTATGCAAAAAAAAACAAGAAAAAGCAATCCAACAAATGCACTTTAGGGATCAAATGTTCACTCAAATGTTAATGAGAGCATTCATAAGCACAAATCAAGCTAACATAAGTGTAATAGCTAAAAAATGTACTTCAGGACCACTTGACATTGCAAGATACTCCTAAGTAGGATCTCAAGCCTAACAACCATTAGTGTACCTAATATATAGCATTGCAATATTTGCTTATATAGGGTATAATTTTTGTAGCTAAATCTTTAATCAAGAAAAGTAGAACTTCAATTGAGTGATTACTTGGAATTGCACTGATTTGGTTTAAAGGCTCCAAACAGGTTCAATAGAATTTTAGATAAGCTCAATTGGTGGAATTAAGCTTGATTGACCCTAGTTGGCTTGGCAAGTTCAATTAGTGGAATTAGGGTTTTATTTACTATAGATGGCTTAATTTTGATCTATACAATGGGAAGGATGCTTTTAGTTAACTCCTCCCTTTGTCTTTTTCCTTAGCATCAATGTGAGACCAAGTGTGTGAGACGGTAACAACAACAAATGGCTAATGAGAATATAGCAAGCAAGGCATTAAAGAAGAATACCATCGTGAGTCTCATACTTGTTATTGAATCTACAAAAGTTTTATCCTAGCGTATATTGTTATAACCCACAACAATAAAAGCAATTATTAATTTCAATATCGTAATCAATCAATCACTATAATTTTATAAAATCAAACTTTGATAGTATCAGTTATAGATGCCAATTCTTCTCCATATGTATTGTCATCGCTATTATGATAATTATCTATTGTTGATTTGATAATCAAAACATCGTTATATTTATAAAATTTAATAAAAATAATTGATTTGCAAATAAAATTATGATACAAATACAGAATTAATCGACACATACCCTTGCTATAAAATTAGATAATTGCGCTTGTCATGTGACATACCTCAATGCCTACATCCACGATATAACCGGGGCTTTGAAGTTGATTTCTCATTTGATGATTTCAATCTCTTCCCACATCCTTTTGTTCTTACTAGAGAAAGATCAATAATATTAGGGGAACCATCCATGAATTTCTTCCTTTGACCTCTATTGTCCTATGTTTTACTAATATTCATCTCTTGAATTTTACTATAGATATAATTGAATTGTTCATCCAAAAATTTTGTCCCTTCATCAGTCAAAGATGTATCATCAATTAATATTGAAGCTTTATATGATAACCTTGAGTATCTTGACATCAAAACCCTTTTTGGATCATCGATGAAATTTTGCTCCCCTAAAGCATGTATTGTTCCAACTTTTGCATCTCGTGTCCATCATTTCAGGCAAATGAAACACTTGGTTGATACAAAAAAAGACTAATATATGTCTGCATGGAATGCCATCAAACTCAAATTTCTTATAGCTATAAGATATGTTGTCCTTTTGATTGTCATGTGCTCACCCTTGGTTTGGAGGAAGAACTACTTTGAAAATTCATCATATGATAAACCACTGAGTAAACTCCGATAGATGCTTGTTGCACATAATAATCATAGATCTCACTTATTTCATTTTGAAACTCCATCCATTTTTTTTTCATGTACAACTTAACCATTTGAGTTTCTTTTGGCTAGTTTGTCTTAATTCTAGGATGTTCATTATATAAATATGGTCAGCAACTAACTCATTGTGTTTTTGGTGTCTAAGTGCCCTATTATTGAAACAGATGATAAAATTCATCAATGAGTTCTTATTTTAAACATACTTCTTGAAAAATGCATGTAAACCTTCAGATCTCTAACTACTTGACATTCCAGCATAAAATATATGATTAAAATATGCTGACACCCACTTGTGTCACAATTCATACATCGAAGATAACCAATTATTTTTCTCCTAGTTAGTACACTTGATAACCTCTTTCCATGAATTCTCAAATTCATCAGGTGTGGTAAATTTCCAATGACATTTTTTATACTTTGATAATAGTCACGAAAAGTTAAAGGGTGTAATTTATTTGGAAATTTATTTAGTATATACTACAAACAATATCGATGAACTGTTTGAGGGAAAACTTGGGCATTGACTTTCGTCATAGCAGGATCTTGATAAGTGATGATAACATTTGGTGCACCTTTAGGCATAACTTTTATGAACTTGTTAAGTATCCAAACAAAAGACTCATTTTTCTCATAACTTATAAAGCTGCAACCAAAAATAATTGTTTGATGTTGATGATTAACTCTTACAAATGGTGCAAAAATCAACCCATATTTGTTGGTGTTATATATTGTATCAAATACAACTACATCACCTAATACATTGTATGCCATCCTTGATACATGATCCACTCAAAAATATCTACTAAATCTATTATCTGAATCAGTCTCATAATCAAAGAAAAAAAAATTGAATTCTTCTATTTCTCAGATGCAAATAACTCGATTAGTGTTTCGACATCGATACCCTTTTGTTCAACCTTTAGCTCTTTCTCAAAGTTTCTAATATCTCTTTCTGTGCAACCTACCAGCTCAGACCCTCCATATTGTATATCCAATAATTGCATTTGTTGGCAAGCTGACACATTGACCTTTGAAAATTATTGAGTCAATGCTTTGTTTGTTGTTGAAACATTACGGTGTGAGCATAGCAAATGCACCTTTGAAGGAGTCAAAAGTGGATGATTATGACCTTCCATGAAGTTAGTGATATACCAATTAGGTCTAGTTTATTTTTTGACAAGTGAAATCTTTGACTTACAACCAGTTCTAACTTCGTCACGTGCTCTTTCCCTTGTCCGTTGATCACCTTTTACCTGTTTATTTCATTGATCATTTGTATGTCATTCTTTAAAGCATACAAATATTTTCCACAAGTTCATTTTTCATCTTTTTTTTTACTATTATTTATCCTTGCACTAAATCCAGATTCTCGTGCACATTGGTTATAGAACGAAAATGCCTCCTCTATTGATGAGAATTCTATCTCATATTTTGGCTTTTGATCATCTATAACTTGGGAAATGTATAGCTGATCATTTCCTTCCATTGTTAGGGAATTTTAGATTTAGATGAAGTGAAGCTCTGCATATCACCATATAGCCACAAAAATATTTTAAATCAAATAGGCATAAAAAAAACAATGTTGCTATATTGTGAATGTTTGATAAGTACCATATAACAAGTGTATCATTTGGTAGAATAGTTAAAAATTGGTTAGTAATCTAATATCACTGTATTCTCATGTGGTTGTCATCGCCAAAGAGAAATGTTTACATTCAACATCAAAGAAACAAATAGAAGAGAGAGAAATTATAAATCATGAAGATTCTAGTGTATGTAGCATTAAAGAAACAAATCAAATAGGCTAACAATCACAAAACTTTTAATACTATAATGATAACTATGGACAATGGGAAGTAGAATGGATGCATTATATCTTTGTAAATAAATTCTGATAAATTCTGATTGGTTTAGAAAGTGATCATGTTATTAACATTGTGAAATAAATCATATGCTTATTTATGCTGAGATTGGACTCCACGATGGTGCTACATGGTTTTTAGTAGCTAGGTTTTCAATTTTTGAGTCAAGTTGTAATCTTGACTTCTGAACTATTTGCAGTTTCTACAAAAATGTTCTCTATGATAATTGCAAATTCATAAAGTTTGAACTTAATTATCCTTCATGCGCTTGAGTTTGAGTCTACTTCAGGAATCACAAACT
The DNA here is from genome assembly GCF_018446385.1 of Zingiber officinale. NCBI lineage: Eukaryota > Viridiplantae > Streptophyta > Magnoliopsida > Zingiberales > Zingiberaceae > Zingiber > Zingiber officinale. Next base: position 38,429,689 of record NC_055998.1, read on the forward strand.
CTTCCAAGTCTAAGGAATGACTTTGGCCTCATCAGTTACTAGGATGGATTTGTAAACGTTCAGCGACATGGGGCACTATTGCATGCTAATCATCGATTTTAAAATTTCAACTGTTTAAATTTGAGAAAGTTAGAGAGATAAAATAGAGTTGGATCTCAAATAACAAATGTTGGATGAGATGAGAATACGGTCTTTGATAGAGGGAGAAGTGGCAGACGTGATGAAAATCTCTAGCTAGCCTTCACTTTACTCTTCGTTTGGATTGTTTCAGGAGAATGGCTAAGGGATGATTCAAGAAGGGAAACTTAATATGCAAATAGCAAAAATAGGGAGGGGTCTCACGGAGAGGGACAACAATGGGGAGGGTGTCGTGGCGATGGGATGACGTTGGTGGCTCTCGACAGATGGCGGTGGCAGCGATGAAAGATGGCGGTAGGGACGGTGTAGCGGCGATGGGTCGACGTCGGCGCCTCTCGACAAACAGCGTCGACACAACGATAAAAGACGGCGGAGATCGGTGAGCGAGGAATGCTGAGGCAAGGTGAGCGAGGATTAGAGAGCGTCCTACACAATACGTTCAAAATTTCTCAAATACTCCATACGTACCACAACGTCCTCAAAATGTCCCTCGAGCTCAATTATATATGTATCCTCGTGAATATATTTCGATGACGGGCAATCAATTTTTCATGCCGCCCTCTCCTTATGGATTTCATCCTCCAAATGCAGCCATGTTCCCTTTAGACGAATCAAGAAAGGTCGGCAGCGACAAGGATCCTGCAACATCTTCTGTACCAGAGTCTTTGTTTCCGCCACATTCATCGCCTTTTGGGCTAGAAAACATTACCATTGATAAGGATACAGAGACATGCTATGACGATGATGCGAAGAAGAAGAAGATAGCTTGGTCACTAGAAGAGGACAAGGTGCTTGCAAGGTCATGGATCTCTGTAAGCACCGATCCAGTGATTGGCAATGCATAGAAGGAGGAAGCTTTTTGGAAACGTATCACAAAGGAGTACAACGGACATCGACCTACTAGTACTGTGGAGAGACAATTGAAGCAGGTAAAATTACATTTCTTTAACTTAGCTTCCAAAGGTTGGTGAGCGAGTTTAGTGGAATCTATAATAAGTGGCATAGTAACCGTGCAAGCGGTTGGAGTGACGATGACATACTAACAAAGGCACATGAAGAGTGGATGAGTAATAAAAAGAACAAGTCTTTCAAGTACGAACATGTGTGGAGAATTCTTAGAGAATGTGAGAAGTACGCTCCACAATCAAGTGACAATCGTTATGGAAAAAAGACAAGGACATCTGAATCAGGAGCATACACATCATCTTCTAATCCAAATACGAGTGTTGATGTGGAAGACTATGAAGTCCGCACTCGTCCAAATGGCCAAAAGGAATCTAAGAGGAAGGGAAAAACCAAATCTACAATATTCGAAGATCTTAAAGAAAAGATGGAGAAAACATTGGAAAAATTTACAGAGTACAATCAGCGAAAGTTAGAGACTTTGGATACTGCTAATGAAAATAAGAAATCGGAAGCCTTCCAACGTGAGTATGAAATTCTTATGAAAGATATCGTAAGAATGACGGAGGAGCAGCTTCGTATACATAGTCATGCTTGTCAAATGATTAAAAAGAAATGGGGTTTGGAGTAGACTTATATTTTTATTTTGTATGTTATTTTTTAATTGCATTATCTTATGTAATGTTATTTTAACAAATTATGTAATTTAGTTTTCATTAAATTGACTTTTAAATTATCTGTTATTGCATGACTCATGAAATTAATTATATAGTCGTTGTTTTCAAACGACTAATAAAATAATAATTAGTGTTTTATATAGCCATTATATTTTTTCCCCTTTAAATACATGCTTCAACCCCTCACTTTTATTATCAATTGTACTCATTTCTCTCTAATAATTTTATTACCTTCATTTTTTTTCATTCTCTGTTACAATATGTCTGAAGATCCAAATTACTTCAGCAACAATAGGATCAATGAACTCTTTCAAGAAGAGTTGATGGATGATACAAATCAGGAAATGATGTTGTTGATACTTGAACAACAACAAATGCTACTCGAGTTAGCTCAAAGTACTTTCAGCGGAAGACATAAAAGAAGGTATTTGGATCGAGATCGTGAAGCCGTACATGCTCGTATTGTTGATGATTACTTCACTGATGCACCGATATTTCATAGTGAAGTATTCCGGCGGTGATTTCGCATGCGAAGAGAGTTATTCCTTCGCATAGTCGAAGCTATGCAAAATCATTCCGAATATTTCCAGTTGAGGGTTGATGCAACTCGAAAAAAGGTTTGTCGCCATTTCAAAAATGTACAACTGCTATCCGTCAATTGGCGTATGGAGCCCCTACCGACCATTATGATGAGTACCTACAAGTTGCTGAAAAAACTTCCATCGAATGCTTGTTCAACTTCTGCCGATGTGTAATTGACGTATTTGGGACACGATACTTGAGAAGACCCAATGCTACTGACATTCAACGTTTGCTCGAAATGCATGAATAGAGACACGGTTTCCCTGGTATGTTAGGTAGCCTTGATTGTATGAATTGAGAATGGAAAAATTGTCCGGTTGATTGGAAAGGTCAGTTGACTCGAGGCGATCATGGAGTCTCAACAATTGTTCTTGAAGCAGTTGTATCAGCAGACTTGTGGATATGACATGCTTTTTTTGGGATCGTAGGATCGCGAAATGATATCAACTGTTGGTTGCTACTCGGAAAACCTAACGGTTCCACTGTACTAAAATTTTGTACAAATGTCTGAACCTTTTCCTAGCTACCATGTATTCTTTTAAATTAAACTTGGATCGCCAGTGGAACTTAACACGTTTGATCCTAAGTTTAATTTATTTGTTCTTTTAGGCTTAGACTTGGATCTCCTACGGAACTTAACACGTTCGATCCAAATCACCTAGGTCACGAAGACAATTAAATATCTATTTCCAAAATCGGTTTCCAGTACTGCATGGCGAGGCACATGACCTTCTTGGATATGGGAGCAACCACCACCGACTAGACAAAGCCTTTTAAGGAAATTAAATATTTAACCTTCCCATAGTAACCCTAGGTTAACCTCTAAGAACAATCAAATCATAAGGAAAAGAAAAAACAAAAGAACACAATTTCGAAAACTAATTCGAAAAACTAGAATCACATGCCTCTTGTATTTGGTATTTTTACATGGAGATAAAATTAACATGATGCGAAAAATAATATTAGTTATACCTTACTTAGTAGATAATGACCTCTTGATCTTCTACCGTATTCCTCTTCTAATCTCGGACGTTGTGTGGGCAACGATCTTCAGAGACGAGGACCACCTAGCACCTTCTTCTTCTTCCTTCAAGTTTCAGCCAAGCAAGACTTCCAAAGGATGAAGATCTTTTTCACCAACCAAGCTCCAGGGGATGCAAGCTTTCTCTCCTTCTTCTCCAAGCTAGGATCCGGCCACCACTTGATCTCCAAGAGAGAAGAGAGTTTCAGCCACAAGGATGGAGAGAAGAAAAAGGGAAAAACCGGCCACACCAAGGAAGAAAAGAGGGAGAAAAATAATAGAGGTTGTTCACCTTGAAGGCACCCAAAACCCCCTCTTTTATAATCCTTAGCTTTGGCAAATAAGGAAATTTAATTACAATAAAATTTCCTTAACTTTCCTTGACATGAATTAATTAAGAAAAATTAAATAAAATTTCCTAATTACCCATGTCATGGCCGGCCACCTCATGGAAGAACAAATAAGACAATTTTCAATCAACCGATTAAAATTCCTTATTTGTCTCCGGAATTTAAAAAAAAAAATTTCCCTTTAAAATCCCTTCATGGTTGATAAAAATAAATTTCTATAATTTTAATTTTTCAACATGTGAATAATTTACAAAGAAGAAAAATAAAATATCCTTTCAATCTACAAATAAGGAAAGAGATTTAATCTCTTTTCTTAATCTTTTGTAGAAACTTATAAAAGAGATATTTTAATTTTTAATCTCTCCAATAAATTATATCTTCCACATAAGAAAATTTTAAAATTAAAATTCTTTTCTAATTTAAAAGGGTCGGCCACCTAAGCTTGGGTTCAAGCTAGGGCCGGCCACCCATGGATCAAGGCTTGGCCGACCCTAGCTTGGTCCTCAAGCTAGCTTGGCTGGCCCCTACAACATGGGTATGAAGGTGGGTACAGGTGGGTATAGTACTCTATAAATAAGAGGCTACGATAGGGACCGAGAGGAGGAATTGGTTTTGGTCTCCCGATAAAATTAAGCATCCCGTGTTCGCCCCGAACACACAATTTAATTTTATCAATAATAATTCATTCCACTAGAGAACTATTATTGAACTACCGCACCAATCCCAAATTACATTTTTGGGCTCCTTCTTATTATGAGTGTATTAGTCTCCCTGTGTTTAAGATGTCGAATGCCCACTAATTAAGTGAGTTACTAACAACTCATTTAATTAATATCTTAGTCCAAGAGTAGTACCACTCAACCTTATCGTCATGTCGGACTAAGTCCACCTGCAGGGTTTAACATGACAATCCTTATGAGCTCCTCTTGGGGACATTATCAACCTAGATCACTAGGACACAGTTTCCTTCTATAATCAACAACACACACTATAAGTGATATCATTTCCCAACTTATCGGGCTTATTGATTTATCGAATTAAATCTCACCCATTGATAAATTAAAGAAATAAATATCAAATATATGTGTTTGTTATTATAATAGGATTAAGAGCACACACTTCCATAATAACTGAGGTCTTGTTCCTTTATAAAGTCAGTATAAAAGAAACGACCTCTGATGGTCCTACTCAATACACTCTAAGTGTACTAGTGTAATTATATAGTTAAGATAAACTAATACCTAATTACACTACGACCTTCCAATGGTTTGTTCCTTTCCATTTTGGTCGTGAGCTACTGTTTATAATTTATAAAGTACTGATAACATTATCTTCTGTATGTGACACCACATACTATGTTATCTACAATATAAATTAATTGAATAACTACAAACAAATGTAGATAATTTGACCAAATGTGATTCTTTATTCAAAATAAATATTTACAAAAGCTTAGGCTTTCAGTATACACTTTAATAATCTCCCACTTATACTAATGACTAAGCTGCCATATCTGCTGCCATACATCTGATTCTCATTCCCTCCACATGTCGATCGAAAGCTTTTGCTGGAAGGGCCTTAGTGAAAGGATCTGCCAGGTTATCTGCTTATACAATCTTGGCGATGACAACTTCTCCTCGCTTTACGATATCTCGTATCAGGTGGTACTTGCGCTCTATATGTTTACTTGCCTTATGGGCTCGTGGTTCCTTCGAGTTTGTAACTGCACCGCTATTATCACAATAAATTGTGATGATTTTGGGCAAACCAGGAATCACATCTAAGTCCATTAGAAAGTTCCTGAGCCATACTGCTTCTTTAGCTGCCTCAGAGGCTGCTACATACTCAGCTTCCATGGTTGAGTCCGAAACGCATTTCTGCTTAACACTCCTCCATGCAATGGCTCCACCTCCTAAAGTAAACACATAGTCTGATGTAGACTTACTGTTGTCCCTATCTGATTGGAAATCTGAATCCGTGTAACCCACAGGGAGCAAATCGTCTGCTTGGTAAACTAGCATATAATCTCTAGTCTTTCTTAGGTACTTTAATATATGTTTTACCGCAGTCTAATGTCCTTGTTCAGGGTTACTCTGATATCTGTTATCCATGCCTACGGTAAAACAGATATCAGGTCTCGTACACAGCATTGCATACATAAGGCTTCCTACATCCGAAGCATAAGGAACTACTTTCATGTCCTCTATCTCCTTTAATGTCTTCAGAGACATCTCTTTAGATAGAGCTACTCCATGCCTAAAAGGTAAGAATCCTTTCTTGGAATTCTGCATGCTAAAATGAGCAAGGATTGTATCTATATATGAAGCTTGGGACAGACACAACATTCTTTTCTTGCGATCCCTTATAACTTTGATCCCAAGAATGTGTGCACAATCTCCTAAGTCCTTCATATCAAATTGTTTGGACAACCATACCCTTACGTCCGATAATACTTGACATTGTTGTCAATTAACAAAATATCATCTACGTATAGTACAAGAAATACCACCACATTTCCGTTACACTTCTTGTATACACAAGACTCATCCGGACACTGAATAAATCCATATGACTGGATTACTTCATTTAACCGGATGTTCTAAGACCTTGAAGCTTGCTTCACTCCATAAATGGACCAATTGAGCTTACACACTAGATGCTCTTTGCCTTTTTCAATGAACCCTTCTGGTTGCTTCATATGGATGTTCTCTTCAAGACTTCCATTAAGGAAAGCTGTCTTGACATCCATTTGCCAAATCTCATAATCCATATGAGCAGCAATGGATAAAAGTATCCGGATAGACTTAAGCATGACTACCGGTGAAAAGGTCTCCTCATAATCGATTCCCTCTTTCTGAGTGTACCCTTTCGCAACAAGCCTAGCTTTGAAGGTTTCTACGTTCCCGTCTGTCCCTCTTTTCCTTTTGTAGATCCACTTGCATCCGACGACTTTTACACCATCAGGTGGTTCTACAAGCTCCCAGACCTTATTAGAGTACATAGACTCTATTTCAGAATTCATTGCCTTTTGCCAAGATGATGCATCTATATCTTGGAGTGCTTCGTCATATGTTCGGGGATCAGGTTCATGTTTACCCGGGATCAAGTTCGAAGACTCTCCCAAAAACATGAATCTCTCAGGTTCCCTCACAACTCTCCCACTACGACGAGGCACCGTCTGTGGTTGTGTATCATGTGTAACACGTGTTGCAGTCTCTTGTGGTACTTCATCTTGTACTGTTGGTACTAAAGTAGACGTCTCCTCTCTAAGTTCTTTTAGAACAACTTTGCTACTGGGCTTGTGATCCATTATATAGTCTTCTTCTAAAAATTGGGCATTGGTGCTAACAATGACCTTCTGGTCTTTAGGACTATAAAATAAACCACCTTTCGTTCCTCTGGAATAACCCACAAACACGCGAACTTCTGTACGAGATTCTAACTTATCAGCATCTGGTTTCAGCACATGTGCTGGACTACCCCAAATCCGAATATGTCTTAGACTGGGTTTTCGCCCATTCCACAATTCTGTGGGAGTAGAAGGTACTAAGTTCAGAATGTGCGCTGCCGTTTCCAGAGCGTATCCCCAAAACGAATTTGGTAATTCTGAATAACTCATCATCGATCTAACCATCTACATAAGAGTCCTATTCTTTCATTCTGCCACACCATTCTATTGGGGTGTACCAGGTACGGACAATTGGGATTGAATCCTGGCCTCTGATAAGTAATTTCTAAACTCTCCTAAGAGGTATTCGCCACCACGATCAGATCGTAGTGTCTTGATACTTTTACCTAGTTGTTTCTCCACATCAGCCTTGTACTCTTTGAACTTATCAAAGCACTCGGACTTGCGGCGCATTAGGTAAATGTATCCGTATCTTGAATAATCATCTATAAAAGAGATAAAAATATTCAAAACCACCTCTCGCCTGGATAGACATAGGACCACACAAATCAGAATGAACCAATTCTAACACTTCTTTGCCTCTATACCCCTTGGCCTTAAAAGGCCTCTTGGTCATTTTACCTTCCAAGCAAGATTCACAAGTTGGAAAATTTTCCAACTCTAATGAACCCACTACAAGAAAAAAGCCTAACAACAACGGTTTTTCACCGTTATCGTAGCCCATTTTGAACTGTTGTTAAAGGCCGTGTAGTTAAAAGGGGTGCCCAAAGACAACAGTTTTTAACCGTTGTCTTTGAAGGCAAAGACAACATTTTTACAACAGTGAAAAACTATTGTCTTTTCCTTCAAAGATAACAGTTTTTCACCGTTGTCTTTGAGCGTCTACCTTTAATAACAGGGTCTTCAACAACAGTTTTAAACTATCTACGACAACGGTGAAAAACCGTTGTCTTTTTTAGAAAAAAATTTAAAAAAATTAATACATAATTTTTTAATATTATAAATCATTCAAAATACTAAATTTCAAAATAAAATTTAATATACAATTTTCTAACATTCAAAAATAATATCTATAACATTCTGAAGAAATTTCATAAGCAACCAACAAAATTTCATAAGCAACCAACAAAATGATAACACTATTAAAACAAAGGTAGAACAATATAACACAAGATTTTCTACTTAGATGTCGGTGAAGAGGAGGGATTGCAGCTCCTAGTGCTCCTTAATTTGTTAAAGTCTCTTCATTTTTTTAGCTTGTCGGCATTCTTCCCAATACTCTTGAGGACACCTAAAAAGAGCAAAATGAAATTATGCAATCCTGTGCACAAGAACTATGTAATTCTAAGTGGTGGATCATGTCTGTCACAAGTTCGCCACTAATTTTTTGACCATTATGCACAGATTGTAGACAAGCATGAAAATAAGCAGAACCATAAATATAAGCGAATAAAGGATACCTTTCAATCTTCTAAATCTTCTTTTCTGGTTGGCCCGTCTCCTTTTCCTCTCTTCTTTTGTTAACTCTGCCTCTTCTTTGATGTTTCCTTTTCCATGAAAAATCTCCTCAGGGGCAAGCATAGCCGCATCTGAGACGACCAATGGAGCAACCTGCAATACCATTGTATTTCGGTGACTCGAAACTGTTTTTACCATAAACTAAAAGACAACTCCAAAAGATATTTTTACCTCTTCCATTGCTAGAGCAGGTACATTGACTTGTATAGACATGTCCTCAATAACCTACATCATAACTTATGGTCAATCAAGAAATAAATACTAAAAGGATTAAACACTTGATAAGGTTTATTGCTAACCGGCTTTGGAGCAAAATGGAAGTGAGACAGCGCATCCAACTTTAAGGAAATCTTTTTGAATAGCATTGTTGCCTGTAGGCATAAAAGAAAAAGTGTATGAGAAAAGCTGAGAAGCTACACAAGCAGCTAGATGTTATCGCAGATCAATACCATAGATCTAGTGGATCTGTATTATTAACAAATTCAGATTGCAGATATCCCAATGTCAGTTTTTTTGGCTATAAAGTAAAGTCATTATATGCATCAGTAAGAAAGACATCTATCGATAATATAATCTTCCATCAGGACTTCTGAGAAAGTTTCCCAAGCAAACAAACAGAAAGGAGGGAAAACCCAAAGAGCTTGAGAGGTTTCAATATAATTTCTCAATAGTGAGAATACAACAGTTGTAAGGAGCTTAAAGAAAATGCGTCGATGAAGACTTATAAACTGACACCTAAGACATACAAATTCTCATTCTCATCAGCCATCAATCATTAAACTATGATTACTATCCTACCAGCAGCTGAAATTAGAAATTAAAAAAAATGCAGATAATTTTGGTAAAAATAGCTACTAATTACCAGGGTTCAGTTTGAATTTTTATGACAAATTTTACCACATAGGAATAGTAAATAAGTGGACAAGTAAAATACCTCAATCTTAAGTTTATCAGAAGCAGAAAGAAGAGCTGGAGCTAGACTCGTCTTCTGCGCATATTCTTCCTAAATTACAAAAAAAAAAGGAGAGAGAGAGAGAGAGAAGTGAGCATAGTCTATGTATCACACATTAGCTGATTAATAAAAATGATTTGCATGAATGAAGCAACGAACCTCATATATCTCGGCAAGACCCTTCTTACTCTTATTTTCATCCTGTTAAAAAGTCCATTATGACATTGTTCCCACTTAGAAGTGTTCAATTTATATATCTTAATGTTGCCAAATTTAGACAGAACAAGAAAATTACCATCTCTTTGGTCTCCTTAGGGGGTTTAGATGGCAAGATAGGTGCTCTTTCAACGTCATCAAAATGACCCTGGAAGCAATCATAAACTTGAATTAGATTGTCTGATGATGGCACAAAAATAGTATCCACAATCCTGGAACTGACACTGATTGACTAGACTTAAACTGAATCTTTTATTATTAATTTAAAAATAAAGATGAACGCTAAGACTAGGTATGCACAATGACCGGTTAGCCAGATTGGATAGTTCATCTGCTAAGAAAATTACCATCAACAGAGGAAAAATACTTTTGTAAACGAAAGTCCAAGAATAAAAGGTTGTAAAGATAATTACTTAACACTTCTGTTAGATAAAAAAAATAGAAATTAATTCCATAAGTTTGCCTAAACATAATGCTAGAGCACCGAGTGATCCGGCGGTAAAAATCCGGAACCCCATAAGAAGTCAACGCTGAGGGGAGGTCAAAGGGTCCAGTGGCTCGCCGGAAAAGGGCGAGCCGACCGGACTCAGAAGAAAGGGAAATCTGGTAGTAAAAGGCACCCTGGTAGGGACCAGGGGTCCGACGCTCAAATAAAGCAGTGCGTAATAACCGAGCGGAAGGAGGTGCCGCCCGGACGGCGCAAAGAATCAAGGCCGTCCGGACGACGTCCATCGCCCGCTCGGCGGGCCAGGTACCCCAGTCAGACGGTGGGTAAAAGACGGGGACATCTTCTGACAGCCGTCAAGTCGTATGACTGTGCCATACTTCTAGTCTGACAACGGGTGGTCCTGCCGTCCCATCAAAGAACATGCTCGGACTGTGGCAGCATGGTGTCAGGTAAGCTCTCTGACAAGTGCATACCGTGGTATGGGTTGCTGACACGTACGCACCTCGGTGGGCGTGCATCAGTTCCTTCTCCGTCTTATATAAAGAGGCTATTACTTCGCCGAAGGTACGCAGAATACGAATTTGGCAGCCACTTTCTCCACCACTTACCTGACTTGAGCGTCGGAGGACCGTCGCCGGGACACCCCTCCCGGCTCGGTTTTGTTGCAGGTTCGCCGGAGCACTTGAGGATCCAGCAGAGAGCGCCGCGTGCCCAGTGTCCACTGACTCTTGATTCGGACAGGATCACCGAGAAATGCACTTCCTAGATGTTGTTAAATTGTAAAATGAGTGATTTCAGCAAATAAACCTACTCCCGACAAACTATATGTATTATCACACATTTTCAGTAAAAATCTTACAACAACTAGCACATTTAATTGCTCTGCTTGCACTATTGTACAGTCACAAAGAACATTCTTCATCAGGCTGAAATCTAACTTTAGAATATCATAATCATTTTAGTAAGGAATGAAGAGTGAAGAGCATTAGTTGATCATTAAAGACAAGTGATAACAATTTCATTCTGCTCTTTTTTATGAATGACTATGCACATTGGTGGAAAACAAGTATCTAATTCTCCTCTTTTTTTTAGGCAATTATGCAATCCTATGAACTGTAGGCATATAAAATTTTGGTTTTTCTTGTTGGCAGGAAGATGTGAAGTTGATGCATGACATGGGCCTGGATGCCTACAGATTCTCTATCTTCTGGAGCAGAGTCATTCCTAGTCGGCATTCACCTTGCAATAATTTATTTTCCTGACCAAATAGTTTAAGCATTACATGATTCTAATTGGTGCCATGTTGCAGATGGTAGAGGGCCAGTTAATCCAGAAGGGGTGCAATATTATAATAACTTGATCAATGAACTCAAGAAATATGGTACAATTAGAATAGTGGTCATACCTTAACAATTTTCAGTCACAATTTTATCAAACTGTGTTTGGCCGACAGGAATTGAACCTCATGTCACTCTTCTTCACTTTGACCTCCCCCAATCTTTGGAAGATGAATATTCTGGACTCTTGAGCCCAAAGATTGTGTACATTTCTACTACAACCCTTTCATTTGCATCTCCTCAAATAATGTCTAAGATAGTGTCCATTGTGATACAGAGAGGACTTCACTGCTTATGCTGATGTGTGCTTTAGAGAGTTTGGGGATAGAGTGAAATACTAGATCACTGTCAATGAGCCAAACATTGAACCCATCCTTGGCCATGATCTGGGATTATTTCCACCAAATCACTGCTCTTCCTCCTTGGCCTCTTCCCTTGGCCTCAATTGCAGCAAAGGGAATTCATCTGTTGAACCATATGTAGCTGGTCATAACCTTTTGCTTTCCCATGCATCAACAGTCTCCCTATACAGAAAGAAATATCAGGTTTCAGCATTAGAAATATCAGGTTTCAGAAAGAAATGTCGAGGTGGCGAGGAGGAGGCGCTGGTGAGAAGGAGGCAATAAAGATGGTTGAAAGTCGATGCGACGAGGAGGAGGCGGTGAAGATGGTTGAAAGTAGAGGCCGCGAGGAGGAGATGGCGAGGCCGAAAGTTGAGGCGACGAAGAGGGCGGTGAGGAAGGAGGCAGCTAAGAGGCTGGTGAGGAGGGAGGCGGCGAAGAGGGAGGCGGTGAAGAGGGCGGTGAGGAGGGAGGCGGCGAAGAAGGCGGCGAAGAGTAGGGTTTTGGAAAGAGACAGAAAAAAACAAGGCGTAAACAACACTTAATAGACAGAAAAATGACGAAGGAGAAAAAGTGGCGAAAGAAAAAACAATCGCATTCAACAACACTTAATAGACAACGGTTTTTAAAAACCGTTGTCGTAATCCCAAAAAAGCGCACATAGACAACAGTTTTAAAAAACTGTTGTTGTACCCTTTAAAAACCGTTGTCGTATCCCCAAAAAAACATAAATAGACAACGGTTTTTAAAAACCGTTGTCATAGGCCAAAAAAATTACTAAAAGACAACAATTTTTGTTAAAATCATTGTTAAATGGCAAAAAGACAACGGTTTGATATAAAACCGTTGTCGTTTGAGTGTTGTTGAATGACGTTTTTCTTGTAGTGACCCAAGAGTCCATCGGCTATAAGCCTTTGAATCCTACTTAAGTTAATATGACTAAGCCTTAAATGCCAAAGATATGCTTGGTTCATTTCCGAAGGTTGTTTTCTCTTATTAGTGTTAGAAGATGTGTTATAAATTTTCATATTTAGCTTTGTGGGAGAAATTGGATTTAAAGTATATAAATTGCCAACTAATGCATCAGAACATATAATAACTTTATTTCTCTTTATAACTACATTGTTATTAAAGGAAACAGAATATCCATCCAAAAACAGTTTAGAAACTGAAATTAAATTCTTTCTAAAACTAGGTACATAAAGACAATTTCTTAAAATCAATTTTCTATTTCTATCAAAAGATAAGTAGACGTCTCCCACTGCAACAGCCGCCGCCTTAGTAGCATTGCCCATGTAAACAGTTGTCTCTCCTTCATATAGTCGTCGGGTTTCCTGGAACCCCTGCAAAGAATTGCAGACATGATCAGTGGCTCCCGTATCTACACACCAGGTGCTAGTAGATAACACCGCTAAACATGTTTCGACAACCAGAGCATGAGATATACCTTTGTTGTTTTGATTCCTACGAGGACAGTCCGCCTTCCAATGCCCTGACTGCTTGCAGATGAAGCACTTGCCCTTCGGCTTCTTCACTCCAGCTTTAGATCCTGTACTCTGAGATTTATTCACCTTCTTTGCTGAGCTAACTTGTTTCTTCTTCTTCTTTCCTTTCGGTTTAGAAGTAGAACCATTTTCAGCATAGTGAATCTGAGAATTGTGATGAAACAAACCTTCTGCTGCCTGAAGTTCTTTCAGTAGTTCTGCTAATGAATATATCCTTTTATTCATATTGTAATTCAGGCGGAATTGCTCAAAACTTCTAGGTAGCGTTTGGAGGATCATATCGATCTGGGGTTCCCCATCAATTTCTCCTCCAAGGATTTGTATTTCATTTAGATAAGCCATCATCTTTAGGATATGATCCCTTACGGGAGTACCCTCTTGCATGGTGGCTGTCATTATCTTTCTCATGACTTCTTGCCTAGAGGCCCGATCCTGGTGACCAAAGAGTTCCTTGAGATTGTTCATAATATCATAAGCTGGTGGTAAATCTTGATGCTGATGTTGCAATACATTTGACATTGAAGCCAAAATATAACACCACGCTATCTCATCTGCTTTTATCCATTTCTTATGATATTCAATCTCCTCTTGGGTAGATTCACCAGTGGGTGCATCAGGGCAAGGCTCAGTCAGTACAAACTTATAGCTTTCAGCAGTAAGAACAATGTCCAGGTTCCTTTTCCAATCTATGTAGTTATGACCAGTAAGTCCGTTCTCTTTTAGTATGATGGTCAGTGGGTTGAAAGTCATCCTAAGAATCACAAATAACTTTTGGTCAGAACTCTAAATTTAGAATAATATTGATTCCTCAAACAATACTATTTTAAATTAACCAACACCTCAAAACACCGTGAATTTTGTATGCCACGATAGTGTGGACGTATACAAATTCAACATTTGTAAAAGGAGGGTTTAACCCATTAATTTTATTATCTTGTCAACCTAACTTTTTAACAAATAAAATTAATAGTTGGTTTCCTTTGGTCACACGAATAATAGTAGTGACTCCGATGGAGAGGATACTATTAGACGTGCCTAAATGTATACCATTACTTGACACTAAGTCCATTAATAAGATTGTGCCCCTTCCGATGGGGAAGATCACACGCTCTTAATTAACTTCCTATAGTCATCCAAAATGGAAGTTTGTTCTAGTGATCCACAAACAAACTCATCCGATATGGAGGAAGGCACTCAGAGCCAACGCGCAAGTTTGTTTGCATCACTTACAAACCAGTAATGGAGACCGTGGAATTTATTTAAAATCCCTCTCCCACTTAGTGATTTAAAGTGAGGAATTTTGACTATGCTAGCCTACTAAACATGTATACTATTATTGTCCTCCGTGTGTTGTCATCCCTAGCTGCTGCCATTTTGGCCACCACCACCGGGTCTAGTTGTCGCATCCATCTTGCTCCTTGTTCCGCTGCGCCTCTGGTCCTCAAAAGATTCCACGCCTTGCAAGATTCGATCCGCGACATAAATAGAATTTTACATTTTTCGATCCTATATTCCTCGAAGGAATGTACATGTATCTAGATCAAAAAATAAACTCCTAATAAAACTAAATACAGCTCCTGCTGTATTTTACAATACAATCATGCACACACAATAAATGCCCTTGACATGTCCAAGGGTCCAATCACACATATAATAACTACAAGCCATAATAGTTGGATCTTGCATCCACAAAGTTAGCACATCCTACTATTATCCTGCCTAAATTATGTATGACATGTGCATAATTAAACTAATACCAAATACACAGAGGCAAAACCCTAACTCTGATACCAATTGTTGGTTGTTACTTGGAAAACCTAACGGTTCCACTGTACAAAAATTTTGTACAAAGGTCTGAACCTTTTCCTAGCTACCATGTGTTCTTTTAAATTAAACTTGGATCGCCTGTAGAACTTAACACGTTTGATCATAAGTTTAATTTATTTGTTCTTTTAAGTTTAGACTTGGATCTCCTGCGGAACTTAACACGTTCGATCCAAATCACCTAGGTCACGAAGACAATTAAATATCCATTTCCAAAATCGGCTTCTAGTACTGCATGGCGAGGCACATGACCTTCTTGGATATGGGAGCAACCACCACCGACTAGACAAAGCCTTTTAAGGAAATTAAATATTTAACCTTCCCATAGTAACCCTAGGTTAACCTCTAAGAACAATCAAATCACAAGGAAAAGAAAAAACAAAAGAACACAATTTCGAAAACTAATTCAAAAAACTAGAATCGCATGCCTCTTGTATTTAGTATTTTTACATGGAGATAAAACTAACATGATGCGAAAAACAATATTAGTTATACCTTACTTAGTAGATAATGACCTCTTGATCTTCTACCGTATTCCTCTTCTAATCTCGGACATTGTGTGAGCAACGATCTTCCGAGACGAGGACCACCTAGCACCTTCTTCTTCTTCCTTCAAGTTTCGGCCAAGCAAGACTTCCAAAGGATGAAGATCTTTTTCACCAACCAAGCTCCAAGGGATGCAAGCTTTCTCTCCTTCTTCTCCAAGCTAGGATCCGGCCACCACTTGATCTCCAAGAGAGAAGAGAGTTTCGACCACAAGGATGGAGAGAAGAGAAAGGGAAAAACTGGCCACACCAAGGAAGAAAAGAGGGAGAAAAATAATAGAGGTTGTTCACCTTGAAGGCACCCAAAACCCCCTATTTTATAATCCTTAGCTTTGGCAAAAAAGGAAATTTAATTACAATAAAGTTTCCTTAACTTTCCTTGACATGAATTAATTAAGAAAAATTAAATAAAATTTCCTAATTATCCATGCCATGGTCGGCCACCTCATGGAAGAACAAATAAGACAATTTTCAATTAACCAATTAAAATTCCTTATTTGTCTCCGAAATTTTTAAAAAATAAAATTTCCCTTTAAAATCCCTTCATGGTTGATAAAAATAAATTTCTATAATTTTAATTTTTCAACATGTGAATAATTTACAAAGAAGAAAAATAAAATATCCTTTCAATCTACAAATAAGGAAAGAGATTTAATCTCTTTTCTTAATCTTTTGTAGAAACTTATAAAAGAGATATTTTAATTTTTAATCTCTCCAATAAATTATATCTTCCACATAAGAAAATTTTAAAATTAAAATTCTTTTCTAATTTAATAGGGCCGACCACCTAAGCTTGGGTTCAAGCTAGGGCCGACCACCCATGGATCAAGGCTTGGCCGACCCTGGCTTGGTCCTCAAGCTAGCTTGGTCGGCCCCTACAACATGGGTATGAAGGTGGGTATATGTGGGTATAGTACTCTATAAATAAGAAGCTACGATAGGGACCGAGAGGAGGAATTGGTTTTGGTCTCTTGATAAAATTAAGCATCCTGTGTTCGCCTCGAACACACAACTTAATTTTATCAATAATAATTCATTCCACTAGAGAACTATTATTGAACTACCGCATCAATCCCAAATTACATTTTTGGGATCCTTCTTATTATGAGTGTGTTAGTCTCCCTGTGTTTAAGATGTCGAATGTCCACTAATTAAGTGAGTTACTGACAATTCATTTAATTAATATCTTAGTCCAAGATTAGTACCACTCAACCTTATCGTCATGTCGGACTAAGCCCACCTGCAGGGTTTAACATGACAATCCTTATGAGCTCCTCTTGGGGACATTATCAACCTAGATCACTAGGACACAGTTTTCTTCTATAATCAACAATACACACTATAAGTGATATCATTTCCCAACTTATCGGGCTTATTGATTTATCGAACTAAATCTCACCTATTGATAAATTAAAGAAATAAATATCAAATATATGTGCTTGTTATTATATTAGGATTAAGAGCACACACTTCCATAATAACTGAGGTCTTGTTCCTTTATAAAGTCAGTATAAAAGAAACGACCTCTGATGGTTCTACTCAATACACTCTAAGTGTACTAGTGTAATTATATAGTTAAGATAAACTAATACCTAATTACACTACGACCTTCTAATGGTTTGTTCCTTTCCATTTTAACACCACATACTATGTTATCTATAATATAAATTAATTGAACAACTATAAACAAATGTAGATAATTTAACCAAATGTGATTCTTTATTCAAAATAAATGTTTACAAAAGCTTAGGCTTTCAGTATACACTCTAACAATATTAACATGCTTAACGAATCACCTTTATTCAACAATGTATTACAAGGAAATGCACCAGAGGTTAATTTTACAATATATGACACACAATATACAAAAGGATATTATCTAACAGACGAGATCTATTCGCAATGGGCTACTTTCGTCAAGAGCTTTCCCTGCCCCTGGATCCCAAGAGAAAGAAGTTCAAGGAAAGACAGGAGGCTGCAAGAAAAGATGTCGAGTGGGCATTTGGGGTGCTCCAATCTTGTTGGACAATAGTTAGAGGTCATTGTCGATTTTAGTATAAGAGTAACTTGAAGGATATCATGTTTACGTGTATAATTTTGCATAACATGATAGTTGAGGACGAGGGGGATGCAATAGGAAATTGGTTAGATGAAGATGGTAATGATCCTCCTGCATAGATAAATCAAGGTTCAACCGAAGAATTCCGAGAGTACATAAGGAAAAATTGTGAGCTACGTGATAATCTAGTGCATAATGAGCTTCGAGCCGACTTAGTTGAGCACATATGGACACACTATAGCTGCGATGAATAAAAAGTAATTTATTAATTTTGAAGCACTTAATTATCTAATGTTTTATTTCATACAATATTTTGTAATACATCATGAAACTCTAATCTTGCACCACTTCTCTTTATTACGTGATCAATAATTTTTTTTATTTATTTATATCAAATTATTATTTTTACATAAATAAATAAATGTAAAAAATTTTAAATACTAATAAAATTATAAATTAAAATTAAAATATTAATTATTATTATATATAGAGTAAATGAAATTATAAATATAGATAAGTGAAAAATAAAAATAAAAATAAATACATTGATAGTGGGGTTATAAATAGTTATTAGAGAGGTTTATGATAGTGAAAAGAGGTTTTTAAAATGAGTGGGGTTTTAAACTTTTGATATGGTAATGATGTGATGGAATATAAACTTCTTCAAGAGGTTTACACCTTGTCGGTCACATACTCGCTCGAATGCTGCGATTTACCTCCCTCGTGATGACCTTGGATCGGATACAACGGGGGTGCTGGGGGCGAGCATTTCACCTTTTTGCCACAATAAATTTAATATCCTAGGTGATATCTGTGCATGACACACATGAGTGCATAGATGTCGCCAAGGATAAAAGTACTCTATCTATATATAAAATATAAAAGATATTTTTTTCTAAAATCCACTGACTATACGTGTTGATATAACTATCCTTTAATAGGTATAAATATAGACATGAATATCTAATAGTATGAAGAATATGAAATCTTATTCGAACCTAATTTATTATCATTCCTAGCCTCCAAAGTCAGCATATGATTTTTTTTTTTTCAAATAGTAAAGCACTCAAGAGAAAAAAAAAATTAAAAAAAATCAAAACTTGAATTATAATAAAAATGAGTATTTTAAAAATCGAAATTAAATATGTATAAATTATATTTTAAATTACTCCGAGCTTGAATATTTAGATTATCAAAATAAATAAAAAATAAAAGAAATATTACGAGGGTAAACACGTAATTTAATATTGTCGAATTCTAAATATACATAAATTATAGTTTAAATTTAGCATCAGATTATCAAAATAATAAATAAAATAAAAGAAATGTTACGAGGGCAGAGAAGTAATTTAATGTTACGTTGATACAGTCTGTCGCGGGTTGTATGTAACGTAACCCTCCTGCCTGTGTCTCCAAAACATACGCGCGCGAATACGCCCTCAATCCGCTAATTAGGGTTTCTTTCTTCTGGTCCGTCGCTCCTATCTCGCCCCTTGTGGCCTCTTTCTCTCTGTCGCTCTCGGTTTTCTAGCGAGGTCTCTCTCTCTCTCTCTCCCGATTCTTACCACCGCCTTTTCCGAGAGGAGAGCAAAAAAGTTCCTATTTTGTTGTCCGTGTTCCTCTTTTCCTCTTCGAAAGATCTGCTTTTTTGTTTCTTCCTTTGTTATCTTCGTCAATGCTCTGAAAGGTGTACGATTTTTAATATTTTTTTGGCAGGCAAACACAATTCGTTGTTGATGATCGGTAGCTCTACTTAGATCTCTTGGTCATCTGATAGTGCAAGTTATTCGTTTGGTTTGTCTTCTCAATCATGCGCGCTTCATGGGCTGATGCAGTTGCGAACGCCGAGAGCTCGGCGGGCGCAGCAGATACTGCCCCTCGCCGAACTAACTCCTACGTTCCTCCTCATCTTCGTAATCGGCCGCAAGCTTCAGAGGCCCCTGTGGTCGGTAACGGCCCTTCTGCCGCTAGATTGCCTTCTGCTTATCCTCCGCAAGCATCTACAGGAAGCCGTTGGGGTGCTACTCCTTCCCGTGATTTAGGTAGGTCTGGTCTTGATGGTGGCCGTGGTGGCGGTGGTTGGAACACCAGAGGTGGAGGTTGGGACCGCAGGGAGTCGGAGGTGAACCCATTTTTCAATGAGGAAGAAAGCAGCAAAGCTATTTTTGATGTTCAGGAGAACACTGGCATCAATTTTGATGCCTACGAGGACATTCCAGTCGAGACTAGTGGTGAGAATGTGCCCCCACCCGTTAACACATTTGCAGAGATCGATTTGGGGGAGGGATTGAATCAGAACATTAAGAGGTGCAAGTATGTGAAGCCAACCCCAGTCCAGCGTCATGCAATCCCAATATCTGTTGCTGGTAGGGACCTGATGGCCTGTGCTCAGACTGGGTCTG
The DNA here is from genome assembly GCF_018446385.1 of Zingiber officinale. Taxonomy (NCBI): domain Eukaryota; kingdom Viridiplantae; phylum Streptophyta; class Magnoliopsida; order Zingiberales; family Zingiberaceae; genus Zingiber; species Zingiber officinale. The sequence goes on from NC_055998.1 coordinate 38,449,916, forward strand.
GGAAGACAGCTGCTTTCTGCTTCCCAATCATCTGTGGGATCATGAGAGGGCCACCTTCACAAAGGCAAAGAGGCTCGAGGACAGTATTTCCTGTTGCTTTGATTTTATCACCTACTCGAGAGCTCTCTATCCAAGTATGTTCACTTGAGACTAAAATCATGTTTTCCTTGGCAGTTTTTTCTTCTGATATTTCTTCCCCTAATTGATTAACTTCATATTTTCTTTAGTAATTGATGATTGTTTCTCCTAGATACATGAGGAAGCAAGAAAGTTTTCTTATCAAACAGGCGTGAGGGCTGTTGTTGCCTATGGTGGTGCTCCAATTAATCAACAGGTTCTGATTCTGTTTCCTGACTTTATTCATGTCTTTAAAATGCAAAATTTTATTGGCACAAACTTGGTAATGCTGAGGTAAATGCACCATTGATGATACCCATGGCTTATCAATTTATTGTTCAATAGATTTTGTGAAAGGCAAACTACCTTGTTATTTGAAGGGAACAATTATGTGATTTAGATTATTCATGCAGTGATAGAACTAGTTAGCACATTAAGGTCCTTTCAATTTTATAATTGGCTAGGTATAATAGGTTCCATCTCTATGAACTTTGTTGGATGCTTTTGATCAATCAGTGTTCTTGTTATATAGGTTTTATCATTAGACAGAAATTGTATGGTTATACTTAATTTCATGCCTAGCTGTTTTTTTTCCTTTAGCAGTAAATAAATCCCTATTTTTTGTGTTTTATCGATAGACGTTGCAATTGTTAAAAGTTCTATTAGTTACAATTATAGGTGCCATAGGTATAGTCCCACGGGATATAGAGTTGTTAGGTATTATGCCAAAGTTCTATGCATATTGTAAGTTTTCTTGGAATAGGAATAGCCATACAATATTTTCTCTTTCAACTGATACCAGTGCGGTATCTTTCCTAGACTTAGAGTGTTTATCTTAAGTTCCGTTAGGGAAGGCCCGAATGTCATGTGAAAGTGAGCCCTTCTTGCTCTTTACCATCAAGTCTGATTTTCCTCCATCCCCATGACTTTTTCTCTCCCTACTGGGTTTCTTTTCTTTTCTTAGTTTTTCTTTCTCTCCCTGCACCCACCACTAGCCTATCCCTGCATTGAATTGATTATCTGTCACTTATCATTGCATTGCCCTCCAAAGAAATCCTATGTTTAATAGAAACATCTATTTCCTCACTATCGAAATGCAAACCATGCTTCTCATTCATGAAATCTTATTTTCTCCAACATGACCAAAGACAATAGGACCATATTTTCTTTCGCAACCTAATCTAAAGATCAATGTTGTAAATGATAGTAGGTGGTGGTGGGGCGGTCAATGATCACCTATTGTTTCGACCGTCTAGGTGGTTGAATTTTTTTACTATTTTTTATACATAATATTATAAAGAATAATAATAATTATTATTCTTTATAATATTTACTTTTAATAAAATATATTAATTAAACATTTAATCTAAATATTTTAAAATAAAAATATTATATATATATATAATTAATGGGATAATTTTATTAGGTTTTAATTAAGTCTATTTAAAGCATCCCAATCATAGTTAGAAGTTGATTAAAATTATTAACTTAAAGTTATTTAATTAAATCCTAACTTGCAACTTATCCGTGTACTCTTTTTTGGTCGGGTGACGAGTTCGACGCTTATGGATAGTCGCCGCACTTGAACGACACATTCGAGCTTGCGCGACAAGTCCGGACTCGTCATCCGGCCAGGAGACGCGTTCAGATGCGTCGCGGTGGAGGAAAAGTGGCAGAGGAGGTAGTGGTTCCAAGTGATGGTAGTAGGTGAGTTTTTGCCTAAAGCACCGCCTCAGGCAAATGCAGTGCCGTTGATGTCTGCCTCCCACCTAAGCGGTTGTCTCAGTCGCCATTTAGAACACTGCTAAAGATTGTATTCTTTCAGACATACAGATCAGCTCGTATGCCTTGTGAACATCGATTACAATGGAAGTATCACACCAATTCTCCCCTTATGGCCTTTTCGTACTGTTAGGTTTGTGTTGGCGATTTGGCTCTCATGGCCATCTATCCTCACTGCAACAATACTAAAAAATAGAAAATGATGAAGTTTTTTGAAGCCTGACAAGATAATCACAATCTTGTAAGGTCCTTCGCCAAAGGGAAGAGGGAGATTGCTCTTGCTTTCATCCCTATTTTCTTTTCTCAAATTGAGGTACTGCTAACATCTTTCATTCATTTAGTGTGCATTGTTTTAAATAAGAGTATCTCCTTTATCTCTGTTCTCTTAAGACTTATGTCAAGTTTTACTCGGCCTCTCATCAACTTCTCCTACCTCAAAGTTGATTGAAAACTTCGTCTCCTCTTGACATTTCTCTCTCATCAAGTGTACATATTATAACTCTGATCTCACTGTTATCCTCAGCACCTTTGTTGACCTGCTTGTTGATTACAGGATTAGTCCTTGCCCTCTTCAAATATAGATTTCAAAACCTTACTTCTCTCTGACATCTAAGAACCTGGAGTAACATCAAATTTTATGCTGACATAAAATGTCTGCAAGGAAACTTAACTACCTATCTTGATGCAATGAACTAAATGAAAACAGCATGTGGCAATTTTGCAATAGATGTAGGGCTTAAATTGAACCAGGAAAAGATGAAAAGTTGAAAACTGATTGTATGCATCCTGAAATTGAATGATAATTACCAGTGGCCTAGTGGAGGAAGTCAAAGAGGAGTGAAATGGGTCCTGGGAAGAAGTATCCCCATGCATTATTGACAATTTCGACTAGAAGAGCCTGTCAAATTAGATACATTTATTTAAAAACAATCTATTAAATTAATCATTTTTAAAATTATGTTTGAGCAATCAATTTTATAAATTTAAACCTTCTCTCATTCTTTCACAAACTAATGAAATCTAAATAGGATATGCAAAACAAAACACTTGAAAATTAAATTGTTTCAGGATGTTCCTTCTAGATGTGCATCTGTGAATTTCCGTGTAAATTTTGTGATACATAGCAACTCAAATAACTTCTTGATTTCAACCATATATCTTATATAGCTAACAATAGCCTATTGTTTTAGCTTAGCTGTATTTTAAGTGAAACCCATGTACCACTTCTGTTTTTGCCCCTGGTTTATCCATGTAAGCTTCCTGGTTACTACCTTTAGTTGCAAAAGGAAATACTGCATCCTTTATTCACTAAATGTTCTTTGCCTTCATTATTGATTTTAAAATGTCTGTATTTTATGTTAATAAGAAAAATCAAGTTGCCTTTTTTATATTATCATTTCATTTTCTGGACCTTCAGAAAAATTGTTTGAACAATTTTATGCATGCACTGGCTTATCCCTGCAAGTTGTAACTACCATGCAGATGATTGTTTTCATCAGTCATTACCCAGTTCATGTTACATACTTTTTTGGCCTAATGATGGGTATACATCCTTGCATTCTTATACAATGAGATATTCTATTTCTTTGGAATTTAGAATGGTTATTCATTCCCTACCATAACTCTTGTATTACTGAACAAGGAAAAAAATTGAATCTATTATTATTCTTGTCTTGTCTACTTTCCCCCCTTGGTTACTGTCATTGATATTGTTGGAACTTTGCTCTTCTGTGCAAGGTTGCTGTTTGCTCGAATATCAAAGTACTATCAGATGAAGAATTTTTATTTGCTCATTACTCTTGCAATCCTCAATGCATTTATGCTTGTTTTGGACAAAATTTGCCAAACTAGAGTAGTGATTGGACATTATATTTTATGCTGAAATTTCATCTTTTCTTTAATGGAATACTAGCTTACAGAATATTCTTTTACCAGTTGCGGGACTTAGAGAGAGGGGTTGACATTCTTGTGGCAACTCCTGGTCGTCTTGTAGATTTGCTTGAGAGGGCTAAAGTGTCATTACAAAATATTAGATATTTAGCACTGGATGAAGCTGATAGAATGCTTGATATGGGTTTTGAGCCACAAATTAGGAGAATTGTGGAGCAAATGGATATGCCTCCACCAGGTCAAAGGCAGACAATGCTGTTTAGTGCTACATTTCCAAAGGCGATACAGGTTGGTTCTACATCTTAAACAGTGTATTATTTAGTGTTTTATTTCATTTCTTTCAAAATTACTTTATGTAGCTCTTCTCTTAATTGTTTTTAGTCAAATGACATGCTAAAAGTCTTCTTCCCCTTTGAAGTTGTGCAAAATAAAACAATAACATAAAGTTGCATGCAATTTCTAACTGATACTTCTTTTGCAATATGCATGCCTTTTATTTTGCTACGTAATTGGTGTTTTAATTATTGTTCTATTTGGTTTAATATTTCTTGATTAGATGCCTCATATGCATCACAATACAATTTTTATAAATTAGAGCAGTCATTGTCCTAATTATGATTGGACAAGGTAGTGTTTAGTTGTCTGATACCATGGTCAATTAAGAGCTGAACTTGATAGATTTGAACAAATTTTGTTCTTACTAATCAGAATCTCAATGATCCTGGGACATTTGCTTATGATTTTTAAGTCATGTTTGTGTTTTTTTAGTTGTTGCAGTCTTGATTTGAATTTCAAGGCGAACAATGTGGGTTCAAATATGTAAGACTGATATGCTTCATGCATATCATCTTTGTTTACTAATCATGACTTCTTATTGGCTGTTCCATGCAATTTCTTTTTTCAATTTGATACCAGATTTTCTTTGCATAACCACTTTTTGTATTGTGTATACAAATGACATGTTAATTATTCTTATATGCAGAGATTGGCCTCTGACTTTCTTTACAATTACATCTTTCTCGCTGTTGGAAGGGTTGGCTCTAGTACTGATTTAATTGTTCAGAGAGTTGAATTTGTTCCAGATTCTGACAAAAGAAGTTACCTTATGGACCTTGTCCATGCCGAAAAAACTAATGAGACCCATGGGAAGGTACACCCCTGTTTATTTATTTTTGAGTCTTCTGCCCTCCTTTATGCATATTGCTTTCTAAACTTAACTAAGAGATATAACTAATGAAATTTTCACTCTTGTCATGTGAATGAATTTTTTGTAGGACATAAACAGGAATTCTTTTCATTATGAGAATAACTGATAACTGATAGAATTGCTTCCTGCCTGCAGCAAGCTTTGACTTTAGTCTTTGTGGAAACAAAGAAAGGAGCTGATTCACTGGAACATTGGTTGTGTATGAATGGGTTTCCAGCAACCACCATTCATGGGGATAGAACGCAGCAGGTGATTTACCTATATTTTTTGTTTTAGCCTTTTTTTACTTGGATCAGTTCTCCTCTAATCTGGTTATTCTAACCAATAAAAAGTGTTCTAGCCTAGTGTACTTATGAAAAGAATCATTCTAATTTGTAGATGAAAGTTGAGATCAGTTTTGGTTTTAGGTGTTTTCATTAAGGATACATATTTGTGCCCAAAGCTGTCATTTATCGAATATTTTGTAGTAGTTGTTTCTTGTGTGTATTACAGTATAAAGCCACTACTGGTAGAGGTCAGACATATTTATCGTGTAGTTAAGATTCCTTAATATGGTTGAAAGAGTCTATCCATAGTATGTACTATTGAATTCAAACTACTATGCCAGCATTGAACATCTCCAAAATCCAAAAAGAAGTAAAAGAAAAAGTGCCTGCTAAACATGGTAATGTGCTCTTTTGTCAGTAGGTACATGCAGGCACCTCCATCTTATGTTAATCAAAGCCATACTGATGTTTGACATGTCTTGAACTAACTGTTTTGAAACTAGTCTAAGCCTATTTTGATTGCATGTTTGGTGAGTTTGGTCAGATGTGAATTGCTGGTGGCTTTTATATTTCCGCTTAAAAAACTTTTCATGTTCTTTTTGTTAGGAAGATTGGATAAATATCATAATTCAACTGTTAGATATAGTGGAAAGTATCGGTGTTAGTTTATTTGAGTTGCTGCAGGATTGAAATTCTTCAGGTGGTTTGTTCTGAAGTTACTAAAAATAAATTGTTTCCTATATGATGGTAGTGGTGTTAAATTATGCCCTGACGAATTGATTGAGGTAACTAGGGTGGTGGATGGAGATTGACAGCTGCCTATTGAATTATGGTTGATACTTACCTGTAATATTTAATAAACTAACATTACTAATTTAGGTCTAACAAAAAAGGAGATGGAACCAGTTAGTTAGTTGTCATGAACTATTTTTTCTTACTAATCTAAACTAGGGACCGGTTCTAGCATTCAATTGGGCACTATTATGTTTTACACAGTTCAGTTCATACATGATATTAAGTTTGATTGATGTTGAGATATCAAATCACTCTGGCAGTAGGGTGATCTTTCAGTTTCATATTGTTTCTTCCTTACCACTAGAATGATTATTCTACCTCTTCATCTCGCAACTGCATTTATGACGATGGATCAGCATCCTTTACTGATTAAAATCAATCATTCCTTTTTGTATATGATTTAATTTCATTGATTTAGTTTTGCCACCTACAGCAAGCAGATGGAATTACGAATATATATGCAGGCCCATGTGTTGATTAAGGATTTGAGTTTGCTTGGTTAAATGTTTCTTATATGTGAATGTGTAGAGAAATATGGCAGCTACTAATAGTTGGTTTGATGCTATGATGTTACTTGATGTTTTTAAGCTCATCCACTTTAGTGTGTAAGCTGGTATGAACCTCTGACGTGATATAAATCCACCACCCCAGGGGCAACTTGTATGAACCTCTAGCTATATAGGGATGTTGCTTTCTTTTCTATTGAATTGTGGTTCACTTTCTTGCTTTGGATGGGTTGGACATCGAGTGATTCGTGTCATTTTATTCCTTGCGGTTTGCTTTGTTTGCATGACATGTTTTATAGCTCAAGCAATCTCAGATGCCTTTTCAATCAAAATTATAACCCATCTATAATAGAAAATACAAGCAATGGTCATTACATGAACAACACAAACACGTCCCCACATTTAATGTGTTAAATTTATAGAGAAAATTGATTGAAATTTAATTGTATCTGTTTAATTATTCATTGCTTTATGCATAATTGCATTCACATATAAAGGGAATAACTTTTTTTGACCTTGAAAAGACCATTTAATCCATTCTAACATGGCTGGACTCAAGATATTGCATAGTTACCAGCCACAATTGTTTATGATAATGTCTGGCAATTTACAAGTTTGAGTGCTAAATTTTTTCATTTTACCATTGAGATCTGTGTCCTACTGCATCCCTTATTATATTTTTACATCAACCCTTCAGTTAGTATTGCTTTTTAAAAAATTATTCCAATGTAAATTGAGAGACATTGGAATAATGCCTGATAATGTCTGATCAATGGATCAGACAGTTCCCAACAACAAACAAAGCATGGTGCATCTATGAGGATGTTACTTTTATTTATTTTGTCTTTCGCTTACTCATCTTACGCACTTTCTTTTTTATAGGATTTATGTATCCTGTTCCTTCAACTTCTAACATCTTATTCATGTGCTCTCATAGGAAAGGGAGCAAGCCTTGAGATCCTTCAAGAGTGGTGTGACTCCTATCTTAGTCGCAACAGATGTCGCTGCTCGTGGGCTTGATATCCCCCACGTGGCACATGTTATCAATTTTGACCTCCCTAATGATATTGACGACTATGTGCACCGCATTGGAAGAACTGGGAGAGCAGGAAAGACAGGTTTGGCCACTGCTTTTTTCAACGAGAGCAACATTTCCCTGGCCAAGTCATTGTCAGAGCTTATGCAGGAAGCTAAACAGGAGGTGCCAGAATGGCTTGCTCGATATGCATTAGCTCGTCCCTATGGCAGCGGGGGCGGTAGAAGCCGCCGAGGTGGTGGACCTCGATTTGGTGGCCGTGACTTCCGCAGAGATTCCAATTATAATAGGGGTGGGGGAGGCAGTGATCATGGTGGGTATGGAGGTGGTGGTGCCTATGGCTCATCTTCTGGACAAGGAGGTGGGCATAGCGGAGCAGGTTTTGCTAGTGCTTGGGATTAGCAACTCCTCCATTCAACTGAACAAATTGGACTCGAAACTTTCTCAGGAATAGAATTTTGCTGGCACGCTTAGACAAAATTAATAGTAATAGTCTGTTTTCATCCCTCTTTCTCATTTTGTAACCACTTTAGTTCTCTGAGGTTTGAATATTCACTCAAATATTTCTCGATGGATTGGCGGTGTCCACAAACTCTTGGGTCTCTTGTCGGGTATACTTACTTTAGGTTTCATCTTCACCTGTTTGTATTCTGTCATGCTGTTTTTGCCTGTTATGTTTATTCTACTTCCGGTGTAAATGTGTAAAAATGTTCAGATAGGTTTCGAGGGAATCAGGGAGCACCGGAGGATTTCCAAATCAGCCAAGTGAAGCCTTTCATGTCATTTTTCACATTTACACTTGCTTCTTTGTTAGTTTTGAGCGACAAATATACTTATGAATGAGATGATTTATCGATATATATTGGAATGATCGATTGCCATTGATTGCATTGATGGTTTTGTTGATATATTCAGTCAGATAAATGTTAGTTTTGAAGGACTGTGCATGGATGGTTAAGGAACTCTAGTGAACACTTGGAGCATCATCAACGCAATTGTGGTTTGCTATTTGACATTTTAACTATTAAAACATTGATAAAATATTGTTTTGATCAATTTTTTTTAATATTTTTTAATGGGTTAAAACGATAATAGTGCGCTCATAACACTTGTTTTGTTTTATTTTATTTATTTATTTATTTTGACTGATAAAATATTATTAAATACTATTAAAGCTTGTAATATTGAAAATTGGATCGAGTTTTTACTTATTATTATTATTTTTCATTAAAAGGTTATTGAATTTTTTAAAAAAGAAATTTAGAAATTGATATTACAAGATAATTTAAGAATGAAATAAAGTTTTTGGTAAATTTAAATTTATAATGGGCACTCACTTTCTCTCGCTCATATAGGTGTAAATTGGGTGGACCATCTCTTATATGATGATCAACTTAATTTGAGTTGTCCTCGATCTAATTTGGGTCGTGGAGCTTGATTTCCCTAGCTGCTTAGTCTGCTCACTGGCCATATACTTAATAGTCCCCTACGATCATAGCTAAGCACTCCGCGTGGGCTAATTTGATTTCTTTTAATTAAATTAAAAGAAACTTAATTAAATACCGCGTCAGCACTCCGCGTGGGCACCTCACATGAGGCACCTGTAAGATCATCCGAGGTATCAATTTTTATTTATTTATTTTTTTAACTCCTGGCTGTGTTAATATGATTTTATTTTTAAAATTTAAAGGTTAAATTATAATATTAAATATAAAAAACAATTTAAATTAATTTATTTTTGAATGTGCACGGATGCCTAATTTTAATGTTCTGCACACTTTAACCCTGTATATTCTGTGCCAGTATAGAGATTTAGTCAATGGACCTATCAAAAATTGACTAAGGATGCTGGAAAATAATTTGATCATTTAGGATAAATAAAGCAAGTACGGTTAAAATTTCGGTACTGGAGACTTGGTCCAGGGGACCCACCGCATTCAGGTGGGTTTAATTAAATGATGAGGGAAGTGGACCCCTGAAGGCGGGGCCACAAATTAATACGATATGATATGTCGCCAACGTTAAGGGAGAAATTTCATTTACCCTCCCGCATTATTTACAGAATTTTTATTTCGCCTTTGTAGTTCAAAATATGGCATTTGTAATGGAATATGTCATCGCAAATTCACAATCTATTTAAACTTTTTTTTAATAAAAAAAAGCACAAATATCATCTGCAACAACCAGTATAGTGTTAGGATCATACCAAAAATATATATATATATATATATATATATATATACCGTACTAACAAAAATAATGTATGAATTAATCTTAGCTACACAGAAGTTAAGTTACATCCTTATTTCCTTTTGTATTTAATCATGGTACTTACCAATAATACTTTGGATCAAGTGCTTGTCAATCCAGAAGTTTTCAGGAGATTAATTAAGTATACCATGGAACTCAGCGAGTATGTCCCATGGAACTCAATGAATATGACATACAATATCGAACATCCATTAAGGCCTACCCTTGACAAATTTTATCATCGAGATACAAAACCTTGAGCCTGATGAAACTTGGAAAATATATGTGGATGAGTCATCTACTTGACAGAGTAGCGGAATAGATATTCTTCTAATATCACCTGTCATCTAGAAAAGACAGAATGTAGATATCTGTTCGACTTAATTATTGGGCCACTAATAATGAAGTAGAGTATGAAGCATTGATAGTTAGCCTGTAGACTGTTCGGCACGTAGATGCCGCTTGAGTTTTAATTTATTCCGACTCTCAATTAGCCGCATAGCAGTTATCAGGCAACTTCAAAATTAATAATGAGCGACTCAAGCTTTATAGAAGCCTTCAAAAAATTTAGAGCTGAGTTTCAGGAGGTAATTATTCAGAAGGTTTCCCGATCAAAAAATCAAACGACAAATGACCTGGCCAAGTTAGCTTTTGCCATAGTTCCCTAGATCATAGACAGGCCGGTGGAACAAATACTACTAGTAGCTTGCATTGAAAGATAGGCCGACCTTGAGTGTAGAATGATTGGAGAACACCCATCATTTTATTTTTGCAGTAAGACATTTTACCAATAGATGGAGAGCAGACACGTATGATTAAGAAAAGAGCTTGTCGGTTTACTATGATTGGAGACCATCTTTATAAGTAAGCTTCTTATGTCTTCTACTCAAATGCATCGGGTCGGACGACGTGCAATATATTTTATAGGAAGTAAATCAGGGCTCGTGTGGAAGTCATGCGAACGACTGATCTTTTGCTCGAAAAATTTTATTGGCCGGGATATACTTAGTTGACAACATGATCAGAGAATCCTAATAACCCGTCAGAATAACAACTGTGTTGAGAATATTCTTCTAGAAACTTCTCCAGGGACCATTGTGTCTCCAATGAGTAGACCATTTATAATAGTATATTCCTTTATCAACGTTAACAATAATAAAAGTTATAAATGACATAAAAGATATACATGTGGATAAAGGGAAGATTCTTCATATAATTATTGCATATTGATCAGGTTGTATACTTCTCTTTATCTAACAAAGTCTGACACATTTTGCCACCTCATAATTGTGGAGGATATGTGAGGTGGTATATAAAGAGGAAATCCTCTTTGGAGTGGGGATAAGTTCCCCGAACATCTAAACTCTATTCTTGTATGTACATTCTTCATTATTCTTTCTTTACTTGTCTAAATTTATACTGACTTGAATATCAAAGGACCTGATAAAAGTCCTTTGTAATTTTTAGATACTAACATTTATTAACTCAAGTACATATACATAGAATCAAAGGAACGCCTTTTGTAATTTTTAGATACTAACATTTATTAACTCAAGTACATATACATAGAATCAAAGGAACGCCTTTTTTTTATAGAGAAAATCTTCTACGAATCGATCATCAAGCCATCGTATCCGGTACGTCAATCGTCTACTTGCTGGCTAGTCATATATTTGGATTCTGTGACATAATAAATCCTGCCAAATATCTCCGTGGACAACCCAGTAAGCTGACGTGGCAAAAGAGCCAATTAGATGCTCTAGCAGTCAAGGATGGTACAACAACCGACGATTGTAGGCCGGACCTATCAATGATTAAAAGTTTTTATTTAATTACTATATTTTTATTAATAATTAATAAAATCATGAATCTACTGATATTATATTATTGGTAGTTGATATTAATAAGCTATTTTAAAAAAGTAAATACTAAATTTTAAAATATTGAAAATAAAATATTTCAATTTTAATATAATAAAACAAAAATATATAAAATTTAAATTTAATTATACGAACATAGTAAAATAATTATTAAAATAAAATATAATAAGTTATTTGTAGTTCTTTAAAATATTTAAGATCAGTTTTTTAAAAACAGAGAATTAATAGATATGTTTTATATAATAGGGTAATTGAAATAGAAGGGAATAAAAAAAAAAATTAAGGTAGATACATGAAAATATGAAAATGGATAAATAAGAGAAATGAGAATATTTTTTATATTAGGAGAGATAAAATAAAATAAATTTTATTTAAATATACATACTACTATAATAATGAGCCTTATCTAATGAGATTAAAATTTAACTTATTGTTGACTTGTTGTAGCTCCGTCCATGATGAATTATATCATCATGATGGGTCTCAAATCTGGATAAAAAGGAAGGGTTATGTTAAGTTACTAGTCAACATTAAACTATGATAAATGTTCAATGAATAAATTTATTAAATTATTATATTAACATTAGGTTGTTCTCCGGAAGAAATACGTTGCAGGTTAAACTGTAATGTCTCAGCAATGACTGCTACATTTCTCGAACTTGGGTATAATGTTAAATATATAAGATTTTACGTTGCAAGGTCTGATTGTAACGTATCGGTAAGGACTGCTACATTTTCCTGAGAACTTGAGTTAGTGTTAAATAGATAAGAGTTCTTACATCATAGGTTAAATAAGAACAAGTATAATAGGAAAACTAATAATATGAGATTTGAAACATATAAACCCACATTGGTAAATAATGAAGATAGCAGATACAATGATTAGGAGAAAAATTAGTATTTTATATGTACAAGAGATAAAATCGATAGACGAGAGGGCAAATATTATAGAGAACTCAAGTTTTAAGTTATGATACACAAGAAAGAGCAAAACAAGAAATAAAGTGAGTATTTTTGTAAATAGTTCATTAAAGGATGAAATTATAAGAGTAGTTAGAAAGGAAAATAGAATTATAGCTCTCAAGATAGTAGTAACGAAAGAAACTATGAATGTAATTATCATATATGTACCTCAAGTAGGATTAGATGAAGATACCAAGTTAAGATTTTGGGATAACTTAGATAAAATATTATAAAATATTTCACCAAATAAAATAATTTTATTTAATAGGAGGTTATCTAAATGAGCATATCAGAATGAAAAATGAGGAATATGAGAGGATGCATGGATGTTATAAGTTTAGAATAAGAAAAGAAGAAGGGAAAACTATATTAGATTTTGTGATAGTATATAATCTTATATTTGCTAATATATTTTTTTTAAAAAAGAGAAGAACACTTATCACGTTTAAAAGTAAAAATAATAAATCATAAGTTGACTTTCTTATGATTAGTAAGAGAGATAGAAAGATTTGTAAAAATTATAAGGTTATCCCTGGAGAAAACTTAACTACTCAACATAGGTTAGTAGGGTTAGATATATACTTTAATCATAATATTAATAGAAGAAAAACATTCACGACTTCTAGAATTAAGTGATAAAAGTTAAAAGATGAGAAGTAAAATATATTTAAGGAGAAGATAGGAGTACAAGCATTATGTAGAATATATATGGTGACATAATACGACATGAGATAATATAGTCACTACAACAAAAAAGTTCATAAACAACTAATTTTATTTGTTGTTGTTGGATCGAAAAGCGCTAAGGGCGGGAGGGGGGGGGGGGGGGAATAACACTCGTAGCTTTCACTTTTCGTATTTGAAACGATCGAGTAAAATGCAGCGAAAATTTAAATAAAACACACAGAGAATATGCCAAGATTTACTTGGTTCGAAGCCTAGGACGACTCCTACTCCAAGGCCCATGCTCGTTGAGCATTATTTTGGGCAACAACTATAATTTTAGAAAAATAGTACAATCAGGTATTACAATTTAATTGCACTAAAAATTATACCGACAACAAGAATTTGAAATTCGTAGCTTCAGGTCATCGGGGTTGTGTTATGGCTCAGCCGGAACTTCTTGTTAGCAGTAAACAGTTATATGATCGCTTAGAACTTGATTAATTTAGTTTCTGGTCGAGGCCTCTTGATAAAGGTCATTGAGGGTGCCTCCAAGACCCTTGAGGGCGCCTCCATCACCGGCAAACTCGCAGCGAGGATAGCTTTGACTCCTTCGCAGTCTATCCTCTCGAAGGCGCCTCCATCTCCCTTGAGGGTGCCTCCAATGCCGTCCGAGGCGCCTCAACACTCCTTGAGGACGCCTCCAGCTTTGCTGCGCGCACTCCTTCTGCCTTGCACCCGAGGCACCTCCAAACTCCATGGAGGGTGCCTCAGGTACTGTTCATCCGAGGTAAAACTTGCTCCTTTGTCCCTGCAAGATATGTTAGTCCCAAAAATATCCTGCAACACAAAGTTAGCACATAATAATGAATATAAAAAGATATTTGACAGTCACCGGACTGTCCGGTTCTGACTTCGAATTTCCGACCAGAAATCCTAGGTTGAACCGACGCCTACTGTTCCCTTAGCAGGGAACGCGTCCTCACCTACTCCACTCAGGAGAGTATACTTGTTGCCAGTTCGGTCCTCTAGATCGACTGGATTTTTGCTCAGTGCCTGAGTCTTCAGGTCTTTCCGCTGGACGTCCGCTCCACGACCCGCCCAGACTTTCACCTGGTTCGCGATACCAGGACTTTTCACCTAGGGTCCCCGACTCTAAGACTTTTGCCCGAAGACCTCAACCCGCCAAGGCTTTCCGCCTAGGGTTACCACCCCCTAGGGTTTTCCTACCTGCCTAACCACAACTAGGACTTTTGCCTAAGATACCTTAGGACTTTTCTTGCAAACTCATTCACACATGTTAGATAACAAGACAACTTAATTTCGAACCCTTTGACATAATCAAAACATAGGTTCGATTGTCGAATGCTTCCCATCCCAACAATCTCCCCCTTTTTGATTATGACAACACAGTTCAAAGTTAAGTAAAAATATAACAATAAATAAGAAATTTAGACATGAGCATGAATGTAAAAATTTATAAAACTTATGCTCCTCCTTATGTTGAAATTCTTAATTTACTTAATTTCTAAAAAATTCTTAATTTACTTCTTATTAACTTTGACTTTTCTCTCCCCCTTTGATATAAATAAAAAAGAATAGGTAGAGAGAAAAAATAGAAAAATATTCTATGTAATTCTAAGCTCCCCCTGAAGAGTAGCATTTAGCTGAATTTAGTTTTAAAAATGCTTAGCTACTTTATAAATGCTTTGAAAAAATATTTAACTTTTTCAACAAAAACTTAGATAAACATAAGTTTTGTATCTTTTTCAAAAAAATAAACTTAGCTAAATTTTCATCTTTAAAATGGTTGTGTTGATAAAACATTGCTAAATAGCTAAGTTTAGAAAACATTTTAATTTAATATTTAGTTTTGAAAATTACTGAGCTAAAAACTTAGCTGAAAGGGAGTTTAATAAACATTAGGGTTTGAAAGAAAAATTTCTTGCAAAAATACTTAGGGTGTGTTTGGTTTGCATGCTTTCCATTTTCTGGAAAACACGTGTTTTCTAGAAAACAGAAAATGACTTTTTGTCATTCTCTATTTTTCTAGAAAATGCTAGCTATTTTTTTAGAAAACAGACATGAAAAATGCAAACCAAATACTATTTTTCAAAAACGTGCGTTTTTTTTTCAAAAAATAAAAATGAAAAACACACAAACCAAACGCACCCTTAGCTTTTTCAACAAAAACTTATCCTTTTTTTTTTAAAAAAAAACTTAGTTAAAATTTTACTTTGAAAACACTTTTATTAAAGACTTAGCTAAACTTTTGAAAATAATCATTTTGTCAAGTATTTAGCCTTAAAAAGACTTAGCTTTACAAAGACTTTGAGAATTTTAACACTTAGCTTCAAACGTAAAACACTTAGCTTCAAGTAAAGGTTTTGAAAAAGTACTTAACTTAAAACAGATTTTGATAAAAGCTTTAGCTAAAGAAACAAATTTAATAGAATCTTAGATTTAAAGTTAAAAACTTAACTAAAAAATATTTTCTTGAAAAACTACTTAATTAAGTAAGTGATTTGAAAAATACTTGAGCAAATACTTAGTTTTTGTAGATAATTTATTTTTCATTTTAAAAATAAATTGATTTTTTAGAAATATAAAAAAAAATTTAAGAAAAACTTAGCTCGACTTCCTTCACTTCCCCTTGATTAATGCCTTAATAAATTCTTAGGGTCCTAGAGTCCAAGCATGTAAATTAATAAAAACTTAGTAATTGTTACATATGATTTTCCTAAATTTTCATATCATCCATTCTAGGTTATCAAGCATGTTCAGCTTATGAGTGAGTGTGAGACGGAATTAACTTTATTTAGTTTTTATCAATATTTGAAATTGAGGTAAGTTTGAAAATTTAGTGAGTTTGAATTTCAAATGAGTAAACATTTAAAATTTTGAATATTTTGAAACTATAATTAATTCAATTTTAAATCATAATTTGAAAATATGATTTGAGAACTAATTAAGATTTTAAAAATTAATTATCATTAAGATTTTGAATTAACTATAATTTGAAATTAATTATTATATGATTTGAAAATTAAAAATTTAATAATTAATGATTTGAAAAATTCTAATTTTGTAGATAATGAGTTTGAATTTTGGAATCATTATGATTTGAAAATTATAATTTTGTAGATAATGATTTTGAAAATACTTATGATTTCGAAATTAAGATTAAAATTAATTAAGTTAAATTTATTAAATTGATTGAATTGAATTAAGGTTGATTAATTAGATTAAATTAAATTAGGTTGATTAAATTCGACTAAGTTCATTCTATTCCTAGGTCCGTCTCACCCGATTCTAAGTTGTCAATCAGGGAATCTTATGTATTTTTGTGAGATGGTTATGTTTAATTTATATTATGTCTAAGGATTAATTTACATTTGAGTTAGACTCAGGTTTTCTAATTAGTCAATTAAATACACATTTCAAGGATCAGCTCCTAGGTTGTGGCGAGGCACTAGACCTTCTTGGGTATGAAATCATCCACCACTTCTAGACAGGGCCTTTCAAAGAAATCATATATTTAATTTTCCTTTTGAAACCCCTAGGTTTAACTAATCAAGTGTAAATTACGCCTAGGTCCTTAATCTATTTTAATCTAAGCATGCATATTATAAAGAAAAGAAAATAACAATCATCAAACAATTCTGTTTATTTATTAAGATAGTTTTTCTATTGGCTCCCCCTGAATCATAGCCTTGATACGGTCTATCAAGGTAATGGACTTGATCCTTAGGGACCCAATATTTACCAAGTCTAACTTGATTGACCAAGTTGGACTTAGGTACCCATGCTTGGACTACCTTTCTATTTGGTTTGTTAACAAGTGACAGATATGAACGGTATTTTCTTTTTGCTCTAAATCCTAGTCGAGATCGATTGTATACGACCTTTTGTTTTCCAAGAATTAAGTCAAGATTCTTGGAACCCTGTGTAAACCGTTCCAATGCAATCTTCAAATCCTTGACTTGAGTTTTCAGACTGGAATTCTCTTCCTCAAGCTTTTGAACTTGAGTTGAGGTTCCTGTCTGAATCGGATCAGTCAAGGATTCAGAGATAGCCACTTATTTAAGAGCTGTTACCTCCTTTAGAAGTGATTTGATCCGAATATTAGATTTTGCTAATTTATGCATCAGATAATTAACTAAGTTATATAACTGAGAAGTACTTACAGAGGGGTTAGGCCCTTCGGAAATGTATACGGATCCGTGACTTCACTTGGACTCGGTTTATGATTCACTCTCAGTTTCGGACTCGAACTCAGACTCAGTTTCCACAATATTTGCTTGTACCAGTAGAGCGAGTAAGCTTGCTTGTTCTTCTTCGTCGGATTCGGATTCGTCTGATGACTCGGACCATGTTGCCTTCAACACCTTCTTCTTTCTAGCATCCTTTGTCTTGCTTGTACCTGCAACCAATGTAACACCTTTCTCGGCCGGAGTAGTATTAGTCTGTTCAAATAATTCGTTTATTAAATCATGCTTACTTATTTTCGTATTGGAAGTACCTTCGTGTAGCTCAATCAGCTTCTGCCACAATTCTTTTGCACTTGAGAAGGGGCTGACGCGGTTCAGCTCCTCCTTGGTTAGGCCGCACTGAAGTGTATACGTTGCTTTGGCGTTTGCTTCTACCTTCTTTATCAGAGTTGCATCCCAGTTCTCGCACGAAATCGATTTGTCGGTGTCGTCAGTTGGAAGTTCAATACTGGTTTTGACGATCATCCATACTTCGAAATGAATCTAAAGGTACGACTCCATTAGGCCTTTCCAGTAGCCGAAGTCATCTCCGGTGAAGAGCGGTGGGCGGACGGTGCTATAGCCTTATCGAAGAGTCATTTTAGAAAGACAATCTCGCACACAAAAAAAATAAGAAACTTTGTTCCAAGACTTGGTCTTGGATTAGCAGTGCGGGATTAAGAGAAAACTAACAATTCACTAATTTCGAAAAAAATAATAAAATATTAAAAAGTATAAAAAATATTATTACAAATTTTTGAAAATGCGATATTTCGCTAATACCGACCGATGATGAAAAGATGAAATTGAATTTTTTAAAAATAGTTTTGGAGGGAAAAAACGAAAGGCGTAAGGTTTTATTTTTTTTTTTAACAAAAACGATATCTAATTTTTTTTTTCAAAAAGGAACCCCCTGCTCGATTGATGGTTTCACCAATTTAGAGCGGTCTGGCTCTGATACCAATTGTTGGATCGAAAAGCGCTAGGGAGGGGGGGGGGGAGAATAGTGCTCGTGACTTTCACTTTTCGTATTCGAAACGATTGAGTAAAATGCAACGGAAATTTAAATAAAACACACAGAGAAGACACCAAGATTTACTTGGTTCGGAGCCTAGGGCGACTCCTATTCCAAGGCCCACGCTCATTGAGCGTTTACTTTGAGCAACAACTATAATTTTGAAAAATAGTACAATCAGGTATTATAATTTAAATGCACTAAAAAATTATATCGACAATAGGAATTTGAAATTCGCAGCTCCGGGTCGTCGGGGTCGTGTTATGGCTGAACCGGAATGTCTCGTTAGCAGTAAACAGTTGTATGATCGCTTAGAACTTGATTAATTCAGCTGCTGGTCGAGACTTCTTGATAAAGGCCATTGAGGGCGTTTGCAAGACCTTTGAGGGTGCCTCCATCACCGGCAAACTCGCAGCGAGGATGAGCTTTGACTCATTAGCAGCCTATCCTCTTGAAGAAGCCTCCATCTCCCTTGAGGGTGCCTCCAATGCCGTCCGAGGCGCCTCAGCACTCCTTGAGGGTGCTTCCAGCTTCGCTGCGCACACTCCTTCTGCCTTGCACCCGAGGCGCCTCCAAACTCCATGGAGGGTGCCTCGGGTACTGTTCATCCGAGGAAAAACTTGCTCCTTTGTCCTTGCAAGATATGTTAGTCCCAAAAATACCCTGCAATACAAAGTTAGCACATAATAATGAATATAAAAAGATATTTGATAGTCACCAGACTGTCCGGTTCTGACTTTGGATTTCCGACCAGAAATCCTAGGTCGAATCGACGCCTACTGTTCCCTCAGCGGGGAACGCATCCTCACCTACTCCACTCAGGAGAGTATACCTGTTGCCAGTCTAGTTCTCCAAACCAACTGGACTTTTGCTCAGCGCCCGAGTCTTCAGGTCTTTCCGTTGGACGCCCACTCCACAACTCGTCCAGACTTTCACCTGGTTCGCGATACCAGGACTTTTCACCTAGAGTCCTCAACTCTAGGTCTTTTGCCCGAAGACCTTGACCGGCCAAGACTTTCCGCCTAGGGTTACCACCGCCTAGGACCTAGGGTTACCACCCCCTAGGGTTTTCCTGCTTGCCTAACCACAGCTAGGACTTTTGCCTAAGAAACCTTAGGACTTTTCCTGCAAACTCATTCACACATATTAGATAATAAGACAACTTAACTTTGAACCCTTTAACATAATCAAAACATAGACTCGATCATTGGATGCTTCCCGTACCAACAGTTATCTTTGACATTTAAAAACTGTTGTAATTGTCATTATTGTTAAAAGTGCACTAAATAATAATGGTTTAAAACTATTATATTTTCATTCAAAGATAGCAGTTTTATAACATTTTAAACCTTTGTCTTTGAACATGATAGAGAACAATTTTGCAATAATTTTAAATTATTGTCTTTTAATACCAAAGACAATAATTTCATAACATTTAAAAACCATTGTCTATAGATGCTTTTGAAAATAGTTAAACGCCGGCTTTAGGGGGGCCACTGATGTGGCGGTTCCACACTTTTGAAAATAGTTAAACGCTGTTGTCTTTCTTGAGGACCTTAATGCCAGATGATGGTTCAACAATAATTTAAAACTATTGTCTTTAATTATTTTTCACAAAAGTTTAAAAACTATTGTTTGTCTTGATTAGAAAATGTTTAACAATAGTTAAAAACTGTTGTCTTTGAATTTTTTTTATAATATTTTAAAATTATTGTCTTTAATTACTTTTTTCTAATACTTAAAAATCATTGTCTTTATAAGAAAAACTATTATCTATTTTAATATATAAGATAATAATTAAACATAAAAAATTAACCAATTGAAAATAAAATATTTACTATTATGTTATGTTCAAGATCTCAAAATTAATTGCATGCATTTGAATTGGAAGATAATATAACTATGTAAAAGAACGAAAAAATATGTCAACTGAGATTTACAAAATTAACTGTACTCATCTAAATTTAGTACTATCAAAGCATAAATCAATTTTTTTCATGATGTGTAAAATGTCTTCTTTGCATTAACAAGGTAATTTTGAAACAAAGCCAATTTCTTCTTGCATCTTGCTCGTCCCCTCGAAAAAATACATATATACCAACTAAGATTTAAAAAATCCATACACCTGAAATAAAATTCTACATGTTTTCTATGTTTTTAAGACTGCTACATATATGTTTAAACCACATAAACATGACTATTATTTCATACATCAGTGAGTTTTCAAGAATTCTTAAGAATAGAAAATAAACAATCACGTGTAAAGTAAATATATTCTAAATCTAGCAAAATACTACAAGACATTATCAAAGTCAATACCAAAGATGCTAGTATTTCCAGCAAAAAGATTGTTGAACTGAACTGACACACTTTGTTATCTAATGGTGTAATTACAATTTCTAGAATAAAGAAAGCCATCAAAAATTAAATAACTACGGGACAGAGGAAAAATGGATGGAAAATCATATGTTTTTTTAATTAATATTCTTTATGGCATATAAAGATACATAAAAGTTCTGTATTTGACAAATGTACAAGCTCAAAAATCTAGAAGTCTTATTTCATCCAACATTACAACACACTATTCTAAAATTCTTTATTAGATAATGATGTATCTTTCTATCTTAATATTTTGCGAAGAGCTGTTAAAGATGCTAAAGCTAATCTTATGAAATTTTCAACAAGTTAACACAATAAAAGGAATAATTTTCTATCCTTGTTTTTCAGTTTACAATAACCACTAAAACACAGCCAAATCAAGGAAAAAACCTCTAAAATCAGCTAATCAATATATATATATATATATATATATATATATAATGGTGACCTAATAAAATTACAATATCAAATTTCTGGAATACTTTTGAGATTATAAATGCAGGTAGAATGAATTCACTTTTTGCCTAGTGATAAATATAATCTTTATTACTTTGCATATCTAATCATAAATATAATCTTATATGCATTCCATTAACTTGGAACAAACTTCATCAATTTTTTCCCGAGTGTACTCTATTTTCATGAGCTGTTAATAAACACAGATTATATTTGTAAAAAAACAACCAATAATGACTTTATAAAATAATAAACACACAATTATTTGAGAATATATCAAATATTACTATAGAGGATAGTGAATCCTTCTCATTGGTAGCAGTTTCTTCAATAATTTCTCTCATAAATCTTATCACATAAAAATCACACTGTTTTACATTTGGTTATCGAGGACCCTATGTTAAAAACAAATTATCAATGACTAATATACACATTTAAATATTTGTTAATTAATCACAAGTAGACATATATACCTTTACTACTTCCCATATAGCCCATTTTTTCCCTTTTCTTTCCTTGTTTGAATTAAACAATCTTAAGCCTTCATACATCAATAAGAGTCGATATATTAGTGTTTTTATTGACTAAATTACATTCTTAACAAAAATATAATATGTACTCACATATCTACTATATATTTCCAATCATCGTCATGATGCAATGACTAAGTGAATCCAACAAATAAACCGTCTCCTTATAAGGATTGATGACAGTGAGAATCTAATGACAACTATACACAAACTACATAATTAGTACATACATATTTCAATAAATTGTCAAAAATGAATTAAAATTGATGTTGTAATTCTTACTTATCTATTATTATGTGGCACCAAAACTAGTTGATTTTTTGATTCACAATGTATGTAAAATACCAAAAAAGGGAAAATAACCATAAGGAAAATTTTCAGAATTTTTAGAAATTTTCTGAGAATTTTTCGGAGCTAGTATGACGAGTTTAACGGGATAAATAATGGACCACGGGAAAGTCTATTTAGGCTATCCCATTTTAATGAGGAAAAGTTGAATTTTTTATTTTATTTTCCTTTTCCTCTCTTCCCCCATTTCCTATCCCCGACCCGCGCCCCATGCCTCACCCGTTGCCGCTTCTTCTTCCCTTCCCCAACCGACGTGCCGCCGCCGCCACATGCGTCTGTTCCTCTTCTCCCCGCATACAAGACCCCTCGACCAAGGAAACCTCGAGCGATTCCTCCCATTCTTCTCCTCCCCGACCCGGTGCTCAAGGGTTTTCCCCTCTTCCTCTCTTCTGCCGACGCCGCCGACGCCCTCTCCACAGTCCTCCTCTGCCTCCCGATCTCTTCCCTTCTCCTGATCTCCGCCCGAACCCAGTCATGATCGTCCTCATTGCGTCGCCTCTGATCGCCACGGCCGACGCTAGTCACTGCTGCCCATCACCGTTCATCCATGCGAGTTGCCGACGCAGCTAGCCTCGACCGATCCCTTTTCCTGATCTGGCACCGACTCACTGAGTGTCGGCGTCTCTTGACCTAGCACCGCCAACAGCTCCTGGGAGCTTGCTGCCATCACCGATCTAGGGTTTCCGATGGCCGGATTTGAGGCAGGTTTTCCTCCTAGATCTAGAATTAGGAGTTGAGTGTTATTTTGGCTGAATTGGACAACCAAAACTGTGTAGGGCTGTCATCTTCCTCCTCCCGGTCTCCGCCATCGCCGTCGCCACTCCTCTGCTCCGATTCACCCTCACGGTAGACACTGTTGAGTGAAAGTCATTGACTTGCTGCTGAGGCAGTGAACAATCACTACTGCTAGGATTTTGGGTGTTGTTGTTACTACTGTACTGCTACCGAGGAGCAATAGGATAACAAAATCTTATGTCTTATTAGACTTACAGTAGAATTTATATTAGAACGTGTTAAGTTTTGATTGAACTAAATACCGAGTTAGGTGAGTTTTGGGTTGGTTCATGTATTAATATAATCCAATTTGATTGTAGATTATTGGGGATACCTAATCCATTGTAATTGTGAAATGAGTTAAGTTAAACCTAATTAGATTTGGGTTAATGGTTGGTTAGCTAATTAAATGCATAAGGGAATTAGCTAAATTCGTATATGTTTGATATTACAGGACCTTGACTCAGGACGAGCACTTCGACATTGAGGTTGTTTAGCTCGAACTACATTTGAGACGGGTACCTTGACTTATCTTTTAGATAATGTCATATTGATATGCTTAGTATATTTTAACAAGTAGTAATAATTATGTTTATATCTACATTGGTATGCCACTATTTGTTTCCGAGCATGTTTTGTTTGTTACTTGTTTAGCGTTCATGCCCCTGTTATTATTTATGATATAGAGGTAGTGACATACCATGCCATGTGATATGCCAGACTAGTTATTTACCATATCTGACCTGTGTACCTAGATCTGTTTATTTGATCGATTTATATTCGGTACATATTTTATGGAGGTAGATATGGTCAGGATTTGTATGCTTAGTGTCATGCACCATCTCGCATGATTGCATGCTGTGCGATAGTCGACTCCATTATTGTTGACCACATCGCCAGTTACATGGATCTGCACACACAACCACTTATTATTGTTGAGCACTCCAGTGCCCTTATGGTACCACAGGGTTTTGATGTGGGACCTCAGTATCAGCTCCAACCCCAGCCACTGGTTCAGTACCAGTCACAGCCTCAGTCCCTAGTCCAGTATCAGTCGCAACCTATATATCTGTCTCTGGCTTAGTACCCGGCGCCGTCACAGTTGCAGGCTCATACTCAGGCGCAGCAGCCTTTGGCAGCACTACCACCTCCACCACTGCTAGAGACTGGACGCATTCATGTGGTTACCAGAGAGGATGCAGTGGGCCGACGGATCCATTTTCTGTGGTATGATTTTACTTTATGCATTATCCGTTGATATGCTGATAGATACTGGTAGCTCGCATTCTTTTATTTCCCATGCCTTTATGAGGGACATAGGTAGACTACCTACTCTTAAACCACAGCGACTGACCGTCTCTCTATCGTCCGGTGATACATTAGATGTCACTCAGGAGGTTAGAGGTTGCCCGTTAGATTTTGGCAACATGATACTCATGGTTGATTTATTAGTGCTGGAAATGGTCGAGTTTGATATTATCCTTGGCATGAATTTGCTGTCTGCATATCATGCCACGGTCGATTACCAGACGAGGGTGGTCACATTCCGACCTCCGAACCAACCCTCGTGGGATTTCACCAACATCAGGGACGATGACATATCAATCATTTCAGCGATTCAGGCTCAGAAGCTGCTATCACATGACTGTCAGGATTTTCTGTTATATTTGATTGATACTGAAGACGGCAGTAGTTCTCAACTCTCCGACGTTTCGGTAGTCCGAGAGTATCCGGATATATTTCCAGAGGAGCTACCAGGCTTACCTCCCAAAAGGCAAGTGGAGTTTACTATTGAGCTGATTCCGGGGACCGCGCCAGCATCAAAAGCTCCATATCGTATGGCACCGAAAGAGTTGGATGAGCTAAAGGTCCAACTCCAAGAGTTATTGGACAGGGGATTTATTCACCCTAGTGTTTCTCCGTGGGGTTCTCCGGTATTGTTCGTCAAGAAAAAGGATGGTACTCTAAGGTTGTGCATAGATTATAGACAGCTGAATGCAGTGACCGTCAGAAATAAGTACCCCTTACCTCGGATCGAGGATTTATTTGATCAGCTTAGAGGTACATCAGTGTATTCTAAAATTGATCTACGGTTTGGATATCATCAACTGAGAGTTAAAGAATCTGATATTCAGAAGACAACATTCCGTACTAGATACGACCATTATGAGTTTTTGGTAATACCATTTGGGCTTACCAATGTTCCAGCGGTGTTTATGGATTTGATGAACCACATCTTCTTGGAGTATCTTGATTAGTTTATTATTGTTTTCATCGATGACATATTGGTCTATTCGCGTTCCGAAGAGGAACATGCGCATCACCTTCGCATAGTCTTGGAGACTCTTCGACAACATCAGCTATATGCGAAGTTCAGCAAGTGTGCCTTCTGGCTATCTTCAGTCGGTTTTTTGGGTCATGTGGTCTCTAGCCGAGGTATTTCAGTAGACCTTTAGAAGATCGAGGCTGTCACCAGTTGGGAGCAGCCGAAATCAGTACAGGAGATCCGTAGTTTTCTGGGACTGGCTGGATATTACAGACGGTTCATCGAGGGTTTCTTCTGGATTGCTATGCCGCTGACACACCTAACCAGGAAAGGTGTGAAGTTCACGTGGTCCGAGGCTTGTGAGACCAGCTTCCAGGAGCTGAAGCGGAGATTAGTGTCGGCTCCAATTTTGATTTTTCCCGCTGGAGAGGATGGATTCATACTTTATATTGGCGCATCTCTTTAGGGTTTAGGCGCTGTTCTGATGCAACATGGCAGAATAGTCTCCTATGCTTCTCGTCAGTTGAAGGAGCATGAGAAGAACTACCCAGTTCATGATCTGGAGTTGGCTACCATTATATTTGTTTTGAAGATTTGGCGGCATCATCTGTACAACATTATCTTTGAGATTCTTACTGACCATAAGAGTCTCAAATATCTGTTCACTTAGAAGGAGCTTAATCTCCGACAGAGGAGATGGATGGAGTTACCGAAGGATTACGATTGTACCATTAGCTACCACCCGGGGAAAGCTAATGTGGTTGCCGATGCACTTAGCAGGAAGTCCAGAGGGACTTTGGCTTGCCACCGAGCTTTAGTCACGGACTTGATTCAGGGTTTTTCCAAGTTGGGCCTTCAGGAGCAGGGACGGACAGAGCAGGGTATGTTGGTTACCATGGTTGCTCAGTCGTCGATCAGGACGAGGATCTGAGAGGCCCAGGCCGGAGATCAGCATTTTCAGTTCATTGACAGTCAGATAGCTTCCGGGCAGCAGACAGGGTTCACCCGAGAGGATACAGGTATTATATATTTCCGAGGCCGATTATGCGTACCTCCATCTCACCCGGTCAGGGAGGAGTTACTTTAGGAGGCTCATCACTCCCGATTTGTTATCCACCCAGGCAGGACCCGCATGTATCGGGATTTGAGGCGTTCCTACTGGTGGAACGACATGAAGAAAGATATCACGGAATTTGTAGCCAGATGTCTTGTCTGTCAACAGGTGAAGGTTGAGCACCAGAGACCTGTCGGATTACTTCAGCGGATTCCTATTCCTGAGTGGAAATGAGAACACATTACAATGGATTTTGTGGTGGGTTTGCATAGGACACGACGAGGCCATGACATGATTTGGGTAATCGTTGATCGATTAACCAAATTTGCGCACTTCTTAGCGATCCGAAAGACTGATTCCCTGAATCAATTGGCAGATCTGTATTGCCGAGAGATCATCAGATTACATGGTGTCCCTTTGAGTATTATTTCGGATAGAGATTCACGGTTCACGTCCCGATTCTAGCAGAGTCTGCAGCAGGCCTTGGGCACTCAGCTCCGTTTTAGTACAACTTTCCATTCGTAGACAGATGGACAGTCAGAGCGGACTATTCAGACTCTAGAGGACTTGCTGAGGTCTTGTGTATTGGATTTCAGAGGCAGTTGGGAGGACCATTTGCCATTGGTAGAGTTCACCTACAACAACAGCTTTCATTCGGCTATCCAGATGACACCGTTTGAAGCGTTGTATGGTAGGCTTTGTCAGACACCCACCCTTTGGGAGGAGGTTGGAGAGGCCCAGCTGCTAGGGCCTCATATAGCTCAGCAGGAGATAGAGTTGGTCCGTACTATCAGACGGATGATGTTAGAGGCGCAGGATCACCAAAAGAGTTATGTTGATCGGAGACGGAGACCCTTGGAGTTCTCCATTGGCGACCATGTATTCCTGAGAGTTTCACCCACGAAAGGGGTGAAGAGATTTGGCCTCCGGGGTAAGCTAGCTCCACGATACATTGGGCCTTTCTAGATCTTAGAGAGGATTGGAGCAGTAGCTTATCGCCTGACACTACCACCGGCTCTGACAGGCGTTCATGACGTATTCCATGTATATATGCTGAGGAGATACGTAGCGGACCCAACACATGTGCTGTTTGATATCTCAGTTCCTATTCATCTTGACGTTACCTACGAGGAGGTTCCTGTACGGATTCTGGATCAGAAAGAGTGTCAGCTGTGAAACAAGACTTTCCGGCTGGTTAAAGTCGGATGGCAGCATCATTCCGACAAAGAGGCTACCTGGGAACTCGAGGATACGATTCGAGCTCGATACCCCCATATTTCACTTGAGGTATGTGGATTAATTTACTGTTCAGCATTTATACTCTTTATCTGTTGCTAGTACTTGCTGATGGTAGATAATGAAATTTGGAGACTAAATTTTTATTAGTGGGGGAGAATGTAAAATATCGAAAAGGGTAAATAACCATAAGGGAATTTTTTAGATTTTTTAGAAATTTTCTGGAAAATTTTCGGAGCTAGTATGACGAGTTTAACGGGGATAAATAATAGACCACGGGAAAGTCTGTTTAGGCTACCCCATTTTAATGAGGAAAAGTTGAATTTTTTATTTTATTTTATTTTCCTTTTCCTCTCTTCCCCCATTTCCTATCCCCGACCCGCGCCCCATGCCTCACCCGTTGCCGCTTCTTCTTCCCTTCCCCAACCGACGTGCCGCCGCCGCCACATGCGTCTGTTCCTCTTCTCCCTGCATACAAGACCCCTCGACCAAGGAAGCCTCGAGCGATTCCTCCCATTCTTCTCCTCCCCGACCCGGTGCTCAAGGGTTTTCCCCTCTTCCTCTCTTCTGCCGACGCTGCCGACGCCCTCTCCGCAGTCCTCCTCTGCCTCCCGATCTCTTCCCTTCTCCTGATCTCCGCTCGAACCCAGTCATGATCGTCCTCATTGTGTCACCTCTGATCGCCATGGTCGTCACTAGTAGCCGCTGCCCGTCGCCGTTCATCCACGCGAGTTGCCGACGCGACTAGCCTCGACCGATCCCTTTTCCTGATCTGGCACCGACTCACTGAGTGTCGGCGTCTCTTGACCTAGCACCACCAACAGCTCCTGAGAGCTTGCTGCCATCACCGATCTAGGGTTTCCGATGGCCGGATTTGAGGTAGGTTTTCCTCCTAGATCTAGAATTAGGAGTTGGGTATTATTTTGGCTGAATTGGACAACCAAAACTGTGTAGGGTTGTCATCTTCCTCCTCCTGGTCTCCACCATCGCCGTCGCCGCCCCTCTGCTCTGATTCACCCTCACAGTAGACACTGTTGAGTGAAAGTCGTTGACTTGCTGTTGGAGCAGTGAACAATCACTACTGCTAGGATTTTGGGTGTTGTTGTTACTACTGTACTGCTACCGAGGAGCAATAGGGTAACAAAATCTTATCTCTTATTAAACTTACAACAGAATTTATATTAGAACATGTTAAGTTGTGATTGAACTAAATACCGAGTTAGGTGAGTTTTGGGTTGGTTCATGTATTAATCTAATCCAATTTGATTGTAGATTATTGGGGATACTTAATCCATTGTAATTGTGAAATGGGTTAAGTTAAACCTAATTGGATTTGGATTAATGGTTGGTTACCTAATCAAATGCATAAGGGAATTAGCTAAATTCGTATATGTTTGATATTACAGGACCTTGACTCGAGACGAGCACTTCGACATTGAGGTTGTTTAGCTCGAACTACATTTGAGGCGGGTACCTTGACTTATCTTTTAGATAATGTCATGTTGATATGCTTAGTATATTTTAACAAGTAGTAATAATTAAGTTTATATCTGCATTGACATGCCATTATTTGTTTCCGAGCATGTTTTGTTTGTTACCTATTTAGCGTTCATGCCCCTGTTATTATTTATGATATAGAGGTAGTGACATACCATGCCATGTGATATACCAGACTAGTCATTTACCATATCTGACCTGTGTACCTAGATCTGTTTATTTGATCGATTTATATTCGGTACATATTTTATGGAGGTAGATATGGTCAGGATTTGTATGCTTAGTGTTATGCACCATCTCACATGATTGTATGCTGTGCGATAGTCGACTCCATTATTGTTGAGCACATCGCCAGTTACATGGATCTGCACACACAACCACTCATGTGTTAGTGGTTTTTATTCAGGCAGGGTGTGTTCTCCGTTGGTCCGCTCATGGATAGTGTGACGCAGCGTGGTAGTCGGCAGATATCCCTCCTCTGGATTGTCTCAGGGAGATGAGACCATTGCGCTCCCCCACTTATGATTTGGGGTAGGAGGATGGGTGTCTCCGACAACATCCCGTCCACTCGGTCACTCATCAGGAGTAGTGACGACAGAGTGCACGGTTGTCATAACCCTACCCACTCGGTCTCACCATCATGTGTGAGATGGCTGACTGGCGTCAGGAGTGACCAGGACATGTCATTTGCATCATATGCATGATGCATTTATTGCTTATGTTTGCTGCACTTTATTTGCTGCATATTGGATGAATGCATATGATTGACATGCATACAGGGACATGTATTTTCGGTCTGACGACCTTGTTATCCTGATAGGAGGTCCTGGTGAGTACAGTTTATCCCTTATCTTTAGTTTTGCATTGTTTCATTACTTTTGGAGACTGTACGCATATTTATTACTGCTAGGTATTATTTACTATGCATGTCAACTAGGTATCCGCTGAGTGTTGGACTCATCCCCTGTTATTACCATTTCAGGTTGAGGCTGTCCGGAGGAGTTCCAGTCGCTAGTTCCCCCTTCAGGTTGCGAGGATTTCTGTTTTGGATCTTCTTTTTGGTTTCTTTTTATGTTATTGTCTACGTTTATCTTTTGGCACTTGGATCTTGTATGATCCCTTATTATCGATGAGTTTTCGTTTGGATGTATGCTGGTGATTTAAGTTTTATGGGTGTAGTTAAGTAGGATATAAGATTTGAGTTTTATGGGTGTAGTTGAGTAGGATATTTGAGATGTTTTCCTTATTGTTGCTTATTTGTTTTTTACTATTAAACTGCGTGGGTGCTTGTTTAATATTTATTGTTATTATTTTGGCCATGTTGGTCGAGGTATATATGGTCCTGAGGGAATTGTAGGAAGTTTTATATTGTCACCCGTACAGGGGAGATGCTGTCGAAATTTCTTCTGGCAGGGACTACCTGGGGCGTGACAATGTAATCTATCCGCCAAAACATTTGCTCTTTCATTCAAGTGTTCGATTTTATAGTTTTTGTCAAGTTTGGTCACATATGACATATATGGGATTATGTGTTTATTCACAAATCTAAATTTGTCGACTTTGTTATATTTTTTCATCTTTTTATAAAGATTCCTACCATTTCAAATAGAAGAATGTTGTTATGCTAAATTAATGAAGTTTATATAGCTTATATGCTAAACAAATAAAAAAGAAGACTTATCACATGTAAACAATTATACAATTTGTAATGATCTTGGCACACTTGATGACATAATAAGGTTATTTCTTTGGATGATACCGTTCATCCTTTGAGGTTTCTAAAAATTGCAAATGTACACATATTAGGTGCAATACTAATTTTTTTTTTTGACAATTTATCTCTAAATATAATATGGCATTTACCTTATATTGCATCACTACCAAGCATGTTGGCCAAGCCACATGTGTTTCTGTAGCATCACCAATAATATCACATTCATTTGGAATTGAAAATGACAAATGTGTTAATTTCTCCACAGCCCTATCAATGGAGATGCATATGCAATTCATGGGTAATGGAACACCATGAAGTAATTTACCAGCCACATTAATATGAACAATTGTACTAAATGCAATAATATTGGTTTTAGAATATAATGTCAATGCAACCAGCTTACCCTAGAAGACAAATAATCATGTTATAAATGGGTGCAATTAATTGTTGCAATAATACTAAGTAATATAACCACTATTATGTTAGGACACTTTGGGAGCGGGGGGCGAGGGGAGGGAATAACTTCGATCGCTTTGTATTGATGATTTTTAGTGGATATCTTGAAGCAAAGATTCACCAATGCTAACACAGATTTTACTTGGTATCTGTTGGTGTAGTTAGCACCAATTACCAAACTCAAGTTTTGATGAATGATGAAGAGATTAAAGTTAGATGTTGTGTTTTCTAACCTGTTAACCAAGTATGCAGGACTGAAAGGCTTGATGGGACCTGATACCAGGCTGAAGTCTAGTTAGGTATGGAGGACCTGATTATTAGTACAGGAAGACCAAATAGGTTGATATCAAGTAGGAAATCTAGTTAGATCCACAGGACTTGACAACTGGCTGAAGTCCAGATAAGACATTTGGCATGAAGTCTTGATGGGGTCAAGTGTCGAGTGAGTCGACAAATGGTAAGTGAGGTAAGCATTGGAGGAGAATGATCCAGTGAGGACGAGCTCAGTGGGCCCATAGGCGCTGGTCTAACTTAGATCTATTTTGGAAGTCTAAGTTAAGACCATGACTAGATCCTGGTCTTGGTAAGACAAGATCTAAGTCATAAATTTATTTATTTTATTCAGGTGCTAACTCTGTTTTGCTAGGTTTTTTTTGTTATTTCGACTAACATATTTTGTAGGAGTTAAATTGCAAAAGTTAGTCTCGGATGAATAGTAGTTGAGGCGCCTCAGAGCTGAATAGAGGTACCCTGGATAGGGCTGAGGTGCTCTCACCGGATAAAGCTTGAGGCTAAGGTTTCACTATGGGGAGGCACCTCGGAGCACATTGGAGGCGCCTTGAAGTGCATTGGAGTCGTCTCGAAGCTGATAGAGGCACCCTCGCACGAATAGAAATCGAGGGTTGTAAATCAGATAAGTGCTATCGGAAGCACCTTGGGCTATTCGAGGTGCCTCAAACAGTGTTTAAAAGGAGGTCAGCGGCAACTTTCAAAAGACAAGAATTACATTAACTTCCTCCATTGTTCTACTGCAACGTCATTGTGTTGTGTTGCTCTACTGCGTCTGACTACTGTAGGTAGACCGATACCAACATACGAGCACATCCATTTCAACATCTTCGTGTTGGTAACTAATTACTATTGTGCATACTTTACATAATTGCAAAAGAAAAGTATAAGTTGTTACACTTTCTACTTGTTCATTCATGTATTTGATTACGATTGATTAATGGATTACCCATCGAAAAGGTCCAAAGGACCTGAGTTTTAGAGTAGGAGTTATCAAATGTTCCAAACAAAGTAAAACTACTTATGTTCTATTTTTGTTCGTATCTTCTTTCCTCTGCGCGCTTATTTTTAAAAAGTTGAAAAAGAATAAGTTTTAAAAATCATGTGATTCACCCCCCTCTCACATGCCTACGATCCTAAGTATCCATCTCCTTAAGGTGACTAATCCAAGGATCTACATCGTGCACATAAATCCACTATGAACACACTCCTTCTTGGAAACAATCTGGAGGTGGAGAAGCTTCATACAAGCTTACAACAAGAATACAATAAAAATAAGGAAGTAAATACACAATACATTTGAACACCTTGCTAGCTTGATTTCTTGTTTCTTGTAAATATCTCTTGATCAGTTAGAAATGTAGCAGCACTTCTTCCGCAACATTGCAAGAACTAGCGACTTTAAAATGTCCATGAAAACCCTTTTCTAGGGTTCTTTGACGTCTCCTAATCGATTCAACTTTTTCCCAATCCATTGTCACATCATTTGACCATTCGAACACCTGTAGAATGACTTTTTTTTAATCCTAATTGATTGGTGAGCTATCCCAATTGATTCAGAAGACTTACTCGATTAGTCAATCAATTTCCTAATCTTCTGTTCTCTCGCGAAAAGTCTTAATCGATTAGTTCAATCGATTAATAGAGTCTTAACTGATTGCCCAATCGATTCCAAAACTCTCTATGTTTTCGTGAACTGGTCTTTAATCGATTGCCCTAATCGATTAGGGATGCCAGAATGATTGCCTTAATTTATTCCACCTCTTCACGAAAAATTGCTCCCCAATCGATTGACAATGGTTGGATCGATTGGGACAATCTATTCATCCTTTGTTCTCGCAAATTTCCTTCATGAAGCTCCCAATCGATTGAGTTTTTTTTCCTAATCAATTCAACACTACCTAATCAATGAAACCAATCGATTAGAGATGCTAGAATCGATTGCCAATTGATTTTGGCACCTTCTGTGTTCTCGCGAATTAAGCCCTAATCTATTATCTTAGGGCTAATCGATTGCCCAACCCTAACTTGCTTAATCCAAGTCTAGGGTTTCCTTGCCCAATATCTAATCAATCGTGACCTGTTGGAACTTGTTCACCAAGTGTCCGATCAACCTTTGACTCACTTGGACTTTTTATCTTATGCCAACCTCCTGTTGGACTTTTGATCACCAAGCGTGATCCTCCTTGATCCACTTAGATTTTATTTTTGCTTAATCTCAGTTAGGACTTTACCTTGTCAATGTGCGGTCCTTCTTGACCCACTTGGACTTTCCTTTGCCTAACCGTAGTTAATACTTCTCTTTATCAATGTGCGATCCTCCTTGACCCACTTAGACTTTCCTTTGCTTAACCGTAGTTAGGACTTCCCTTTGCCAATGTGAGGTCCTCCTTAACTCACTTAGACTTTCCTTTGCTTAAATGTCGAGTTAGGACTTTGCTTTGCCTAACCTCTAGTTATGACTTTACCCTTGCCTAATCCTTGAGTTAGATCTCTGCCTTGTCTAACCTCCACTTAGAACTTTCTCAGTTAAGTATCCGGTCCTCCATGACCTATTTGATTTCTCTCTCCCATATTGTCAAGTATCTGATCAACCTTGACCTACTATACCTTTTCTTCACATATTGTCCAAACATCAAAACTCAAGCTCGAATCCACTAAAGCTTAGTAAAACTGGTCAACCTTGACCAGAGGACAATTGCACCAATAATTTTTCAAAAAATTAAATATATACTTGCAAGAAATCATCATTGCTCAAAACTTGCATGGCATCATCATTAAAAGTTTCAAAATTTGGGACATTCTTTTTGGTTTTGATTTTTTCTTCACTCATGGGATGCAACTTTACTAATCAACTACCTTTTTCATCAATATTAAAGTCACATGCACCCTTTTTGAACATTGTTTCAAGTTTCTATATGCGTGCATCTTGATCTGATATGTGTGCATTTTATTCTGCGATGTATGCATCTTGTCTTGAGGTTAATATCTTTGCCTCCATTAACTCCTTTTTATGAAGGATTAAATGACCATCAATAATAGGACTCTTCCATATTCGACTAACATAAAATTGATTGTTGGAGTAATATGACCTCCAACACCCCTCACACATCCAACATGTTCATCTAAATCAAGTGCTTTTGACGAAAGGATATCTTTTTATGCCTCTTCAAAGTGCAACTTACCCTCCTATTTTTTTTACACATAATCATCCTATCATGCACAAGAAAACAACGTAATTACTAAAATCAATTTTAATGAATAAAAATTATTGAAGTATTGCTTGCTTATAATCTTTTCTATTTCCATTTTAAAATCATCACCTTCAAATTGTCCCATCTTATTGACTCGCACTTTCTTCCAAATAATGGCTCAATAATCTCATCATCATCAAATAATTCATCTGTCTACAAACAAGATGTATGATATAAGCAAATTTAGAAATCACATTACTGTTGGAACCCCAAGGTTGTTTTGGTATGATCAACAAGTTAAGTTAGGTCCTGTGTTATTTTAACCTTGTGTCTAAGTGTGAGGGAGCTTAGGAGCACAGGTAGTCGAGCGGAAGACGCAGCTAACGAGAAGGACGACACGCGGTGCGTCTGAGGTACGAGGCGCTGCGGAAGAGTACGCCGACGGATGAGAATGAAATGTGCGGTGGTTCCGAGGGACGAGAAGCCGGAGCGGAACACTGCTCGAGGAACAAGAGACGCAGCTAGCGAGAAGGTCAGCACGGGGTGCGACTGAGGGACGAAGACTGTGGATGAATACGCTGGCGGACGAGAAGGAAGCACGCGACGATTCTGAGGGACGAGAAGCCGGAGCGGAAGCCTGCTCTAAAAGACCGGAAGTTGGGTTCAGATGAGCCCTATTCCGGATGGCAGAGATCACCCAAGCGAGCGGAAGACTCGGTCTGAGGCGAATGGAGCCAGAGCAGAAGACTGGGCTGGAAAAAGTCAATAAGGTTGACTTTTCCAGCCGAGGCGCTCGGACCCCTCCGGGGTGCCCGGAACCCTTCCGAGCGCCCGGAGTTGACTTTTTCACAAGATCGAGTTTTGACTCGATCTGAACATTGGGGGATAAAGTTTATCCCCCCAGGGTGCCCGGAACCCTCAGGGCACCCCGACCAAGGCTATAAATATAGCCTTGGTCCAGAAGCATTTCATCAATCAGAACTCAAGCAATTCTTTCAACACTTGTACTTCGTCTGTAGTTTAGCTTCTTTTTGTGCGCTTCATCATTGTACGAGGCTTCTCCGCCTGAAGGAGTTTTTAGTGCAAGCATCTTCCTTGGATTAATAACCTCCCCGGTTGTAACCAAGTCAATCCCGGTGCGCCTCGTCTTTTTCTGATTTATTTTCTATTTAGCTAATTTATGCAAGTGTTAGTTTAAGAGTTCGAGAAGGGTTTGTGTTTTTTGTTTTGTCAGGCTATTCAACCCCCTTCTAGCCGGCCACCGCGATCCAACAAGTGGTATCAGAGCCAAGGCGCTTTAGGAGGACTAACCGCCAATTGAAGCAAAGATAATGGCCGAACCAAGCATCTACCCGCCGAAATTCGAAGGGGATTTCGCTACCTGGAAAAAGCGAATGTAGGTATTCTTTACAACTGGTTTTGAATTAATTTTAATAATGGAATTTGGCTATATAGCTCCAGAGGGCAAAGAAAAAAAATCAATGGACGAAAAAGAAATAGGCCGACTACGTGACGAACGACAAAGCAGAATACCATCTGCTAAGCATTCTTCCGCCACAAGAAGTCAACCGGATCAGGAATTACGACTCAGCAAAGGAACTTTGGGAGAAGTTCCTTGAGCTGCATGAAGGAACGTCCGAAGCCAAGCTCGCTAGATGGGATCTACTTCGCAATCAGCTCACCAGCCTGCGACTTGGGGAAGACGAGACAATTGCGCATCTGCACTCGAGAATCAAATTGATCATCACCGGGCTGTCGAATCTCGGAGAAAAGGTAAGTAACCGAGATTCGCTAAGGTACACTTTAAATTATTTTTCGAGAAATTCAAAATGGGCATCACTAGTAGATGCTTTTTATATTTCGAAAGATTTAGAAAAAATTACACTAGAAGAATTTTTCTCGACATTTGAAGTGCACGAATTAAAATGTGCAGGTAAAAAGGAGCTCAAGAACAAGGTTGTCCTCAAAGCATCGAGAGACGAACCTGAGTTGGAATCATCTCTCGACGACGAGGAAATGGTAATGATGGTAAGATGGTTTAAAAAGCTTTGTAAATCTAGAACTACTAACCATCCGTAGGGCAGAGAGAAAAAGACCATCTGCTGCTACCACTGCGACGAAGAAGGGTATGTCAAAGACAACTACCCCAAGCTGAGGAACAAGGACAAGGATAAAGGTAAAAAGCTTGTCCAAAAGCGCAATGTCCTAAAGATGACGTGGGATGATACGTTGTCCGAATCGGAAGTCGAGGCATTCTCCGGGCTCGTATTAATGGAGAGTCATCAAGACAACGACTGCGATTCAAGCTCTTCTGAGATGAGCATCGAGAGCATCGATGAAGGGGGAGCTACGTCGGAAGAAAGTAGTAGTTCAGGGGGAGACACGGACAACGAGATCGACAAGGTAAGTGAGGTACGATCTCTTCCTCCCGATAAACTTTTTAAGTTTGTTAAGTTGCTAACTAAAGATTGCTGCAAGTTAGAAAAAGAAATTAAAAATTTAAAAATAATATTAGCAAAATTCTACCTTTTAAAAGAATTAGATAAAGTTAAATTAGAAAATGAGAAATTGAAATCAAAAAATGAAAATCTGAAAATTCAAGTAGATAACTAGAAAAATCGTGCATGCTTATCTAATATAAATTTTAGAAAGTTTAATAATTTAATTGGTATTATAGATATCATCAGGGACAAATTAGGAATATTTCAAGAAAGTATATCTGTAAGAAATTTTTGGTTAATCCAGTAGGCTGGAACCTATATTGGGTTCCTAAATCTTGCTTAGCCTAAATTTTAATCGAATTTAGCGCTTTTAGCGAGAAAATTAAACAGTAAATTTCTTTATGAGGCTTTGTCTAAGGAAGTGGTTGTTGCTCCAATAACCAAGAAGGTCTACTGCCTCGCCACGACCTGGAAGCCAAAATACTGAAATTAAATGTTTAATTAACTTTCTGGTAAAACATTAAAATTAAAATTTAATAATGCTTTAAAAAGTCTTTTAAACATTTTTTTAAAATTTTTTTAGATTTTTTTTAAAACTAAAATTGCCTAAGTTAAAAGGTCCTCTAAAATTAGAAATTTATGCTTATAATTTTTTTTGTAAAATTTCTTAAAGTCAGAATTTTTTTACTTAAAATTTTTTAAGTTAGAATTTTTTTTCAAAGAATATTTTTTATTTTTGCAAATTTTCTAACTTAGAGTTTATTCAAAACTTAGAATTTTTTTAAGAAAGTTAGAATTTTTTTTAAAACCCTTAGATTTTTTTCGGAACCCCATTTTTTTTATGATCAAAGGGGGAGAAGGAAAAGTATAAGTCTAGGGGGAGGTAGACCCAAATTTAAATTTTCTATCTTTTTGCACTTAATTGCAAATTTAGTTAGTTTATTTTTATGTCTACTTTTTCCCTAGCTTAACTTGGGTTGCTCACATCAAAAAGGGGGAGATTGTTGGAATCCCAAGGTTGTTTTGATGTGATCAACAAGTTAAGTTAGGTCCTGTGTGTTTTTAACCTTGTGTCTAAGTATGTAGGAGCTTAGGAGCACAGGTAGTCGAGCGGAAGACGCAGCTAGCGAGAAGGACGGCATGCGGTGCGTCTGAGGGACGAGGAGCTGCGGAAGAGTACACCGGCGGACGAGAAGAAAGCGTGCGGTGGTTCCGAGGGACAAGAAGCCGGAGCGGAAGACTGCTCGAGGAGCAAGAGACGCAGCTAGCGAGAAGGTCGGCACGGGGTGCGACCGAGGGACGAAGACTGCGGATGAGTATGTTGGCGGATGAGAAGGAAGCACGCGGCGATTCCGAGGGACGAGAAGCCGGAGCGGAAGCCTGCTCGAGAAGACCGAAAGTTGGGTTGGGGTGAACCCTATTCCGGATAGCAGAGATCACCCAAGCGAGCGGAAGACTCGGTCTGAGGCGAACGGAGCCGAAGCAGAAGACTGGGCTGGAAAAAGTCAATAAGGTTGACTTTTCCAGCCGAGGCGCCCGGACCCCTCCGGGGTGCCCGGAACCCTTCCGAGCGCCCGGAGTTGACTTTTTCACAAGATCGAGTTTTGACTCGATCTGAACATTGGGGGATAAAGTTTATCCCCCCAGGGTGCCCGGAACCCTCAGGGCACCCCGACCAATGCTATAAATATAGCCTTGGTCCAGAAGCATTTCATCAATCAGAACTCAAGCAATTCTTTCAACACTTGTACTTCGTCTGTAGTTTAGCTTCTTTTTGTGCGCTTCATCATTGTACGAGGCTTCTCCGCCTGAAGGAGTTTTTAGTGCAAGCATCTTCCTTGGATTAATAACCTCCCCGGTTGTAACCAAGTCAATCCCGGTGCGCCTCGTCTTTTTCTGATTTATTTTCTATTTAGCTAATTTATGCAAGTGTTAGTTTAAGAGTTCGAGAAGGGTTTGTGTTTTTTGTTTTCTCAGGCTATTCAACCCCCTTCTAGCCGGCCACCGCGATCCAACAAGTGGTATCAGAGCCAAGGCGCTTTAGGAGGACTAACCGCCAATTGAAGTAAAGATAATGGCCGAACCAAGCATCTACCCGCCGAAATTCGAAGGGGATTTCGCTACCTGGAAAAAGCGAATGCAGGTATTCTTTACAACTGGTTTTGAATTAATTTTAATAATGGAATTTGGCTATATAGCTCCAGAGGGCAAAGAAAAAAAATCAATGGACGAAAAAGAAATAGGCCGACTACGTGACGAACGACAAAGCAGAATACCATCTGCTAAGCATTCTTCCGCCACAAGAAGTCAACCGGATCAGGAATTACGACTCAGCAAAGGAACTTTGGGAGAAGTTCCTTGAGCTGCATGAAGGAACGTCCGAAGCCAAGCTCGCTAGATGGGATCTACTTCGCAATCAGCTCACCAGCCTGCGACTTGGGGAAGACGAGACAATTGCGCATCTGCACTCGAGAATCAAATTGATCATCACCGGGCTGTCGAATCTCGGAGAAAAGGTAAGTAACCGAGATTCGCTAAGGTACACTTTAAATTATTTTTCGAGAAATTCAAAATGGGCATCACTAGTAGATGCTTTTTACATTTCGAAAGATTTAGAAAAAATTACACTAGAAGAATTTTTCTCGACATTTGAAGTGCACGAATTAAAATGTGCAGGTACAAAGGAGCTCAAGAACAAGGTTGTCCTCAAAGCATCGAGAGACGAACCTGAGTTGGAATCTTCTCTCGACGACGAGGAAATGGTAATGATGGTAAGATGGTTTAAAAAGCTTTGTAAATCTAGAACTACTAACCATCCGCAGGGCAGAGAGAAAAAGACCATCTGCTGCTACCACTGCGACGAAGAAGGGTATGTCAAAGACAACTACCCCAAGCTGAGGAACAAGGACAAGGATAAAGGTAAAAAGCTTGTCCAAAAGCGCAATGTCCTAAAGATGACGTGGGATGATACGTTGTCCGAATCGGAAGTCGAGGCATTCTCCGGGCTCGTATTAATGGAGAGTCATCAAGACAACGACTGCGATTCAAGCTCTTCTGAGATGAGCATCGAGAGCATCGATGAAGGGGGAGCTACGTCAGAAGAAAGCAGTAGTTCAGGGGGAGACACGGACAACGAGATCGACAAGGTAAGTGAGGTACGATCTCTTCCTCCCGATAAACTTTTTAAGTTTGTTAAGTTGCTAACTAAAGATTGCTGCAAGTTAGAAAAAGAAATTAAAAATTTAAAAATAATATTAGCAAAATTCTACCTTTTAAAAGAATTAGATAAAGTTAAATTAGAAAATGAGAAATTGAAATCAAAAAATGAAAATCTGAAAATTCAAGTAGATAACTAGAAAAATCGTGCATGCTTATCTAATATAAATTTTAGAAAGTTTAATAATTTAATTGGTATTATAGATATCATCAGGGACAAATTAGGAATATTTCAAGAAAGTATATCTGTAAGAAATTTTTGGTTAATCCAGTAGGCTGGAACCTATATTGGGTTCCTAAATCTTGCTTAGCCTAAATTTTAATCGAATTTAGCGCTTTTAGCGAGAAAATTAAACAGTAAATTTCTTTATGAGGCTTTGTCTAAGGAAGTGGTTGTTGCTCCAATAACCAAGAAGGTCTACTGCCTCGCCACGACCTGGAAGCCAAAATACTGAAATTAAATGTTTAATTAACTTTCTGGTAAAATATTAAAATTAAAATTTAATAATGCTTTAAAAAGTCTTTTAAACATTTTTTTAAAATTTTTTTACTTAGATTTTTTTTTAAAACTAAAATTGCCTAAGTTAAAAGGTCCTCTAAAATTAGAAATTTATGCTTATAATTTTTTTTGTAAAATTTCTTAAAGTCAGAATTTTTTTACTTAAAATTTTTTAAGTTAGAATTTTTTTTCAAAGAATATTTTTTATTTTTGCAAATTTTCTAACTTAGAGTTTATTCAAAACTTAGAATTTTTTTAAGAAAGTTAGAATTTTTTTTAAAACCCTTAGATTTTTTTCGGAACCCCATTTTTTTTATGATCAAAGGGGGAGAAGGAAAAGTATAAGTCTAGGGGGAGGTAGACAATTTTCTATCTTTTTGCACTTAATTACAAAATTTAGTTAGTTTATTTTCATGTCTATTTTTCCCTAGCTTAACTTGGGTTGATCACATCAAAAAGGGGGAGATTGTTAGAATCTCAAGGTTGTTTTGGTGTGATCAACAAGTTAAGTTAGGTCCTGTGTTGTTTTAATCTTGTGTCTAAGTGTGTAGGATCTTAGGAGCACAGGTAGTCGAGCGGAAGACGCAGCTAGCGAGAAGGACGACACGCGGTGCGTCTGAGGGACGAGGCGCTGCCGAAGAGTACGCCGGCGGACGAGAAGGAATCGTGCGGTGGTTCCGAGGGAAGAGAAGCCGGAGCGGAAGACTACTCGAGGAGTAAGAGACGCAGCTAGCGAGAAGGTCTGCACGGGGTGCGACCGAGGGACGAAAATTGCGGATGAGTACGCTGGCGGACGAGAAGGAAGCACGCGACGATTCTGAGGGACGAGAAGCCGGAGCGGAAGCCTGCTCTAAAAGACCGGAAGTTGGGTTCAGGTGAGCCCTATTCCGGATGGCAGAGATCACCCAAGCGAGCGGAAGACTCGGTCTGAGGCGAATGGAGCCAGAGCAGAAGACTGGGCTGGAAAAAGTCAATAAGGTTGACTTTTCCAGCCGAGGCGCCCGGACCCCTCCGGGGTGCCCGGAACCCTTCAGAGCGCCCGGAGTTGACTTTTTCACAAGATCGAGTTTTGACTCGATCTGAACATTGGGGGATAAAGTTTATCCCCCCAGGGTGCCCGGAACCCTCAGGGCACCCCGACCAAGGCTATAAATATAGCCTTGGTCCAGAAGCATTTCATCAATCAGAACTCAAGCAATTCTTTCAACACTTGTACTTCGTCTGTAGTTTAGCTTCTTTTTGTGCGCTTCATCATTGTACGAGGCTTCTCCGCTTGAAGGAGTTTTTAGTGCAAGCATCTTCCTTGGATTAATAACCTCCCCGGTTGTAACCAAGTCAATCCCGGTGCGCCTCGTCTTTTTCTGATTTATTTTCTATTTAGCTAATTTATGCAAGTGTTAGTTTAAGAGTTCGAGAAGGGTTTGTGTTTTTTTGTTTTCTCAGGCTATTCAACCCCCTTCTAGCCGGCCACCGCGATCCAACAAGTGGTATCAGAGCCAAGGCGCTTTAGGAGGACTAACCGCCAATTGAAGCAAAGATAATGGCCGAACCAAGCATCTACCCGCCGAAATTCGAAGGGGATTTCGCTACCTGGAAAAAGCGAATGTAGGTATTCTTTACAACTGGTTTTGAATTAATTTTAATAATGGAATTTGGCTATATAGCTCCAGAGGGCAAAGAAAAAAAATCAATGGACGAAAAAGAAATAGGCCGACTACGTGACGAACGACAAAGCAGAATACCATCTGCTAAGCATTCTTCCGCCACAAGAAGTCAACCGGATCAGGAATTACGACTCAGCAAAGGAACTTTGGGAGAAGTTCCTTGAGCTGCATGAAGGAACGTCCGAAGCCAAGCTCGCTAGATGGGATCTACTTCGCAATCAGCTCACCAGCCTGCGACTTGGGGAAGACGAGACAATTGCGCATCTGCACTCGAGAATCAAATTGATCATCACCGGGCTGTCGAATCTCGGAGAAAAGGTAAGTAACCGAGATTCGCTAAGGTACACTTTAAATTATTTTTCGAGAAATTCAAAATGGGCATCACTAGTAGATGCTTTTTATATTTCGAAAGATTTAGAAAAAATTACACTAGAAGAATTTTTCTCGACATTTGAAGTGCACGAATTAAAATGTGCAGGTAAAAAGGAGCTCAAGAACAAGGTTGTCCTCAAAGCATCGAGAGACGAACCTGAGTTGGAATCTTCTCTCGACGACGAGGAAATGGTAATGATGGTAAGATGGTTTAAAAAGCTTTGTAAATCTAGAACTACTAACCATCCGCAGGGCAGAGAGAAAAAGACTATCTGCTGCTACCACTGCGACGAAGAAGGGTATGTCAAAGACAACTACCCCAAGCTGAGGAACAAGGACAAGGATAAAGGTAAAAAGCTTGTCCAAAAGCGCAATGTCCTAA
This sequence comes from Zingiber officinale, assembly GCF_018446385.1. Lineage (NCBI taxonomy): Eukaryota > Viridiplantae > Streptophyta > Magnoliopsida > Zingiberales > Zingiberaceae > Zingiber > Zingiber officinale. The sequence continues at coordinate 38,493,302 of NC_055998.1, forward strand.
AGATGACGTGGGATGATACGTTGTCCGAATCGGAAGTCGAGGCATTCTCCGGGCTCGTATTAATGGAGAGTCATCAAGACAACGACTGCGATTCAAGCTCTTCTGAGATGAGCATCGAGAGCATCGATGAAGGGGGAGCTACGTCAGAAGAAAGCAGTAGTTCAGGGGGAGACACGGACAACGAGATCGACAAGGTAAGTGAGGTACGATCTCTTCCTCCCGATAAACTTTTTAAGTTTGTTAAGTTGCTAACTAAAGATTGCTGCAAGTTAGAAAAAGAAATTAAAAATTTAAAAATAATATTAGCAAAATTCTACCTTTTAAAAGAATTAGATAAAGTTAAATTAGAAAATGAGAAATTGAAATCAGAAAATGAAAATCTGAAAATTCAATTAGATAACTAGAAAAATCGTGCATGCTTATCTAATATAAATTTTAGAAAGTTTAATAATTTAATTGATATTATAGATATCATCAGGGACAAATTAGGAATATTTCAAGAAAGTATATCTGTAAGAAATTTTTGGTTAATCCAGTAGGCTGGAACCTATATTGGGTTCCTAAATCTTGCTTAGCCTAAATTTTAATCGAATTTAGCGCTTTCAGCGAGAAAATTAAACAGTAAATTTCTTTATGAGGCTTTGTCTAAGGAAGTGGTTGTTGCTCCAATAACCAAGAAGGTCTACTGCCTCGCCACGACCTGGAAGCCAAAATACTGAAATTAAATGTTTAATTAACTTTCTGGTAAAACATTAAAATTAAAATTTAATAATGCTTTAAAAAGTCTTTTAAACATTTTTTTAAAATTCTTTTACTTAGATTTTTTTTTTAAAACTAAAATTGCCTAAGTTAAAAGGTCCTCTAAAATTAGAAATTTATGCTTATAATTTTTTTTGTAAAATTTCTTAAAGTCATAATTTTTTTACTTAAAATTTTTTAAGTTAGAATTTTTTTTTCAAAGAATATTTTTTATTTTGCAAATTTTCTAACTTAGAGTTTATTCAAAACTTAGAATTTTTTTAAGAAAGTTAGAATTTTTTTTAAAACCCTTAGATTTTTTTCGGAACCCCATTTTTTTTATGATCAAAGGGGGAGAAGGAAAAGTATAAGTCTAGGGGGAGGTAGACAATTTTCTATCTTTTTGCACTTAATTACAAAATTTAGTTAGTTTATTTTCATGTCTATTTTTCCCTAGCTTAACTTGGGTTGATCACATCAAAAAGGGGGAGATTGTTAGAATCTCAAGGTTGTTTTGGTGTGATCAACAAGTTAAGTTAGGTCCTGTGTTGTTTTAATCTTGTGTCTATGTGTGTAGGATCTTAGAGCACAGGTAGTCGAGCGGAAGACGCAGTTAGCGAGAGGGACGACACGCGGTGCGTCTGAGGGACGAGGCGCTGCCGAAGAGTACGCCGGCGGACGAGAAGGAATCGTGCGGTGGTTCCGAGGGAAGAGAAGCCGGAGCGGAAGACTACTCGAGGAGTAAGAGACGCAGCTAGCGAGAAGGTCTGCACGGGGTGCGACCGAGGGACGAAAACTGCGGATGAGTACGCCGGCGGACGAGAAGGAAGCACGCGACGATTCCGAGGGACGAGAAGCCGGAGTGGAAGCCTGCTCGAGAAGACCGGAAGTTGGGTTCGGGTGAGTCCTATTCCGGATGGCAGAGATCACCCAAGCGAGCGAAAGACTCGGTCTGAGGTGAACGGAGCCGGAGCAGAAGACCCGGGCTGGAAAAAGTCAACATGGTTGACTTTTCCAATCGGGGCGCCCGGAGCTGTCCGGGGAGCTCGGAACCCTTCCGATCGTCCGGAGTTGATTTTTTCACAGGATCGAGTTTTGACTCGATCTGAACATTGGGCGATAAAGTTTATCCCCCCAGGGTGCCCGGAACCCTCAGGGCACCCCGACCAAGGCTATAAATATAGCCTTGGTCCAGAAGCTTTTCATCAATCAGAACCCAAGTAATTCTTTCAATACTTGTACTTCGTCTGTAGTTTAGCTTCTTTTTGAGCGCTTCATCGTTGTACGAGACTTCTCCGCCTGAAGGATTTTTTAGTGCAAGCATCTTCCTTGGATTAACAACCTCCCCGGTTGTAACCAAGTCAATCCCGGTGTGCCTCGTCTTTTTCTGATTTATTTTCTGTTTAGCTAATTTATGCAAATGTTAGTTTAAGAGTTCGAGAAGGGTTTGTGTTTTTTGTTTTGTCAGACTATTCAACCCTCTTTTAGCCGGCCGCCGTGATCCAACAATTACTGGGTGTAGTAGGAATAATATATAGGCAAATTTAGTAAGAATTATATTTATATTTAGGCAGAATTATTATAAATCTGCATTGTACACAAGCACCAAATGGATTCTTCACCGATCAAATATACTCGGTTATTATTATTATTATTGTATTAAACAAATACTCACTATTTCATAATCAAAACATGTATATCCTTTACGGGCAAGTTAATGGGGGTATATGTTCTGCTTTTTTTCTCTTCTTTTATTCTTCCCAAAACGGCAAGCTGAAGGGAGTTAGCATTTCACATTATAAAGTGTAAGAAAGACTCTATCCCAACCTTATATTTATGTGATATCCTATTTTTTAACATCCAATCTTTGTCTATTAATTACACGTACAACTAAACTAACAATGAGACAAATTTTTCAAAACAATTGTAAAAATATGATACATTAAATTAGCAGTGCTACTAGTAACACGAAATTATTCCCATCAATTATGATGGAATATATATGTTAAATTTCATTTCATTTTATATTTCTTAATAAAAAGATTAAAAAATATATTTTTTCTGAAAAAACAAAAAATATAATGTTTTATGTAGACATTTCATCTAATTAGTCTTGGTTTCAAATCTTGGGTTGGATCTGCGGGTGTGTGTGCAGAGATCTACTTATGTGTATGTGCAGAAAACATCTAATATTTTAGTTTTAGGGGTGGGCAAGTCTTGGTTTCAGGCATCATTATGTAGAAAAACTAAATACTAATACCAGTCATATTCTCTTATTAGAATTTTCAGTAAAATATAACACTTGATATATCATCATCAGTGTACCAAAACAATATAAGGGGAAAAATTAGAATGGGTCAGATGTAACCGATTATCTTAAAGAAAACATTTTCAAATCATCCAAAACACTTCAAATCATCCAAAACAAAGTTTCCACATCTGAAATATGCTGATTCAACTCATAAAAAACTAACCCATGTATCATTAAAGACACTGAAAAGAATGAAAAGGGCATTCCAATAATACTGCACTTGGATGACAAAGAAATGATTGCTTAAAGATGGAAGTATGAAATGAAAGCACTAGCAAGTCTTGGACGAATACCAAATTTTTTTACTATAACCTCTTCCAGCTAACAATCCTCATACTATCATACAATTTTTTGAATATGCCTTCATTAATAATTTGTTAATTACCATCAATTCCTTGTCCACACTACATAAAAAAAAAAATTATTTACAACATGCATTAAGATTCATTGACTTGATGAAGTATTAAAATCACCGAGTGGCCACAATTTGTTTTTCCAACCAAAGAAATAATCAACTAAAAAAAGAAAAAATGAAATCAAATATAGAAGATTAAGCGAGTGCAAAAACATTGCTAAAACCTCACTGTATGCGAAGATGCTAGGGGTCTAACACAAGTTACCTAGGGCATTAACTTTCTATTTCTAACAAAAATAACTCTTGGATGACAAGAAGCAACTTAAGAATCAACTAGAAACTAGAGTTAAAACTCACCGAAGAAGAATCACGCAGAAGAAGGTAACGAACATCACCTCAATACTCACAATTTTGGATTCGATTCCTGTGATTTGAAGCTTAAATGAAAGCTACAAGTCATGGTCTAAGTGAGGGGTGGTCGGTCGACCCATTTCAGGTGGTGTAGGGCGACGACAGCACAACTCGAAGTGGCGACGAGTTTTTGGACTTTGGCTTCTGTTTTGTTCATTCTTTTAAGAATAAGTGTGTATCTGAATTTATTAGTTTAATTATTATTTTTTAAATTACAGACAATGATTTATTAAAATTGCTGTCTTTACTATATAAAATAATATAAAAATACAACGATTTAAAAAATTTATTATCTTTAACCCTATAAAATAATACAAAAGGAAACTAGTTTAAATACTATTGTTCTTGATAAAAAAGACACACATAAATAGTGCTTGAATAAATTGTTATCCCCTCCTAAAAAAAAAAAACACTCATAGAGTTGTATGTAGGATCGATGACGTACTAGAGGAGGGGAGAGTGAATAACACTCGTGGCTAATTCGTTCTTTTTAAAAAACTCAGAATAATGCAGCGGAATACAGAAAAGAAACCAACGCAATCACTAATGATCCGGCGGTAAGAACAAGGGACCCCCGTCCTGGGGAGTCAACGACACATGGAAGTCAAAGGGCCGATCGGAGAATGGTGGGTCGACCGCCCGGCCGGCCGACCGGTGCCCAACTGATGGCAAAAGGCGTCCCGGAGGGAGTCGGGGCTCCGACGCTCTTTGAACAGGATCGTAAGGCCGAGCGGATGACACGCTCGGGCGAAGACATAAGGTAGCATACTGCTAACAGCCTCCACAAAGCACATTACCGAGTATCTCCCAAGTAGATCACTATATATGGCCAGCCGGACGTAAGGCGAGTGCTGGCCGGCCGGACGCCCGACAGGGAGTAAGGAGAAAAGGACAAAGGACATATTCTGACAGCGGGCATGCTTTATAAGCCGACCATACTCCAAATCTGATGACAAGGGGTTCCGCCGTCCCATCGAAGACATGCTTGGACTGTAGCAGTATGGTGTCAGGTAAGCTTGCTGACAGGCCCTTACTGGGGTATGGGCTGAGGACACGTGTTTGCCTAGGTATGTGTGCCTGAGCTCCTCCCCAGCTCTATATAAGGAGCTTTGCACTTCACCAGAGGTACGGATTCTACGATTTTTGGAGCCACTTCTTTGCTGTCAAGCTTTGCCTGACTTGAGCGTCGGAGGGTCATCGCCGGGAACCCCTTCCCGGCCCGACTTTTGTGTAGGTTCGCCGGAGCACCTTGCGATCAACCGGAGATCTACGTCAGCAGCTTGGAGAGCACCACGTGCCCAGCGTCCGTTGATTCAGCTTTCGGACAGGATCAATTTGGCGCAGTCTGTGGGAACGCTTCTGCATCCGATCGGAAGCAATGGATGAAGCTGGACGACAACACTCGGTGATGCTCTCCACAGAGGAGCTCGATGCTTTGATCCAGACAAGAGTCGCCAAACTTATGGAACAGAGACAAAAGTCACAAGCCGAGCGGACGGAGCAGCAAGCAACATCAGCATCAGGTGGCCGAGCGGAAGCACCGCAGGCCACAGTTGTATTCCATCGGGCCCTATTCCGCACTCCTCCTGAAGCCGCAGCAACTAATCGTGATCGAGGATCTTCTTCGGATGAAATGCCAAGACGAGATAACAAAAAAGGGAAAGCCCCCCGAGCGGACGCCTCTCCCGAGCGGATCAACCGTCAATTTTCAGAAGCTATTCTACGAGACCCTCTGCCCAAGCATTATGTGCCTCCAGTTATCGGTGAATACAACGGAACCACCGATCCGGATGATCATTTAGGTAAGTTCGACAACACAGCTACTCTTCATCAGTACACAGATATTCCAACGACCACCTCGGAAACCATGATGAATGCCTTCACACAGGACCTCGTGGACGGAGACTTCTTCTGATCGCTCATTCGGAAACCGCCCCGAGACTATGACCATATGCTACACTGGGCTAACGAGTACATCAACGCCGAGGAAGCTCAAGCGGCCCGAAGAAAGGAAACTTCAACCGAGCGTGCTCCTCCCGCCGAGCGGAAGCCGCACACTGCTCATCAGCCGCCCAGAGGACCGAGGGCCGAAGCAATCCGCTCCCCCCATGTGAGGTCCCACGTGCAAGAGGTAGCTGCCGCGCGGCCCAAGGCAAAGAAGAAATGGACCCCAATGTTCTGCTTCTTCCACCGGACGGACACACATAACACCAGGGATTGCCGGAGTCTTCCTCTAATCGCCCACCCCGTTCCCCAGAGTGGCGGTCGTCGATCGCCATCAGCCGACAGGCGACAGAGGCCTCGTGAAGCCGATCGGACGATAGCCGACAGGCGACAACAACTGACTCCCGAGCGACATCACACTCCGAGGCGTGAGAATCCCCGGATGTCTAGGGAGCGGCCCCGACCGTCTGCTCGGGAAGAAGAAAATAGAAGTAATACTTCCCGAGGCGAGGAAGGCGAGCGTCCGGCAACTCCAGATCCATACGGTCGGCTGCAGCCAGGAACGGGCGAGCGGACCCGAAATCAGTTTCGGGCCCAAGGACTTGGAAGGAGTTGAAGTACCCCACGATGCCGCTCTTCTCATCAAAGCGGTAATAGCCAATTACACCATTCACCGCGTTTTTATTGACACAGGAAGCTCGGTCAATATCATATTCAAAAATGCCTTCGACCAACTACAAATTGATCGGGCCGAGCTGCTGCCCATGACGACCCCCCTCTATGGGTTTACGGGCAACGAAGTTCAGCCGGTCGGACAAATCCGACTGGCTATCTCGCTGGGAGAAGAGCCACTCAGGAGGACGCAGACAGCAAACTTCGTGGTGGTAGACTCTCCGTCGGCATACAACGTCATATTGGGGCGACCAGCTCTCAGTGAATTCCGAGCGGCCGTCTCCACTTTCCACCAGAAGATCAAGTTCCCCGTCGAGGACAAAGTGGGAGAAGTACGAGGAGATCAACTAGCAGCTCGGCGATGCTACGTCGAGATGGTCCGAGCAGAAGCTAATGCCGCTCGGAAAACGCCCCGGATCGAGGTAAACGCTATCACTGAAAAGCCACCCTCTTTGATATATGAAGAAAAAGAGGAAGTACAGATTCACCCGACCCGATCGGAGGCCACGACATTCATTGCGTCCGATCTGGAGGCGAGCCAGAAGGAGGAAGTGATCCAATGCCTCCAGAGAAACCATGATGTCTTCGTCTGGTCGACGCATGAGTTGCCCGGAATTTCACCAAGTATAGCGCAGCATGAGCTCCATGTCCGACCGGACGCTCGACCGGTGAAGCAGAGAAAGAGGGACTTCAGCGCCGAACAAAATGCCATCATCCTAGCGGAGGTCGAGAAACTCCTGGAGGTCGGCCACATACGCAAGGTCCAGTTCCCGAGCTGGTTGGCGAACGTGGTGCTAGTCTCCAAGCCGGGCAACAAGTGGAGAGTATGCATCGATTTCCGGGACCTTAACAAGGCGTGCCCAAAGGATTTTTATCCCCTGCCTCGGATCAATCAATTAGTGGACTCCACGGCCGGCTGCGAGTTGATATGCATGCTCGACGCTTATCAAGGCTATCATCAAGTGCCGCTCGCCCGAGAAGATCAAGAAAAAGTCAGCTTCGTTACAGCCGACGACACCTATTGCTATAATGTGATGCCGTTCGGATTGAAGAACGCGGGAGCCACTTATCAACGCTTGATGAACAAAGTATTCAAAGAGTAGATCGGGCGAAACCTGAAGTATACGTGGACGACATTCTCATCAAGTCCGTCCAAGCGGCTGAGCTCTTTGAAGACATGGAGGAGACTTTCCGAACGCTGCGGAAATATGGAGTTAAGCTGAATCCCCAGAAGTGTCTGTTCGGAGCAAAAGGAGGGCGTTTCCTAGGATACATAGTGACCGAGCGGGGCATCGAGGCAAATCCCAACAAGGTGAAAGCGTTACAAGATATGCCGCCCCCAAGAAATCTGAGGGAAGTGTAGCGCTTGACCGGTCGGATAACTGTTCTGTCCAGGTTCATCTCCAAAACCGCCGACCGGGCCCTACCTTTTTTCAAAATCTTGCGTAAAGCCACTAAGTTTCACTGGGACGAAGAATGCGATCGGGCGTTCGAAGATCTGAAGACATATTTGAATTCTCTCCCGGTACTAGCCAAGCCAACTATGGGTGAGCCACTTTGTATCTACTTATCTTCAACCGAGCAAGCAGTCGGCTCGGCACTAGTAAGGGCGAGCGGAGAAGAGCCTGTATATTTTCTGAGCCATATTTTAAAAGATGCTGAATCTCGCTACACTAGGCTCGAGAAGCTGGCTTTCGCTTTGGTCCTCGTCGCTCGGCGCCTCCGTCCCTATTTCTTGGCTCATACTATCATCGTCCGGACGAATAGCCCATTAGGAAGAGTGTTGTTGAATCTCGAAGCGTCATGGCGGCTCATCAAATGGACAACTGAGTTAAGCGAATTTGACATTCAATACCAGCCCCGGTCGGCGATAAAGGCGCAGTCCTTGGCGGATTTTGTCACCGAAGTACAAAGGCCAGAACCCGAAGCCACGTGGAAGATATTTGTGGACGGATTGTCCACTCGGCTCGGGAGCGGTATTGGTGTACTATTGCTTTCTCCCCAAGAAGAAAAGATGCATCTATTCGTCCGGCTTGATTATAGAGCTACGAATAATGAAGCAGAGTATGAAGCCCTTATAGCCAGCTTACAGGCCGCCCGACATGTAGGGGTCGGACGGGTGATGCTGCATTCAGACTCTCAGTTGGCCGCTCAGCAGCTCTCTGGTACCTTTGAGATTAACAACGCTCGGCTCAAACTCTACGCCGAAGCCTTTGAAAAACTCAAGGCCAACTTTAAAGAGGTTATTATCCAGAAGATACCCCGAGCGGAGAATCATGCCGCAGATGAACTAGCTAAACTCGCGAGTTCAATATCCTCGGTCGTCATCCAGCAGCCAATTGAACAAGTATCTTTGGTGGCGCACGTCGACCGGATGGAGGGTCTCTCGTTTCCGAGCGATTGGCGGACACCCATCATGGAATATCTCTGCTCAGGAGCTATGCCTTCCGATCAGGATGAAGCCCAGCTGCTGAGGAGGAGAGCCGGTCGGTTCACGCTCATTGGAGACCAACTATACAAGAAGGCTTTCTCCCGCCCACTGTTGAAATGCGTGAGCTTGGAAGACGCGGCGTACATCCTCCAAGAAGTGCATCAAGGATCATGCGGAGGGCATCCGGGCGGACGATCGCTGGCTAAGAAGATCCTGCTGGCCGGATACTTCTGGCCAACCTTACAAGAAGACGCCGCTCGGACCGTGTCGACGTGCCTTTCTTGCCAAAAGTATCACAACTTCTCACACCGACCGGCGGAGGAAATGAAAGCAGCTACTGTGTCCTGTCCGTTCGACCAATGGGGAATGGATATTGTGGGTCCGTTTCCTATGGCGACCGGGCAACGGAAATTTCTACTGGTGGCAGTCGATTATTTTTCCAAGTGGGTGGAGGCCGAGCCGCTAGCCAAGATCACCGAGTAGATGGTCAAGAAGTTTATCTGGCAATATATTATCTGCCGGTTCGGCATCCCCCGTCGACTTGTTTCCGATAACGGGCGGCAGTTCGCGGGAAAGTTGCTCGAAGATTGGTGCAAAAGCTATGACATTAAGCAACACTTCACGTCCGTGGCGTACCCCCAAAGCAATGGTCAAGCCGAAGTAGCCAATCGGGAAATTCTTCGTATTCTGCGCGCTCGGCTCGACCATTTGGGAGGAAGTTGGGTAGATGAGGTGCCGGGCGTCCTATGGGCCATCCGAACAACCCCAAAGGAAGGAACGGGCGTCACGCCTTTCCATCTGGTGTATGGCGACGAAGCGGTTATTCCTGTCGAAGTTGGCGTCGAGTCCGTCCGGATCTAGAATTATGATGATGATAACGCCGAGCGGAGGAACATGGAGCTGGATTTGGTCGAAGAAGAACGAGCCAAGGCGTCCGTCCGGCTGATGGCGTACCGGCAGAGAATGAAGCAGAATTACAACCGGCGCGTGATCCTTAGAGCATTCCAAGTTAGCGACCTTGTCTGGAAAAAAGTAAAGCCGGTCGGCGACGTCGGCAAACTGGAGGCTCCCTGGGCAGGCCCCTTCAAAATCATCGAGAATCTTCGCTCGGGTGCTTATTATTTGGAGGATGAAGACGGGCGGCAGCTGGATCGACCATGGAGCGCGAATCATCTCCAGCCGTACCGAGCTGGGTAAGAGGTGCGCTGATGTAATCTTGCATACGTTTTGGTCGCCTATGTACTTGTAATGCATGCAGCAAAAATGATAAAGGATGACGAATAGCTTCGCCGAACGGCAATGCTCAAATTAGCCTTGTAGACCGTCGAGCTCCGACGTTAAAAATTGAGAGACGAGCCGGCGTCTATAAACCCTCCGAGCGGAAGACCGTCGAGCTCCGATGTTAAAAATAGAGAGACGAGCCGACGTCTATAAACCCTCCGAGCGGAAGACCGTCGAGCTCCGACGTTAAAAATCGAGAGACGAGCTGGCGTCTATAAAGCCTCCGAGCGGAAGACCGTCGAGCTCCAACGTTAAAAATCGAGAGACGAGCTGGCGTTTATAAACCCTCCGACCGGAAGACCGTCGAGCTCCGACGTTAAAAATCGAGAGACGAGCCGGCGTCTATAAACCCTCCGAGCGGAAGACCGTCGAGCTCCGACGTTAAAAATCGAGAGACGAGCCGGCGTCTATAAACCCTCCGAGTGGAAGACTGTCGAGCTCCGACGTTAAAAATCGAGAGACGAGCCGGCGTCTATAAACCCTCCGAGCGGAAGACCGTCGAGCTCCGACGTTAAAAATCGAGAGACGAGCCGGCGTCTATAAACCCTCCGAGCGGAAGACCGTCGAGCTCCGACGTTAAAAATCGAGAGACGAGCTGGCGTCTATAAACCCTCCGAGCGGAAGACCGTCGAGCTCCGACGTTAAAAATCGAGAGACGAGCCGGCGTCTATAAACCCTCTGAGCGGAAGACCGTCGAGCTCCGACGTTAAAAACCGAGAGACGAGACGGCGTCTATAAATCTTCCGAGCGGAAGAGGGCAATAAGGATGACAAGTGTCCAAGGAATTCTACTATCAAAGCGTCAATATCGTTCGACCGCTCCTGTATCCGATCCACTCGGCTCTGTACCCAAAGGTACTTCATTGGTATCTAGCCAACGATCTCTGCTATCTAAGGGGAACGTTACATATTTAGTAATCGATCAGCATCTAAGTGTGATAAAAGGCGAGCGGTCGACACACAGATAAACTTCCATTCGAGATATCATATCAAAGAAACAGCAAGCAAAAGGAGATTACATTAAAGAAAATAAGGTCGAGCAGCCAAATTACAAAAAGGAGTAGTTTATAGTCGAACGGCTAGATTACATTTAAGCTTCTACTCTAAATAATCATAAAGATCCTTGGGGATATTGTCAAGGAGCGCCACTTGATCTGCAACCTGGATGGCGAAGGACTCGGGAAGTTTCCCCTTGGACTTCAAATATGTGGTGGTGGCGGTCATGGTGAGGTCAAAGGCAGTGTACATCCGCTCGCAAACCTTCTCTGAAAATTCGGGCGAGCGGATGTAATTCTATCTCAGGGCGGTGACCCGGCTCGGCTCAGCCTCTTGGTATTCTTTGAAGGCCAATTGAGACGCGTCGAGGGACTCCTGCAGAGTTTTCAGCTCGTCTATATGCTTCAGTGCGTCAGCCGAGCGGCCTGCCTTCTCGCCATCGAGCTGGTCCATCAACGCCTTTACTTTCTGCTCTAGGCCCTGAGCCTCCACATTCTTTTTCTCCAGATCGGAGATGGCCGTGTTTTTTCGAGTGGTGGCCAGGGTTATTTTCTGGTCAAGCGACTTGACTTGTCGCTCGGACTCGGTCAAGGCGTGGGCCTGATCGGCCGTCTTCTTCTGCTCGGCCGCCAACAAATCTTAAGCTTTCTTCAGCTCCTTTTGCAGCTCGGCATACGAAGGGCCTTGAGAGCCGGACGGACCGCCTGCCGCCTTCAGTTGTCTTAATTCCTTGTCCACCATCGCCAGGCGGTTGGAGACAGCTATCTCCTCCACCCATCTCTGGCAAGAGAAAATTAGAATTTGTTAATGGCCGAGCGGAGATAATGCATACCAAACTTCGAAGAAAACAAACTTACCCCTGTGGCCTCCTGCATGTGGCTATTGGCCAAATTTCGGAGGGGGATCAGCGCGACGCGCGCCCGAGCGTCGACCCACATCTCAGCTAGGGGCCCCTTCAAGGTGATGGTGTGCTCGGGCGCGGTTGGGCGGTCGGCCTCTGGCAGCAGCTCTTCAGTCGGGAGATGAAGAGTGACCCGTACAGTGCGGCCATGACCGGGGGTCGTCCGACCGGCGGTCGGAAGAGGATTAGAGGCCGGCGCCGAAAACTGAGATTGGATGGTTGAACGTTGGACTAGTTGAGGAGCGGGCGGAAGGGTGCTGACCGAAATAGCCTCAATAGGGGCTGCTGGCTCGTCCCATTCAGAGGGAGTCCGGTCGGATGAAATAGCTTCAACCTCTGGAGCCTTGCCGTGAGCACGTGCAGTAGCTCGGGCGGACGGTTGAACCGCAGACGTGGCTGATCAGATGGGAGTCTCCGCTCGGCGCCTTTTTTGTAGAGGCCGCACTTCTTCCGGAGCTGAGCCTTCATCCCGAGCGGAAGGCTCTCGGCTAACAGTTGCTCCCGCCGCTGGCTCTGGGAGAGAAGCCTAAGCGGCCGACTCCCCAGCATGTGTCTGTTAGAGTGTATACTAAAAGCCTAGCTTTTGGTATAAACATTTATCTAGAAATAAGAATCACATTGGTCAAATGTCTACATTTAGTTGTAGTTGTTCAATTAATTTATACTGTAGATAACATAGTATGTGGAGTCACATGCAGAAGATGATGTAGGACCGTTAGATTCGATAGAGGGGGGGGGTGAATATCGATTCGAAAACTTAGAGTATAAACGCAGCGGAAAAGTAAAATAGACACAAATGTTTTTTACTTCGTTCGGAGCCTGTGACGACTCCTACTCGAAGGCCCGTGGTCCTTGACCACTTTCGTTGGGCAATCACTAACAAATCGAAATATGATTACAGAATGAATACAGGAAATGCTAGTGAAAATAAAGCAATACCGACAAGGAAATTAAATAAAAACTGAAGAAGCACTTTGTCGGAGCGTTGTTGGCGTCGCACTGAACGTCGAGCAGCAAGACCAGCAGTAGAAGAGTTCTCAGATGAAATTGTTGATGAAGCTCCTGCCTGGGGCTTCTTTTATATGCTGTTCCGGGCGCCTGGATCCCTTCCGGGCGCCTGGAATGCGACGTAGCTGCACAAACCGTGATGCTCCACGTGGCGACGACTCGGCTGGATATAATTTGCCTTCCGGGCGCCCGGACCACCTTGTTCCAGAAATCTCCTTTTTCCTGCAAAACAAAGTTAGTCCGAGACAATATATATCCTGCAAAACAGATTATTAGCACATTTATAATAGTATGAATTAGCATAAGTTAGTATGACTTAGATTCCGTCTTTCCGAGATCGGAATCTAGTCACGATCTCGACTTAGACATCCGAATTGGATCTAAGCCGGATCGACGCCTATTGTTCCCTTCCCGGGAACGCGTCCTCGCAGTCACTCCCCTCCAGTGACTTACCTCACTTACCTGCCAGACGTTCGGTCAGCCCTTCGACCCGTCTGGACTTCTTGCCAGCTATCCGGTCAGCCCGTCGACCTAGCTGGACTTCTTGCTAGCTATCCAGTCAGCCCGTCGACCTAGCTAGACTTCTTGCCAAGCGTCCGGTCAGCCCGTCGACCCGCTTGGACTTCTCGCCAGCTATCCGGTCAGCCCGTCGACCTAGCTGGACTTATCCTGCACACTCGATCAGAGTGTTAGATAACGACGAACCTAACTTAATCTGATTTGTCATTCATCAAAACCTGAGTTAGACCGTTAGTGCTAACCGCACCAACAATCTCCCCCTTTTTGATGGAATGACAACCTGGTTAAGTTAGTGATAAATATATGCAAAAATCAAGCATGATTTTCGAGGTTTAGTTGGTTTTTCAAGTTTGCATTTAGTTGCTCTAACTTAACCACCTAACCCTCCCCCTTTGACATTCATAAAAAAAAAACAAGGGTACACATAGTGTAGAGTTACTGTAAAACAGCTGATCTTGAAAAATATCTGAGTTTGGTTCAAAAGTTCAAGAAAAAATCCAAGTAAAAAAAATTTTTAAATCAGGTTTTTCAACTTTTCAACAAAAGATTTTTGGTTTAAGTAACATTTACTTTTACTTTTCACTTTTTCAAAACAAAGCAAAAATTAAGTGAGATTAAATTTTACCAAAATAAATTTTTAAGGCTAATTTGATAAAAGCTAAATTTGTAAAGTTTAATGGTCAACTTTTTAAATTAGGTTTGAAAATTAGGTGGAATTAATCTTCCAAGTTTTTCAAACACTTAGTTAAGTTTAACTTTTTGTAAACATAAAACATTTTTCAAACACACAAATTTTAGTTAACTCTCCCCCTGAACTTGATACTTAAATTTAACCAGCTGTCTAACCAGTTAGGTACTAACTGACTATCAGAAGATAGTAGCTTTCACTTGGTTAGTCAGATTAAGTTGACTTGACTGATCAACTTAATCTGATTAATATCTGAGTTGTATTTAACGTCCAGACTTATGCTGATGCACTGAAATAAGCATCTTAAGTCCAGACAATTGGCCTATGCATCTCACCCCTTTCTATGTTTGTCAAACACAAGCAAGGTAAACCTAAGGTGTTGGTGAGATGCTCAAAAACTAGACCTATGGGTACATGCTTTCTATGGATTCGAAACTAGTCTAAGGCCAAAACTGTTTTTAAAAAATCTAAAAATTGAAAGTTTTGAAAACATACAGTTTTAACTTATAAGTTAAAAAAAATTATTTTAAAAGTAGTTTTAAAAAAATCCTAGTCTATTAGGCACATCCCTAATTGTCGCCGTAAGTTGCTAAATTCACTTTCAGGGAGTGGTTTTGTAAAAATGTCAGCTAAATTTGATTTGGACTCAATGTATTTGAGTTCAATATCACCTTTAGTAACATGATCCCTGATGAAGTGGTGCCTAATTTCAATATGTTTGGTTCATGAATGATGCACAAGATTCTTGGTTAAGTTAATTGAACTTATATTGTCAATTAATACTTTTACATTTGTGATATTTAAGTTGAAATCTTTTAGAGTATGCATCATCCATAATAATTGTGCAACACATTCGCCTATAGCTATGTATTCTGACTCAGTTGTAGATAGAGCAACACAATGTTGCTTTCTACTAAACCAGCTAACAAGTGATGAACCTAATAATTGGCATCCACCACTTGTGCTTTTGCGGTCTAATTTGCATCCAGCATAATCTGAGTCAGAATACCCTATTTGTTCAAAATTATTTGTCCTAGGATACCAGATTCCTACATTTGTTGTTCCTTTAAGATATCTAAAAATTCTTTTGACTTGTGTCAAATGGGATTCCTTAGCACAGGTTTGGTATCTAGCACACATACTAACTGCAAATAAAATATCAGGTCGGCTTGCAGTTAAGTACAGTAGGCTACCTATTGCACTTCTATAATGTTTTAAATCAATTGGTTTTCCATTTGGGTCACTGTCTAAGATTGTGTTTACTGCCATAGGTGTCTTTATTTCTTTTGTATTTTCCATTCCGAATTTTTTAAGTAATTTAGAAATAGGTTAATTTTCCCACTAAGCTCATTTCAAATTCTTTTTCCATTAGATTAATAAATTCTTCTAAAAATTCTGAATTTGTTGAGCCAAATATTATATCATCTACATATATTTGTGCAATAAATATGTCTGTATTTAATGATTTAACAAACAAGGTTGGGTCAATTTGACCTTGTTTGAATCCTTTAGATGTTAAGTAAGATGTTAGCCTCTCATACCATGCCCTGGGTGCTTGTTTAAGTCCATATAGTGCTTTCTTTAATTTAAAAACATAATCAGGATGTTCTAGACTTTCAAACCCAGGAGGCTGACCTACATAAACTTCTTCTTTAATTAGTCTATTAAGAAAGGCATACTTAATATCCATTTGGTATAGTTTGAATCCCTTATGGGCTGCATAACTTAGTAACATTCTGATGGATTCTAATCTGGCTACTGGGGCATATGTTTCATCATAGTCAAGTCCTTCAACTTGACTAAATCCTTTGGCAACCAGCCTAGCCTTATTTTTAGTAATTTCCCCAGTTTCACTTAGTTTGTTTCTGAATACCCATTTTGTTTCTATTATTTTCTTATTCTTAGGTGGTGGGACTAGGTCCCAAACCTCATTACGCTCAAATTGGGCTAGTTCTTCTTGCATAGCTATAATCCAATCTGGGTCTAGTAAGGATTCATCCACAGTTTTGGGTTCAATTTTTGAAATTAATGAAATTTGACTTAGGTTTCGAAAAGATGATCTGGTTTGAACTCTTAAGTCTGGGTCACCGATTATTTGATCAATTGGATGATTTGGGTTGACCCTTATTGTTCTAGGGGGTTGACTCTCTTGATGTTGTTCCTCTTCTTCATGACTTAGAGTTTGGTTGGTTTCTGGAACAAACTTAGGTATTTGTGTAGGTTCTATGTCTTGTTTAGTTTCTTCAAATTTTACATTAGTAGTTTCTTCAATTTTTAAGGTAACCTTATTGTAAATTCTGTAGCCTCTACTATTTAGGGAATATCCTACAAAAATTCCATTTTCAATTTTAGAGGTGAATTTTCCTAAGTGTTCTCTTGTATTTAAGATAAAGACTGGGCACCCAAATACTTTAAAATATTTTATATTAGGTTGTTTATTATAAAACATTTCGAAGAATGTTTTGTTATGAGTTTTATTTATTGTTGTTCTGTTCTGTACATAGCAGGCTGTACTAACGGCTTCTGCCCAAAAGTATTTAGGTAGGTTATACTCATTTAACATTGTTCTAGAAGCTTCAAGTAGGGTTCTATTTTTTCTTTCTACAATTCCATTTTGTTGGGGGGTTTTAGGGCATGAGAACTCATGATGGTAACCGTTTTCTAGACAAAAACTGTTAAAGTTGTGATTTTAAATTCTCCCCCGTTGTCACTCCTAATTCTTTTAATTTTAATATCTTTTTCGTTTTCAATCTGTTTACAAAAATTTGTTAAAATTTTAAAAGTTTCATCTTTATGTTTTAAGAATTTTACCCAAGTAAACCTAGAATAATCGTCTATAATTACTAAGCAATATAAGTTTCCATTTATAGATTTGACTCCATGGGAGTCAAAAAGGTCTAAATGTAGGAGTTCTAAGATTGAGTTAGTTTGTGGTTGATTTGTTTGTTTGTGAGTTGATTTAGTTTGTTTGCCTTGTTGACAAGCATTACATATAGTTGAATCTAAGTTAGGTAGCTTTGGTAAGCCTTTTACAAGTCCATTTAGTTTACTTATATTTCTAAAGTTGGTGTGAGACATCCTCCTATGCCATAACCAAGTTTCTTCTTTTTGTGTTAAATAACACTTAATGGAAGAAATGGTTAGGTTGATGGCATAGATGTTGTCTTTTCTAAAACCTTTTAGGCTTATGGTAGGATTATCTAGATGTTTGATTAAACACTCTGTAGATAGAAATTTGACCTTATACCTAGTATCACACAATTGACTTATACTTAGAAGATTATATTTAAAATTTTCAACAAGTAAAACATTTGTAATTATAAAGTCTAATTTTAATTCAATATTACCTATACCAATTACCTTGAGTTTGCCGTTGTTTCCAAAGGCAACTGTTCCTAGGCTTTTGTAAGTGAGTTGAGTGAACTTGGTGTGATATCCAGTCATATGTTTGGAGCAACCACTGTCCAAAATCCACTTGGTTTCCTACAGTGAGTAGGATTTAAAGTTAGTCTTTTGAGCATGCATTACTTAAGTGTAAAATTAATTTAAGTTTGAAATTAATTAAAAATAAATTTTTAAGTTTTTAAGATTAAAATTTTTAAAAATTAATTTTTTTTAAAATTTTAAAATTAAAATTTTGAAAGTAATTTTAAGTTTAAAATTAGAATTTTGAAATTAATTTTTAAGTTTAAAATTTTGAAAATAATTTTGAAGTTTAAAAATTAGAATTTTGAAAATTAATTTTTAAGTTTAAAAATTTTGAAAATAATTTTTTAAGTTTTAAAATTTGAATTTTGAAAATTAATTTTTAAGTTTAAATATTTGAAATTAATTTTTAAGTTTAAAATTTTGAAAATAATTTTGAAGTTTTAAAAATTAGAAGTTTGAAAATTAATTTTTAAGTTTAAAAATTTTGAAAATAATTTTTAAGTTTAAAATTTGAATTTTGAAAATTAATTTTTAAGTTTAAAAATTTGAAATTAATTTTTAAGTTTAAAATTTTGAAAATAATTTTGAAGTTTTAAAAATTAGAATTTTGAAAATTAATTTTTTAGTTTAAAATAAAAAAATTTTAAAATAAAATTTTGAAATTAATTAATTTTTTTTTTAAAATTTAAGATTAAAATTTTGAGATTAATTTTTAAGTTTAAAATTAAAATTTTGAAGCATTATTCATCTCACCCGATCTATATTTTCAATCAGGGAATCCTATGATTTCGTGAGATGAAATTGGATTTTTAATTGTGGAGTTTTGGTTTAACGTGTGTTAGATTCAGATTTAGTTTTGGTTTCCACAAATAGGCATTCTTCGGATAAACTTCTAAGCTTGGTGAGTCACATGGACATCATTAGAAGTAACCAACCTTTCGAGGTTTTCCGAATAGTCCTATCCATGAAACTTAGTACTAAATCTTGGTCTAACTGGTTAGGATTCATTTAAGGGTAGCTTCGGTCAGTTCCACTTGGCCAAATGCACCAGATCGAAGCCATATTTTTCTAGACATGCGATGCCCAAGCTTCCCTAACGTACTATCATCCAAAAATTTCACCAGTACCATGATTCAAGTTAAACTTGGTCTCTTTTTAACTAATCCTAATTACCCTGCCGGGTTGGTAAATTTTGGGTTACCCTGTCGGGTAAGTTAGTTTTGGAGGTGCCAGCTATTCCCCTGAATTATTGGCCTTTAATAAATTTTGATTTTAGGCTTGTGTCGATTCTTTTTATAGTCATGGTTAACTTGGTGATAATTTTGTTGATTTTTAAACTGTTTAGATTTTGAATTTGATTTAGGTTTGTATTTTGGATTTTGGTTTGGTTTATTTGATTTTATATAATGTATTTTTTCTTTAGGTATATAATATTGATTGAGTCCTACTTGCGTGGTTAAGCACGCTTTCGGAACCCACGCTTGATTAGTTGATTTGTATTGAGTTATTAACGACTTAAAAGTTTTATTTGAGTTTGACTTGTATCCGAGTCCGGTTTTATTATAACATGCTTTTTGATTGTTCAGGATTAAGTCAAGATTTTTTGATCTTGTTGTGAATTTTTCTAACATTCCTTTTAAACTGTTGATCTCATTTTTTAGTGATAAATTCTCCTCCTCAAGTGTTAGATCTTGAGTTGGATTTGAATTTTTGATTTGTTCCTTGAGGTTTTGATTTTCCTCAAGAAGTGATTTGTTTTCATTTTCTATTTTAGTTAATTTATTATTTAAACAGGAAATAATTCTAAAAAATTTTTTGTTTAAATTAAAATATACCTCATTCGGGCCTTCGGAAACGAGTACAGACTCGTGGCTTGTTTCGGGTTCAAACCCGTCTTCATCTTCCGACTCGTCTTCTGTTTCGTCTTCGCGGGCCATCAGTGCGAGGTGGCTCTGATGTTTCTGCTCTTCTTCCTCCGATTCGTCCGAGGAGTCGTCCCACGTTACTTTGAGTGCCTTCTTTTTGGTTGGCTTTGGTTTGTCGAACTTTAGTTTTGGGCATTCGTTCTTGTAGTGTCCCTTTTTATTGCAGCCGTAGCAAGTCACGTTCTTTTGTTCTGAGGGAGAATTGATCTTTTGAAGATCCTTTTTGCTGAAGCTCCTTTTTCTCCTGGTGAACATTTTTCTTACCAAGTTCACCAGGTGTTCTTCGTCTTCGTCGGAGTCTTCTTCAAATTCAGGCTTGCTTTTCTTGGAGGAACCTGCAAATAAAGCTACACCTTTCTCGGCTCCAACATTAGTTTGTTCGTGTAATTCTAATTCACGTAAAAGCTCATCTAACTTTAACTTAGAAAGATTTTTAGAAATTTTGTAGGCATCCACTATTGATGCCCACAAACTATTACGTGGAAAAGCATTTAATGCGTACCTTATTAAGTCTCTATTTTCCATCTGGTGGCCTATCGCATGAAGCCCGTTGAGGATATCCTTGATCCTCGCATGGAGCTGATTCGCCGTTTCACCTTCCTGCATTTTTATATTAAAATTTTTATTTAAGAGCAAGTCTCGTTTGGTTACCTTGGCGTCGCTCGTTCCCTCGTGCAGCTCGATCAATTTGTCCCATAGCTCTTTAGCGTTTTTGTGTGGACCGACTCTGTTTAGTTCTTCTCTTGTTAATCCGCACTGTAGAGTGTTGATTGCTTTATTTTCTGTTGACGCCTTCTTCTTCAAATCAGCTGTCCAGTCTTCAGGATCCAGTATATTCCCGGAAGTGTCTGCTGGAATTTTGTAGGGCCTCGTAACGCTCATCCACTGGTCGAAGTCTGTTTTGAGGTAGACCTCCATGCGCTTCTTCCAGTACGGAAAATCGTCCCCGTTGAAAAGTGGAGGTCGTACTGTGCTGAAGCCTTCTTGTTGGGACATCCTGTACACAGATAAATAACCAAAAAAAAATCCCAAGACTTGGTCTTGGATTAGTAGTGCGGGAAGAGAAAATAAAAAATCTAGATTGGTGTTACACCAATTTAGCAAAAAAAAAATTATAGAAAATTATAAACCAGTTTGGAGTTTTGAGTGTAAAACTGAAGATCGGAAAAAGAAAGAATTTCACCCCCAGTCTGATTGGTGGTTGCACCAAATCAGAGCGGTACCTGCTCTGATACCACTTGTAGGACCGTTAGATTCGATAGAGGGGGGGGGGGGTGAATATCGATTCGAAAACTTAGAGTATAAACGCAGCGGAAAAGTAAAATAGACACAAATGTTTTTTACTTCGTTCGGAGCCTGTGACGACTCCTACTCGAAGGCCCGTGGTCCTTGACCACTTTCGTTGGGCAATCACTAACAAATCGAAATATGATTACAGAATGAATACAGGAAATGCTAGTGAAAATAAAGCAATACCGACAAGGAAATTAAATAAAAACTGAAGAAGCACTTTGTCGGAGCGTTGTTGGCGTCGCACTGAACGTCGAGCAGCAAGACAAGCAGTAGAAGAGTTCTCAGATGAAATTGTTGATGAAGCTCCTGCCTGGGGCTTCTTTTATATGCTGTTCCGGGTGCCTGGAATGCGACGTAGCTGCAAAAACCGTGATGCTCCACGTGGCGACGACTCGACTGGATATAATTTGCCTTCCGGGCGCTCGGACCTCCGGGCGCCCGGATCCCCTCCGGGCGCTCGGACCACCTTGTTCCAGAAATCTCCTTTTTCCTGCAAAACAAAGTTAGTCCGAGGCAATATATATCCTGCAAAACAGATTATTAGCACATTTATAATAGTATGAATTAGCATAAGTTAGTATGACTTAGATTCCGTCTTTCCGAGACCTGAATCTAGTCACGATCTCGACTTAGACATCCGAAATGGATCTAAGCCGGATCGACGCCTAATGTTCCCTTCCCGGGAACACGTCCTCGCAGTCACTCCCCTCCAGTGACTTACCTCACTTACCTGCCAGACGTCCGGTCAGCCCTTCGACCCATCTGGACTTCTTGCCAGCTATCCGGTTAGCCCGTCGACCTAGCTGGACTTCTTGCTAACTATCCGGTCAGCCCGTCGACCTAGCTAGACTTCTCGCAAAGCGTCCGGTCAGCCCGTCGACCCGCTTGGACTTCTCGCCAGCTATCCGGTCAACCCGTCGACCTAGCTGGACTTATCCTGCACACTCGATCAAAGTGTTAGATAACGACGAACCTAACTTAACCTGATTTGTCATTCATCAAAACCTGAGTTAGACCGTTAGTGCTAACCGCACCAACAGATGATGTTATCAGTACCTTATAAATTATAAACAGTAGCTCACGACCAAAATGGAAAGGAACAAACCATTAGAAGGTCGTAGTGTAATTAGGTATCAGTTTATCTTGACTGTATAATTACACTAGTACACTTAGAGTGTATTGAGTAGGACCATTTGAGGTCGTTTCTTTTATACTGATTTTATAAAGAAACAAAGACCTCGGTTATTATGGAAGTGTGTGCTCTTAATCCTGATATAATAACAAGCACATATATTTGATATTTATTTCTTTAATTTATCAATAGGTGAGATTTAGTTCGATGAATCAATAAGCCCGATAAGTTGGGAAATGGTATCACTTATAGTGTGTGTTGTTCATTATAGAAGGAAACTGTGTCCTAGAGATACTAGGTTGATAATGTCCCCAAGAGGAGCTCATAAGGATTGTCATGTTAAACCCTGCAGGTGGACTTAGTCCGACATGACGATAAGGTTGAGTGGTACTACTCTTGGACTAAGATATTAATTAAATGAGTTGTCAGTAACTCACTTAATTAGTGGACATTCGATATCTTAAACACAGGGAGACTAACACACTCATAATAAGAAGGAGCCCAAAAATGTAATTTGGGATTGGTGCGGTAGTTCAATAATAGTTCTCTAGTGGAATGAATTATTATTGATAAAATTAAGTTGTGTGTTCGGGGCGAACACGGGATGCTTAATTTTATCGGGAGACCAAAACCAATTCCTCTTCTCGGTCCCTATCGTAGCCTCTTATTTATAGAGTACTATACCCACCTATACCCACCTTCTATACCCACCAATAGGGGATCGACCAAGCTAGCTTGGGAACCAAGCTAGGGCCGGCCTAGGTATAAGATTGGGTGGCCGACCCTAGCTTGAATCCAAGCTAGTGGGGGCCGGCCAAATTAAATTAAAAAAGAAATTTAATTTTAATTTTTATTATGTGGAAGATATAATTTATTTAAGAGAATTAAAATTAAAATATCTCTCTTGTAAAAGATCTACAAAAGATTAAAGAAAAAGATTAGATTTCTTTCCTTATTTGTAGATTGGTGAGATATTTTATTTTCTCTTTAAAAATTATTCACATGTTGTAAAATTAAAATGATAGAAATTTCCTTTTTATCAACCATGAAGAGATTTTGAAGAGAAATTTATTTTTTAAAATTTCCAGAAACAAATTAGGAAGTTTTAATTGTTGATTGAAACTTGTCCAATTTGATTTCATTAATGTGGCCGGCCATAAGATTTCAATTGGGGAAATTTTATTTTATTTTTCTCAATTAAATCATGTCAAGGAAATTGAGGAAATTTTATTGTAATTAAATTTCCTAATTTGCCTAGGCCAAGGAATATAAAAGAAGGGGTGAGGGTGCCTTCATGAGAGACAACCTCTATTATTTTCTCTTCATCTTTTATTCCTTGAAGGGCCGGCCATCCTCTTTCTCTCTTCCTCTTTGTGGTGGCCGAAACTCTCAAAGGCTTGGAGCTCTTGTGGCGGCCGGATACTACTTGGAGAAGAAGAAGAAGAAGAAGGAGAGAAAGCTAGCATCTCTTGGAGCTTGGTTGGTGTTTTGTTCTTCATCCTTGGTAAAGCTTTTTGTGGCCGAACCTAGCTAGGAGGAGAAGAAGGTGGTTGGTGGTTTCTCATCTCGGAAGATCGTTGCCTACACAACGTCCGAGGTTAGAAGAGGAATACGGTAGAAGATCAAGAGGTTTTTCTACAAGGTATAACTAGTAATTTTTCTTTCCGCATCATACTAGTTATTTATGGAAATAATACCAAATACAAGAGGCTTACGTTCTAGTATTTCGAATATGTTTTTTTGAAGTTGTGTTCTTTTGTTTTTTTTCCTTGTGATTTGATTGTTCTTTTTGGTTAACCTAAAGTTATTTTAGGAAATTAAATATTAGATTTCTATAAAAGGTTTTGTCTAGTCGGTGGTGGTTGCTCCCATATCCAAGAAGGCCATGTGCCTCGCCACGTCAGTACTGGGAACCAATTATGGAAATTAATATTTAATGGAATTAATAACTTAAGGTAATTTGGGTCGAACGTGTTAAGTTCCGCAGGAGACCCAAGTCAAAACCTAAAAGAACGAATAGATTAAGTTTTGGATCAAACGTGTTAAGTTCCGCAGGCGATCCAAAATTTAATTTAAAAGAACACATGGTAGCTAGGAAAAGGTTCGGACCTTTGTACAAAATTTTTGTACAGTGGAACCTCTAGGTTTTCCGAGTAGCAACCAACAGTGTCCCGCTCTCTTCTTCGTTTGAGCCGACCGGCTGGATGCCGAGAGCCTCCATTTCTTTGGCCGCTGCGGCTTCGAGCCTGGCCGAGCTTGGAGGAAGGCAATTTATTGAAGAAGACCAAGCCTGGCCGAGCTTGGAACATGTAGGTGCCCGACTCGGATTGTTTGGGGTAATAGAAGTAATAGAAGACCTCCGACCGGAGGGGAATGTTGTGGATTTTGAAGAGGATGACTACACCACATAAAAGGCGAAAAGTATTGGGGACTAGGCTTCCGAGCGGAATGCCAAAAAAGTTGCAAACTTCTATAAAGAAGGGATGAATGGGAAAGCGCAAACCGGTTGTAAATTGGTCGCGAGAAACACAAAAAGATCCGCGCGGCGGTTTGTTGGGCCTAGAGAAGTCTGAGGGTAGGATGATTTCAAGGTTAGAGGGGATGTCGAAGCTGTTAATCAAAACATCGGCGTCGCGCCGATCGAAGCACGACTCCATGGTGGTGTACCATGGGCCGAAAGTTTCGTCCTCGGGTTGGGAAGATTGGGCCATTGTCCAATCGGATAAAACCAAAAACGACGAAGGCAGAGGGCAAAAACAAGAAGATTGCAATGGAACAGTAACTCGAGTACGAAAACTGAAGAAAGAAGTACAAAGAAAGCGCAAGAATTAAAAGGAGAAAGAAGGAGAGTCTTACGACGAGGAAAAAGATTGAGGAAGGGACGCCGGAGATTGTCGGAGAGCAGGAGCGGGATCGTCGGAGCACCGAAATACCAGGGACAGAGGTTGAAATCGCCAACGCAAGTGCGGTGAAGACGGGAGGGCGAAGATTTTATAGGGGGGAGGCCGAGCGGCCTCCACCGTCGGATCCAGGTCACGGGATCCAAAGCACACATCTGGCCATTCATTTCGAACCGCCTCGATCCCATCAAAGCACCATGCCGCCGTCGTACAATTACGACAGCACCGCCACGTGGCAGCCAGCCGCTGGAGCGCATTTAATGGCCACATGCTCAACCTTGATGAAAGAGATTGGCGAAAATTTTGAAGAGACGCCGAGTAAGACGGCCGTTGACTGGTGTTCTAGCTACCCCCTGTGGTTCCGATCGGATTGTGTTTGCATTAGGCCGATCGGTTCAACTAAGGGTCCAGTCAGTCGGACTAACCGCCTCTTTCGACTAGACTTGAAGGGGAGGCAAGCGATCCAGCGGTAAGAACAAGGGACCCCCGTCCTGGGGAGTCAACGGCACATGGAAGTCAAAGGGCCGATCGGAGAATGGTGGGTCGACCGCCCGGCCGGCCGACCGGTGTCCAATTGATGGTAAAAGGCGTCCCGGAGGGAGTCGGGGCTCCGGCGCTCTTTGAACAGGATCGTAAGGCCGAGCGGATGGCACGCTCGGCCGAAGACATAAGGTAGCATACTGCTAACAACCTCCACAAAGCACATTACCGAGTATCTCCCAAGTAGATCACTATATATGGCCGGCCGGACGTAAGGCGAGTGCTGGCCGGCCGGACGCCCGGCAGGGAGTAAGGAGAAAAGGACAAAAGACATATTCTGACAGCGGGCATGCTTTATAAGCCGATCATACTCCAAATCTGACGACAAGGGGTTCCGCCGTCCCATCGAAGACATGCTTGGACTGTAGCAGTATGGTGTCAGGTAAGCTTGCTGACAGGCCCTTACTGGGGTATGGGCTGAGGACACGTGTTTGCCTAGGTATGTGTGCCTGAGCTCCTCCCCAGCTCTATATAAGGAGCTTTGCACTTCACCAGAGGTACAGATTCTACGATTTTTGGAGCCACTTCTTTGCTGTCAAGCTTTGCCTGACTTGAGCGTCGGAGGGTCGTCGCCAGGAACCCCTTCCCGGCCCGACTTCTGTGCAGGTTCGCCGGAGCACCTTGTGATCAACCGGAGATCTACGTCAGTAGCTTGGAGAGCGCCACGTGCCCAGCGTCCGTTGATTCAGCTTTCGGACAGGATCAACTAACAAGTTTCTTTTACTTGGTTCGGAGCTTGTGATGCCTCCTACTCCAAGGCCCGCAATCGTTGATCGCTTTCGTTGGACAATCACTATAGATTTGAATAAAGATTACAAAACTTGAAGTACAATATAACAAAGTTACCGACAACAATAGAATTAGAAGTCTTTTGTCGGTTGTCGAAGCAGCGTTGAAGAAAGCAGCAGTTGTTCATTCTTGATCTTGAAAATTGTGTTGTTGAAGCAACTGGTCAAGCCCTCCTTAAATAGCCAAGCTAGGCCTGATCCAGATCCACTGATCTCAGGATCAGGTTTGACTAGTCGCTGATCGGTCGATCGATCCCCTAGTTCGGTCGACCGATCCTGCCTGAATTGGTCTGTCTTCTCGTCTAGATTCAACTTCGGATGAGTCTTCGTTCGGTCGACCGATCCCGCTGTTCGGTCGATCGATCCCGCTATCTGCGCTGTCTCATCTAGTATGATATGATCAATCCAGCCTGATTTCGGTCACTGTATATCCACTGTTCGGTCAACCGAACTCCAAGTTCGGTTGACCGATCCTTCGGTCGAACTCATTCATCTGGCTCAAAATCTATCTATTTGCTTTGGAGGTTCGGTTGACCGATCTCTGATTCGGTCGACCGATCAAGGCCGAAACTATCCTTGCATAATTGTTAGTTTCCTATAGAACAGAGTTAGACAAAATAGCAAATGATATATAAATCCATAATTTGACAGCCTTTGGACTGCCCGCTTCTGACTTTGGATTTCCTTCGGAAACCCTAGGTCGAACTGACTCCTACTGTTCCCTCACCGGAGAACGCGCCCTCACCTACTCCTCTTAGGAGAAGTTACTTGTTGCCAGACTGGTCCTCCAGACCGACTGGACTTTCTGCTGGACGTCCGCTCCACGAGCAGTCCAGACTTTCCACCTAGGGTTATCATCCCTTAGGACCTAGGGTTACCTCCTCCTAGGGTTTTCCATAACCCCCCCCCCCCCCTAGGACCTAGGGTTATCTCCCCCTAGGATTTTCCATAACCTAGGGTTACCGCCCGCTAGGACCTAGGGTTACCTCTCCCTAGGGTTTTCCACTTGCCTATAATCCGCTAAGACTTTTGCCTAAGCCAACTTAGGACCTTCCTGCAAGCTCAATTAACTTTGTTAGATCACAAGACAACTTAACTTTGGACCCTTTGACATAATCAAAACTCAGATTCCATCGTCTGGTGCTTCCTGCACCAACAATCTCCTCCTTTTTTATTATGACAACCCTGTTCAAAGTTAAGTAAAACATAACAATAATTAAAGGATTTTTAGCATGAGCATAAATATAATAATTTGAAAAAAAACTCTCTTATAAAAAACTCTCTTATAAAAAAAACTCTCTTTTTAGCATGAACATAAATACAATAATTAAAGGTTCAAACTCAGGTTCTCTCCCCATTTGTCATAAATCAAAAATAAAATAAGTAGAGAGAAAGTTGTTTAACATGTAAAGATAGTACAAAATAAATTTACTCTATTAAACTCCCCCTGAATGGTAACACTTATAAAAAATTTAGCTAAATTTTAGCTTTGAAAATAATTATTTTGACAAACACTAAGCTAAACTCTTTGAAAAAAAACTTTGTCAAGTACTTAGCTTTATGAAATTTTGATAAAAATTTGGCTTTAAAAATACTTTGATAAAAACTTAGCTTTATAAAGGTTTTGAAAAAAACTTAGTTTAAAAAATTTGATAAAAAATGAGTTAAGTACTTAACTTTAAAAATAAGTTGATAAAAACTTAGTTAAGTACTTAGCTTAAAAAAGATTTTCATAAAAGCTTAGCTTTTAAAAATATTTTGAGAAAAATGCATAGCTAAGTAAAAGATTTTTTTTAAAAAAAACACTTAAAAATACATTATCAAATAATTTATTTTTCTTTTCAAAAATAGTTTAAAAAATTGAACTTCCTCTTTTAGAAGTATTTTAAACTTTTGAAAAGTTTAACTTTGAAAAATCATACTTTAACAAAATAAAAATTAATAACTTAACCTTCCTTTTACTCCCCCTTAATTAATGCCAAAAATGTTTGAGGGTCTTAGAGTCCAAGCATGTAAAATAAATATCAAAGTTATTATTTATTTTCTTAATTTTTCTGATTTTCCATCACACTCATTCTATATTATCAAGCATGTTCAGCTTATGAGTGTGTGTGAAACGGAGTGAAGTTAAGTTGATTTTATCTTTAATTTTGAAAACTATTGAAGTATATTTCAAAAATTTGGATTTCAAAAGTACTTAATTTGAGATTTTAAAATATAAGTTTAAATTTTAAATTTGGAATATAAGTTTAAATTTTGAATAAGGTTGAATTTTGAATTAGTTTGAATTTTGAATTTTAAAATATAAGTTTAAATTTCTAATTTTAAAATATAAGTTTAAATTTCAAAATATAATTAAACTTTGAAGATTAATTAAACATTTAAAAATAATTAAGATTTTGAAGATCATTTGAAAATAATTAAGATTTTAAAAATTACTTGAAAATAATTAAGATTTTGAAATTAAGATTTAATTAAGATGACTTAGATCAATTTAATTAATTTTTAGTTGAATTTTAATTAAGTTAACTTAACTGAGTTTAATTAATTTGGGTTTGGTTAACTATTTTATATTTTAAACCTAGATCCATCTCTCCCGTTTCTAGATTTCAATTAGTGAACCTTAATAGTTTTTTGAGATGATTAATTTAATCTTCAATTTAATTCCAATCTAAGGATTAACCAATAATTGAGTTAGACTAAGGTTTAACAGTTAGTTAATTAAATATTTATTTCAATAATTGACTTCCAGACTGTGGCGAGGCACTAGGCCTTATTGGGTATGAGATCATCCACCACTTCTAGACAAAACATTTTAAAGAACTTAAATATTTAATTTTCTTTCTGAAAATCCTGGGTCTAATTAGTCAAGTGTAGATCAAGCCTAAGTCCTTATCTAGCCTAATCTTATTGGTGCAATATCCCCTGGGTCATGTTGACCAGGTTGACAAGCTTGAGTGAGCTCAAGCTTGAGTTTTGATATTTGACAATACATGGAGATTGCAGATGCAATCGTCCGTTTGGAGAGATTGTTGATACAATTCCCCTCTGGTCAAGGTTGACCAGTTAGATATGAAGAAGAGTCAAGTAGGTCAAAGGGTTGACTGAATACTTGACTGGGAAAGTCCTAATTATTGGCGTTGGGAGTTTCGTTTTGTGTAAATCCCCTATACAAAAATTTGTATGAGCATAGAACCTTTCCTAGCAACCCACATGCTTGATCAGACATGTGTTTGATCAATCAAGTAAGTTCTTGATTGATCAAAGTGCACCTTGATCGAAGCACAAGATCGCTGGCCTCTTGTGTTGGTATTCAGGATCCATACGAAAAAACAAACTAATTATGTTGCGGAATAAGAATTAGTTGTACCTTTCCTCGTATGCTAAGACCTCTTGATCTTCTGTTGTATTCCTCTCCTCCTCTTGGATGTCATGTAGGCGACGATCTACCAAGACAAAACCACCCGACTCCTTCTTCTTGTTTCCAATCTTTCGGCCACCAAGAGATGCTAGAATAGGATGCCTCCTTCTCTTCTTCTTCTCCTCCAAGCAACCGACCATAAAGTAAACTCTTCTCCAAAGGGATGCCAACCCTAATGAAGAGGAAGGGAAAGATGCCGTCGGGCCTAGGGAAAGAAGCAAGGGGAAAGTAAGAGAGGAGGGGCGCCGACCACAAGAGAATAGAAGAGGATTTTTAGGTTAGTTTTTGGGCACCACCCTCTCTTCTTTTATAATCTTTGTCGGCGGCTAAAAAGGAAAAATTTTAACAAAATTCTGTTTTAAATAAAATTTCCCTTTTATTCCTATTGTGGATGGTTACAAAAAAGGAAAGATTTTAATAAAATTAAAATATCTCTTTTAAACCATTATAAATAGCTATAAAAGGAAAATTTTTAGCAAAATTATGTTTTAAATAAAATCTCTTTTTTTTCCTATTGTGGTTGACCCCTTGCTTGGGCACCAAGCAAGGCTTGGGCGCCCCTTATCTTGGGCACCAAGCAAGGCTTGGCCAGCCATATGCTTGGGCAACAAGCAAGGCTTGGCCGCCCCCTTGCTTGGGTAAGAAGCAGGGCTTGGGTGGATGTGAGGCTTTATATACATAGAGGCTATAACAGGGACCGAGAGGAGGAATTGATTTTGACATGAATCTATCAGGTTGTCGAACAACCCTCCCACTACGACGAGGTACTAACCTGTAATTGTGCATCATTTGTGACACGTGTTGCAGTTTCTTGTGGTATCTCATCTTGTACCATCGGTACTAAATTAGACGTGTCCTCTCTTATTTCCTCAAGAATAATTTTACTCAAGGGCTTGTGGTTCATTATATAATCCTCTTCTAAAAATCGGGCATTGGTGCTAACAATGACCTTCTGATCTTTGGGACTATAAAACAAATCATCTTTCGTTCCTTTAGGATAACCCATAAACAAGCGAACTTCTGTACATGATTCCAACTTATCAACATCTCCCTTCAGCACATGTGTTGGACTACCCCAAATCTGAATGTGTCTTAGACTAAGCTTACGCCTATCCATAATTCTGTGAGAGTAGAGGGTACTGACTTAGAAGGTACCAAGTTCAGAATGTACGCTGCCGTTTACAGAGCATATCCCCAAAATGAATTTGGTAATTCCGAGTAACTCATCATTGATCTAACCATTTCCATAAGAGTTCTATTCCTTCATTCCGCCACACCATTCTGTTGGGGTGTACCAGGTGCAGATAATTGAGATTGATTCCCAACTTCTGATAAGTAATTCCTAAACTTTCCTAAGAGGTACTCTCCACCATGATCTGACCATAGTGTCTTGATACTTTTACCATGATGTTTCTCCACATCAGGCTTGTACTCTTTGAACTTATTGTAACGACCCACCTCCTGGGTACTAGGCTGTAAGGCCGATCGCTACAGTTATGCTGTGCTATACTGTGCGGAAAGCTAAGCTAATTAAAATTTTTTCTCTACTAAGGACGAATACAACTGATAAGAAAGGTCTAAAGACCTTCTTTGCTGGTGTACATATGCTAAGGAGGGGAAACTGAACATCCCAACTGAGCTAGGGACTAGAAACTAAACTTCCCAACTACCTACAGACCTGCTGATCGATCCGCAGATCGATCGAAGCTGGGGAACATTCTATTCCCAACTGGATCGGTCAGTAGGACCGATCCAGGTGTGGCTGGATCGGTCGACAGACCGATCCAGGTATGTCTGGATCGGTCGGCTGACCGATCCAGACACCTGAAACGCTGGAACTCGCTACTGTATCGTGCTGGATCGATCGGCTGACCGATCCAGGAGGATACAGTAGCATACTGTATCTGTCTGGATCGGTCGGCTGACCGATCCGGTGGCACTGCCCAGACCCTGATCGGTCTGGAGACCGATCAGAGTTCTGATTTCGCCCGGGAACTCTGATTTCAGCACTTTGGCGTGCCAAAACCTCACACAACAATTCTAAAATGAATGGAAATATACTCTAACAACTATTAACCAGCATTCAAACATAATTACTAACAAGCTAAATAAATCTACCATGACTTAAACACTCTAAAGTCCAGATTGCATAAAAGAAGGAATACTAAGACTTCTACTATTTAAGCTTGCTAAAACCCTTGAGGATCTTTTATTCCAGTTCCTTCCACACACATCTTGATCTGCATTGGCCTCTAGCCTCCACTGCTAGTCCACTTTTCCTTTACCTTTATCTGCAGTATAAGAAAAGTAGTATCTATAAGCAAAAAAGCTTAGTAAGAAACCATCTACCTCACAAAAACCTGCAACGATGCAAATATAATTTTAAATCATGCTGTTTAAAACATATGCTGAATATACTAAATAGACTAAACATGACATGGCATATAAGCATACAATCATGGCATATCTAAAGCTGAACGTAAAGTTATCAAGCATATTCACAGGGAAAAACTAAGCTGATACTAAGAACTGAGCTACGATAATACTGAGCTACTGCTAGAACTGTACTGAATTCACGAACTAATTTGTGAAAGGTTGAAAACCATATACATATAGTAAGTGAAAATACTAAACATGCTGCTGATGGGCCCGACAACTGTACGTGCTATGCGCGCATCTCTACCTAGACCCGGGGTTGCAAGTCCCGAATTTAGTAGAGCTACTAGGTTATCTAAACCTAGGGACCGACTATGGGAGCCCAGCCCAATGGATATCTAATCCAGTACAGTGCCAACTGAAAAGTAAACATAGATAAATTGCTTGTCTTGCTGTTTCTAGGTTATCTGAACCTAGAGCTAGGTTGTCTGAACCTAGAGGCGACTGTGGGAGCCCACCCATTGGACCGTAGTCCCATATAAGCTAGAATAAACTGATTTACTAATTTAGATGCTTCTAATGCATTCAACTGTGCTAATAAAAATGCCTAAGTTGCATTCTTTTCTAATCTGGTTATTTAATCGAACACCTAGTGTGCTTTAACTCCCCTCTCTATTAGGGAGACTACCTTTAGGCACCCAACAACATCTAAACCCTCCAACTGAAGGAGAAAAGACGTGTCCGGCCCATCTAAAGGTACTCACTAAATCCCTAAACCTGCGAGGAGTGTTAAGTACACCCTATGTGTCGAAAACATACGCATATAACTAAACTAATGCACAGAAAATCAAACGGTAGCTATTATACTGCAGGTGAGGGGTTTCTTACCTCCTGTTCGTAATTTCTTAAGATTCTATTCGCTAGAATTCCGGTGGAGATGACCTTCTCGACGATCCGCTCACGTCTTCGCGTTCCTCTCGCGGAGAAGAACCTCTTTCGTGTTGGAGTCATCGCCGGAAGATGATCCGAGAGTCCTTGGGGCTTGGGCGCCGAGAGAGGAGGAGGAAGAGGTGTGGGCGGCGGTGAGGTTTTGGAAGAGGAATAGGTCACGGTGAAAAAATAATCTCCTCACTTAATTAATTTTCCTATTTATATTAAAGACTTAATTCACCCAACTCCAATATAAATTTTATTGGTTCCCTTTCCTTTCAGCATGGCCCTGCTGGGTTCAACTGGTTCCCAACATTATCCCTAAGTCATAGGTCTCGGGTTCGATTCCCGCCTAAGCTATTTTGCGGTTCTAATTCTTTTTGCTTTTTCCGCTACTCGGAAAATTCCGAAAAAATATCTAAAAATTTCAGAAAATTCATAGAATATTTCTAAAAATAATTTGAGAATTTTCGGGCGTTACAATTCCTCATACCTCATAAAAAGTTCGTCCTCGAATTTAGAATAATTCTGGGTACTTCTGTCTCATGCTGGCTTCTGTCTCCCAAGTTGCCTCTTCTGCTGTGTGACTGTGTCAGATGACTTTGACTAATGGTACTTCCTTGTTCCGCAGTTTCTTCACTGCTCGGTCTATTATATGAATAGGTGGACTATCATAGCTGAGGTCCTCGTGGATCTGTACCGACTGGGGCTCAATCACCTGGGTGGCATCTGGGGTATGCTTCTTCAGCATAGAGACATGAAATACGTTGTGGACAGCTGACATTTCCTGGGGTAGCTCTAGCTCATATGCTACCTTGCCCACTCTTCTGCTGATAAGGTATGGTCCCACGTATCTGGGACTTAGCTTGCCCTTCTTCCCAAAACGCATTACTCCCTTCATGGGAGCTACTCTGAGGAATACTGAATCCCCAACTGAAAATTCTAAGGGTCTGCGCCGTGTATCAGCATAGCTCTTCTGGCGGCTCTGAGCTGTCTCTATCCTCTGGCGGATCTGCTGTATAGTTGCTGTGGTATCTGCTACTAGATCTGTCTAAAACTCTAGTTCTTTCTGTTCACCACTCTCATACCAGCAGATTGGGGATCTACACCTCCGCCCATAGAGAGCCTCATAAGGTGCCATACCGATAGTGGCCTGATAGCTGTTGTTGTATGCAAATTCTGCTAAGCTCAGATATTTGCACCAACTTCCCTTGAAGTCTAGGGCACACGCTCGGAGCATATCTTCGAGTACCTGATTTACTCGCTCTGTCTGACCATCTGTCTGCGGATGGAATGCTGTGCTGAACTTTAACTTCGTGCCCAATGCTGACTGTACACACTCCCAGAAGTGTGATGTAAATCTGCTGTCTCTGTCTGAAATAATGGTACGTGGGACTCCATGAAGTCTGACGATCTCCTGGAGATACAACTGAGCTAGCTTCTCCATGGAGTAGGATATCTTGATAGCTAAAAAGTGGGCTGATTTAGTCAACCTGTCGACTATTACCCAGATGGCATCAAAACCATTCGTGGTTCTGGGTAGTCCCACTATGAAGTCCATAGAGATATCCTCCCACTTCCATTCTGGAATCTGTATAGGCTGCAGAACTCCTCCTGGTCGCTGATGTTCTGCCTTGACCCTCTGACAGGTGAGGCAGATGCTAACATATCTGGTGATGTCTCGCTTCATCTCGGGCCACCAAAAACGTTTCTTCAGGTCTTGATACATTTTGGTGGAACTGGATGCATCGTATAAGGAGTCCTGTGAGCCTCATCTAAAATCTGTCTCCGTAGCTCCTCCTCCGGAACACATAGTCTGTCACCAAAATACAACACCCCGCTATCGGACACTCTAATTCTCTACTTTCTGTTAGCCCTTGCTTGATTTTCTGAATTTCAGGGTCCTGATCCTGAGCTGACTGAATATCACCAAGCAAGGTAGACTCTAAGGTCATAGTAGAGAGCTGCCCCACTATAAGCTCGAGACTGAAATCTATGATCTCCTTCTTTAGGGGCGGTGACATGGCTGCGAGAGATAATAAGGTAGCACTGGACTTTCTGCTGAGTGCGTCTGCTACCTTATTGGCTTTTCCGGGATGGTAGAGGATATCAATATCATAGTCTTTGACAAGCTCTAGCCATCTACACTGTCGCATATTCAGATCCTTCTGAGTGAAGAAGTACTTCAGACTCTGATGATCTGTATATACTCTACACTAGGCTCCATACAAGTAATGTCTCCAAATCTTGAGAGCGAACACTACTACTGCAAGCTCAAGGTCATGAGTAGGGTAATTCTTCTCATAATCCTTGAGTTGTCTGGAGGCATAGGCGATCACCTTTCCGTCTTGCATCAGCACTGCTCCTAATCCCAATTTAGAGGCATCGCTGTAAATGTCGAAGCTATCTTTATTTCCTGGTAAAGCTAAGATAGGAGCACTGGTCAATCTCCTTTTGAGCTCGCTGAAGCTGTTCTCACAGTCCTCTATCCACTGAAATTTTTTGTTCTTTCTGGTGAGAGCTGTCAGTGGGGAGGCTATCCTGGAGAAGTCCTCTACAAACTTTCTGTAATAACCAGAAAGCTTCTGATTTCACTGGCATTCTTCGGTCTTTTCCAGTTACTTACTGCTTCTATTTTGCTGGAGTCTACCATGACACCATCCTTTGAGATAATGTGACCCAGGAAGGACACATGGTCAAGCCAGAATTCACATTTCGTGAACTTGGCATATAGCTGATTCTGCTGAAGTGTCTGTAGTACTGTCTTCAGGTGCTCTGCATGTTCTTCCTGAGTTCCTGAGTAGATAAGGGTGTCATCGATGAACACGATAAAAAACTTATCTAAGTACTCTCTGAATACTCTGTTCATGAGATCCATGAATGTAGCTGGAGCATTTGTCACGCCAAAAGACATGACTATGAACTCGTAATGTCCGTATCTGGTCCTGAATGCTGTCTTCGGTATATCACCCTCCTTAACTCTGACTTGGTGATATCCTGATCTGAGGTCAATCTTAGAGAACACTGCTGCTCCCTTTAACTGGTCGAACAGGTCATCAATCCTGGGAAGAGGATACCTGTTCTTGATCGTGACCTGATTCAGTGCTCTGTAGTCTATGCATAGCCGCATGCTTCCATCCTTCTTCTTCACGAACAGTACAGGCGCTCCCCATGGTGAGTGACTAGGGCATATGAAGCCCTTGTCAAGTAGCTCTTGTAGTTGCTCATGAAGTTCCTTCAGCTCGGCTGGAGCCATGCGGTAAGGCGCTTTGGAAATAGGATTGGTGTCGGGGAAGAGCTCTATCTCAAATTCAATCTCCCTGACTGGTGCTAGGCCTGGTAACTCTTCAGGGAAGACTGCTGGGTAGTCACATACATGTTGGTCCCTGTCCTGGCTGGTATTGACTACATGTGCTAGGTACCCCGTACATCCTGAATCCATCAACTTCTGTGCCTTCATAGCTGAGAGAAATTTTCTGGCTTTTCTCTTTGGTTCTCCGATGTACTCGAACTGTGCTTATGCTTCGGGTTGGAACACGACTTTCTGTTTACGACACTCTATGGAAGCACCGTATCTGATCAGGAAATCCATTCCAAGGATGACGTTGTAGTCAGTCATTTCTAGCAGGATCAGATCACAAAAGAGTTCCCTGTCTGCTATAATGACTGGCACTGCCCTGAGCCAGTGCGTGGACACCATAACTTCTCCCGAAGGTAGTGTCGTCAGAAACTGACCACTGAGTACCTCTGGAGCTATTGCTGACTTTGCGGCGAACGCCCTAGCTATATAAGAATGGGTTGCTCCAGTATCAAATAATACAGTTGCTACTTGCTAAAAAATGCTAAGCTGACCTGTAACAACTGTCGAGGCATTGGCTACGTCCTCTCTGGTGAGTGAGTAGATCCTTGCATTCGCCATAGCTGGAGGGGCTTCTAATCTGCCCTGGCTGATAAGTGGACCTTCTAGAGCGGCCTGCATCTGATATAACTGAGCTGGCTGGCCTGCATGCTGAATCTGCTGTGGCTGAGGAAGACCGGTCTTGTTCGGGCACTGCTTGGCCATGTGCCCTTCTTGTCCACATTCAAAGCATCCTCGTGTGCCCCTGCGACAAACCCCTGGGTGGAATTTCCCACAAGTAGCACACTTTGGATAACTAGGTCGCTTGCTAGATGGTCCTCCTTTTGGGTCACTCCCTGATTTGCGCTTGCTGTTGGAGTTCCCTTTCCAGTTAGAGCTGTGGCCTTGCTGTTTTTGAGTGTGGGAGTTTCCTTGGCCTTTGGACTCTGAGGAGACTAGCTTCTGCTGCTTTATACTGTTCTGGTAATGCTCTGTGGTCAAGGCACTGCTCACTAACTCCTCTGTGGTTTGTGGCCTATGTATGCCACCAGCCACGTTCACTGCTATCTCTGGCCTCAGCATCTTGAGCATCAACCGGATTCGTTCCTTCTCTGTGCTGACTAGCTCTGGGCATAGACGAGCCAACCTGTTGAATTTCTTCACGGCTTCCTCAACTGAAAGGTTGCCCTGACGAAACTCAGTGAACTCGTCGTAGTGGCGGTTTGTAACCCGTATGTGAAAGAACTCCTCGAAGAATTCTTTCTCGAAGTCAGCCCATGACATCTGGTTCACTGGGCGCTTCGTTCTGATTCTTTCCCACCACATGCGTGCATCTCCTTTCAGGCAGAAGGAGGCACACTTCACCTTCTCGTGTTCTGGCCAGTCCAGAAGCTCCATTGTGCTCTCCAGTGTTTTGAACCAGGCTTGTGCATCCCATGGTTCACTGGATCAGATAGGCTTCCTTTCTTGGCTCAGTTGCTGGGACTACTGATGCTGGTACTGGTGCTGGCGCTGGCGCTGTAGGCTGGGCTGGTGGAACCTCTAAGACCACTGGAGTCGTCAAATTCGGTTCCGGGGTGACTGTGGGGGTATTCTGCTGATTAGCCTTTAAGGTGGCTATTTCCTGTTGCTGTTCAGCTAGCTGCTGCTGTAACTGAGGAGGCACTGAACTGCCTGCCTCTTGCTGGGGCTCAGTAGCTAGTGCCCTTCTAGCTGGGCGTCCTCGTGCCATTTCTAAAGACATAGAGAACATAACATAACTAATGTAATCATAGTTATATAACTATTGATATCATGTTTAAAACTATTACATACTAACAAGCAATAGGCATATAAACATGAACTGTAACTAGAAAGCAAGAACAATAAAGAGAGTAGAGGTATTCTTACTTGGAAGCTGCAGGCACAATGCTGATGTGTGTGTAGGAAGTATGGAACACTGCTCTGATACCACTCTGTAACGACCCACCTCCTGGGTACTAGGCTGTAAGGCCGATCGCTACAGTTATGCTGTGCTATACTGTGCGGAAAGCTGGGCTAATTAAAATTATTTCTCTACTAAGGACGGATACAACTGATAAGAAAGGTCTAAAGACCTTCTTTGCTGGTGTACATATGCTAAGGAGGGGAAACTGAACATCCCAACTGAGCTAGAGACTAGAAACTAAACTTCCCAACTACCTACAGACCTGCTGATCGATCCGCAGATCGATCGAAGTTGGGGAACATTCTGTTCCCAACTGGATCGGTCGGCAGACCGATCCAGGTATGTCTGGATCGGTCGGCTGACCGATCCAGGCACCTGAAATGCCTGGAACTCGCTACTGTATCGTGCTGGATCGGTCGGCTGACCGATCCAGGAGGATACAGTAGCATACTGTATCTGTCTGGATCGATCGGCTGACTGTTCCAGTGGCACTGCCCAGACCCTGATTGGTCTGGAGACCGATCAGAGTTCTGATTTCGCCCGGGAACTCTGATTTCAGCACTTTGGCGTGCCAAAACCTCACACAACAATTCTAAAATGAATGGAAATATACTCTAAC
Organism: Zingiber officinale; assembly: GCF_018446385.1. Taxonomy (NCBI): domain Eukaryota; kingdom Viridiplantae; phylum Streptophyta; class Magnoliopsida; order Zingiberales; family Zingiberaceae; genus Zingiber; species Zingiber officinale. The sequence goes on from NC_055998.1 coordinate 38,532,173, forward strand.
AACTATTAACTAGCATTCAAACATAATTACTAACAAGCTAAATAAATCTACCATGACTTAAACACTCTAAAGTCCAGATTGCATAAAAGAAGGAATACTAAGACTTCTACTATTTAAGCTTGCTAAAACCCTTGAGGATCTTTTATTCCAGTTCCTTCCACACACATCTTGATCTGCATTGGCCTCTAGCCTCCACTACTAGTCCACTTTTCCTTTACCTTTATATGCAGTATAAGAAAAGTAGTATCTATAAGCTAAAAAGCTTAGTAAGAAACTATCTACCTCACAAAAACCTGCAACGATGCAAATATGATTTTAAATCATGCTGTTTAAAACATATGCTGAATATACTAAATAGACTAAACATGGCATGGCATATAAGCATACAATCATGGCATATCTAAAGCTGAACGTAAAGTTATCAAGCATATTCACAGGGAAAAACTAAGCTGATACTAAGAACTGAGCTACGATAATACTGAGCTAATGCTAGAACTGTACTGAATTCACGAACTAATTTGTGAAAGGTTGAAAACCATATACATATAGTAAGTGAAAATACTAAACATGCTGCTGATGGGCCCGGCAACTGTACGTGCTATGCGCGCATCTCTAACTAGACCCGGGGTTGCAAGTCCCGAATTTAGTAGAGCTACTAGGTTATCTAAACCTAGGGACCGACTATGGGAGCCCAGCCCAATGGATATCTAATCCAGTACAGTGCCAACTGAAAAGTAAAATACTGAGTATAGCTAAATTGCTTGTCTTGCTGTTTCTAGGTTATCTGAACCTAGAGCTAGGTTGTCTGAACCTAGAGGCGACTGTGGGAGCCCACCCATTGGACCGTAGTCCCATATAAGCTAGAATAAACTGATTTACTAATTTAGATGCTTCTAATGCATTCAACTGTGCTAATAAAAATGCCTAAGTTGCATTCTTTTCTAATCTGGTCATTTAATCGAACACCTAGTGTGCTTTAACTCCCCTCTCTAGTAGGGAGACTACCTTTAGGCACCCAACAGCATCTAAACCCTCCAATTGAAGGAGAAAAGACGCGTCCGGCCCATCTAAAGGTACTCACTAAATCCCTAAACCTGCGAGGAGGGTTAAGTACACCCTATGTGTCGAAAACATACGCATATAACTAAACTAATGCACAGAAAATCAAACGGTAGCTATTATACTGTAGGTGAGGGGTTTCTTACCTCCTGTTCGTAATTTCTTACGATTCTATTCGCTAGAATTCCGGTGGAGATGACCTTCTCGACGATCCGCTCACGTCTTCGCGTTCCTCTCGCGGAGAAGAACGTCTTTCGTGTTGGAGTCGTCGCCGGAAGATGATCCGAGAGTCCTTGGGGCTTGGGCGCCGAGAGAGGCGGAGGAAGAGGTGTGGGCGGCGGTGAGGTTTTGGAAGAGGAATAGGTCACGGTGAAAAAATAATCTCCTCACTTAATTAATTTTCCTATTTATATTAAAGACTTAATTCACCAAACTCCAATATAAATTTTATTGGTTCCCTTTCCTTTCAGCACGACCCTGCTGGGTTCAACTGGTTCCCAACATTATCCCTAAGTCATAGGTCTCGGGTTCGATTCCCGCCTAAGCTATTTTGCGGTTCTAATTATTTTTGCTTTTTTCGCTACTCGGAAAATTCCGGAAAAATATCTAAAAATTCCAGAAAATTCATAGAATATTTCTAAAAATAATTTGAGAATTTTCGGGCGTTACACTTATCAAAGCATTCAGACTCGGGACGCATCAAGTAAATGTACCCATATCTAGAATAGTCGTCTATAAAAGAGACAAAATATTCGAAACTATCTCTCGCCTGGATAGTCATAGGTCCACACAAATCAGAATGAGTCAATTTCAACACTTCTTTGGCTCTATACCCCTTTGTCTTAAAAGGCCTCTTGGTCATTTTTCCTTCCAAGCGAGACTCACAGGTCGGAAAGTTTTCCACTACTAATGAACCCAAAGGTCCATCAGCTATTAATCTTTGAATCCTACTCAAGTTAATGTGACCCAACCTTAGATGCCAAAGATATGTTTGGTTCATTTTTGAAGGTTGCTTTCTCTTATTATAATTAGAAGATGTGTTATTAATTTCCATTTGTTGCATTGTGGGAGTTATTGGATTTAGAGTGTACAAATTGCCAACCAACACACTAGAATAGATAACCACCCTATTTTTCTTGACAACCACTTTGTCATCAAAAGAAACAGAATATCCATCCATAAATAATTTAGAAACTGAAATCAAGTTCTTTCTAAAACATGGTATGTAAAGATAATTTTTCAAAATCAAAGTTTTATTCCTATCAAAAGATAAATAAACATCTCCCACTGCAACAGTCGTCACTTTCATAGCATTGCCCATGTAGACGGTGATCTCCTCTTCATGTAGTCGTCAAGTTTCCTGGAACCCCTGCAATGAATTGCAGACATGATCAGTGACTCCTGTATCTACACACCAGGTACAGGTAGATAACACCGCTAAACATGTTTCAATAACTAATGAATGAGATATACCTTTATTGTTCTCCTTTCTGCGAGGATAATCCACCTTCCAATGTCTAGACTGCTTGCATGTGAAGCACTTGCCCTTCGAGCTTCTTCACACATGCTTGCGGTCCAGTCCCTTAAGGTCGAATCACTTTTTTTGCTGAACCAACTTGTTTCTTTTTCTTCTTTCTGGCTTTCGTCTTAGAAGCAGAAATATTTTCAATAATGTGAATTTGAAAACTTTAACGAAATAGTCCTTCTGCTGCTTGGAGTTATGTCAGAAGTGCCACCAACGAATAAGTCCTTTTGTTCATGTTATATTTCATTAGTGGAGAGCGAGTCGTGTGTGGATCCTTGGATTAGTCACCTCTTCTTGAGGTGAATACCAAGTAAATCTACGTTGTTAGCATTGGAGCTTGCTTTGAGTGTTTTCCGCTGCATATCATCACCAAGAAGCAAGCTATGAGAAGTGCAACGAGCTATTTACCCCCTCTAGCACATTTCGATCCTAACAAATCTAAGCATGTATAATGAAAAATAGTAAAGCAAACATTAGACAATTCTATTTTATGATAAAGACGATCCTTTTATTGGCTCCCCCTAGATCATAGCCTCGATAGAGTCTATCAAGGTATTGACTTTGATCCTTAGAGATCCAATATTGACCAAGTCCAACTTGATTAATCAAGTTAGATTTTGGGACCCATGCTTGGATTGTTCTTCTATTTGTTCTATTGACAAGAGACAAGTATGATTTGAATTTGTGTTTAATCTTGTATCCAAGTCCAGATTGATTGTATACGACCCTTTGTTTTTCAAGAATCAGATCAAGATTCTGGGAACCCGAGGTGAGCCGTTCCAATGTTCCCTTTAGTTCTTTTACTTGATCTTTCAGACTGGATTTTTCTTTCTCAAGTTGTTGAACTTGAGTTGAAGTTCCAGTTTGAATAGGTTCAGTCAAAGAGCTTGGGCTAGTCACTTAAGGATTGTTACCTCCTTTTGGAGTAACTTGACTTGGATATTTGACTTGGCTAATTTACATATTAAATAATTAATTAAATTATATAATCTATCTACATGAGAAGATCTTACAGCATTGTTTGGCCTTTCAAAAATGGATACAGATCTGTGACTTTTCTCAGACTCGGTTTCCTATTTGTTCTCAGTTTTGAACGTGGACTTGGACTCGGTTTCGACAATGTACGCTTGTACCGATAGGGCAAGGAAGCTCGCTTCTTTGTGCCCTTCTTTGTCTGACTCTTTTGATGACTCAGACCACGTTGCCTTCAATGCCTTCCTTCTTCTTTGCTTCTGGTTTGGGCATTCAAGCTTGTAGTGTCCCTTCTGGTTGCAGCCGTAGCAGATAACTCTAGACTTGGTCTTCGAGTTCGATTGAGTCACCTTCTTCTTCTTGAGAGATTTCCAAACTAATTTGACTAGTTCGATGGTGATTTCGTCTTCCAGATCTGATTCATCTTCGAATTCGGGTTCGGTTCATCGCTCGATTTTTGGTTCCCTCTTTCTACTTGTACCTGCAATTAAAGCAATACGTTGCTCGACCGGGCACGCATTAGTCTGTTCATGAAGTTTGAATTCTGAAAAGAGTTCATCTAGTTTAATTGAGGAAAGGTTCTTAGATATCTTGTAAGCATCTACCATTGATGCCCACAAGGTGTTCCTCAGAAAAGTGTTCAGTGCGTACCTTATGACGTCGCAGTTCTCTACTTTCTATCTGATTGTGTGGAGTCCATTCAGAAGATCTTGTATGCGAGCATGTAGCTGGCTCACTGACTCACCTTCCTGTATTTTTATATTATATAATTTTTTTAATATTAAATCTTGTTTGCTTACCTTCGTGTCGTAAGTGCCCTCATGTAGCTCGATTAGTTTATTCCACAACTCCTTTACGCTGTTGAAGGGGCCGACCCGGTTTAACTCTTCTTTTGTCAGGTCACATTGTAGGGCTCGAGTCGCCTTGGCGTTAGCCTCAATTTTCGTCATTAGACTCGCGTCCCAATTTTCGCATGATACTAATTTGCCAACACTGTCGAGTGGAAGCGCAAGGTCGGTTTGGATGATTATCCACATCTCTACCTCGGTCTTCAGATAATACTTCATTCGGCTCTTCTAGTAGCCGAAATATTCTCCGAAGAATAGAGGAGGATGTGCAGTGTGTTAGGGTGTATACTAAAAGCCTAGCTTTTGGTATAAACATTTATCTAGAAATAAAAATCACATTGGTTAAATATCTACATTTATGATAAATGTAGTTATTCAATTAATTTATATTGTAGATAACATGGTGAGTGATGTCACACACAGAGGATCATGTTATCAGCACCTTATAAATTATAAACAGTAGCTCACGACCAAGATGGAAAGGAACAAACCATTGGAAGGTCGTAGTGTAATTAGGTATTAGTTTATCTTAACTATATAATTACACTAGTACACTTAGAGTGTATTGAGTAGGACCAATAGAGGTCGTTTCTTTTTATACTGACTTTATAAAGGAACAAAGACTTCAGTTATTATGGAAGTGTGTGCTCTTAATCCTAATATAATAACAAGCACATATATTTGATATTTATTTCTTTAATTTATCAATGGGTGAAATTTAGTTCGATAAATTAATAAGCCTGATAAGTTGGGAAATGATATCACTTATAGTGTGTGTTGTTGATTATAGAAGGAAACTATGTCCTAGTGATCTAGGTTGAGAATGTCTCCAAGAGGAAGGATTGTCATATTAAACCTTGTAGGTGGACTTAGTCCGACATGACGATAAGGTTGAGTGGTACTACTCTTGAACTAAGATATTAATTAAGTGAATTGCCAGTAACTCATTTAATTAGTGGACATTCGACATCTTAAACACAGGGAGACTAATACACTCATAATAAGGAGCCCAAAATGTAATTTGAGATTGATGCGGTAGTTCAATAATAGTTCTTTAGTGGAATGAATTATTATTGATGGAATTAAGTTGTGTGTTCGGGGCGAACACGGGAAGCTTAATTTCATCGGGAGACCAAAACCAATTCCTCCTCTCGGTCCCTATCGTAGCCTCTTGTATATAGAGATTTATATTCACCACATACCCACATTCTTACCCAACCTATAGGGGTCGGCCAAGCTAAGCTTGAAGCTCAAGCTTAGGGCCGGCCAAGCCTAAAGGTTGAGCCTTAAGGTGGTCAGCCAATTTCTTGGAGCCCAAGCTTAGGTGGCCGACCACATCATATTAAAAAGGGATTTTTATTAAAATTATTTCTTATGTGGATATCATGGTTTTAAAAGAGAGTTTGAAATTTAAATCTTTCCTTTTATAGCTTTCTACAAAAGATTAAGAAAAGATTTGAAATCTTTCCTTATTTGTAGTTTGAAAGGTAGATTTTAATTTTAAGAAAACTTTCCTTTTTAACCATGTTCATGATTTAAAAGAGAGTTTAAAAATTAAATATTTCTTCTACAAAAGATTAAGAAAAGATTTAATATCTTTCCTTATTTGTAGATTAAAAGAGATTTTAATTTTTAGAGATAACTTTCTTTTTATCCACATGTTTAAAAGAAAGATTTTAATTTATAAAATTTCCTTTTTACAAATCACCATGAAGGGAAAAATTAGTGGAGAAATTTTTTAAAAATTTCCGGAAGCAAATAAGGAAGTTTTAATTTGTGTTTAAAATTTTATTTGCTTGGAGATTTGAATGTGGCCGACCATTGCAATTGAAAAAAGGAATTTAATTTTAATTAATTAAAATTTTATTTTTCATGGCAAAAGAATTAAGGAAGTTTTTATTTAAATTTCCTTATTTGCCAAGACCAAGGATTATAAAAGAAGGGGTAGAGGTGCCTTCATGGCTAACGACTCTATTATTTTTCTCCTCTCTTTTTCTCCTTGGGTGTGGCCGGCCCCTCCTCTTTCTCTCTTCTCCATCTTGTGGCTGAACCTCATCTCATCCTTGGAGTCCTTGTGGTGGCCGGATCTTGCTTGGAGAAGAAGGAGAGAAAAGGAGGCGATATTTCTAGCATCCCTTGGAGGTTAGTGGTGGCCGAACCTCTTCATCTTTGGAGGAGCTTTTGGTGACCGAAACCTAGAAGGAAGAAGAAGGTGCTTGATGGTTCTCATCTCGGAAGATCGTTGCCCACACAACTGTTGGGTTTTTCGGGCCGCGAAAACCGCTTTTTCGCGTCGCGGAAACCCTGAAACTCCCTAGCCAACGGATCCGTGCGAAGAGTATAGAACAAAATTTTATATGTACGAGTTTACTAACTAGATCTACACTTAGATCTACATGTTTAGAAGGTTACCCTTGTTGCGTGCCTTTTTGCGAATCCCGCTCGTCCAAGGTGCGCTGGATCTCGAGTGTGTTCAAACGTACACACCTCTAGTAGTATCCACACGAACAAGAAGTGTTCTCTAACACTCAAGGATGGAGAAGAGAACACCACAAGTGTGCTAGCACTTCTTGATGCTCTCGGATAGGATTGGAAGATGAAAAAAGGAAAAGAAGATCACACTCCTCTAAAAACTCTATGTGACTTTCACTAACCTTTCTTCTTGGATTAGATTCACTCACCTTTCTTCTTCCTTGCTTGAAACCCACGGCAACAGTAGCAAAGGAGGAGGAAGAACCCAAGGAAGAAGATGCAACAATAAACACACATCAATGCCACAAAACAAAACCTCTCCACAAGCATTAGTGTGGCCGACCACATCTTGTAACCCCCTCATTTAATGTGGCCGACCACATTAAGTGAATGGGATGTGTAACCTCCATGAGGTGGCACACCATAATAAGGTGGAGATGATGTGGCAAGATTAGTCATGCCATGTAGGATGAGTCAACCTTCATGATGTGGCAATACATCAAGTCAAACTTGATGTTTCAACTTCCATTTGGTCAAGTCAAAATTGACCAATTTTCTTCCTTGTTGAGTTAAATCTAACCTTTGATTCAAGTCAATTTTTAATTTAATGAATCTCAATTCATTAATATAAATTGACTCAATGAATCAAATTTAAATTAGACTCATTCAACAATTGAATCTAATTGAGTCTAATTCAATAAGTCTAATTTGAATTAATCCGAATCCAATCTTTGGTACATCATATGAACCTAATCCAATTGGTTCATCATATGAACCTAATCTCCATCCACTTGTTCTTTGTGTGTGACCCAATAGGTTCTTGTAACGTTGGCAATGTTTCTAAACTCCTTTAGAAACATAAGCAATGAGCGGCATCTAGCAATACATCATTGCTACCCAAGTTACAAGAATGTTGAGATCCAACATCACCTTGTGACTACTAATTGTGACTCCTCACAATATATGACAAGTGTCCTTCTATTCTAGACATCTAGATTGATCAATGTGAGGCATAGACCGTGTCATCCTCTGATCAATCTAAATCTTGAACTCCGACTCACTAAAACAAATGAGCTCAATATCTCATATTGATTCATTTGGGCATGACCATGCACTTCGTGGTCTCACTCTATCAAGAATACCGATGTCTCTCCCGTCATATAGGAGGGATAGATCTCATCTACATCACTCACATCCCTCTGCATAATTCGTTACATACCCAGTAATCGCCTTTATAGTCCACCCAGTTACGGGTGACGTTTGACGAAACCAAAGTACATAACTCCTTATGTAGGGATCCATGGTGACTTCAGGTCCAAGGACTAGTAGTTATACTAATAGCCACATGAGAAAGTATATGATACTCATATAACGATCCATGATACTTTCTCATGGCGGGTCATTCAGTATACATTCTCTAATGCATACCCATGTGTTAACTTGATATCTCTATATCCATGACTTGTGAGATCAAGTCATCGAGTTGACCTACATGCTAGTCTTATTGCATTAACATTGCCCTTGAATGTTAATACTCGACTATGAATGATTAAGAGTAGTGTTCCATATATCATCTCACTATCGGTTCAGCTAACTGATTGATATAGGTAAGAACCTTCTACTCAAGGACGTTATTATACTTAGTTTATTTGGCACCGATACAAGTAAGTATAATAACCAAAAATCAAATGCCTTTATTTATATAGCATATGATACAACAAGTCTATAATACAATCATCAAATGATTGACTCTAGGGCTCTAGCTAACAACAACGTCCGAGGTTAGAAGAGGAATACGGTAGAAGATCAAGAGGTTATTTTTGCTTACAAAGAAAGGTATAACTAGTAATTGTTTTCCGCATCATACTAGTTTTCTTTGTATAGTTATTTTTGGAAATACCAAATATAAGAGGCATATGATTCTAGAGTTTTCGGATTTGTTTCGAGGTTGTGTTTCTTTTCTTTTATTTTTTGAATTTGTGATTCGATTGTTCTTTTTGGTTAACCTAGAGTTATTTAAGGAAATTAAATATTAGCTTTCCTTAAAAGGCTTTGTCTAGGCGGTGGTGGTTGCTCCCATATCCAAGAAGACCATGTCCCTCGCCATGCAGTCCTGGAAGCCAATTTTGAAAATTAATATTTAATGGAATGAATAACATAGGTGAATTTGAATCAATAGTGTTAAGTTCCGCTCGCTATTCAAATCTAAACCATTAAGAACAGATAAGTTAAATTTGGAATCAATGATGTTAAGTTCCGTCTGCAATTCCTAATTTAACTTCTAAAGAATACAATAGGTTATTTAAGGAAAGGTTCGATACTTGTACAAAATTTTTGTACAGTGGAACCGGTACGATTTTCCTAGGACTAACCAACACAGTGTTGTAGCCTTCTTGGCGGACCATTGTAGAAGAAAGTCTTGTACACAAAAAGAAAAAAGAAACAATTGTCCCAAGACTTGGTTTTGGATTAGTAGTGCGGGAGAAAAAATAAAACTAGTAATTCACTAATTTTGAAAAATTAATAAAGTATTAATAAAAACTATTATTACAAATTTTGGTAGCTGCGATATTTTGCCAATTGTAGGATTGATGACGTGTTACTACTAGAAAACTAGGCTTTTGAGACAAAAATTTTTAGACAGTAACAAAATTCGTCTCAAATACTAAGTAATTAAGACAGTAATAATAGATGTCTCAAAATTTTACATGGAGACATTAACTTTAAGACAGTATTTAAGATTTTGTCTCAAATTCAACTAAATAAGACACCTAATGTAACATACCAAAAATGTAAATATGGATATACTGACTAAAATTTTTTTATTTTAAGGAAAATAAATATAATCCAGTATATAATTTATTACGAAATAAGTTTATATGAATTTAAGATATTTACTGGAATTTTTATGGATTTTAAAGGAATCATTTTATAGTTTAAAGGTTAAAATTGGATAAAAGATAAAGTCCGTTTGTAATACCTAATTAATTTAGGAGTTAATTAAATATATATATAATACCTAAGTTTAGAGCTAAACCTTTTTAATTGCCTAAGGGAATTCCGCCGCTCACCTCTCACGGAATCCCTAATCCTCTTCCTCTCAACTTCACTGCCACAACCCAAGCTCTCGATTCGGGCCGAGATCTTGGCTGATTGTTAACGCCACGCCGGCGAACTCCTCTGTGGACAAGCCTTCTGTTGGTGCAACCTTAGGTCAAGGTTGACCTGGTTGACCTGACTCGAGTTGACCTGACTCGAGTTGTATTTTGATGTTTGACTTAGGAAGATTGTTGGTGCAACCTTAGGTCAAGGTTGACCTAGTTGAGTTGTATTTTGATGTTTGACACTCGTGGAAGAGTTGTATTCTTGATATGGGACAAATGTTTGGGAGATTATTGGTACAACGTAGGTCAAGGTTGACCTGGTTGACCTGATCCGGGAAAGAGTCCAAGTATAGAGACTTAGCAACGGAAAAAGTCCAAGCAGGGAACTTGGCACTGGAAAAGTCCAAGCAGGGAGCTTGGCACGCGAAAAGTCCAAGTGTGGAGACTTGGCACTGGAAAAGTCCAAGTATGGAGACTTGGCACGGAGAAGTCCTAACTAGGATGTTAGGCAGTGTGGAAAGTCCTGGTGAGTGAAGCCAGGCAGTGGGAAAGTCCTAACTGAGATGTTAGGCAGTGTGGAAAGTTCTGGTGAGTGAAGCCAGGCAGTGGGAAAGTCCTAACTGGGATGTTAGGCAGTTGGAAAGTCCTGGTGAGTGAAGCCAGCAAGGAGAAAGTCCTAAGCGAGATGTTAGGCGGTGAAATCTGGTGAGTGAAGCCGTGAAAGTCGGGTGAGTGAAGCCAGAAGGAAATCCAGATGGATCGGGGATGATCGGACATCCGGTGTTGAGGAAAGTCCAAGTAGGTCAAAGGATTGACCGGACACTTGGCGGGAATTCTAGCAGTCGAGGGAGTGACCGGATGCTAGGAATGAAGTACCAACAGTCGAGGTTGACAATGTTGGTTTGGAAGGCTTGGGACTTGGTTCGGCAAAACCAAGTCACTAGTTATCTGATCGATCCGGTGACCGATCAAGAATCGATCGATGTGCTCGATCGATATCTCGATCTGCGGACCGATCGGTGATCGAGCGAGAAAGACGCCGATCGGTGCGTGGACCGATCGAGACGATGTCGCGGAAGGAAGAGCTTCAAAGCCAAGAGTTGGGATCGGTCGTGGATCGATCCATTGATCGGTCCACGCATCGACGTAGTACGCATGTAATTTTTCGCATCGACCGCTCGGCGGGGACCGATCGGGCCTGATCGGTCCACGCATCGATCGTTCTAGCTGCTGCAACGCAACGGCTAGTTTCTTCACTTTCTTCTTCACAGGTATACGAGGGCATCTTCTGTGCTACTGCTTCTTTCTCTTCTCTTCTGCTCAGAGCTGCTGTTTTGGTGCTTGAGCTTTGTTGAGCTCTTCTTCGCAAGCTTCGCGTGAGCTTCTTCCTCTGACTGAGCTGCTGCTGTGGTTGGCGTCTGAGAAGCTGTTGCTTCTTCAACAGTCAACAAGAAGGCAAGGGTTGTTTACATTTGCTGTGTATTTACTTCTTGCTTCTCTTGTATTTGTACTCCTTATCTTGCTGTTGCAAGAAGTAGTTGTGGCGAGGTTTCTCCACCCATAAGGAGCTCATATTTAGCCAGTTCTCCGAGGACTCATCCACCGACGGATTGGTAGGCTTCGTCCACCTTACGGACACGCCGAGGAGTAGGAGTTCATCTCCGAACCTCGTTACATCGGTTTGTTTTTCTTCTCCTCAGTTTCTTCCTTGTATTTCCGCTGCGACTAACCCTAACTGTAGGAAGAACGCGAGAATTTGGGGCGGCTATTCACACCCCCCCTCTCTAGCCGAGTACGAACGATCCCAACACCTTCCTCTCCGTCGCGTCGTCCTGTGGCTAAGGCTCCTGGCAGTGGCAAAAGAAGGAGAAGGCAAGTACATCCTCTATGATGATATGGGATCGATGAGGTAAAGGATAGGTAGCTAGGTAGGTTGATAAACTTGCCAACAAAGTCCGATTGATGGATTGTGTTAGGGATCGATTTCTTTTCGCATTGTTCTTGATTCGGCTTGAGGTTCCGTTGGTGTTCTTGCTTGGTTTGCATTGCTTCTGGATTTTGTTGCCAGTGCATTCTGTGGTGATGAGTTCGATTTTTCCCAGAGTGTTCTGCTCATGGTTCTTCTGGTGTCCGATGGGTTGTGATTGAGTTTGGATTCGATTTCTTATGTGAAGTGGATGTTACGAGTTTACTGTGTCACACTTGTTTGCTTAAATGCTTGACTAAGATATCAATTGGTAGAATGAGTTGTGATCGAGCTTTTGTGAAATTCTAGATTCGGTTTGAGATTTCTGTCAGGTCTTGATTTCGGATTGGGTTTCCATGAGGTTTTTGCTATGGTTTGTGGTTGAAATGAGTTTTGATTGGTTTCTTCTGGTCAATTTGAGCTTGGAATCCAGTTTTTGGTAGCCTTGATTAGTTGCAATGATGTTAAATTTGTTTTTGCGCATCTGGAAGTTTTGGAAAAGGTCATTGGGATTTTTATAGGGTCTGTTGATGATCTTGCTGCATTCCTTTTTGTTTTCGAGAACACTGGATGAAATTGGGATTTGATATGGAATTACCTTTCGAGATTGTTCTGTTCCTTTGTTGTGGTTTTTGATTTCTGTTTTGGTTCTTGATGCTGTCCGTTTGTGTTCGGTAAAGATTGGACGAAATGGGAATGTTATGGGACTTCCCTGCATCGTTGTTTTTCTGTACCCAAGCAGCTGTGGATTTCAGTTTTCTTAGTTACCCTTAAGGGTGCGTTTGGTTCAAGTCATCATGTATAACCTTGGTTATGTGATTACCTGGTAATCACATAACCAAGGTTATGGGGAATAAAACATAACCAATGTTGTTTGGTTCAACCTAGGTAATGTAACAAAAACTTGTTTGTTTGAAGGTTTTAATGAATACCCTAGTTTAATATTTTACTGTATTACCCTGAGTTACAAAACCAACTATACATAATAATAATAATATTATTATTATTATTATTATTATTATTATTTATTTTTTAATATTTTTTTACTTTTCTTTTTTCTGTATATTTTTTTTTACTTTTTTATGTGTTTTTTTTTATTTTTTAACGTTTTATATTTTTTATATTATTTATATTTATATTTTTACATTTTTAAATTTTAATATTTATTTATTTATTTTATTTTTAAATTTTTTTATTTTTAAATTTTTTAAATTTTTTAAATTTTTATTTTTTTTAAAAAATAAATTTTTTAAAATTTTTATTTATTTTTTAAATTTTTTATTTTTAAAATTTATATTTTTAAATTTTTTTATATTTTTTAATTATTTATTTTTAAAAAATAAATTTTTAAATTTTATTTTTTTAAACATTTTCTTTTATTTTTTTACATGTTTTAATATTTTTTTTACTTTTTTTTTCTCTTTTTTCATGTTTTTTCTTATCGGAGGGTATTTTTGGTAAAAAAATTCGTTAACCCCGGAATCAAGAAAAACCTTAGTTTTCTGAGGTTTTTCGATTCCGGGCTGCATGACCCTTTTGCTGATGTGTCGGGCATGAAATATTACTTGGGAATCATCGAATACCTAAACCAAACAAGGTTTTTGCTGATAACCTTGGATGGATAACCAAGGTTATCAAGAATAACCCCGAACCAAACGCACCCTAAGTGTTCTTCAATTGAGTTGGCATTGGGTTTCCTCTTCCTGGCAGTAACAAAGATGAGGGGGTTTTCTTTCAATGGTGTGCACATCTTCTAGTTAGCTGAATTTTATTCCATGATAGCTGAACTTGGGTAGTTGTGATCCATCAATTCTGTGAAATTTGAACGTTATTGCACTATTGAAGTTTAATGTAGTTGCTTCACCTAACTGCTTAGGAGGTGTAGAATTATGGAAGAACTAGAGCTGTAGTCCTTATTTATTATGCATGAGTCCTTATTATTCGTTAGTTATCCTATGTTATACATGATTTATGAATTGTTGTGAATACAGAATGAATTGAATGTATTATTGTTATAGGTAAAATGTGGATTGAGCATATTTTCTTATGTGGCTAATTGGATGGGTATGAGCATATGTGGTGACAGTACGGGTTGGGTGCCCCGGGATGAGCTCCGGGAAGGGCTCTTCCAAATATGACTGATACTGTAATTTATTGTTAGCTTCGGCTATATGACTGCATGTTCTCTAAAAGGTACCTCTAGGGTCATGAGACTGTTTGACTGGCTCTATTAGTGGTTACTGGATATGTGACATACTCACCCCTATTAGCTATGTAGGATCTTTCACATATTGCATTTTTCTTTCGCTCTACTGTATTTGAGTTATGTTTCATGTTGGTGGGAAGCTTAAACTGAAAGGAAAAGCATTGGATGTGAAGGGAGGTGGCGTGAAAAAGAAGAAGAAGCATAACTATGAAATAGATTCAAAGACTGAAAATCAGGAACTTACAGAAGGTAGATTCTTACTATTTTTTTTTCTCTAGAAAATATTTTATAATCATACCAAGCAATTTCAAGATTATTCTATCCTACCTTGGCCTTTCATGGGATGTTCTTGTTTTCTGATGCTTATTAAAATCCACTTTATTTGAGAAGGGATGTAACAATTTTTTAAGATTGCTTATGGTATCATATAGGCGGGAGCTCTGGATTATCAACTGATCCAACTAAAGTCCTCACTGAAGCCGAGAAGGTTGGGTCTGAAGGACAAGCCCCATCAGTCGATGATCACTTGACTCCAGCAGAAAGGCGATATATTGAATAGAGGGAGAGGATTAATGCGAAAAAGCTAGCGAAGACATCAAACAAGTCTCACCGTAATCGCATCCAGGATTTGAATCAGTATCTGGCAAATCTCAGTGAGCATTATGGCATTCCAAAGGTGGGTCTGGGTTAACTATATGGTACTATCTTGAACGAACTACTAGATTTAGAAATCAAAAGGTATCTTTACTTTATTTAAATAATTGACTTTTATAATAAATTTTGATAGTTTTGTGATACGTATATTATTTTTTATTTAGGTTGCAAATAATATTATTTCACATGAACAAGGATTGGATAACCAAGAGGTACATTGGTTGTTGTTTTCATAAGATTTTTTTTTATTTTATTAACAATTTTGGTGATGTAGTAGTGTACATATTTTTAAGTTGTAGATAAATTTATTTTACAGGTGCAACAACTTGAAAGGCACAAGGATATTGACAAACACATAAACCATCATTTCTTATTACGAGATGAAGAGGTTTGTTTAACTTGCGGTTGTTTATGTTGTATATATATAGTTGCAATAAAGAGGATTATGTGTTAGATGATGAGATTTCTTATTGAAATGTTCTATTTATTGATTTTTTTGAACAGTATATATTATAAATCATCTTTACCTCTAATAAGAGTTTTTTTTATGTTCAGGATTCTAGTGAAGAAGGATTATAGAAGTTATCTCTAGATCATGAGGAGTTGTTCTTTAGACTTTCTTTTGTGTAACTTTCATGGGAATAATTATTTTTTTATTATCAAATTAATGATAGATATGTAGATATTTCTGTTATTGGATGAATATTGGATGCATTTCAATTAATGATTATAGAATTTTATATTGTGGATATCATTTTTAATTTATAAAAAGAGAGTTTTTTCTTTTGTTTTGAAATGACAATTTAATAAATTTAATCTAGATTAATTTGTATAATAAATGTTCTTTAAAGATTATTAATTTTTGTCATAATTGTTACATCTAATAAGTTAATATATTAGAGACAGTAATTTACTGTCTTCATTTCTATTTGAGACAACACATTACCATCTCGATTTAGTGTCTTTAGTTTTTTCACAGAATAAGATATAACATTTGAGACAAAACAATAACTGTCTTAAATACTTTTGAGACAATTGAATAACTGTCTCATCACCGTCTTAAATAGTATTTGAGACAGTACAACTGTCTCAATATTTTTTTGAGACGCTTGTATTAAGGATGACTACATTACCGTCTCATCACCGTCTCAAAAACATTTTGAGACACTAAATTTATAGTTTAAGACATATTTTGTTGTGTCTCAAAAGCTTAGTTTTCTAGTAGTGTGTTAGAGGGGAGGGGGTGAATATCACTCGTGACTAATTCGTTCATTTTGGAAAACTTAGAATAATGCAGAAGAATAAAGAAAAGAAACCCACGCAATCGCTAACAAGTTTCTTTAATTGGTTCGGAGCTTGTGACGACTCCTACTTCAAGGCCCGCGATCGTTGATCGCTTTAGTTGGACAATCACTATAGATTCGAATAAAGATTACAAAACTTGAAGTACAATATATCAAAGTTACTGACAATAATAGAATTACAAGTCTTTCGTTGGTTATTGAAGCAGCGTTGAAGAGAGTAGCAGTTGTTCGTTCTTGATCTCGGAAATTGTGTTGTTGAAGCAACTAGTCAAGCCCTCCTTAAATAGCCTAGCTAGGCCTGATCTAGATCCACTGATCTTGGGATTATGTTTGACTCGTCACTGATCGATCGACTATTCCCCTGGTTCGGTCGACCGATCCTGCCTGAATCGGTTCATCTTCCCCTCCAAGTTCAGCTTCGGATGAGTCCTCGTTCGGTCGACCGATCCCGCCGTTCGGTCAACCGATCCCGTCATTCGGTCGACCGATCCCTCTATCCTCGCTGGATTATCTGGTCTGATCCGATCAATTCGGTCTTATTTCGGTCACCGTATATCCATTGTTCGGTCGATCGAACCCAGGTTCGTCGACCGATCCTTCGGTTGAACCCGTTCATCTGGCTCGAAATCTATCTATTTGCTTTGAAGGTTCGGTCGATTGATCCCCGGTTCGATCGACCGATTAATGCCGAAACTAACCCTGTACAATTATTAGTTTTCTGCAAAACAGAGTTAGACAAAATATCAAATGATATATAAATCCCACCCCCTAGCAAAACAGAGTTTTCCATAACCTAGGGATACCACCCCCTAGGACCTAGGGTTACCTCTCCCTAGGGTTTTCCATAACCTAGGGTTACCACCCCCTAGGACCTAGGGATACCACCCCCAAGGGGTTTCCACCTGTCTAACCGTAGCTAAGACTTTCCATCACCTAGGGTTACCACCTTCTAGGACCTAGGGTTACCCCCCTAGGGGTTTCCACCTCCTAGAATCCACTAGGACTTTTTCCTAAGCCAACTTAGGACTTTCCTGCAAGCTTAACCAACTTTGTTAAATCACAAGATAACTTAACTTTGGACCCTTTGATATAATCAAAACTCAGATTCGATCATTTGGTGCTTCCTGCACCAACATTATAGCTCCAAAAAATCACTCATAGACAATATTTTTTCACAAACCATTGTCTGTGATTAAAAAAATACTCAAAGACAATGATTTTTGTTAAAACCATTATAAAAAGTAGAAAATAATAGTTTTAATATAAAATCATTGTCTTTTGAGTGTTGTTGATTAAGAATTTTCTTGTAGTGGTATTAAAGTTGAAAATAGCCAAGAGTATACTTTGTGAGTCCAAGGTGTTGGATGCTACTCGGAATACCGTTCTAGTTCCCCTGTACAAAAATTTGTACAAGCATAGAACTATCCTAGCTACCCATGTGCTCTACTGAAGTTAAATTTGGATTGCAAACGATGCTTAACATTATTAATCCAAATTGCCCTTCAGAATTTAAACTTGGATTTGAAATGAAACTTAACATTTTTACTCTAAGTTTAACTGGTGTGTTCTTCATAAGTTAAATCATATTACAGAAGTTAATTAAATATCTATTTCAAAGATTGACTTCCAGGTGAAACATGGCGAGACACTAGGCTTTCTTGGGTATGAGATCATCCACCACTTCCTAGATAAAGCCTTTCAAAGAAATCAGATATTTAACTTCTTACAGTAAACTAGGTTTAACTATAGAGACCTCAATAGAAACACAATATCGAAACATTAAATCGAAACACAAAATCGATAACAAAAACGATAGCCTAAAATTGATAGCCTCTTGTGTTTGATTTTTCTAGATCTATACAAAGAAGATGAACTAGTTATGACGCGGAAACGAATAATTAGTTATACCTTTTTGTAGCCTATAGACCTCTTGATCTTCTATTGTATTCCTCTTCTTCTCTTGGACGTCGTGTGGGCGACGACCTACCAAGATGAAATCCACCCAAGCTTTCTTCTGCTCCAAGACTCACGTGCCACAAAGGGATGCCAAAATAGGAAACTTCCTTTCTCTTCTTATTCTCTTCCAAATAGTCGGCCACCAAGGAAAAAGAACTTCTTGATGTGTCGCCGGCCTTGAGAGAAAGAAACAAGGAGCAAGGGAAGAAGCAAGGGCCGACAATACAAGGATCAAGAGAGGAGACTAAGGTTATGTTCTCTTGAAGGCTCCCTCTCTCCCTCTCTTTTATAATCCTTGCGAAAGGCAAAAAAGGAAAGTTTTAAAACAAAATTAAAACTTCCTTTTAATCCTTGCTAATGTCTAAAAGGGAAAGTTTTAAAACAAAAAATTAAAACTTCCTCTTAAACAATACATGGCCGACCACACAAAAGCAAAAGAGGAAAGATTTAAAACAATTTTTTTTTAAAAAATTCCCTATTGTACATGGCAATAAAGGAAAGTTTTAAAAATTAATTTCTCTCTTTTAAAACATGTAGACATCTACAAAAAAGGAAAGATTAAAATTAAAACTTCTCTTTTAAATCATGGTTACAAAAAAGGAAAGTTTTATCAAAATTAAAATCTCTCTTTTAAATATTATAGACAACTACAAATAAGGAAAGATTTTAACAAAATTAAAATCTCTCTTTAATCCTGTGTAGAAAGCTATAAAAGGAAAGATTTTAAAAATTTAAAACTTACTTTTTAAACCATGTGAATGTCTATAAAAGAAAATTTTAAAAATAAAATTTTTCTTTTAAAACTCTTAATGAATGTCTATAAAAGGAAAAATTTTATCAAAAATTTTATTTTTAATAAAATGTCCTTTTCTCTTCTTATCATGGCCTGCCCCATGCTTGGTCATCAAGCATGGCTTGGCCGACCCTAGTCTTGGGCTCCAAGCTTGGCTTGACCGGGCCCTTGCTTAGGCTCCAAGCAAGGATGTGGCAGACCCATAAGCTTGGGTAAGAAGCTGGGCTTTAGGTATGTTGGGTTTTTCGGGCCGCGAAAATCGCTTTTTCGAGTCGCGGAAACCCCGAATCACCCTAGCCACTGGATCTCGTGCGAAGAAAAACATTCGAAAAATACGAGTACGAGTTTAAACGTTGATCTACAGTAGATCTACAGAAGGATAAACCTTTTATATCTTTGTAGCGAAGCCCTTCGCAATCCCGCTCGTCCTCGGTTCGCCGGATCTCGAATGTGTCAAAGTAGACACTTCTCTATGTGTATCCACACAAGCAAGAGATGGAGAAAAACCTCTAAGGATGTGCTAGCAACCTTAGAGATCAGTAGTGGAGGAGGAGAGGGAGAGAAGAGAACCAAGGAAGAAGAAGATAGAGTTACACATGAAAAATGAAACTCCTTTTCATGAATAAAAGTGGCCGGCCACATTTTTGGCTTGTAACTCCCATGGAATATCAAGAGTCACCACTCTTGGTAACTCCCATGATGTGGCATTTGGTCAAGTCAAACTTGACCAAATGAAGAAGCCTTGATGATGTGGCATTGGTCAAGTCAAAGTCAAGTCAAAACTTGACTCTTCATCTTCCTACTTATGTCAAGTCAAACTTGACCACTTCTCTCCCTTGGTTGATCTAATCTAACCATTGGTTCAAGTCAATTTTAATTTAATGAATCTCTATTCATTGAATTAAATTAATTAAATGAGTCTAAGTCCAAATTAGACTCACTTAACACATGAACCAAATTGAGTCCAACTCAATTAGCCTACCTTGGATTACTCTTAATCTAATTTGGTTCATCAAATGAACCTAATCCTTTAGGTTCATCAAATGAACCTAATCTCCATCTAATTGCCCTTTTTGTGTGACCCTACAGGTTCTTGTAACGTTGGCAATGCTCCTAAACCCATTTAGAAACATAAGTAATGAGCGGTATCTAGCAACACATCATTACTACCCAAGTTACAAGAATGTTGTCCAACATCACCTTGTGACTACTAATTGTGACTTCTCACAATATATGACAAGTGTCCTTCTATCCTAGACATCTAGATTGATCAATGTGAGGCATAGACCGTGTCATCCTCTAATTAATCTAAATCTTGAACTCCAAGTAGACTCACTAAATCAAATGAGCTCAATATCTCATATTGACTCATTTGGGCATGGCCATGCACTTCGTGGTCTCACTCTATCAAGAATATCGATGTCTCTCCCGTCATATAGGAGGGATAGATCCCATCTACATCACTCACATCCCTCTGCATAATTCGTTACATACCCAGTAATCGCCTTTATAGTCCACCCAGTTACGGGTGACGTTTGACGAAACTAAAGTACATAACTCCTTATGTAGGGATCCATGGTGACTTCAGGTCTAAGGACTAATAGTCATACTAATAGCCACATGAGAAAGTATATGACATTCATATAACGATCCATGATACTTTCTCATGGCGGGTCATTTAGTATACATTCTCCAATGTATACCTATGTGTCAACTTGATATCTCTATATCCATGACTTGTGAGATCAAGTCATCGAGTTGACCTACATGCTAGTCTTATTGCATTAACATTGTCCCTGAATGTTAATACTCGACTAGGAATGATTAAGAGTAGTGTTCCCTATATCATCTCACTACCGATTCAACCAATCGATTGATATAGGTAAGAACCTTCTACTCAAGGACGTTATTATACTTAGTTTATTTGGCACCAATACAAGTAAGTATAATAACCAAAAACCAAATGCCTTTATTTATATAGAATATGATACAACAAGTCCAAAATATAATCATCAAATGATTGGCTCTAGGGCTTTAGCTAACAAGGTAGATATAAGGCTTTATAAATAAGAGGCTACAATAGGGACTGATAGGAGGAATTGGTTTTGGTCTCCTGATGAGCTTGAGCTTCTCATGTTCACCCCGAACACCAACTCAAGTTCATCAATAATAATTCATACCACTAAAGAGTTATTATTGCACTACCGCACCAATCCCATATTACAATATGAGCTCCTTCTTATCATGAATGCGCTAATCTCCCTGTGTTTAAGATATCGAATGCCCATTAATTAAATGAGTTACTGACACTCACTTAATTAACTTCTAGCTCCAAGAGTAGTACCACTCAACTTCATTGTCATGCTGGACTAGGTCCACCTGCAGGGTTTATATGACAATCCTTATGATCTCCTCAAGGGGACATCACCAACCTAGATCACTAGGACATAATTTCATTCTATAATCAACAACACACCATATAAATAATATCATTTCCCAACTTATCGGACTTATTGATTTAACAAACTAAATTTCACCCTTTGATAAATTAAAGAAATAAATATTAAGTATACGTGCTTGTTATTATATCATGATTAAGGGTACACACTTCCATAATAACAGAGGTCCTGCTCTTTTTTACAGTCAGTATAAAAAACAACCTCAAATGATCATGCTCAATACACTCAGAGTGTACTAGTGTAATTTTATAGTCAAGATAAACTAATACCAAATTACACTACAACCATTTTAATAGTTTGTCCCATTCCATCTTGGTTATGAGCAACTATTTATAATTTATAAAGAACTGATAACATGATCTTCTGTGTGACACCACACATCATGTTATCTTCAATATAAATTAAATGAACAACTACATTTAACATAAATATAGATATTTGACCAATGTGATTCTTATTTAAAATAAATGTTCATACAAAAAGTTAAGCTTTTAGTGTAACGACCACCCTTCTTACTACTACTACTCTCTAAGGATGACCGTTACTTAACTACTAACTCTATTTAACCGGTATGATTAAAAATCACATGGAAACCCTACCGAAAAATTTCGGCAGAGTCTCCCCTGTACCGGTGACCATATTCAACAATACATGCAATATATATTCAGCCACAAGCGGCTGGAACACATATCAATCAACCACGCAGTATAATAAATCCAAAATAAAGAAAATAATACCACAACTCATCACACCACATCACAATTCATCTACTATGTCCTAATCACATCAAAATATCATGTACTATCTCAAATACTTCTAACATAGCAAAAGACAATAGAAACTAAAAGAAAACTTCTTTCTTAGTCCCAAGGCTTCCATAGTCCTGGCATCACACATCCTTCGAACACCTCCTTGTCGCCTTCCTTTCCATATATTTTCCTTTCCTGTATCTGCAGTAAGGGGAAGTGCAATCTATAAGCAAAATTTGCTTAGTAAGCACTATCTAACTCACAAAAATACGAATATGCATGTATACAGAAAGAACTAGAAACTATATGCTCTAAAAGAAAATAAAGCATAAACATAAGTACTCATGTCAAACTAATAGCAAAGAAAAGTTAAGGAAACTACTCATGTAATTCCAATAACTAATCATGCTATACAAGGATAAAACTGCATGCTAGTAGATAAAGCTAATCAAGCTAAATAACTAAGCAGGAAACAAATAAAACTAATACTGTATGCTTCAAATTAAAAGAAACTAAACTTACTAACTCTAAGCATAAATGGTGCTTGTTTCATTTGTTTCAAAACTTATATTTTATTACTTTAAAATAATAATCAACTTCTCTTGGGTCCGACATTGTACCAATTTACGCGCATCCTTAATATTGTTGGAGTGTATACTGAAAGCCTAAGCTTTGTAAACATTCATTATGAATAAAGAATCACATTTGGTTAAATTGTCTACATTTAGTTGTAGTTGTTCAATTAATTTATATTGTAGATAACATAGTATGTGGTGTCACATGCAGAAGATAATGTTATCAGTACCTTATAAATTATAAACAGTAGCTCGCGATCAAAATGGAAAGGAACAAATCATTAGAAGGTCGTAGTGTAATTAGGTATCAGTTTATCTTGACTGTATAATTACACTAGTACACTCAGAGTGTATTGAGTAGGACCATTTGAGGTCGTTTCTTTTATACTGACTTTATAAAGAAACAAAGACCTCGGTTATTATGGAAGTGTGTGCTCTTAATCCTAATATAATAACAAGCACATATATTTGATATTTATTTCTTTAATTTATCAATGGGTGAGATTTAGTTCGATGAATTAATAAGCCCGATAAGTTGGGAAATGGTAGCACTTATAGTGTGTGTTGTTGATTATAAAAGGAAACTGTGTCCTAGAGATACTAGGTTGATAATGTCCTCAAGAGGAGCTCATAAGGATTGTCATGTTAAACCCTGCAGGTGGACCTAGTCCGACATGACAATAAGGTTGAGTGGTACTACTCTTGGACTAAGATATTAATTAAATGAGTTATCAGTAACTCACTTAATTAGTGGACATTCGATATCTTAAACACAGGGAGACTAACACACTCATAATAAGAAGGAGCCCAAAAATGTAATTTGGGATTGGTGCTGTAGTTCAATAATAGTTCTCTAGTGGAATGAATTATTATTGATAAAATTAAGTTGTGTGTTCGGGGCGAACACGGGATGCTTAATTTTATCGGGAGACCAAAACCAATTCTTCCTCTCGGTCCCTATCGTAGCCTCTTATTTATAGAGTACTATACCCACCTATACCCACCTTCTATACGCACCAATAGGGGGCCGGCCAAACTAGCTTGGGAACCAAGCTAGGGCCGGCCTAGGTATAAAATTGGGTGGCCGGCCCTAGCTTGAACCCAAGCTAGTGGGGGCCAGCCAAATTAATTTAAAAAGGGATTTTAATTTTAATTTTTATTATGTGGGAGATATAATTTATTAAAGAGAATTAAAATTAAAATATCTCTCTTGTAAAAGATCTATAAAAGATTAAAGAAAGAGATTAGATCTCTTTCCTTATTTGTAGATTGGTGAGATATTTTATTTTCTCTTTAAAAATTATTCACATGTTGAAAAATTAAATTATAGAAATTTCCTTTTATCAACCATGAAGAGATTTTGAAGAGAAATTTTATTTTTTTAAAATTTCCGGAAACAAATTAGGAAGTTTTAATTGTTGATTAAAACTTGTCCAATTTGATTTCATTGATGTGGTCGGCCATAAGATTTCAATTGGGGAAATTTTATTCTATTTTTCTCAATTAAATCATGTCAAGGAAATTGAGGAAATTTTATTGTAAATAAATTTCCTAATTTGCCTAGACCAAGGAATATAAAAGAAGGGGTGAGGGTGCCTTCATAAGACACAACCTCTATTATTTTCTCTCCCTCTTTTCCTTGGTGTTGTGGCCGGCCATCATCTCTTCTCCTCTTCCTCTTTGTGGTGGCCGAAACTCTCTATTGCTTGGAGCTCTTGTGGAGGCCGGATACTACTTGGAGAAGAAGAAGAAGAAGGAGAGAAAGCTTGCATCTCTTGGAGCTTGGTTGGTGTTTTGTTCTTCATCCTTGGTAAAGCTTTTTGTGGACGAACCTAGCTAGGAGGAGAAGAAGGTGGTTGGTGGTTTCTCATCTCGGAAGATCGTTGCCCACACAACGTCCGAGGTTAGAAGAGGAATACGGTAGAAGATCAAGAGGTTTTTCTACAAGGTATAACTAGTAATTTTTCTTTCCGCATCATACTAGTTATTTATGGAAATAATACCAAATACAAGAGGCTTACGTTCTAGTATTTCGAATATGTTTTTTCGAAGTTGTGTTCTTTTATTTTTTTTCCTTGTGATTTGATTGTTCTTTTTGGTTAACCTAAAGTTAGTTTAGGAAATTAAATATTAGATTTCTATAAAAGGTTTTGTCTAGTCGGTGGTGGTTGCTCCCATATCCAAGAAGGTCATGTGCCTCGCCACGTCAGTACTGGGAACCAATTATGGAAATTAATATTTAATGGAATTAATAACTTAAGGTGATTTGGGTCGAACGTGTTAAGTTCCGCAGGAGACCCAAGTCAAAACCTAAAAGAATGAATAGATTAAGTTTTGGATCAAACGTGTTAAGTTCTGCAGGCGATCCAAAATTTAATTTAAAAGAACACATGGTAGCTAGGAAAAGGTTCAGACCTTTGTACAAAATTTTTGTACAGTGGAACCTCTAGGTTTTCTGAGTAGCAAACAAATATGAGTCGAGGTTGCTAATCCCGAAACTACTAAGGTACTTCTAGGCGATCTTGTGCCTAGGGGCGATCTAGGAGCCCACCCAATGGACCTTGTATCCGGTACATGCCATTAAAAAGTAAAATACTTATTTTCTTTTTATCTATAACTTCCTTATACTTGTTATTCTTTAATACTTCTAATATATAATGCTTTGACATTTTTAATAAGCACTTGATGTGCCAAAATCCCTAAAGTCTTGACTTTGGGATCTATTTAAGTCTTGGCCTTTTACTTTCTTTTCTTTATCTTTCTTATACTTTTCTTAAACTCAAAATACTGTTAGGGTATTTTTAAATATGCATCTATAAGTGAAATCAACTAGGTAACACACAATCATGCATATTTAAAAGAAATCTAAAGCCTTGTTCTACAATGCTTTCTATAAACTATCTGTATTTTAAAAATAAAGACTACAGCTTTAGTTGTTCCATAATTCCAAACCTCCTAAGCAGTTAGGTGAAGCAACTACATTAAACCTCAATAGTGCAGTAACATCCAAATATCATAAAATCGATGATTCATAACTGCACAAATTCAGCTAACATAAGGTAAACTTCAACTCTACTCATTCTACAATCTTACTCCTTTAGTCATGATAAAGAGTGATCTAATCTAACCATTACCCTATCTAGAAGAAAGGTCTTGTCGTTAAACTAATGTTGTACCAACATTTAGAGTCACCTAAAAAGAATAGAAATCATGCTCAGAATTATCTAACCTTTAAATCTCTTTTCTCATCTTCTAAACTAAACTTCTACTCTGAAGTTACTACTTGCATATCTAAATCAATCACATACTTCTCACCTGTTAAATTCATTACAACAATTCAAATCATCTTTTAGTCTTAATACGTGATACTCACCAAAACAACGTATTTCATATGCTCATATTCACTCCTTCATCCACACTTCTGCACTAAAGGGATTACACTACCTACTTCATCATAAATAAACCAAAATCACTGTCGGATCAACCTCTAATTTTCCTAATAAACCAATACTTAACCCAAGTCATTCTATGTTCATCGCCTAATAACAGAACCAAGGGAAACTAAAAGCTTAAAGATAAATCTAACTATATATATATACACTTGGAATAAAAGGCAGTTCGTGGCATAGCTATATATATATAAACTAAAATTGAAAATCTACTTCTGAAATGTTTTCATGAAATCTGAAACTAACATGCTCCAAATTAACCTAACTCGTTCTAAACTGCAAAACTTCCTCAATTCTTATCATAACATGTAAAGAACATCTTTAACCCAACAGAGCCTCACAAATCTACAAAGGAATATACTTGAAACCTCTTAATCTACACCGGAAATTTCCACAAGCAAGGAAAGAACTAAAATGTTTCTTATCTTCTAATTCTTTTATTATAGAATGCCCCGGCATTTCTTCGAGCACTTGGCGTGCTGCTGATCCCAAATTCTGAAATTTAGAGATCCTATCAAGACCTTGGTCTTTTCTTATTTATAGCTACTCATAATCCTCAGAAACTAAGGCTATCTGTTCATGATACATGTATAAATAACCAAAATCAGAATTGATGGTTTACTGAAAATTCTAGAACTGAAACCCACTGAAAAATCCGAATCTGAATTGCTTAAATTACACGATAAGGAGACCTAAAACTGCACTCTATTACTTAATAAAATCTGTACTGCTCTTCTTAATAAAAGTCTGCACTGATCTACTTAATAAAAATCTATCCACTAAGATGACAGGGAAATCTAAATTTGAAATGCTAACTATAAGGGTTGTTCTTTTCAATGCATGGCACAAACCGAAACAAGTAGTAAGGCTGTTCGTGTTCAGTTAATTGCAAAAGAACCAAATTCAGCAATGCTAAGAATAAACTGAAAGGCTTTAAAAACATGGTTGTTCATGTTCAATAGTTCTTCGCCATAACTAAATCCGGTTAAGGTCTCAGGCAACCTATGTAGGGTTCAGATTGTAAAATCTATGTAAAACCTACCTATGAAAAACTTACACCTTTAAAGAGCAATAGAGATCTTTAAGCATGTACAGCATGATCTAAACCGGATTACCAAACCATAAACTCAAGTCGGAAAATTAAATCCTTTTCATGTTCAGAACCGCAGTAAGGAAACAGGGAGGCTAATATGCTACACAAACATCCGATCTGACTACAACCCGGAATCCCTCATGGAGCAGAAGAATAGCATCATCGAAATCAACCTATGAAACCAAATCTGTCAATAGATCCGAAAAACACCTTAATGTAAAACACTTCTTTGAAACTTACAAGTAGAGACTGAACTACAAGAAATTACATCCATATCAGATTCATGGAAACTCAACTACTGAACAAGATAAAATAAATTCCTCACTAACACTCTGAAACTATACGAAAAACATCCTTGATCAAACCCGTGAACCCCAACAATCTGACCAAAATTCGAAAGCCTAAAAGGGAAGAACAATCTTCTTTATAAAACTCACGAAAACCTCAAATTGAACCTATACCAATTATCAAGCTAAATCCACTGACAGAATCTGTACAAGATTTTGGAAGCTCTCAAAAGAACAAAACCTCCAACCATTGAATCTTAACCTACCAATAATCTGTACCTTCCACATTAATTCCAATCCAGCAAAACGTAAGGAAAGGATGCAGCAAATGCTAACAAAACTGGAAGGCTAAAACTGCGATACTAATTAAGGTAACAAGGAGATCTAAGTTTGATACCATGTAAAACCTAAGTAAAACTTACACTTGATACACTTACCCATTCTAAATTAATCCTTACTAAGCAGAGCATAAGGAAAATTGTTGCTGTTATCACAAAAATTATTACAGTGATGTACTAAAACATGCACCCAATAAATCTACACAATCAAATTCTTCAAACTACGCATAGCATAAAGAAAAGTTGCTCAATAATCTATACCATTACAGGTTCATCGATTGGCAGCAAAAATTCCGAAACTTGCAAGGCTCAAGTGATCCGAAAACAGAGAAAGCAAGGAAACTCATGCAAAGCTTCGGGAACAAGGAGAAAATCAAGGATTAAACGTCGGAGCTATCTTACTGCAGGTGAGTAGCAACTTACCCTTGATTGCTTGGACATACAACCGTGAGGGAGGGGCGGCTAGGATTCGGCAAGACTCGAAATCGCAGCTCTTCGTCGCGCCCACGGGTCCTCCTCGACGAGAGAGTCTCAATTAACAAGGTCCACCGGAAGGAAGCCCTCGCCGGCCGCCGGAGGGAGGAAACCCTAGCTCCGTCGTCTCCTTCGCCCAAGCACAGCGCCGTCGCGCGCGAGAGAGAAGAAAGGGAATAGGTTTCGGGTTCGGGAAACACTTCAGCTCCCTTTTAAAAATCTAGGGTTTCCATTATAACTATACTTTATATATATCTCGCTTCATACTTATTAACAAACCACGCGTAGCCCAGTTGGTTGGCTGTGTCCGGTTGGGTCAGGTTCGGCCGGAGGTCTTGGGTTCGAGTCTCACCTTCAATATTTTTGGTCAAAACTTCTTTCTTTTTGTAAACATACTAAACGACCTCCGAAAATTACGTAAAAATACTCTAAAAATTCCTAAAAATCTCTAGAATTTTTCTATAGCATTTCAAAATATTTTTGAATTATTTTTGGAGCTCAAAATGATGAAATTTGGGTCGTTACATTTAGTACACATCCTAACACAAGGGGCGTGCACCACCAAGTAAGAAATCTTGATAGTGAAATGAGAGTTGTAAAGAAGAGGATGTTAAGGTAGATGTGTGGACATACGAGAATGACCATAATAAAAAAAATGAGAGCATTAGAAAGAAAGTCAGAGTTACATCTATTGAGAGAAAACTCCGAGTGAAACATTTAAGATGGTACGAACATATACCTAGACAACTAATAAATGCTTCAGTTAGATGGTATGAAATTATGACAAATATGCATACCAAACGAGTAAGAAGAAAAGAAAGATCAAAAATGACTTGGCTAACAATAATAAAATAAGATAAATTTTATTTAAGTATAAATGATGATATAATAGGAGATAAGGCCAAATTGTGTAACATGATCCATATTATCGACCCCACCTAGTGAAATAGAACTTGATTGTTGTTGTTGTAGTTATTGACTTGTTGTGTTCCTATATTGGCAATTGCAAGGATGCATAAAAAATTATAGAATTCTCAAAAGGCAAGTTATAAGTTGACTTTATGATTTATTTTTTTTCACATAATTTTAGGACGAACTATGAGAGATGTCTAGAGTGAATGTAATTACTTTGATGTAATTTGAGAGCTAATATCACAATGGTATTATTTTTTAAGATCCTACACTATAATTATGCTATACTTTGAATGTGACACTGTGGTGATTGACCGGAAAGGATAAAATGAGAAATAAATGCATCTTTTGATTTCAATTATTGTTATTATAATTCTAATAACTACAATAATTAGTATTAAAGTAAATCTAAAATAAATTAATAGGAGTGTTAAAAATGGAACCGATCTGACGATCTAATCCAAATCAACTTAAAAAAAAATTAAGTTCGAGTTGAGCATTTTCGAGTTTGAGTTGGGTTCGGGTTGAAGAGTTTTCGGATTGAAAATTTTCAGGTTGGGTCGGGTTGGGTTCGGGTTGACCCGGGTTGACTCAAATATAAGGTTTGGTGGATTTTTTGGGATTAAATTAAATTTTATTTCAAAAATTAAAATATTTTTATGTATATTAATATCAATATTAGTATGATAATAATGAAATATTGAGATAAAAATAAAGAATTATAGGTAAAATAATTCATAAAAAGTCATTTTGAATTGAATTTTCAAATTACACGGGTCGGATTCGGGTTGATCGGATTGGTTGGATTCGATTTCGAATTTAAGAGTTTTGGATTGAATTCAGATTCGAATCAGATTAAAAAAAAAAATTCAACTTGATCCAATCCAACTGGATCCATCTGAATTGATACCGTTATAAATTAACTTGCAAACCCCTAGACATACTTATTGCCCTCGTGACCTAGCCTAATTGTTGGAAAGACTAGTGATTTTCTACCGGCAGTTTGATTTGATTCATAAGCACGTCTATTCCTTGCTTCCTTCTTTCTTGACTCGTCAACATTGTTGTTTTCCATTATATAATTTTCCTTTGAGAAAAACCACACTGTAGCCATACAGTTCATAGCAATTTCACCGTGGCATCAGCGTTTAAATCTGAAAGTAGACCACCGTACGACTCGCTCTTGGACTCGTCCAATCGGTTCCGGGTCAAACTTAAAACGCGCCTCCGGCCAACACAACGACGGCGGCCGCCACATCACGCGCTCATAAAACATATTTTATTTTTATTTCATATATTACGAGAGAAAAAAAAACATAAGTGGGAGTTTCAATTTTTTA
This sequence comes from Zingiber officinale, assembly GCF_018446385.1. Lineage (NCBI taxonomy): Eukaryota > Viridiplantae > Streptophyta > Magnoliopsida > Zingiberales > Zingiberaceae > Zingiber > Zingiber officinale. Next base: position 38,562,708 of record NC_055998.1, read on the forward strand.
AAAATTATATTTGCTCAATCAAATTTAAATTTAAATTCAAATTTAATAACAACTAATCAAAAACAAGTCACCATGTGAATCATGAACGCCCTATATTATTATTAGATATAATTTATTATTATTATTATTATTATTATTATTATTATAAAATATCTCTATTTTGTTTTTTACTCCCTACATGCTTATAAAAAATTTATTCTCAACCTCTATATCTAAACTTTTCGTTACTTAACTCTTTAATAAATATTGATTTATCTAATTATGTTTATATTTTTAATTACTAAAAATTTAAAATAAAATAAAATTTCTCTTAAATTCAATACATTTAAATTAGAATATAATATATTTTTTATTAAATTGAGTACGATTCTATTTTCACATGATCAATCGATTGATATATTTAATTTTAATTTAATGATGTTGAATTTTAAAAAAATTATATTATTATTTTATATCAGAATTCCTTCATATTTTTTTATAGTAAAAAAGTCTAATATTAAGTATAATTATTCCTAAATTCAGTATCATGTAATTATAATCGAATATATCAAGTGATTGGTCAGAAAATATACTATATTTTAATTTAAATATATTACAAAAATTATATCTTGTTTTAGATTTTTTATACCTTAAAAAAAAATTAGATAAATCAAAAAAAAAATAAAATATATATATATATATTATAAGAAGTTGAAAGAAAAAAATGTTTATACGGGCAATATAATTTTTTTTAGTGTAGGAACTGAGTAAAAAATTAGGTTTACTATTAAAGATTTTTAGACAATTTATCGTTAATTTATTAGATTTAAATTTAGGTGAAATTTGTTGATCGAATCTTACGAGGCTTCCAGATATTCTCGAGGTCTGCCTTGTTCTAGGAAGCAACGAGAGAAGGAACAAACGCGGACAAGTTCTAAAATCCACGTCGATGCTTTCCGCAAAATTAATTTAAAAAAAAACTAATTAAGGCAGGCGAGGCGACAATAGATCCTTAGTTCCTAAGTATATCTCGTCGGAATTTAGTTAATGTTCAAGCGCGTCTAATAATAATAATAATAATAATTATTATTATTATTATTATTATTATTATTATTATTATTATTCTGCTAAAGTAAAAAAAATAAAAAAAATTGCCATGTATTTATCAATTATTAGAACAGCAACCTGAAAGGCACGTGCGCGGCGTGGAATGCAGATAAGTGTGTAAAGCTGGCAGATGCCGTGTTGGCAGTTACCACTACTAATTACACCGGCTCTCTTCTCCTCCTTCTTAAACCCCTTCGCTGCTTCCTTCGCTTCCCGGCCATCTCCTTCTCTTCTTCTTCCTCCTCCTCCTTCGCCGTCATGGACTTGTTCGACCGCGCTAAGGCGGTGCGCCTCCGTAGCTACCACGGCAAGTACCTTACGGCCGACGAGGACGAGGAGCACGTCACGCAGAGCCGCAACGGCTCCGCCTCGGGGGCCCGCTGGGAGGTCGAGTTCCTCCCCGACCGCCCAGCGCTCCGCCTGCGAAGCTGCTACGGTCGCTACCTCGCCGCCTCCCCCGAATCCTTCCTCCTCGGTTTCACCGGAAAGAAGGTCGTCCAGCTCCTGCCCTCCCTCGACCAATCCGACCCTTCCTTAGAGTGGGAGGCCTTTCGCGAGGGCTTCCAGGTCAAGCTTAGGAGCCACGCCGGAAAGTTCCTCCGCGCCAACGGCAGCCTCCCGCCCTGGCGCAACTCCGTCACGCACGACCTCCCCCACTACACCGCCACACAAGATTGGGTCCTATGGGACGTTAACATCGTCGAGATTCTTCCTTCTTCTTCTGCCGCCGCCGCCGCCACTGTGAAGCCTAAACTCGCCCCTCCTGCTGCCTCCATAAAGCGGCCCCCTTCTCCGCCTCCTTCCCCTCCTCGCCCGTTGCAGCAGAAACCCCCTTTCGCCGCTGATATTTCTTCACCTTCTGCGACTTTTGAGCCAGATGACCTTCACGAAGCTTCCTTCTCATGGTCGACCTCTTCTTCCATCTCCGATTCTTCTCCTCACGCCTACACCGTTCACTCTCAGCCGTCCTCCACTCCACAGGTCCGGTCCTTAACATGTGCATATTCTAGTTAATTTTACTTGCGATATAACTATGTGATCCACCCCGATTAGTGAACTTGTTTACGTTCATTATGATATTTGTTCATTCATTGTTTCTCCTTTCTAGTTGTTGATCTATCTTTGAAGATTCATGTGAAATCATAAATATAAAAACACTTGACTTTTGACGCTAGTGTTAACCAGTCAAAACTTTGAAATTCTGAATTAGATAAACTCTAATTTTGGTTCCTCCCTCATGTCTATAAACATTGAACAAATATTTTGGCTTGCAGAAATACCCTTCTTTTGCTGCACCAGCTCCAGTCCCAGCTGTGGCACCGGCGCCAGCAAAAACACCAGCAGCGGCACTTTCTCGGACCATCTACTACACTGTAGCAGATGACCGTGGCAATTTAGACGATGATTTTGAATGGCCTTCCATGACTTTTTCGGGAACAAGTGTGCCCGAATTGACTAAAATTTTGAAGAAGTTGACAATGCTGGATGATATAATCGTGTGCACTCGCCACCCTCTAAGACACAACCTCAGTCCTGTTTATTTGCAGCTACCGCCAAACAATAGAACGATGTGGCTTGTGGTGGTGGATGCTGAGTCTAGCTGTGAGTACTACTAAACTTCATGCATTATGGTATAATTATGTTTTTTGGGTGATAAAAATTATTTACGTTAGGCCTTGGCTCATTAGATAATTACAATAATTGAACTTGTACATTCTATATCTTTTTTATGCTTGCTCATTTCTTAAAAGCATTTCTCGGGAGGCACAGAGCCTACCTATGAATCCCTTCTTATTGTCACCCAAGAGTTCTGAATCTTTCTGACATTATTCATAATGGACAACTAATTAGTGTTTAAAACACAGAGCATGAATGATGAATATCTCTGTGTGAGTCTTTCTAAATATAGTCTATCCTGATAAATAACCTGAGTTCTTCTCTTAATAAGTGCTCTCTAGGAAAAATTTCTCTACTTCTCTACTTCTCTACGATCATCATGCTGAGTATTCCATAATTTAAAACCTTCTTTGTTAAGAATTTTAATAATTTAGCGGAGCTTATCATCATTCCATTCATATCTTAGTCATCTTCTAGTTATTCATAATACCTCAAAACACTTGGCATAACTTAGTACAAATGAATTGAATCAGACATGAGATTCATAAAAGATATCACACTTACAATAGTGGAGAGATCTTATTATTCACAACTTTCTTTTTTCTAAGCTTGTAAATGCATTTCAAATCTTACTGCAAGCTTTCTAATTCTTCATCATAAAATTGCTAGTTTTAGGCGCACCTTTTTGGATTTTGGCTTGCATGTGTAAGCACCCTGCAATTGCCTTACTTTTGATATCTTGGGTCGCACTTCTTCGGGAACAAATTCTGCATATTCTATTTTAGAACTGCAAATAAAATGGTGGCTTCAGGCAAGACAATAAGTTGATATGGTCATTAATATGGCAAGTTGACCAGGACAAGTTGCAATTTCCTAGTTATTTGCATAAATGTTGCACGCTGCATATTTTTGACTGAATTAATTGTCTGCTCCATTCTGTTTCTATTCTATTCTATTCCTCCTCTCTCAAACTCTTAACGGTATTTGTTTTCAATCTGACATTTCAGTTGGTAGAAGCTTCGATATCTGAAAGCGCATCTATGCTAAATTCTGAGACAACATTCTTGCCTTTTCATTCTTTCCAAAGCATGTCAAATGCTACTATAGTAACTGGAAGAGCCTGCTCTTGCCTTCAGCTTATTCTATGATTCATATCGGTTGATTTCCTACACGAGTCAACGATGTAGAAGGCTGAAATCATCAAGGTACATGGCAACCAACCTACAGATGGGTCCTTGTACGCAATATAGTTTGAAATTTTGTTTCATTTTATAGATATATAGCTTTGAACAAAATATACATGTGTAATACTTGGAATACTAGGAAATGGTATTGGTGGATAAGAATAGGAAAGATTGTAATTTGTACGTAATTTTTGAGAGCTTGTGTTTTTTTTTATTGTTCTAAAAGGTAGTGGAATTGAATTCGGATTGCTTTGCCCAGTCAGAATTATACTGCTTTAGTAATGACAATTTGTTGGATTGTGACTCATCTCTAAGCCACTCAAGCAACAAGAAAGTTTGTCCAAGTTTCCAAAGTTCTAGTTTCCTGTGCAATCAACAAGAAAAAAAGCTCTTTTCTCTTTTGTTGTTGAAGTAGAAAAAGATTGCGTGTTTGAATCTTTCGGTTCATCTCCTTTTTTAGGCTTGCTTGTTGCTCATCTGTTCGTGTATGGTTGTGAATTTTGCTGTGGTTTCCCTACTTTTCCTTGCTAAGTCGTGTGCGTTACGTTTGCTCGAGGCTTCGTGTCGATTCATATTATCTTGATGTTTTCTACCTGTCATTTAGTTGATCTTGCAAGATTAAAAAAAAAAACATCAGCTATTAACGATGAGTTTAGCGATGGGATGTTTAATTTCTGTCTTTATATAAGGATGAATTTACATATCTGTCGTTATTAATAATAATTGGATGCTAAATTTTAATTTTTACCATCGGACTAGTGATGGATGTATGATATATGACTCTAGCTAATAATGATGGCATATTTAATTATCTATTGTTAATAGCGATAATTTATTTAATTATTTATCGTTAATAGTGATGGATAATTAAATTATCCGTCGCTATTAATGACAGATAATTAAATATGTTGTCGCTATTAACAACACATAATAAAATATTTCTTCGTTATATTTTCTATATATGCGGATTGAATCTTTTGCCTGTAAATCGAAACGCAAGATAATTTAATTATCCGTTGCTAATAGTGATGAATAATTAATTAAAATCCGTCGCTATATTTGAGATATTAGGGCTTGCCCGCGACTGATCTTCCCTATCCAAACTTTGCACGTGTTTCTCCTCCTCCGGCTTCTCCGGCAATTTCTTACCGCTCCGACGATTTCCTCCTCCGACTTAAGGTATTCTATTCTCCTCCCCTTTGTTCTCCTCCTCTTACGTGTTCTGACCGAGCACTGCCAGGCCACGGTCGATAGACATTGTCAGGTCTCAATCAGTGACAGAGTAGTGTCGGGCGCGACCGATCAACATCGGATCAGTACCAAGCCATGGTCGGCACTACTCGGCCTGGACCAGCACTGCTTGGCCGCATCCGGCACTGCTCGACCACGTTCGATACTGATCGGGCAAAAATATAATTATGTTTGCATCGTTCGAAAATATAATTTTCAGATTTAGAATATTAATATAATTATCAGATTGATATTGCTGGCATGATTAACCATGTTCGAAAATATACTTATGCTTAGTTTGGCATGATTAACCATGTTGGAAATTTTATTCCCATTAAGATACAATGTATATGAACAATACTTGGATGTACAATAGGTTAGACAATGGATTTATCAGTCAAGAATTTTTTACTAGGGTTAAAGAGTTTGTGAACTTTGCTAAGTCTCATTTAGAATGTTTGAATGGTGCCAAGTTAAAGTGTCAATGTAATCAACACATATGTATAAATACAATTTTTTGTGATGAGGATACAGTGAAAACTCATATATGTAGGTATGAGTTTGTTTCAAATTATTACAACTGGTATTATTATAGAGAGCCGTATGTATTTGAACAAATTGGATCTTCTGTTGCTTTGTCATCCTGCCTGATTGCTCCAGAGGAATCATCAAGGCATGTGAATGCAATGCAATCACTGATTTACAATGTAATAAATGCATATGATCAATCGAATATGGAGAAAACATCTACACCCGATATTCAGAAAATGTATGATATTGTGAAGGCTAGTGAAAGAATTGTGAGAAGACATTCCTTCTGGTCATTCTCAACTATCAGCTAGTGCATGATTACTAAACATGAAGACAAAACATCATTTTTCTGAACAATGTTATGATAAAATGTGTCAATTGATGTCAGAATTGTTTCCGGCTGACAACTACATGATTGATGAGTTCTACAATATAAAGAAATTAATTAGCGATTTGAATTTGCCAGTAGAAATGATTCATTGTTGTATTAATAATTGCATGATCTTTTGGAATGAAGATAGCTAACTAATGGAATGCAGAATGTGTAATCACCCTCGTTATAAGTAGAGTAGTCGTATGTCTGGGAAGAAACATGAAAATTATTCTTTTGAAAGTCATGTATTACTTTCCGTTAATTACAAGGCTCTACACTTGTATGCATTTGCCGCAACAACAAGCCACATGAGGTGACATCGAAACCATGTACATGAACAAGACATAATGTGTCATCCTTATGACTCACCGGCGTGGAAATGTCTTGATACAATATTTTTCTCCTTTGCAATGGAATCACGTAATGTATGACTTGACTTTTCGTAGATGGATTTCAACAATTTGGAAGTTATGGATAACAATATTCATCTTAGTCAGTTATATTAACACCATATAACTTACCTTCATGGATGTGCATAAAAGACGAATTCATATTTCTTACCTTAACCACAGCACTACTCCGAAGGGATGTCCATTCTATACAAAAAAATGATTAACTAGGCTAGGTAATATCGAGCCTTAGATGACCGACCCGATTCTATAAAAATTTTCCATCGACTACTAGAATAAATAAAAAAAATACTAACAATGAACGACCTAAAAGTCCACGTCTCTTAGTTACAGATCTCATATGAAGGAATTTTATACGAAAACAACTTGAGAGAGAGTTGAACTTAATTTTTTTAAGATAAATTTTATTTTCTATGATTTTAAGAATACAATATGTTTTTTCATTTTATTTGAATATTTTAAAAATATAGGAAGTGGATTGATGATAAATTATAGGGGCAAACTGAAAATTGTTTACGAACAGGATCTATAAATAATTTCAAATCTTGAACGAGCTTCCCCCTCACCCCAAAGTCCCTTCACTCTCCACCGACAGCGATGAAGTCGCCTTCTGGCCTCCAGGCCCTAAGGAAACCCCTCCTCGGCGGCGACGACGGCGGACATCTGAAGGAAACTCGTCCACAGCCTAGAAAGGTACTCCCCTGGACCTTGATCTCTTTCATATCCTCTCCTTTACTCGCTTTTGGTCACCTACTCGTCGTAAGTCATCGCCAGACACTTGAGATTCCCCTTTAGGATGATCTCGAAGGAAACCCTCAACGACTGCTGCGATCTCCTCTCTCCACCGACAGCCATGAAGTCGCCTTTTGCCCTCCATGCCCTAAGGAAACCCCTCCTCTGCGGCGGCGGCGGTCAGCCGAAGGAAACTCGTCCACAGCCTGGGAAGGTACTCCCCTGAACCTTGATCTCTTTCATCTCCTCTCCTTTACTCGCCTATCTACTCGCCATAGGTCGTCGCCAGACGCTTGAGATCCCTCTTTAGGATGATCCTAAAGGAAACCCTCAACGACAGCGGTGATCTGCTGGATTTTCCCCCTTAGGCGAGCAGTATTGTCCAGGATCTGATGGAGGTGAGCTCGAGTCCCTAATTCTGGTTCGAAGTTTGCTTTGCTAATTGATTTCCCTGTTCTGTGATGCGCCGATTTGTCATCCCTTTCAGATCGAACCAGAGGAGGAAGGACCTCACGGATCCTCCAACATCATCACGAGGAATGTGTTAGAGGAGGAAGGACTTGGATCCTCCAACATCATCATGAAAAATGTGTCGAAGCAGGAGATTCGACCGGAGGAGTTGGTGGATCGATTGCTGAAGGCTTTGGGCGAACTGAAGTCGACGGGCGTCAATGGCCAATATAAGATGCTTCAGGCGATTGAAGTCATCCTATGTTTCCTTTTTTTGCTGGTGGTCACGGTCAACTTGCTTTTTGTTTGGGCGGCGGTGATCGAATGCGAGTGGCGGTCCAACCTCCTTCCACCTACCTAAAATCAACTAGGTACCAATCACTCTTTTCTTTTCTCTCATGCACACATGCATTTTCCTTTTGTTTTTTTTTCGGGTTTTCCTTCGTACCCATCTATGCTCGAGCAACACCTCTGATACTAACTTCTCAGTTCTCCTCACACTACTCTATACTTGTGTCGTATATCAGATATCTACACTCACCGACACACTAAATGGGCATTCAATATTTCTATTGACCACATGTAATAGCTACTTGTACGGCAATCAAGGTCTCCTCTAGTATTTTAGCATCTACAAATTGTTTCATTTGTTCTATCATTGGGTTTTTGTTATCTAACCCGAAAAAAATAAAAGGAAAATGTATGTGTGCACGAGAGAAAAGAAAAGAGTGATCGGTACTAGTTGATTTCATGTAGGTGGAAGGAGGTTGGACCGCCACTCGCATTTGATCACTGTCGCCCAAACAAAAAGCAAGTTTATCGCGACCACCAGCAGAAAAAGGAAACATAGGATGACTTCGATCGCGTGAAGCATCTTATATTGGCCATTGACGCTCGTCGACTTCAGTTCGCCTAGAGCCTTCAGCAGTCGATCCACCAACACCTCCGGTCGAATCTCCTGCTCTGACACATTTTTCATGATGATGTTGGAGGATCTAGGTCCTTCCTCCTCCGACACATTCCGCGTGATGATGTTGGAGGATCCGTGAGGTCCTTCCTCCTCTGGTTCGATCTGAAAGGGATGAGAAATCGGCACATCACAAAATAGGGAAATCAGTGAGCAAAGCAAACTTCGAACTAGAATTAGGGACTTGAGCTCACCTCTGTCGGATCCTAGATGATACTGCTCGCCTCAAGGGAAAATCCAACAGATGGCCGCAATCGTTGAGGGTTTCCTTCGGGATTATCCTAAAGGGGGATCTCAGGCATCTGGTGACGACCTACGACGAGTAGGTAGGCGAGTAGGCGAATAGGCGAGTAAAGGAGAGGAGATGAAAGAGATCAAGGTCTATGGGAGTACCTTCCTAGGCTCTGGACGGGTTTCCTTCGATTGGTCGCCGCTGCCACCGAGGAGGGGTTTCCTTAGGGCATGGAGGGCGGAAGGCGACTTCATTGCTGTCGATGGAGAGCGGAGATCGCAGCAGTCATTGAGGGTTTCCTTCGGGATCATCCTAAAGGGGAATCTCAAGTGTTTGGCGATGACCTACGATGAGTAGGTGACCAAAGTGAGTAAAGGAGAGGAGATGAAAGTGATCAAGGTCCAGGGAAGTACCTTCCCAGGCTGTGGACGAGTTTCCTTCGGATGTCTGTCGTCGTCGTCGCCGAGGAGGGGTTTCCTTAGGGCCTGGAGGGTGGAAGGCGACTTCATTGCTGTCGGTGGAGAGTGGAGGAACTTTGGGGTAAGGGATAAGCTCGTTCAAGATTTGAAATTATTTATACATCATGTTCGTACACAATTTTCAATTTGCCCCTATAATTTATCATCAATCCACTTTCTATATTTTTAAAATATTCAAATAAAATGAAAAAACAGATTGTATTCTTAAAATCATAGAAAATAAATTTTATCTTAAAAAAATTCATTTCAACTCTCACTCAAGTTGTTTTCGTATAAAATTCCTTCATATGAGATCTATAACTAAGAGACGTGGACTTTTAGGTCGTTCATTGTTAGTATTTTTTGATTTATTCTAGTGGTTGATGGAAAATTTTTATAGAATCGGGTCGGTCATCTAAAGCTCGATATTACCTAGCCTAGTTAATCATTTTTCATATAGAATGAACATCCCTTTGGAGTAGTGCGGTGGTTAAGGTATGGGGTATTGCCACATTAAGTCATAAAGTCAAAACTCGATGCGTTTGAGCATGCCTTCCCCCATTTATTGGTACTAATGGCTAGTAGTCATCCGTGATTTACCTCCTCTGTGTTGGCCTAAGGATAGATTGGCGAAGGCACTGGAGGTGAACGAATCGCCTTTAAATATATTGCCACACTGGAGGTGGCGAAGACACTGGAAGTAGCCAAAAAGGGTATATCTTTTCTATTCCTAGTGCTACCAACATAAAGTATGCCCTTTTTGGCTTTGGTTGTTTATTTTAATGTACATGGGGTTTTCAAATTTGTTTTACTGGTCATGTTAAATGTTGAATCTTGCAGATGGCCTGGCAACATCAACGGCTCAATGGTCTGGGAAGGGCATACTTTCGTTGCATCGGTTTGAAAATATGAAATCACCATGGGTCTTATACGAGTTAGTAAAGGCAACTGCACTCACCCCAGTGCCCCTGTCAATTTATTTCAGGGCCAACACAGAGGAAGTAAATTATGGATGATTACTAGCCCTTAGAATAGTGATTGGCGCTTAAGAAAGGTATTTACCTCGGCTATATCAAAATTTGAACCATAGGTATTATACGAGCGACAGATTCTTGAGAGGATGCTCACCCCTATGATCCCTTTATAACTGATGGTGATAAGGTAAATCAAGTGAAGCATGAATCAAAACTATAAACCACAGAGCAATACAGAATCATCCTATAACATGCATCTTCATTACATTAACAAAAATGTTGCATGGGTTGATTTATCATTGGAAGATAAACTTTTCACACTGCCCTAAATCCTAGGCAGTTGGAGGGGATTCATTGGAAGGCAAACTTTTCAGACTGCCTAGGCCATCAACATCACTTATTCTTTTTATTAATATTGGTAAACAATGATATGAAGAAGTATGATACTTATCATTTTGAGAACTATCGATCCAGAAGTGTTCAAGTATACTCCTGCACCAAAGAGGAGTTGTAATGAACCTGTCAGCTCGCTATGGATGCCTTCTTGAGGGAAGAACCACTAGTGCCGGAAGACATGTGGTAAGTGTCATTTCTTCTTTCTTAGTTGGCAATTATGTTGGGTAGTGAAGTTCTCTTTGATTGTTTTAGTTAATATTTTGGAGGTATTGTTTCATTATTTGAGAAATTGTGTTCTTTATAGGTAAGATGTATATGTTCTATGTTGTAGGCAAAATACAATTACAATCAAAAGGGTCGTCTTGAATGGTCAGTCTTGATTTGTTGCTGGGATCTGGGGCAAGCCAAAGGGTGCAGATTTCCTGGTCCACATTTTTGTGGACTAGGGGATAGACCACTCATAATTACGGTCATATCGTAGTCGTGATCCGACCATAATTGGTTGATATCCCTTCTCGAGTTCATTGTCCCTTCAGGTTGTAGTTTGGGTCGACGAGCGGTCGAAAGCCGTCCGGAGGCCACCGGCGATGGACAAGTGGCTAGGCTACTGGGCGTCGAGTAAGGAACGACCTCCAACCGTCTACCATGGCCCAAATTATATTATAACCTGGGGGAATCGCGAACCCAAGAAAAAATCACAACCAATTATAGCCGGATTGTGGTCACGATCTAGCCATAACTACGAGTGGTTCATCTCCTATTTCACAAAAAAAAATAGACCAAGAGATCTGGTCTCAAGCCAAAGGAAGCTAGCTATATCAAGTTGGGGGGAGGGACTAGCTACCATTGAGATTGCTTTTGAATTGTTTCCTCTTGGATTGAGGGACTCCTTTTCCTGCTTTATGTAAAGACAAAGGGGTATTCTGTATTTGTACGCTAATAGAGGGTTGTGCAGGTGTAAGGTTTTTACTATATCAATTATTTGGCCTGTACACACTAATAGGGGGTTGTGATTTTCTATCAGGTTCATCATGTTGTCATTCATAGTTTGTTGATTCTGTACAAGTTATTGCTCCTTTAAATATCTTTTTTTTAAGGGCAATCTCATCATTTTCGTTGTGTTGCCTTTAAGAAGGTCGACTTTTACTTGCACTTGAAGTAGTTTATTTTAATTTTGTAGGTTAGTTTTCCCTACCATGTTAGATAACAAAAACTCAATGATAGAACAAATGAAACAATTTGTAGATGCTAAAATACTAGAGGAGACCTTGACTTGCGTACAAGTAGCTGTTACATGTGATCAATAGACATATTGAGTGTCCATTTAGTGTGTCGGTGAGTGTAGATATCTGATATACGTCACAAGTATAGATTAGTGTGAGGAGAACTGAGAAGTTAGTATCAGAGGTGTTGCTCAAGCATAAATGGGTATGAAGGAAAGCTCGAAAAAAACAAAAGGAAAATGCATGTGTGCACGAGAGAAAAGAAAAGAGTGATCGGTACCTAGTCGATTTTAGGTAGGTGGAAGGAGGTTGGATCGCCACTCGCATTCGATCGCCACCGCCCAAACAAAAAGCAAGTTGATCGCGACCACCAGCAGAAAAAGGAAACATAGGATGACTTTGATCACCTGAAGCGTCTTATATTGGCCATTGACGCCCGTCGACTTCAGTTCCCCCAAAGCCTTCAGCATTCGATCCACCAACTCCTCCGGTCGAATCTCCTGCTCCGACACATTTTTCATGATGATGTCGGAGGATCCAGGTCCTTCCTACTCTGACACATTCCTTGTGATGATGTTGGAGGATCCGTGAGGTCCCTCCTCCTCTGGTTCGATCTGAAAGGGATGACAAATCGACGCATCACAAAATAGGGAAATCAGGGAGCAAAGCAAACTTCGAACCAGAATTAGGGACTCGAGCTCACCTCCGTCGGATCTTGGACGATTTTGCTCGCCTAAGGGGGAAAATCCAACAAATCACCGCAGTCGTTGAGGGTTTCTTTCGGGATCATCCTAAAGGGGGATCTCAAGCGTTTGGCGACGTCCTACGGTGAGTAGGTAGGCGAGTAGGCGAATAGGCGAGAAAAGGAGAGGAGATGAAAGAGATCAAGGTCCAAGGGAGTACCTTCCTAGGCTGTGGTCGGGTTTCCTTCGGCTGGCCGCCGCCGTCGCCGAGGAGGGGTTTCCTTAGGGCCTGGAGGGCGGAAGGCTACTTCATCGCTGTCGGTGGAGAGCGGAGATCGCTGCAGTCGTTGAGGGTTTCCTTCGGGATCATCCTAAAGGGGAATCTCAAGCGTCTAGCGACGACCTACGGCGAGTAGGCGACCAAAAGCGAGTAAAGGAGAGGAGATGAAAGAGATCAAGGTCTAGAGGAGTACCTTCCCAGGCTATGGACGGGTTTCCTTCGGATGGCCGCCACCGAGGATGTAACGCCCGCCCCTCCTGCTAGTAGGGTGCAGGGTTACGTACTTAACCATTTCTATTTCTATTTGCGGAAGCATATATGCATATTAAAATTTCTTTCGAAAATAAAACACTTAAGAATATCTTGAAGTCATACGGACAATAACATAACACACTAGTCCATGTTAGCATAACCAAATAACTTAAGCAGGTCTTCATTTGTCTTAGCCGAGCCACCACCACACACATCTCCTTGCCTCTCCTGCAGCTCCCTTAGGTCATCCATTCTTTGCCTTTATCTGTGGTACAAGGAAAGTAAGCTATAAGCACACAGGCTTAGTAAGATCCTTTACTACTCACAAAATCCATATATCAATGCATAAACACATAAGCATACAACCATAAAAATATGATCATCTAACATCATAAGGGCATAGCATGTTATATCATAAATCATAAGGAACATCATGCTAAATCATATCATAGATCCCAATATCATAAGAGCATAGCATGTCATATCGTAAATCATATCATATCAACTCATAATAACATCATGCTATATCATATCATAAATCATCATGTCCTATAAATCATAAATCATATCATGCAAGATGTCTTTTAAAACATATGTCATGTCATGTGCAAGATGTTTTAAAACATAGCATATAGTACTTGAACATAATATCATCATGAGGGTCCGGCTTGTACCACATACATACATAAATGCGTGCAATCCCTAGGACAGGGTAGCTAGCCCCGAACCTACTAGGGATCTAGGTCCGTTCATAGTCCGTCGACCTAGGGACGTACTAAGGAGCCCATCCCTTTACTAGACCCGTTCATAGTCCGTCGGTCTAGGAGCGCTTATGGAGCTCACCCTTGGTACAAGCCATATAAAGTAAAATATCATATCATGGTTCATATCATAACATAACACATCTTATCTTATCATATCATGAGGAGTAAAGCATGCATATTTGGGTACACAGCACATGCATGGATCATAAACATACTTAATGAACATGTCATTTATCACATCATAAACATGCATATTTGGGCACACAGCACATGCATGGATCATAAGCATACATAATGAACATGTCATTTATCATATCATAAAACATGCATAATTGGACACACATCACATGCATGGATCATAAGCATACATAATCAACATGTCATTTATCATATCATAAACATGCATAATTGGCACAAAGCACATGCATGGATCATAAGCATACATAATCAACATGTCATTTATCATATCATAAACATGCATAGCATCCATAAATAACATTTCCTAATTCATAACACATCATGTGAGGCATATCTAAGCTTTTAACTCATAATGGCCGAACCACTCATAAGGAGAAAAATCAAGCTATGGGCAACATGCAAGTGTGAACACCTAGCTAAATTCATATCATATTATCAAGAGACACATGAGTATGCTAGGTTAACTTTTTAGCTTCTCTAAGCCCTAGTTTTGTTCTTGGCCGAAACATACATGAAGGAAAAACTAACTTTAAAACAACATATGAGCATGAACACTAACTACATTCATATCACATTATCAAGAGATACATGAGCATGCTAGGTTAACTTTTAGCTTCTCTAAATCCTAACTTTGGGTTCTTGGCCGAACCATCCATGAAGAGGGAACTAGGTTTTTAAACAACATGTAAGCATGATCACATAGCTAAATTCATACCATATTATTAGGAGATACATGAGCATGCTAGGCTAACTTTTTAGCTTCTCTAAGCCTTAGTTTTTGTTCTTGGCCGAAACATACATGAAGAGGAAACTAGGTTTTCAATCAACATATAAGCATAATCACCTAGCTAAATTCATATCATATTATTAGGAGATACATGAGCATGCTAGGTTAACTTTTTAGCTTCTTTAAAACCCTAATTTTGGTCTTGGCCGAAATACACATGAGGAGAAGCTAGGTTTTAAATCAACATATAAGCATAATCACCTAGCTAAATTCATATCATATTATCAAAAGATACATGAGCATGCTAGGTTAACTTTTTAGCTTCTCTAAGCCTTAGTTCTTGTTCTTGGCCGAAACATACATGAGGGGAAGCTAGGTTTTAAATCTACATATGAGCATAATCACCTAGCTAAAATTCATTTCATATTATTAAGAGATACATGAGCATGCTAGGTTAACTTTTTAGCTTCTCTAAACCTTAGTTCTTGTTCTTGGCTGAAACATACATGAAGGGAAACTAGGTTTTCAATCAACATACAAGCATAATCACCTAGCTAAATTCATATCATATTATTAGGAGATACATGGGCATGCTAGGTTAACTTTTTAGCTTCTCTAAGCCCTAGTTCTTGTTCTTGGCCGAAACATACATGGAGGAAAAGCTAACTTTAAGCAACATTCAAGTATGAGAAAAACCAACCCAATCCCTTAACATAGCATACAAATCATAAGGATGTAGTAACCATGGTTAGTTTTAGGTCTTAAGCTTTCCTAGGTCCTTCATCTATACTTGGCCGAAAGTTCATGTTTAAAAATCTAGGTTTTAAGTCAACATACAACATGAGAACATTAACTAGCTTCTTATACTAGGGTACTTATCATAAGAACATAATGAACATGTTTTATTTAGATCTTGATCTACCCAAATCTTTCCCTTTTATCTTATACTTGGCCGAAAATTCCAACTTGTGACCCTAGGTTTTAAGCATTCCACTCCTATGTAAAAACAAAAGCAACTTGTACCACAGGTGAGGGGATACTTACATCCTTTCGCTTGTGATTTTTCTTAAGGAAAGATACTCTAGGTGAAGAGGAAGAAGAGAGCTTCTTCTTCTAACACTCCCTTTTGATTTCTCTTGCTTGGAAGGGGTAGACCTTGAAGGCTCCTTCTTGTAAATTAGTTTTCTTGGAGAGGAACCTTAACTTAGCTTTTGGAAATGAGGAGAAGGGGAGCTTTTGGTTTCGGTGGAGAATGAGGAAGGAGAAGGAAGGAGGAAGAGGAAGAAGGAAGGATTAATCTCTTGCTTTTCTTCCCTTAATCCCATTTATTTCCATGTAATGAACATACCTTCATTCATCCCCCTTAGCCCTCTTATTTTCTCTTCTCTTTTAATTCCACGAAAATAGAGAGAAGGAGGGAAGCAAGCAACTTGTCTTTTGCTTGCTTCTTCTCTTAACCAAGAGGAAGAGAAAGTAAGCTACTTGGTTTTCTCTTGTTCCTTTACTTAACCATTCTCTCACCTTTAACTAATATTTCTACTATTTTCTATTTACATATCATTCATGTTTCTAGTGGTTATCATACACCAATTTAATTCTATCATTTGTGGGAGGTTCAAGGTTCAATCCTTGACCTCACATCTTTTTGTTTTGGTTTCTATTTTTCCCTTTTTCTCTTTCTTTCTTTTATTTTAAAAAAATACTCCTAGGCATAGCTTGGTATTTTTGTGGGTGTTACAGAGGAGGGGTTTCCTTAGGATCTGGAGGGCGAAAGGCGACTTCATCACTGTCGGTGGAGAGCAGAGGGACTTTTGGGTGAGGGGTAAGCTCGTTCAAGATTTGAAATTATTTATAGATCTTATTCGTTCACAATTTTCAGTTTGCCCCTATAATTTATCATCAATCCACTTCCTACATTTTTAAAATATTCAAATAAAATGAAAAAATAGATTGTTTTCTTAATATTATAGAAAATAAAATTTATCTTAAAAAAATTCATTTCAACTCTCACTCAAGTTGTTTTCGTATAAAATTCCTTCATATGAGATTTGTAACTAAGAGAGACGTGGACTTTTAGGTCGTTCATTGTTAGTATTTTTTTATTTATTCTAGTGGTCGATGGAAAATTTTTATAGAATTGGGTCGGTCATCTAAAGCTCGATATTACCTAGCTTAGTTAATCATTTTTCATATAGAATGAACATCTTTTAGGAGTAGTGCGGTGGTTAAGGTATGGGGTATTGCCACATTAAGTCATAAAGTCAAAACTCAACGCGTTTGAGCATGCCTTCCCCCATTTATTGGTACTAATGGCTAGTAGTCACCCATGATTTACCTCCTTTGTGTTGGCCTAGGGATAGATTGGCGAATGCACTGGAGGTGAGCGAATCGTCTTTAAATATATAACACATTTCGTATAGAATTGATCAGATCGGTCACCCTTAAATTAGCTGTGTTTAACATTTTTTTCCGTAGAATTAGCGCGTGACATAATTGAACCTAATAAAATTTATGTCATGAGTTCAGATCAATTATCACCGATTATGATTCACTTCCCACCTTTTAGAATCTAAGGTGGCGTTTGGTTAATTAGGGATTTAGGAATAAGGGAATTGATTCATTACTAAACCTTATATTTGATTGATGGGAATGAAATTTAAAAAATTAAGTATTGATGAAACTCATCCTCTACCTTGGATTTTGATGAAAATGAGAATGAGAATTAAGATGACGTTGGTTTAAGAGTTTGGGAATGAGGGAACGGATTCATTCTCAAACTTTATATTTAAATGAGAATGAAATTAAAATTTTAAAATAAAATCTAAAAATTTAGATATTGATAAAATCTATCAACTTCCTTTGAATTTTGATGGGAATGAGAATGATTCCAACTAAACGAAAAAAAATAGAGATTCAAATGATACTCTTTAAATCAAAGAAAATAAAAAATTAGCTAAAGATTTTTTATAAAAAAATGTATTTTAATTTATCAAGCAAACAAAAGACCGGCCACTCCCATCCTATTACTCGACAAAAATGTAGAGACGCAGCATGCCCCGACATTAATGAATACAACAACAATACTGATCGGAAGAACCATCCTTCTATTATTTTATCATATTATTCTTACACCACTTTACTTTTCTATAAGTGTACTAGACGTTTTCACAGCTTTAATGATCTTAAAAAAAACACATTTCATTTAAGTTTATTATTGATATTCATGTATAAATCAATATTTTCATATGATTTATTTGGACAGACACTTCATATGGGACAGGTGATGACTTGGTGAGTAGTGGAAGTAGTGAGAGAGAAAAGGACACTAAGAGAGAAATGAATGGAAGATTGAGTCACTGAGAAGACTGATCTATAATTTTTTTTTTTAATTGGCCGAACAATACCGCTCTATGTTGGAAATTAGGAATTCTGTCTAAATTGCAACTTGCAGATCAGACTTATGCTTTGAACTAACATCTTGGATATTGGGCTGATACTGATTTGACCCTTGGACAAATCTAGTACTGATTTACCAAGCAGAGTGCTGCCCAGTAACTCTTTGACAATCCAATAACAAAATAGTCTTAATTGTATTGGACCAATATCCTTAATTGGCCTATTGATGATGACAGCAACAATCCAAAACTTTGCTTTAAACTTCTGTCCCAATACTTGCAATGGCACAGATCAGTTATTTAAATTCAGTTTATTCAATAACTTGTTCAAAAGCTTCTGAAGGAGGTGACCAATATACAACAGTTTGAAAGTGTTTTTTTTTCAAGTAGCTACTAGAGCAGCTACGTAGATCATCAAACCTTGTGTGAGAGCCTTACCAGTAAAGTATGATCTATGAAAGTGTTTTACAGGCCATGTGGTGAGGTGCACCACCCAAGTAGGCCGCAACAGCGCAGTAGGCCTGCCACATTGCTCGTGGCTTGCATAGCGAGAAGCCACACAATGTGACAACGGTTTACGCAACCATGGGCTTGAGCCGCATCAAGTGCACACCAGCCCAACAACGAGTCCAATGGTAAGTGAATACGTAACTCGATTTGATTCTGACGATTTGGTAAGTTATTATTTCGACAAACTGACCGCTTTTTCTACCCTAGTTGACGAAAGGCTAAACACTTGAAAGTTTCAACGCCAAAGCAACAATCATGTTTTTTTCCATTCTGAATTACTTATAACCGAGGACTCAAGCAAAGCGCTCAGTTGTTTAACTATCTTTACAAGGTTGAAGTCTCTTGTTATTATTTTATTACATATAGTAATATGAAATGCAGGCTAAGGATATGATGCTGGAAGAATTTCCTGCTTCGAGGCTCCGGATTACCTGAATTGTCGCACCATTCAAGTCTGTTCATTATTGGGATTCAATTAAAATATTATATTAAAAGAATTTAGTAAAGATTATACATTTAAAAGTATATAAAATATCTTCATTAACATAAGACCTTTTAAGGAGAGTCCAAGAGCAAAACCATAAGAACTTAACTCTAAAGTGGACAATATCATACCATTGTAAAAATATATAAACATCCTTTTGGACATAACAAAGGTATCAGAGTCATGATCCAGATCAGATGCCATGTGGGGTGACCTTGAACGAAGTTTAGGGTGGGTCCGGGATAGGTCTGGGTGACTGGATACTCGCGGAGAGGCGAGTAGATCAAGGTGATCGGATGAGGCCCGGGCCATGAGAGATTATGGTCTTTCGTTTGAGGGGAGGATTGTTGGGATTCAATCAAAGTCCCATATTGGAAGAATTTGATAAAGATCATGAGTTTAAAATGATGTAGGATATTTATATTGGCATGAGACCTTTTTGGGAGAGTTTAAGAGCAAAGTTATGAGGGCTTGGGCCCAAAGTGGACAATATCATATCATTGTGAAGATATATGGACATCCTTTTGGATATAACACTTATCAGTAAAGCTTCTTCTGCTCCGAGACAAGACGAGGCTGGTCTTCAACAGTTTGGTGGGGCTAAGTAAAACATCCAATCTGAGATATCAACACATATCAGTAGGTGCCGATGGAGCTGACTTTACCTCTATGGGGAGAGGGGAATCACGTGTGATCCCGTCCGAAAGTTAAGAAGATTGAACCATCAGTGATATGGTGTTGGTGTTGACCATGATGAGACTTCGAGCTAGAAACCAGGAGGAAAGGGTGAGCTGCCCCAATCGTTGGAAGAATCTGCAAACAGACTAGGCTTGCCCCAACTTTGCACTTCGACACTCGAGGTATGCCCCAAAAATTTGTAAGGAGCAAGCTCAATGGTAGAGTAATGAAATAGATGGAGAATAAGCATGGGCCCTGTACCCTGGCCTAGGAGGGGGGCACCCTCTAGTAGATCAGTGAGCTGGGTGTAACGCTGGTCGTAACCGCTCCCCTCAGTTTCCAGTATGTCTTGCATGAAGAAGATGAATAGTGCAGGAGAATAATTAACAAAATGGGTCCCCCTTTTGGCCTGCGGGGGCAGAGCTTTTTTAGGAGGGTCATGTTAAGACAAAAAAATATTAGAGGGTCATGATACCCTTGTCTAAGTGTCAGAGGGTCATGCTTAGACAAAGATGTTAGAGGATCATGTTTCCCTTATCTAGGTGTCAGTAGATGTGACAAAAAGGGGCGATGGACCCAGCGGTCTAATAGACTTTTAATAGATTGACTTAGTTATGCTCTGCTCTACCAGGAAAACTGACCGGTCAGATTCTCTGCAAGACCAGGAAGATTGACTGATCAGATTCTATGCTCTGCTCAGCCAGGAAGATTGACTAGTCGGATACTCTGAATAGGGCAACCCTGGTCTGAGTCGGCCATAGAATAGTGCCACGCAGTCCTAATCTGGGCCGGCCTTGGAATAGTGTCGGGCAGCTTGGTCTAGGTTAGCCTTGGAATACTATTGGGCAGCCCTGGTCTAGGTTGGCCCTATAATACTATCGGGCGACCCTTGTCTGGGTCAGCCCTGGAATACTACCAGGTGGCCCTGGTCTGGGTTGAACCTGTAATAGTTGATGGACCTTGTAGCGGCCGACAAGAGGAGCTGAACTATCTGTAAAAATAAATACACAACCTTTCTCATTCTCCAACTCAGATTACTAGCACACTTATAAAAAGAAATTGTACAAATAATTAAACAAGAGACACAGAGGAATTACTTGGTTACAACTTAGATGGTTATTAATCCAAAGCAAAGAAAGGGCTGAAAAGATCTCCTTCGTGTAGGTGGAGAAGCCTATTACACTCGTTAAAAGTTCAGAAATGTGCTAGGAAATGCATATTAAAGTTGTTGTTAATTTCCTAGGTCCAGGAGTCTTTTTATAACCTTTGGAAAATCTTATCTGCAACTTGAAAGCGCCTGCCATAGGGCTGGAAGGTGCTTCTAGCGAGCCACCAAAGGATAAAGTTTTATCCTTTGGCAACGACTAAAACAACATGGTCGAAGGCGCCTTCCATAGGGCTGGAAGGCGTCTTCGTACTGTTCATAGAAGGCGCCTTCCAGCCATAGAAGGCGCCTTACACAGTGAAGGTGCGGAGCACCGCGGAGGCACCTTTAATTCCCTTTGAAGGCGCCTCCAGCAGTATTTCTAGCCTCCTTTCGCTCTTCTGCTGCTCCGATAGTCTAGGTGATCGCGGTCATCTGGAATAGGGCTCTCCCGGATCCATTTTCTGGCTTGCTTCTCGAGCAGGCTTTCGCTCCTACTTCTCGTCTCTCAAAACGTCGCACACGTCCTTCTCGTCCACCGGTGTACTCTTTCGCAGCACCTCATCCCTCGGATATTTTAAAATAATTTTTAAAAGATTTCTATTTTTTTAAAATATTTATTTTTTTTGAGTTGTAATTTTAAGTTTAAATTTTAGTTTAAATTTAATTTAACTTTTATTTAGTTTAATTTAATTTTAATTTTAATTTTTAATTTAAATTTAAGTTTTGATTTAATTGATCTAATCATCTCACACGATTTAAGTTTTCAGACAAAGATATCCTATCATTTTGTGAGATGAGTTAAGATAGATTTTTAGAGTTGGTTTAACTTGTGTTAGATTCAAGTTTAGCTTTGGGTTAATCAAGCAAACATTCTTTGAATAAATTTCTAGATTATGGTGAGTCACATGGACATCATTAGACTAACCACGAGCTTCGAGATTTTTCAAATAGTCTTACCCAAAGAACTTAATATAAAACTTTGGTCTAACCAATTTAGATTGGTTAGGGGTAGCTTCAGTTAGTTTCACTAAGTCAAATCCACTTGGTCGAACACATATGATTCTTCTTAGACATGCATAGACAAAGTTTCCCTAACCTACTATAATTTCAAATGAATTTTCTAATACTTTTTGCCAAGTTAAATTAGTCCCTAATTTATCTAGTCCTAATTACCCTTCCTGGGTAAGGTATTGTTTTGGAGGTGCCAACTAGTTTGGTGTCTCTCCCTAAATTATTGAGCTTGGGTTTGTTTTACATTTTTGGTTTATGTTGATTTATTTTATAGTTGTAATAAACTTGATTATAACTTGAGTTTAGATTGAATTTGTAGTTATTTGATTTAAATTTAGATTTTTTTTATTTGTATTTAATTTATTTAATTTAGTTTTATATTTTAGGTTTGGGTTTTAATTTTGGGTTTTGAGTTTGAATTGTTTGATTTATTTTGGTTTAGTTTTAGGTAGTGAATTTCATTTTTAGGTATATAATATTGATTGAGTCCTACTTGCTTGGTTAGACAACCTTTTGGAACTAATCTTTGGTTTGATGTTTGTCTTGACTGAAGAATGATGTAAATGTTTTATTTAAACTATTTTTATATCTGAGTCCGAATTTGTTATAGACAACTCTTTGAGATCTAAGTATAAGGTCTAAGTTTTTGGATCTTGTTGTAAATTTTTAAGTAAGCATTTGAGGTTTACAACTTTAAATTTTAGGGTTGAGTTTTCTTCCTCAAGTTTAACAACTTGAGTTGAATTTTCAGATTAACTTAGTTTAGCTATTGGGTTTGATTTAAGTTGTTCTATATTTTCTTTACTAAGTTCATTTATTTGGTTTTCAAAAGCAGATAACTTTTTATGCAAGTATGAAATAATTTTAAAGAATTTTTTTACTTAAAAGAGATTGTACCTGATCAGAACCTTTGGAAACGAGTACGAACTTGTGGATTAACTCATGTTCTGACTTATTGTCCTATTCCGACTCGCTTTCTGATTCCGGTCCGGATGCCATTAACGTGAGGAAATTCTGCTGCTTTGGTTCTTCGGCGTCTGACTCTTCCGAAGATGACTCGTCCTAAGTTGCTTTGAGTGCCTTCTTTCTTCTGGTTGTTCTAGGTTTGTCCTCTTTCAGCTTTGGACACTCATACTTGTAGTGTCCTTTCTTGTTGCACACATGCATGTGATACTTGACTTGTTACTGTTGGAGGTAGACTTGATCTTCTATAGATCCTTCTTGGAGAAATCCTTCTTCTTCCTAGTGAACAATTTGTTGGTGCGGGAAGCATCCGACGATCGAACCCAAGTTTTGATAATGGAAAAGGATTCAAAGTTAAGGTTATGTTGTGATCTAACAGTTTGAATGAGCTTGCAGGAAAGTCTTAAGGTAACTTAGGCAAAAGCCCTAGCTGCGGTTAAACAGGTGGAAAACCTTAGGGGGTGGTAACCCTAGGTCATAGGGGGTGGTAACCCTATGCAGAAAGTCTTGGCGGGTCGAGAGCTTCAGGCAAAAGTCCTAGGGGGTGGTAACCCTAGGTGAAAATCCTGGTGTCGCGAGCCGGGTGGAAGACTAGACGGGTCGTGGAGCGAACGTCCAGCAGAAAGTCCAGAAGCATCGAGCGCCGAGCAAAAGTCCAGTCGATCTGGAGGATCGCACTGGCACCAGGTAACTCTCCTGAGAGGAGTAGGTGAGGACGCGTTCCCCGCAGAGGGAACAGTAGGCGTCGGGTCGACCTAGGGTTTCCAGTTAGAAATCCGAAGTCAGACCCGGACAGTCTAGAGACTGTCAATATTTGATTTACTATGACTATTATGCGCTAATGTTGTTTTGCAGGGTATGTGTTTGGGACTAACACATTTTGCAGGAACAAAGGAGCAAGTCATACCTCGATGAACAGTATCCGAGGCGCCTCCATGGAGCTTAGAGGCACCTCAGGTGCAAGGCGGAATTTGTCTGCGGGAAGGAGTTGGAGGTGCCTCCATGGGACTTGGAAGCGCCTTGGACCGCTGCTTGCAGGCGCCTTGGAGTGGCGTTGAAGGTGCCTTCAGATGGATAACAGGCAACGAGCAGAGGCTTAACGCAGAGTTGATTTCGGGATAAAATTTCGGGTTGGAGGTGCCTTGGAGCTTGATTGAGGCGCCTTGAATACCCTATATAAGAGGGTCTCGACCAGCAGCTAGAGATATCACAATCTAAGCAATCCTTCTACGACAAGCTGCTAACAAGAAGTTCCCGAAGTGCTGTAGCAACATACCGACTACCCGGAGTTCTAGATTTGATATTCTTGTTGTTGGTATTGCTTTCTTTTCAGTTCAAATTGTAATTAGTTTGTAATAATCCTTCGAGCTTATAGTTGTTGCCCACCGGAAGCGATCAACGATCGCGGGCCTTGAAGTAGGAGATGCCACAGGCTCCGAACCAAGTAACCAACTTGTGTTAGCGTGTGTTTGTGTTTAATTTCCGCTGTGTTTTTACTCGAGTGTCTTTAAATCGTTCGAAATAGTCACGAGCGCTATTCACCTCCCCCCCCCCCTCTAGCGCTTTTTGATCCAACACAATTTTCTTACCAAGTTCACTAGGAGTTCTTCAGTATCCGAGTTTAAGTCAGATCCAGTTTTAGGTTCAGGTTTTGTTCTGGACTTAGATTTTTTGGATGAACCTACAAGGAGAGCAATTCCTTTCTTGTCTGGTTTGGAGTTAGTTTGCTTATGCAGTTCTAATTCATAGAATAGTTCATCTAACTTAAGTTTATTTAAATTTCTAGAAATTTTATAGGCATCTACTACAGATGTCCATAGTGCGTTTCGAGGAAAGGAATTTAGGCATACCTTATTACATCTCTGTTCTCTAGTTGGTGGCCGATTAAATGGAGCCTATTTAGAATGTCCTTGATTCTAGCATGCAATTGAGTTGCTGTCTCTCCATCCTTCATTTTGATATTAAACAAATTATTTAATAGTAAATCACACTTTGTTACTTTTACATCATTTGTGTCTTCATGCAACTCGATAAGTTTTTCCCAAAGTTCCTTTACATTTTTGAATGGTTCGACCCAGTTGAGTTCTTCCCTTGTTAGTCCGCATTGAAGAGTATTCACTACCTTGTTGTCAATTCGCTCTTTTTTCTTCATTTTTGTGTTTCAATTCTCCAGGTTGAGAGGTATTTTCATTGCTTCATCGATTGACTTTTTGTACCCTTATAGGATAGAGGACTATTGGTTGATGTCGGTCTTCAGATAGACCTCCATCCTCTTTTTCTAGTAGGAGAAGTCGTCTCCATTGTATAGTAGTGGATGAATGGTTCTATAGCCCTTGCTTTGTACCATTAAGAGGGATTCTTGCACAAACAAAAAAACCAGAAAGAGGTACCAAGACTTGATCTTGGATTAGTAGTGTGGAAAGAAAAGAGAAAGAATATGGAGCTTGAGTGGTGTTGCACCAACTTTGAGAAAAAATTGAGGCGAAGGAAAATTTATCTAAAGGGGGTAATTGTACTAGTTCAAATATAATAAAAAATCTCAAAACCGAAAATGAGAAAAGAAACCTCGGCTTGATTGGTAGTTGCACCAATTGAGAGCAAACCTGCTCTGATACCACTTGTAAGATCATAGTGTATGTGAGAGGGGAAGTGAATCACGTGGTTTTAAAAATAGAGTCCTTTTTAAAACTTAATAAAAAATACACCAGAAAATCTAAACACAAAAACAAAACAAGCACACAACTTGGTCAATTACTTGGTTCGAAGCCTTCGGTGACTCCTATTCCAAGACTCAGGTCTCGCGGACCTATCGACGGATAATCCACTAATGACATCTTCTGGAACCATTAGAAGAAGGAATTGAGTACAAGAAAAAAAATAAGGATAAGTGTAATAAGCTACACTTTTCTTTATGCAAAAATTAAGTACAAAAAATAACACTTTAGTTACCCAACACTTTTGAAGATGAATGAATTGAGCTTGGTATTGGACGACTCCTCAGCAGTAGTCAAGCAGCAGCGTTGTAGCAAAACAGCAACACGAAGTTAGAGCGGTCGAAGCGTCGAACGGTTGCGCTAAGACTTGTAGAAGAGATGCGTCTTGAAGGCTGGCCAAAGCTCTCTTTTATTGAGTGTTGAAGGCACCTTCAAGCCAGCGGAAGGCACCTTCTATTAGTTACTACTCGGAAAACCTAATGGTTCCACTGTACAAAAATTTTGTACAAGGTCTGAACCTTTCCTAGCTACCATGTGTTCTTTTAAGTTAAACTTGAATCGTCTGCGGAACTTAATATGTTTGATTCTAAGTTTAACTTATATGTTCTTATTGGTTTAGACTTGGATCGCCTGCGGAACTTAACACTTTAAATCCAAGTCCTGCCTATGTTATATAGTTAATTAAATATTTATTTCTAAGATCGGTTTCCAGTACTGCATGGCGAGGCACTAGGCCTTCTTGGGTATGTGATCATCCACCACCGACTAGACAAAACCTTTCAGAGAAATTCAATATTTAATTCCCTCGTAGTAACATTTGGTTAACCAAAAAGAACAATCGAATCACAAGGAAAAAGAAACAAAAAAAAATACAACATCGAAAACTAATTCGAAAAATAAGAATCGCATGCCTCTTGTATTTGGTATTCATACAAAGAAAAATAACTAGCATGATGCGGAAATTAATTACTAGTTATACCTCTTCATTGTATGCTAATAACCTCGAGATCTTCTGCCGTATCCCTCACCTCGCCTTGGACGTCGTGTGGGCGACGATCCTCCAAGATGAACTCCACCCGGAAAGCTACTCCTCCTTCTCTATGTTTCGGCCACCACTACCACCACCAAGGAACAAAGAGAGCAAAGGGAAAGGGAGAAGAGAGAGGGGCCGACCACAATGAAGAGCTCCAACAATACAATATGAATTGTTATTCCATGAGGCCTCCCCTCCCCTTCTTTTATATTACTTGCCCAAGGCAATTAAGGAAAGACTTTTACAAAAATTAAAATCTTCCTCTTGTTTTTCCTTTTCCCTTTTAATTTTTCCCTTTCTTTCCCCTTGATTGATTCAATCATCAATTAAGGATTGATTGGCTTGATTGGCCGGCCCCTTGCTTGGGCACCAAGCAAGGGTGACCGGCCACATCATCAAGGGGAAATTTTTTTTTTTCCTATAAAATTTTATAAAAGAAGAAAACCTCTTATAAAATTTTACAAGCTCTCTTTCCTAATGTGGATGTTAAAAAAGGAAAGTTTTAAAATTTAAAACTAAGTTTTTAAAATTTAAAACATCTCTAATAAAATTTCTTTTTTTAACATGATTACATAAAAAGAAAGTTTTATAAATTTTACAACTCTCTTTTAAAAACTATGAAGGTTACATAAAAGGAAAGTTTAATAAAATTTATAACTCTCTTTTAAAACATGTGGCCAAATTCAAATAAGGAAAGTTTTATAAATTTTAAAATCTCTCTTTTACAAATTGTAAATATCTGAGAAGATTTTAAAAATTCAAAACAACCCCTCTAATTTGAATAATGTGGTCGGCCCCTTGAATTAAATCATGGTCGGTCACCTTAAGGAGAATATGGCCGGCCCCTTTGGCTTGGTCACCAAGCCATGGGTTGGTCCCTTCTTGGACACCAAGATGAGCTTCCTATGGGTGGACTTGAGGCTCTAATGAGGCTATGCCAGGGACCTAGAGGAGAAATTAGTTTTGGACTCCCGACGAGCTTGAGTATCCCGTGTTCGCCCCGAACACACAACTCAAGTTCATCAATAATAACTCATTCCACTACAGAGTTATTATTGCACTACCGCACCAATCCCATATTACATTTTGGGCTCCTTCTTATCATGAGTGTGTTAGTCTCCCTGTGTTTAAGATATCAGATGTTCATTAATTAAATGAATTACTGACAACTTACTTAATTAATATCTAGTTCCAAGAGTAGTACCACTCAACCTTATCGTCATGCCGGACCAAGTCCACCTGCAGGGTTTACATGACAATCTTTATGAGTTCTTTTTGGGGACATTATCAACCTAGATTACTAGGACATAGTTTCCTTTTATAATCAACAACACACACTATAAGTAATATCATTTCCCAATTTATCGAGCCTATTGATTTATCGAACTAAATCTCACCCTTTGATAAATTAAAGAAATAAATATTAAATATATATGCTTGTCATTATATTAGGATTAAGAGCACATATTTCCATAATAACTGAGGTCATGTTCTTTTATTTAGTCAGTATAAAAAGAAACTACCTCAATTATCCTGCTCAATATACTTTAAGTATACTAGTGTAATTATTTAGTCAAGATAAACTAATATCTAATTACATTACGACTGTTCTGATGATTTGTTCCTTTCCATCTCAGTCGTGAACTACTGTTTATAATTTATAAAGAACTAATAACATAATCTACTATGTGTGACACCACACACCATGTTATTTACAATATAAATTAATTAAACAACTACACTTAGCATATAAATATAGAAATTTGACCAACGTGATTCTTTATTTCAAAATAAATGTTTACAAAAAGCTAGGCTTTTAGTATACACTCTAACACCTTCAACCCCAAGGTTTTATCCCAAAAAATCGGCTCTTATCATCGACAACGCCTTTTGCCTTATCTGATCGAAGACACCTTCAAAGCTATCCAAGTTGCCTTCCATCACCCAGCTCAAGGCGCCTTTCTCTCATGGAAGGTGCCTCGGGTAGTGCTCCTTTCACCCTACAAAATGTGTTAGTCCAACAAAATAAGGTATACCCTACAAGACGAAGTTAGCACAATAAAAATATATAGTATTAATTAGACCATGTCTTCCTGAGACTAGTATCTAGTCACAATCTCAATTTAGGTTTCCAAAATGAACCTAAATTGTGTTGGATCGGATGAATGCGAAAAGGGGGGGGTGAATATCGTGCCTTTTAAAACTTATTCTTTAACCTTTTAAAATTAGAGTTATGCAGCGGAAAATAAAAAGAGAGACAAGTTCGTTTACTTCATTCGAAGTCTAGATCGACTCCTACTTGAAGGCTCGCGATCCTTGATCGCACCAATGGGCAAATCACTATAACCCTTCTTTCTGAAATCCTCGGAGAGAATCAGATCATACAAATGAGAAAGATAGTAACAACGTACTATCTTGCTTAAGTGAATTACAATAGAAGCTTATATAAAAAATATACCGACAAGTAATGTAGTTGAAGCTTTGGTCGACACTTTCGAATGGTGTGGCTTGCTGAGTTGATGAAGACTTGTAGCACGAGTTGCTTGCAAAAAAGAACTTGAGTCGATCAGAGAGTATTACTGAGCCTCAGACCTTGAGCTTCTTTTTATAGGTGTAATGGTTGTTCGGTCAACCGATCCCTCTGTTCGGTCGACCGAACCAGCTCCCTTCCTTTCTTGTTGGAGTCTGACATTGATTCGATCTTCTGCATTAAGTGGTCATTAAGGGTTTGGTCGACCGATCCCTCTGTTCGGTCGACCGAACAGACTCCTTCCTTGTTCGTCGAGTTTTGCCGTGATCTACATTTAATGCACCTTTAATATTGATCGTTCAGTCGATTGATCAAGCTTCGATCAGACTGTGCTCCGCTTTGAACTGAACTAATCTTTGGTTTGAGTCAAGCTGGTTCGGTCGACCAATCCTCCTGTTCGGTCGACTGATCAGGCCAAACCTGTAAAACAGAGTTAAACAATATTCCTGCAAAACAAAGGTTAGCACAGTAATATAATGCATGAGTAATATAGACAGTAGAACTATCTTGATCTCAACTTGGAAACCTTCTCAGTTTCTTCAGTTGGATCAGCGACATTAGGTTGTTCCCTTTAGAACCCGACCTCACTGTCGCTCCTCTAGTTGTATACCTCAACTTACCTGCCAAACATTAGTCCTCCAGACCTGTTTGGACTTTTGACTGCTCAGTGTCTGATCGCTTGATCTACTAAGACTTTTTTTGCAATATTATATTAGCCAACAACAATAATAATAATACAGAATACAATGGTAAACCTAAACCTAGATTTACTGAGATCTGCTGGTCTGGTCGACCGCACGATCAACCTTGCTTGGAGTTCACTTCTCCAAGACTTCCCGTTACCTAAGGTTACCACCCCCTAGGGTTTTCTCAACCTTGCTTCATTTACCAAGACTCAGTATTCGGCTACCCAGGGATCATGTCCTCCAGACCTATCCACCTAACTTCCATGATATATCAAGATTTTCCTTGCCTCAGTATTCGGCTACCTAGGGATCAGGTCCTCCAGACCTATCCACCTGACTTCCACGATATACCGAGATTTCCCTTGCCTCAATATTTGGCTACCCAGGGATCAGGTCCTCCAAATCTATCCACCTAACTTCCATGATATACCGGGATTTCCCTTGCCTAGCCTACAACTAGGACTTTCCAAGACTCAGTTGACTTCTCACCCTTACCTAGCCATGACTAGGACTTCTCATGATCAAGTTCCATTAAACATACTTAAACATATTTGTTGGACATTAAAACCTTGGAGGTCAATTGCACCAACAAATTGGACTTGCAGCTAAGGTCCCCAAATAGACTCGTCCTCACTGGAACACTCTCCTCTAGTGACTTACCTTACTTACCATGCAAAATCGTTTGACTTTTCTTTGGTCCACCAGGTTTTCCCGTAGTTGTCAGGTCCATAGACCCAACTAGACTTCGGCCAACTATCAAGTCTTGCAGACCCAATCGGACTTTCCACCAGATATCGGATCACTCTTTGACCTATCTGAACTTCTACACCAACTATCAGCTCCTCCATACCTAGTTGGATTTTAGCCTGGTGTCAGACCAGTCAAGTTCTGCACACTTGGTAGTAAAGGTTAGATCATAACACATCTAACTTTAAATCATTTTTCATTTATCAAAACTTAGGTTTGATCATTAGTATCAACTACACCAACATAACACACTACACTTTCCTATGTAAATATAATAATAAGTAAAATTAAAATATACCGACACTTGTAATGGTAGACGATTGTTGCTTGAAGTTGGTGAAGCTCTATCTATAGCAATCGGGTGTAATAGGGTCGTAGCAGAGTGGTAGCATGAGGACATCGCAACCGAATGATAGAAGAATCTTGTTTTAGAGTTGTGTTTAAACTCCTGGTCAAGCCCTCCTTTAAACACTGTCAGGGGTGCCTCCTATTGGTTGCTACTCGAAAAATCTAATGGTTCCCCTGTACAAAAATTTTGTATAAGTCCTGAACCTTTCCTAGCTACCCATGTGTTCTTTAAAAATTAAACTTGAATCGCAAGAGGAACTTAACACTATTGATTCTAAGTTTAACTTATCTGTTCTTAAGGTTAGACTTGGATCGCAAGCGGAACTTAACACTATTGATCCTAAGTCCTACCCATGTTACATAGTTAATTAAATATTTATTTCCAAGATTGGTTTCCAGGATAAACGTGGCGAGACACATGACCTTCTTGGGTATGAGATCATCCACCACTGCCTAGTCAAAACCTTTCAGAGAAATTCAATATTTAATTCCCTCATAGTAACATTAGGTTTAACCATAAAGAACAATCGAATCATAAGATAGAAAAGAAAAGAAACACAAAAACGAATCATAAATTCGAAACCTAGAATCATAAGCCTCTTGTGTTTAGTATTCATACAAAGAAAAACTAGTATGATGCGGAATAAAATTACTAGTTATACATTTCTTTGTAAGCAACAATCTCTTGATCTTCTATCGTATTCCTCTTCTTATCTCGGACGTTGTGTGGGCAACGATCTACCGGGATGAGAACCACCCAAGCCCTTCTTCTTCCTTCCTCCAAGTTTCGGCCAAGAAACCTTCTCCAAGAAATTATAAGTCTCAGCCACCAACCAAGCTCCAAGGAAACTAGGAAACAAAGCCTTCTTTCTCTCCTTCTTCTCCAAGCAAAATCTGGCCACCAAAACAAGCTCCAAGAGGATGATGAGGTTCGGCCACTTGAAGAAGAAAAAGAGGTGAAGAGGAGATGATATGGTCGGCCACCACCAAGGAAGAAAAGAGAGAGGAATAGAAGATAGTTCTCTCTCATGAAGGCACCCTTACCCTCTCTTTTATATCCTTGGACATAACAAATAAGGAAATTTAAATATAATTAAAAGTTCCTTATTTTCCTTGCCACCAACTAAAAAGGAAAGTTTAATTAAAATTTTCTTTTCTCTTTAGTACATGGTCGGCCACCATCAAACTCCAAACAAGTAAAGTTTTAAACACAAAATTAAAACTTCCTTATTTATTTCCGAATTTTTTTTTAAAATAAAAATTTCTCTTATTAATTCCCTTCATGGTTTGTTATAAAAGAAAACTTTTATAAATTAAAATCTCTCTTTTAAAACATGTGGATGGTTACAAAAAAGGAAAGTTTTAACCAAAATTAAAATCTTCCTTTCAATTACAAATAAGGAAAAATATCTAATCTTTCTCTTAATTTTTTATAGAAAACTATAAAAGGAAAGATTTAAAATTTAAACTCTCTTTTAAAACCACGGCTTCCACATAAGGAAAGATTTTTAAAAAATAAAATCCCTTTAATTTTATTTGGCCGGCCACACCAAGCTTGGGCTCCAAGCTAGGGCCGACCACCAACTTGGCTCATCCCTTAGGCTTGGCCGACCCAAACTTAGGCTCCAAGTTTGGCTTGGCCGACCACCAAAGGGTGGGTAAGAAAGTGGGTATAGGTGGATATAATACTTTATAAATAAGAGGCTACGATAGGGACTGAGAGGAGGAATTGATTTTAGTCTCCCGATGAAATTAAGCTTCCCGTGTTCGCCCCGAACACCCAACTTAATTTCATCAATAATAATTCATACCACTAAAGAATTATTATTGAACTACCGCACCAATCCCAAATTACATTTTGGGCTCCTTCTTATCATGAGTGTGTTAGTCTCCCTGTGTTTAAGATATCGAATGCCCATTAATTAAACGAGTCACTGACAACTCAATTAATATCTAGTTCCAAGAGTAGTACCACTCAACCTTATCGTCATGTCTGACTAAGTCCACCTGCAGGGTTTATATGACAATCCTTATGAGCTCCTCTTGGGGACATTATCAACCTAGATTATTAGGACATAGTTTCCTTCTATAATCAACAACACACCATATAAATGGCATTATCTCCCAACTTATCGGGCCTATTGATTTAACGAACTAAATCTCACCCTTTGATAAATTAAAGAGATAGATACTAAGTATACGTGCTTGTTATTATATCAGGATTAAGAGTACACATTTTCATAATAACAGAGGTCTTGTTCTTTTATGAAGTCAGTATAAAAAGAAATAATCTCAAATGGTCCTACTCAATACACTCAAAGTGTACTAGTGTAATTTTATAGTCAAGATAAACTAATACCAAATTACACTACGACTATACAAATGATTTGTCCCTTTCTATTTTTGATCGTGAGCTACTTTTTATAATTTATAAAGAACTGATAACATGATCTTCTGTGTGTGACACCACACACCATGTTATATACGATATAAACTAAATGAACAACTACATTTAGCATAAATGTAGTTATTTGACCAATGTGATTCTTATTTCCTACATTAATGTTTATACCAAAAACTAGACTTTTAGTATATAACCTAACACCTCCAACGATTCATGGTGTGTCTAATGATGCTTAACTGATCCAAGGACTTTATTCTTTATCTGCATGAGGGTGCCTCCATCAGCTCTGAGACGCCTCCAATGCGCTCTGAGATGAACTCTTCCACTTTGTTTCTACAAGACATGTTAATCCAAACAACAAAGGTATCTTGAAAAACAGAGTTAGCACATTAAAAACAAGATATATGAATTAGATTTGTAAGTACCTGTGTTGATTTTGATGTGGTCAACCAAGTTAAGTTAGCTCTAAGTATTTGATGTCTTATGTTTGAGTGTGCAAGGACTTAGGAATATAAGAAGTTGAGCAGGAGATGCATTGAATGAAAAGGATGGCACAAGAATCAAATCAACTTGCTTAGTGCATCCGAGGGATGAGAAGCCGTGGAATAGTACAACGATAGAGCGAGAAGGACGTGTGTGGTGCTTCTGAGGGACGAGAAACCAGAGCGGAAGACTTCTGGTAGAGAAGGCTGGAGTTGGGTTCAGGTGAGCTCAACTTTGGAAGGCCAGAGGATCACCTAAGCGACCGAAGAAGTCAGCAATCGGAGAAGATGCTGGATGAGTCAACAGTTAGCTAACTAGTCCGGGCATCCAGACCATCTAGTTGGAGCACTTGGACTACCAAGGTATTAAACAGGTGCCTTGTCGCAGAGATGTTGCTGTGGATCACTTTCGGGTCCACGTCAGCAACAGTCCAAGCACCTAAACTGGTTGCAAACCTAGTAACCTTTTTACCTTGTATTTCTTTCAGTTATTCAATTTATCTTTTATTGTCGAAGTTAACGTTGAAAGAAAGAGAAAGGTATTTCAATTATACTGCAGGCATATTCACCCCACTCCCCTCTAATTAACTGCCAAGAGACCTACAATTGGTATCAGAGAGACGGAGCTTCAGAAGGACTAACCCCCGACTGAAGCAAAGAAGAAGATGGTTAGAGCTAGCATTGACTCGCCTAAGTTCGAGGGGTACTTCGCTCACTAGAAGAGAAAAATGGAGATATTTTTTTTAAAAATGGCTTTGATATATTGCTAATAATAAAGTATGATTTTGTCGAACCTTGTGATAACAACAGTGACATAAAAGAAGAAGATCATGTTAGATAGAGCCCTAGAGCCAATCATTTGATGATTGTATATTGGACTTATTGTATCATATTCTATATAAATAAAAGCATTTGGATTTTGGTTATTATACTTACTTGTATTGGTGCCAAATAAACTAAGTATAATAATGTCCCTGAGTAGACGGTTCTCACCTATATCAATCGGTTAGTTGAACCGATAGTGAGATGATATAGGGAACACTACTCTTAATCATTCCTAGTCGAGTATTAACATTCAGGGACAATGTTAATGTAATAAGACTAGCATGTAGGTCAACTCGATGACTTGATCTCACAAGTCATGGATATAGAGATATCAAGTTGACACATGGGTATACATTAGAGAATGTATACTGAATGACCCGCCATGAGAAAGTATCATGGATCGTTATATGAGTGTCATATACTTTTTCATGTGGCTATTAGTATGACTACTAGTCCTTAGACCTGAAGTCACCATAGATCCCTACATAAGGAGTTATGTACTTTGGTTTCGTCAAACGTCACCGTAGCTGGGAAGACGATTACTGGGTATATAACAAATTATGCAGAGGGATGTGAGTGATGTAGATGTGATCTATCCCTCCTATATGACGGGAGAGACATCGGTATTCTTGATAGAGTGAGACCATGAAGTGCATGACCATGCCCAAATGAGTCAATATATGATATTGAGCTCATTTGATTTAGTGAGTCTACTTGGAGTTCAAGATTTAGATTGGTCAGAGGATGACACGGTCTATGCCTCACATTGACCAATCTAGATGTCTAGGATAGAAGGACACTTGTCATATATTGTGAGGAGTCACAATTAGTAGTCACAAGGTGATGTTGGATCTCAACATTCTTATAACTTGGGTAGTAATGATGTGTTGCTAGATACCGCTCATTACTTATGCTCCTAAATAGGGTTTAGGGGCATTGCCAACGTTACAAGAACCTATAGGGTCACACACTAAGGACAATTAGATGAAGATTAGGTTCATATGATGAACCAAGAGGATTAGGTTCATTTGATGAATCAAATTGGATTAAGAGTAATCCTAATTGGGTTAACTTGAGTTGGACTCAAGTTGATTCATGTGTTCAATGAGTCTAATTTAGATTATGGCTCATTGAATCAATTTAATTAAATAAATTAGATTAATTATATTAAATTGGCTTGAATTAAATGGTTGGATTAGATCAACCATGAGAGAGATTAAGTCAAGTTTGACTTGACTTGAGAGGAAGATGATAAGTCAAGTTTGACTTGACTTTATGCCACCTCATTGGTGAGTTGGCGTTGATGTGGACCAATGATGATGCTCCACATCATCATGGTGTGCCATCTCATGGAGGTTACAATTCTTTAATGGCTCCACATTAATTACACTTAATGTGGAAATGGGAGTTACATTCTTTTGAATGTGGTCGGCCACTATTGTAGTGGAATGAAATGAATTTTTTCATTGAAGCCTCATTTACTTCATCCTTTTCCTCAAGTTTTTGCTCTCTCCCCTCTCCTCCTCCTTGGCCGAATACCACATAGGTGCTAGCACACCTTGGTTTTTGGTCTTCTCCATCTAGAGTTGTTTGTGTGGATACTTCTAGAGGAGTATCTATTTTGATACTCTAGAGATCCGGCATTTTGGACGAGCGGGATTCACGTCGGGCACGCATCAAGGGTATAAACATCTTAACCTTTGTAGATTTAGTGTAAATCGAAGTTTACTAACTCGTACTCGAAATTTTCCGAATTTTTCCTTTGCACGGATCCGGTGGCATGGGTGATTCGGGGTTTCCGCGACGCGAAAAGCGATTTTCGCGGCCCGAAAAACCCAACAGATCACTATGCCAAGAAGGAACAAATAGAATTCGTGGCCAACAGAATAGCAGAGTTCCACCTACTTGGTGTTCTGCCACCTCAAGAGATCAACCTCATCGGAAGCTACACCTGTTGGATGCTACTCGGAATACCGTTTTGCTTCCTCTGTACAAAAATTTGTACAAGCACAGAACTTTTCCTTACAACCTATGTGTTCTTTAGAAGTTAAACTTGGATTGCAAATGAAACTTAACATTATTAATCCCAAGTTCAACTTATCTGTTCTTAGAAGTTAGACTTGGATTGCAAACGAAACTTAACATTATTAATCCAAGTTCAACCCATGTTACAGAAGTTGATTAAATATTTATTTCAAGGATTGACATCTAGGTTAAACATGGCGAGACATCTGACTTTCTTGGGTATGGGATCATCCACCACTTCCTAGACAAAGTCTTTTAAAGAAATTGAATATTTAAACTCCTTGTAGTAACCTTAGGTTTAATTACTAAGAACAATCAAAGCACAAATACGAAATATAAAATCGATATCCTCTTGTGTTGGTATTTCAGGATCCATACAAAGAACACAAACTAATTAATATGAAGCGGAAACAATTAATTAGTTATACCTTCCTTGTATGCTTAAAGACCTCTTGATTTTCTGCTGTATTCCTCTCCTCCTCTTGGACGTCGTGTGCGCGATGATCTATCAAGATGAAATCCACCCGAACCACTTATTTTCCTCCAAGAAATTTGGCCACCAAGGGAATGCCAAAATAGAAAACTTTCTTCTCTTCTTCTTCCTCTCCAAGTAACCGGCCACCAAGGATTTTGCAACACTTGATGCCGCCTGCCCTAAGGAAGCACAAGAGAAAAGAGAGAAAAGGGAGAAGGCCGACCACCAAAGAAAAAAGAGAGAGAGGGTTTCGGCCACAATAGAAGAAGAGGCAAGGCTTAGGTTGTTCTCCATGAGGCACCCTCTCTCTCTCTTTTATAATCCTTGGTCATAGCAAAAAAGGAAATTTTAACAACAATTAAAATCTCTCTTTTTTAAATTTCCTATTGTGCATGGCTACAAAAGGAAAGTTTTAAAATTAACCTCTCTCTTTTAAACATTGTAGATGACTACAAAAAAGGAAAGATTAAAATTAAAACTTCTCTTTTAAAGCATGGTTACAAAAAAAGAAAATTTTATCAAAAATTAAAATATATCTTTTTAAACATTATAGATAACTACAAAAAAGAAAAGATTTTAACAAAATTAAAATTTCTTTTTTAATACTTTGTAGATAGCTATGAAAGATTTTAAAATTTTAAAACTCTCTTTTAAAACCATGTTAATGGCTATAAGGAAAGATTTTAACAAAAAATAAAATCTCTCCTTTTAAATCCTATGTGGCCGACCCCTAGCTTGGGCACCAAGCCATGCTTTGGCCGACCACTACTTGGGCTCCAAGCTAATGCTTGGCCGGCCCCCTTGCACCAAGCAAGGATGTGTCCGACCCATTACTTGGGTAAGAAGTGGACTTGGTGGGTATAAGGTTTTATAGAGGCTACAATAGGGGCCGAGAGGAGGAATTGATTTTGGTCTCCCGATGAGCTTGAGCTTCCTGTGTTCGCCCTGAATACCCAACTCAAGTTCATCAATAATAACTCATACCACTAAAGAGCTATTATTGAACTACTGCACCAATCCCATATTATATTATGGGCTCTTTCTTATCAAGAGTGCATTAATCTCCCTGTGTTTAAGATGTCAAATGTCCATTAATTAAATGAGTTACTAACAACTCACTTAATTAATATCTGACTCCAAGAGTAGTACCGCTCAACTTCATTGTCATGTCGGACTAGGTCCACCTGTAGGGTTTACATGACAATCCTTATGAGCTCCTCAAGGGGACATCATCAACCTAGATAACTAGGACATAGTTTCCTTTTATAATCAACAACACACGATATAAATAATATGATTTCCCAACTTATCGAGCTTATTGATTTAACGAAATAAATCTCACACTTTGATAAATTAAAGAAATAAATACTAAGTATATGTGCTTATTATTATATCGGTATTAAGAGTACACACATCTATAATAACATAGGTTCTTGTTCTTTTATGCAGTCAGTATAAAAAGAAATAACCTTAAATGGTCCTGCTCAATACACACATAGTGTACTAGTGTAATTTTATAGTCAAGATAAACTAATACCAAATTACACTACGTCTGTTCCAATGGTTTGTCCTTATCCATCTTGGTCGTGAGATACTATTTATAATTTATAAAGAACTGATAACATGATCTTCTGTGTGACACCACACACCATGTCATCTACAATATAAATTAAATGTATAACTGCATTAAACTAAATGCATACATTTGACCAATGTGGTTCTAATTTAAAAATAAATATTTATACAAAAGCTAGACTTTTAGTATACATCCTAATAACACCTCAGCCAAAGAAGTCTGGGAGAAATTCTTGGCACTCAATGAAGGTATATCCAAAGCGAAGCTTGCTCGACGGGACATTCTTCGGAGTCAGCCAATAAACCTCCGTTTGGAAAAAGTTGAGACAGTAGCTCAACTACATGCGAAGATCAAGAAGCTGATCAATCTTGGTGAAATGGTAACCAACTAGGACTCAGTCCGCTATGCACTCAATGTCTTTCCTAGAACTCCAAAGTGGATCTCGATCATAGATGCATACTACATCTCTAAAGACTTGGAGGTAAGTACCTTAGAAGAACTTTTTCAACTTTAGAATTTCATGAATCTAGATGTGCTAGTACAAGAAAAGAGTCAAGTCAGAACCTAGCACTAAGCGCCAACAAGAAGGACAACCCAAGTCAGATTCAGATCTTAATGCAAACCAAGAAGCATATATGGTAAGAAAGTTTATAAAGTTTTCTAAATCTAATAAGTTTAAAGAGATGTAGACTAAGCAAAGTCTAAGGAGCAAATGAAAGATTCAATGCTATAATTAGCAGAAAGAATGAGCATATCCAGGATGACTGCCCAAAGCTTAAGAAAGAGAGACAAAGGGCTAAGGTGAACCAAGCACAAGAATCTCAAGGCCACCTAGGATGAAAGTTCTTCATTCGAATTCGAGATAGAAGCGTATGTTGGACTGATACTGATGGCTAGTTATAAAGAATCAAGTAACTTGAAAGCTAGCATCGATGAAGGGGGAGCCACATCAAAAGAATGCAGCGATGAAGGGGGAGAATCCAGTTTCAGATCCGACTTGATAAGTGACATTTGTCTCTTATCTCTTGATTAGTTATATTTAGGAATAAAAATCTATGTCTAAGTCGATGTATAAATTGAAAACGAAAAATAACCAATTGAAAAAGGAATATCTAGATACGAAAAAATCTTAGCAAAATTCTATTTATTAGAAGATTTTGACAAATTGAAATTGAAAATGCCAAGTCAAAAGAAAAATTAGAACGATTGGAAAAGAAAATGCATGTTCACATGTTCATAAATTTTCAGGGACTAAATTGGTATTTCAGATATCACAAGAGTCAAATTATAAAAGTTTCACAAAATTACATTCCTAGAAAATATTTTGTTAATCAGTAGGTAAGAACCTATATTGGGTTCCAAAATTATATCTAGTTTAATTTTTTTCTTTAAATTTAATTGATTTGCTAGACCATAATTGCTTTACTTAGAAAAATATTTTTAGTGCAAAATTTTTGTTAGAATTTTTATTCAAAATTTTTACAGTAATAAGAAAATAAATCCTCTGTTATAATAATTTTCTTTTGAAAATTTCTGACTGTTAATAAATTTTCTATAATTTTTTTACCAAAATATTGATTTTTAATATTAAAAATTTTCAAAAATTTAATCTTTGAAAATTTATTTTTTTACCAATACACTTTCTATTTTACATACTTAGAAAAATTTATAAAATTTTTTAAGCTCAAAATCTATTTTCAAATAATTTTTTAAAAAACATCTCTTAGCATAAAATAATTAATTTTTGCTAATATAAATCTTATTTTTCATGAAATATATATTACGACATTGGATAAGTGTGTTTAACGGTTACAAAATGTTCAGAATTTTTAGAAGGTTAATAATAATTTTTGGTAAATAGAGTCTTTCTTTTTTAGAAATTTGAATTATTAAACAATAATTCCCTTAGAATTTTTCTCAGATTTTTTTGATGATAACCCCTATTTTTTTAATATGATCAAAAGGAAAGAAATAAGATTAAGTCTAGGGGGAGGTATAATTTTTTTTTGTATCAATTTTTTCCTTTGTAATGTTTTCCTTTGCAAATTAAATGTACTAAATTTCATATGCATTTAATTTACTATTTTGTTTAAAACCTAACTTAATATGGGTTGATTCACATCAAAAAATGGGAGATTGTAAGCACCCCGTATTAGTTTTGATGTGGTCAACTAAGTTAAGTTTGACTATCACGCCCCGAGAGTAAGGTTGTCCGACGAAAATCGGACAGCACCTCCCCTGTAGCAGTGACAAATGAAACTGGTACACATCACCAACAGATAATACATATGCAAATAAAATCACAACCACGCAGATAATATGCAGCCCACACGGCTGGAAAATCAAACACAGCGGAAAACAAAAATAATAAGTATAAAGTCACAAAAACTCACCGCGGGCCGGCCCGGCTTGACTCCTCGATAAAACAACCAAATACAAAATAACAAGTCTACAACCCAATTATTACAATGCTAAATTCAAAGGTTTATCTCACAATAAAATGAAAACCAAAATCGTAAAATCGTCCTCGGAAGCGACGTGGGACCGGCAGTCGGGATCCTCCTCCAAGTGTACTAGGATCGCTATCAGCTACCTAGTGAAATTGTCAATATACGGGGTGGTGAGTATAAAGACTCAGCGGGTAATAGAGTAGACAGTGCATGAGTATCATAAACAGCTAAGAGTACAACAGGATACAGTCTCGGGAAAGATAAATAGCAGATACTACTGGGTAAACAAAGTATATATCCATACCTGAAACCATATCCTAGGCTAACAGTGTAAGGTCTGAGATAACATAATCTGCTACAGTATTGCTCATAACTACATGGTATCGTGTGAGGAATATACATGTCAACAGTAAGTAAGTCAGTGTCTAAACACATATCACAGGTATAAATCTCAACCTATGTAAGCATAACAGCATAAATAAACGACAGCAGCATAATCTAGTAACAGCAGCATAGATAAGCAACAACAGCATAAATAAGCAACCAGAAGATATAATAACAACAACGTATGTACGGATGGTCACCCCGCCCACCTCTCTGCACCACGACCCTTGTATGGTCGAGAGGTCAGATCGATGACAAACTGTACCACCCAAAGGCTGCCACTACTCTCGAGTGACCGGATGGACAGGTGCATAGTAGCTGAATAGCTACGTCTGCGACGGGGGTCCCTGCTGCCGCGACTCCAGCCGCCACTACCCATGAGTGGCCGAGTGTGGCACGACAGGACAAGCGGCACGCTCCAGCTACCACTACCCATGAGTGGCCGAGCGTGCGGCCCAGGCCAACGACCGCCTCAACCACAAGGGAGACAGGATCGTCGGCAATGCATGAAATGACATGATGCGAACAATGCAACAGTCATCATATATATATAAACGGAAACAGGTATGCTACATGAAGCCATCATGCTCAGTAAGGTGTATGAATAAACAGAAATCAAAACATGTAATCATGGTATCAGGTGTCTATATATATCCAATACCTAATATCTAATGTCTGGCATCTGGTATCTGGTATCTGATACCTAGTAAGATAGTATCTGCTAAATATCATCGATCGCAACAAGAGACTGTATAGATACCGAAACGAGTAGCTCAAAGATTTAGTGGATAAAGTATCAAGCACAAGAAGTAAGACGAGTGGAGTCAAGATAAATACTACATATATGAAACTAACTCATGCACTAAGATCGATATCTAAAGAAGCAAGTCAAGAAGTACCCGCCTCTAAGTGTAGGCTGAATCCAACGCCAATCTCGTCACGACGCTCGTCCTGATCAATGTCCTGTATCAACGTATCGATTTTAACCATATACGTATAGAACCAAATAGTTAAGCCAATAATCAAAACAGGCATGCTAATCCGGGTTCCTTCATTATCTAAATACACCCTACACTGATCTACTCCACAACAATTCCCAAGCCCTAATTTATGTCCTCAGATCACACAATTCCCAGCCGAACATGATCATCATTAGCAGTTTCCAAACATGAACTCGGTTCTATATACACTAGTATAGTACAAAATCATCACATTCCTCAACCCAACATATAGCTATCAATCTTCTAAAAAAAAATCAATCTAACAAACTTCACATTTCTATCAGGATCAACAGAATTCGTTACCTGAAGATTACATACCTTAATCACTAACCATTTCAGATCTGACCTCCTCACCCAATATAGAATCTGCAATCCTACACTTCTACACTGTTACAACCAATTAGCAACACACCAATCGATACCCAGCATTAACTGAATGCAATACTTAGTCCACAAATCTAACATCTTGAGTGTAGAGGCCTTACCCTCTGCTTCCGGATGAAGAATCGCTGCTGGAAGATGGACTCGCTACCACTAGCACACTGATGCTGCCCAATATTGATGATCACAGATCCGAGCTCTCACAGAGCTATATGCATCACAAGCATCCCAAACGTTGCCTAATCAGTATCAAATTCAATCCGAAACCAACATTTAGATCTGCAACCTAACATCTATAGTGGTAGAAACCTTACCTACTAATCCCCGGATGAAGCACAGCAGTTGGGAAATGTGGCCGGACTCCTCACAGTGAGCCACTACCAGAATCGAACCTCAATCAATCCAACCTCTCATTCCGGCATCCCAATCACAGGTTTCAACTAAACAAAAATCCGAAAACAAGCCCCAAACCCTAATTGAAACAATCCTCACCTCCACTTACCTAGATGTCGAGAACCTCTGCCTTTGCCGAAGAGAACTCCGACGGGATCAACCTGGCCCTAAGCTCGGGAAAACGAGTCAGCTACCTGGTTCTCGCCACTATGGAGCTCTAGAACAAGAGGTCTCACCCCCACG
The DNA here is from genome assembly GCF_018446385.1 of Zingiber officinale. Taxonomy (NCBI): domain Eukaryota; kingdom Viridiplantae; phylum Streptophyta; class Magnoliopsida; order Zingiberales; family Zingiberaceae; genus Zingiber; species Zingiber officinale. Next base: position 38,606,360 of record NC_055998.1, read on the forward strand.
TCACCGGAGTTCGTTTCCCCCTCTCCCGGCCGAGAATCCCTTGCGCGAAGCTACCCTTCGAAGATCTCTGCCATCACAACCTCTGTTAAAGGATTGGGGCTATCGACGACTTGATCCACGACCAGGTGTCGGCGATCGAGCGTGTGTACGCGTCGGAGCTGAGGCCGGCGACGGATAGGGCAAGCTCGCGAGGGAATGGCGAGTTCAGCGGAGTGGATGCGATGGAGGAACTGGGGCGAACTGTAGGCCACTGTAGTTTCCGTATAAATATAGTAGGGTTTAATTCCTCCATTTAGCATAAATTCCCTTTTAAGCCCCTTTCAAATGATAACTTCCATTACTTATTAGACTTAAACATTTTATCCCCTTAAACTCCGCCATATCACCTCCAAATAATTCCAGAAAAATACCTAAAAATTTTCATAAATCATTATAGGTTATTTTATTTTGCCGTATCTCACATTCTCCCCCTCTAATAAAAAATTTGGTTCCCAAATTTACAACCTAAATGCGTTAAATACGAATGACACGTTTCCCGGCCATCCATTCAAGGCCCAAGGAAATGTCAAGTCCCACCACTTCCAACACTTATAGATCCACCACCAGTGTCTAACCATCGAAATCTACATAACAACCTCTGACTGCTTGACGTACAACAAGTACCTCTCCAGACGGTAAAGATACCGCTATGTTACGTGTCTAGTGTATAGGTAACACCCCCCGAAAAGATACTTGAGAGATGAACAAATGGGTTCCACTAGCAACTATTAATAGTCCTATAATAAATGTATAAAGTAAAATAATACCTCGGAAGACCAATCTCTCAGCTCCCTGTGCCTCCTCTCGGGTGACCGCATAAACGCGACCCTCCTCTGATCTCAGCTGTGGCATGCCTGGGGTGGTCTGTGCTGGAATCGGAGGTGCCGTAACCTGCTGCTGATACTGAGACTGAGGCTGCTGCTGGTATGCTGAGTTGGGTTGAGGTGGATGAAAATCCTGCTGTACAGGAAATGCCTGATGGGAAGATACTGCGGCAGAATACTGTGTAGTCGCTGGTTCCTGACCCTGCACATGATATATCTGTCCCTGAGAAGGCTGGGGTCGTTGCTGACGTGACGCACCCTGAGTCGTTTGAGATCCCCTCTGTTGCCATGGCTGGGTGGGTCGATCTTCCTGAACAGTAACTTTAGTAGTCTCCACTGAGCCTTCAAGGAACATTCCCGACTCTCATGGCCCGGAAGCTTACAGTAGAAGCATATCGAATGATCCAACGGACAATCGGGTTTGAGGTGACTTTTCGAATCGCACTGGAAACACTTAATTCCACCACTGTCCTTCTTCCGATCTCTCTTAGGGAAACTAGTAGACTCGTCCGTGGTTCGCCCTGATTTCTGTGGTCGTGAAGATCCTTCGGAGGTAACTTGCAATTCTTGACCCTTATTCCCTCTCTTCTGCGACAGCTGCTTGTCATTACTTTTCTCCTGAGCCACTTGTTGCTGAGTCATCTCAATGAACAGTGCTCGATCCAACACCTCCCGGTAAGAACTACCAGGAAAACCAGACATCCGGATCCGAATGTATGCAGCAAGACCCTGAGTAAACTGATGCATTCGGTCGTAATCCTGTGCCACGAGCTGAGGACAAAATTCCGCCAACCTACTGAACTCTGCATTGTACTCCAAAACTGAACGATCGCCCTGCTTGAGATTCAGAAACTCCTGACAGCGAGCCAGACAAAAAGTAGCAGGGAAGTACTGTCTCTCGAAGGCATCACGAAACATCATCCATGTGATGTGTTGCTCCCCAAAGATCGTCTTCTGCATATCCCACCATGTGTCCGCCTGATCTCGAAGGTGATACGCAGCCAATTCCACCTTCTCTTCATCTGTACAGCTCATGTACCCAAAAGTGCTTTCTAAATTCCTCAACCAACTACGTGCAGCCCAAGGGTCAGCTCCGCCCGAGTATAAAGTCACTCTATCCTTGACGGACCTCGCCAGCAATGGTATACGAGCTCTATCCCGCATCCAATCTGTAGTCGCAGGTGCAGGTACCCCTGATGGTATCACAGAGGGAATCCCTTGTGTCTGAAATCTCTGATCTCTCACAGGTGGTACTACCGAAGGGATCTCCTGAGGCTGACGTCCCTGGTCTCTATGAGGAGTCTGATGGGCCTGTCCTCGACTAACTGTCTCAACATCAGTTGGATCCCTAGAAGAATTCGCCTCCTGAGTCACTGGTTCTGGTTCCTCAGCCTCAATGGGTTGTTTCCGAGGTCGTCCCGGACCACAACGAGAACCGACTGCTGCCCGACCTCGTCTCATACCTAATGACAATAATTAATAAGTACCACCAACAATTAATAATTATACTTATAAAACTTACAGCCTATAACTTGGAGGTGTTTCGCCGCTACCTGGTCCCAAATCCCAAAAAGTCACTTCGAGGAATAAAATCACGAAAAATCCAAAACGTACGAATCTGACATCTTAAACCTGTAGCTCTGATACCAATAAATTGTCACGCCCCGAGAGTAAGGTTGTCCGACGAAAATCGGACAGCACCTCCCCTGTAGCAGTGACAAATGAAACCGGTACACATCACCAACAGATAATACATACGCAAATAAAATCACAACCACGCAGATAATATGCAGCCCACACGGCTGGAAAATCAAACACAGCGGAAAACAAAAATAACAAGTATAAAGTCACAAAAACTCACCGCGGGCCGGCCCGGCTTGACTCCTCGACAAAACAACCAAATACAAAATAACAAGTCCACAACCCAATTATTACAATGCTAAATTCAAAGGTTTATCTCACAATAAAATGAAAACCAAAATCGTAAAATCGTCCTCGGAAGCGACGTGGGACCGGCAGTCGGGATCCTCCTCCAAGTGTACTAGGATCGCTATCAGTTACCTAGTGAAATTACCAATATACGGGGTGGTGAGTATAAAGACTCAGCGGGTAATAGAGTAGACAGTGCATGAGTATCATAAACAGCTAAGAGTACAACAGGATACAGTCTCGGGAAAGATAAATAGCAGATACTACTGGGTAAACAAAGTATATATCCATACCTGAAACCATATCCTAGGCTAACAGTGTAAGGTCTGAGATAACATAATCTGCTACAGTATTGCTCATAACTACATGGTATCGTGTGAGGAATATACATGTCAACAGTAAGTAAGTCAGTGTCTAAACACATATCACAGGTATAAATCTCAACCTATGTAAGCATAACAGCATAAATAAACGACAGCAGCATAATCTAGTAACAGCAGCATAGATAAGCAACAACAGCATAAATAAGCAACCAGCAGATATAATAACAACAGCGTATGTACGGATGGTCACCCCGCCCACCTCTCTGCACCACGACCCCTGTATGGTCGAGAGGCCGGATCGATGACAAACTGTACCACCCAAAGGCCGCCACTACTCTCGAGTGACCGGATGGACAGGTGCATAGTAGCTGAATAGCTACGTCTGCGACGGGGGTCCCTGCTGCCGCCACTACCCATGAGTGGCCGAGTGTGGCACGACAGGACAAGCGGCACGCTCCAGCTACCACTACCCATGAGTGGCCGAGCGTGCGGCCCAGGCCAACGACCGCCTCAACCACAAGGGAGACAGGATCGTCGGCAATGCATGAAATGACATGATGCGAACAATGCAACAGTCATCATATATATATAAACGGAAACAGGTATGCTACATGAAGCCAGCATGCTCAGTAAGGTGTGTGAATAAACAGAAATCAAAACATGTAATCATGGTATCAGGTGTCTATATATATCCAATACCTAATATCTAATGTCTGGCATCTGGTATCTGGTATCTGATACCTAGTAAGATAGTATCTGCTAAATATCATCGATCGCAACAAGAGACTGTATAGATACCGAAACGAGTAGCTCAAAGATTTAGTGGATAAAGTATCAAGCACAAGAAGTAAGACGAGTGGAGTCAAGATAAATACTACATATATGAAACTAACTCATGCACTAAGATCGATATCTAAAGAAGCAAGTCAAGAAGTACCCGCCTCTAAGTGTAGGCTGAATCCAATGCCAATCTCGTCACGACGCTCGTCCTGATCAATGTCCTGTATCAACGTATCGATTTTAACCATATACGTATAGAACCAAATAGTTAAGCCAATAATCAAAACAGGCATGCTAATCCGGGTTCCTTCATTATCTAAATACACCCTACACTAATCTACTCCACAACAATTCCCAAGCCCTAATTTATGTCCTCAGATCACACAATTCCCAGCCGAACATGATCATCATTAGCAGTTTCCAAACACGAACTCGGTTCTATATACACTAGTATAGTACAAAATCATCACATTCCTCAACCCAACATACAACTATCAATCTTCTAAAAAAAAAATCAATCTAACAAACTTCACATTTCTATCAGGATCAACAGAATTCGTTACCCGAAGATTACATACCTTAATCACTAACCATTTCAGATCTGACCTCCTCACCCAATATAGAATCTGCAATCCTACACTTCTACACTGTTACAACCAATTAGCAACACACCAATCGATACCCAGCATTAACTGAATGCAATACTTAGTCCACAAATCTAACATCTTGAGTGTAGAGGCCTTACCCTCTGCTTCCGGATGAAGAATCGCTGCTGGAAGATGGACTCGCTACCACTAGCACACAGATGCTGCCCAATATTGCTGATCACAGATCCGAGCTCTCACAGAGCTATATGCATCACAAGCATCCCAAACGTTGCCTAATCAGTATCAAATTCAATCCGAAACCAACATTTAGATCTGCAACCTAACATCTATAGTGGTAGAAACCTTACCTACTAATCCCCGGATGAAGCACAGCAGTTGGGAAATGTGGCCGGACTCCTCACAGTGAGCCACTGCCAGAATCGAACCTCAATCAATCCAACCTCTCATTCCGGCATCCCAATCACAGGTTTCAACTAAACAAAAATTCGAAAACAAGCCCCAAACCCTAATTGAAACAATCCTCACCTCCACTTACCTAGATGTCGAGAACCTCTGCCTTTGCCGAAGAGAACTCCGACGGGATCAGCCTGGCCCTAAGCTCAGGAAAACGAGTCAGCTACCTGGTTCTCGCCACTATGGAGCTCTAGAACAAGAGGTCTCACCCCCACGTCACCGGAGTTCGTTTCCCCCTCTCCCGGCCGAGAATCCCTTGCGCGAAGCTACCCTTCGAAGATCTCTGCCATCACAACCTCTGTTAAAGGATTGGGGCTATCGACGACTTGATCCACGACCAGGTGTCGGCGATCGAGCGTGTGTACGCGTCGGAGCTGAGGCCGACGACGGATAGGGCAAGCTCGCGAGGGAATGGCGAGTTCGGCGGAGTGGATGCGATGGAGGAACTGGGGCGAACTGTAGGGCACTGTAGTTTCCGTATAAATATAGTAGGGTTTAATTCCTCCATTTAGCATAAATTCCCTTTTAAGCCCCTTTCAAATGATAACTTCCATTACTTATTAGACTTAAACATTTTATCCCCTTAAACTCCGCCATATCACCTCCAAATAATTCCAGAAAAATACCTAAAAATTTTCATAAATCATTATAGGTTATTTTATTTTGCCGTATCTCACATTGACTCTAGGTATTTGATGCCTTGCGTTTGAGTGTGCAGTGGCTCAGGAATGTAAGAAGTCGAGCGGAAGATGCAGCGGACGAGAAAGATGACATGGGAATCGAGTTGATGGGCTCAGTGCATTCAAGGGACGAGAAGCTACAGAAGAGTATACTGGTGGAGCGAGAATCGTGTATTGGGCTTTCGAGGGACGAGAAGCTAGAACGAAAGACTGTTCGAGGAGAAGGCTGGAGTTGGGGCTATAAATGAACCAAGCATTTATGAACAAGCTTGGTGTTTGGCTTGGTAAGAGCTTGTTTATATTCATTCAATATACACAAGATTAATTAAATAAACAAGCTTGAACAACTCGTTAAACTAAACAAACATGCTTGGACACATATGTGTTCAGCCCGTTAACGTTCATGAATAATGTTTGATCCTGTCCGAATCGCCGATACAAAGGACGTTGGACACGTGGCGCGCTCCTAGTCGATGGCGTAGGCCTCCGTCGGGGCACGCGAGGCTCCGACGAACCTGCACAGAAGTCGGGCAGGGAAAGGTTGTTGGAGGATCGGTGGCCGGCTAGAAGGGGGGTTGAATGGACGGCACCCCCAATAACTCGCTTCCTACGTATTCGTTAGTGTGCAAGCGGAAATACAAATACTAATTACGAATACGAAAGCTAAAGACAAAGAAAAGAACTAGAAAACCAATACACGTTCGTTTAACGTGGTTCGGAGATGATGCTCCTACTCTACGGCTGTCCGTAAGGTGGACGATCCCGATCCTTCGGTGGATTAGCCCCCGGAAACTCCGGCTATCTCAAGTCGCTCCTTGTGGGTGGAGAAACCTCACCACAACACACCAAGACCTCTTGGATTCCACAAACACTTGAGCACTTGTAGACTACTAATTAGACCTTAACCAAGTCTAATTTCGTCGCCTTGGCCGGCCATACCAAGCTCCTTCTTATAGAGCTTGGGGAAATCAGCCTTGCTGATTTGCCCGTTACCAGTCGACTGGTGCTAGCCCAACGGCACTCCAACGGCTATCTATCAGTCGACTGGTCCATGACCAATCGACTGATCCCAGCCATTTCGGGCACAGAACCTCTCCGTGCTCACCACCAGTCGACTGGTACAACCTAAACTTAGGGTTTCCATCCCGAGTACATTTCACTCGCACTCGGACCCTCACGACTCACTTGACTCTTCTTTGCAGCCTTGACCTCTTGCCTTCAAGCCTACTTCCTTTGGCTCTCGTCCCTCGGATGCATCCAAGCCCGCGGCTTGTCTCCAATGCCATCCTTCGCGTATGCCTTGAAGTCGCTTCCCTCGGCCCTTGTCCTTGCTGCCTTGTCCACGATCCCTCAGATGCATTCAAGCCCGCGGCTTGTCCTCAATGTCATCCTTCATCGAACCCGAAGCCGTCAACCTGAGTCACATGTGTCACCTGCAGTCCTGCACAACTCAAGTACACATATCAAATAACAAGGGTAAACCTAACTTAAACCCTTTGCCCAAACACCAAAACACATGGTCCCACGAACCATTGGGATTGCTCCAACAATCTCCCCCTTTTTGGTGTTTGGCAATACGTTTAAGTTAGGGAAAACAAATAGCAAAATAAACATGCTAAAACAAATGGACTTACGATGCCAAGGCTACACACTTGGACTTACACCGCCGAATGGACTTACGATGCCAAGACTACACACTTGGACTTACTCCGCCGAATGGGCTTACGTTGCCAAGGCTACACACTTGGCAACCGCCGAATGGACTTACATTGCCAAGGCTACACACTTGGCAACCGCCGAATGGACTTACATTGCCAAGGCTACACACTTGGCAACCGCCGAATCAATGCACCAAGCATTGGAACCTATCTCAAGGCTCCCCCTACACCTATGCTCCCCAATGAGCTAGGATTTTTACAACGGGCTTTTTAAGAACCTATCCCAAGGCTCCCCCTACGCAAAAGGACTAAGGTTTTCCCAACTAAACCTTACTTCTCCCCCTTTGCCTAACATCCAAAAAGTTCTCCAACAATATCTCAATTGTTGAAAACTTATCATCTAACTGACCCTAAACTCATGTATTAATCCCCCTTGGATCCCATATATCTAACCGAGTTGACATGGTCACATACCAATGCTGAAAACAGTTTCAGACTGGTATCAGTCGACTGCCCCAAGTGCCAGTCGACTGCCCCCCTTCGACAGAACCTTACAGAAATATTCTGTGGTCGAAAAATACTGTTACCAGTCGACTGGTATCTGTACCAGTCGACTGGTACCCTATTTCTGAAAAAATCAGCCTTTTCAGGCCAACTTCAGAAATGCACCAATAATTCCCTAGACCTCCAAAAATTCCCAAATTTTGTGGAGAGGTCTATTGTACCAGTGTCTACTTGGGAAAAATACATTACAAAATGTATCTATCACCAATCCCAAGATTGACACAAAATCCAAAACTAGCTAAATGGTTCAATTGAACCTTGACCTAAAGTCCTAGTTTTGCCTTCCTTTTGATGTATTTGCCCATACTAACCCACAATGCATCCCTAGCATTGGTTTATATGGCATCTATACATCCAAAACCAATTATCATGCTATATGACCCCAATGCCATATTTTCAAGCATGAAACACAACCCATGTGTGCCAAATCCCTAGGTTTGAGACTCAAATCCATCTCCAAACCTTTTGACACACTCCATGGCTCCTCTAGACCCCCAAGTAGAACCCACCTGAGATCCATTGGCCATGGGTCCCAAATTGACTCTTAGAGCTCCCCCTAGAGCTCTTAGCCTTAGCCACCTCCCTAGGTGACTCATCCACAATGGCTAGGCCACAATGATGTCCCTTAGAAGATCTCCTTATCTTCTTGACCTTGGACACATCATCCTTGCCATAGTCATATGCAACCCTAGCATATTTCTTTTTATTGGCCTTGGATGACTCTCCCTTGCCCTTATCATGTGCCACCCTAGCACATGGTCTCCTTTTGGCCTTGGAGACACTAGATCGGTATCCCAAACCCGATCTATCATTGTTGGGTTTTTGACTCCCCAACACCATACTTAATCCCTTAGATCCAATAGTGAATCTCTTAAGGAATTTCTCCAAATTATCAAGCTTTGACTTCAAAGCTTGATTTTCCCTCTCTAGGTTCCTAACCCTAGAGTCAACATGTCCACCTTGGACATTCCTAGACCTACCCTTTCTAGGCATATGTCTCCCCTTCTTGGGATTAATGCCTTGGGTCTCCTTAGGTCTACCATTTCTAAATTTATCATACATAGGCCTCCTAGGGTTTTGATCTACATTAACCCTATTCCTATCATGATATCTAAAACCAAAATTTTGCATGGGCATATAATGATTAACATTATTTTTCCTAGCATGCATGGAGGAGTTTAAATTTGAATTAACCTTCAAGTTAGGGTATACCTCCCTTACCCTTGAAGCTCCCCCTTGACACTTGCTTCTCTCCTTCTTCTCCCATTTCTTCAAATGCGACAACTTCTTGATTTCTTTCTTCTTTGGGCATTTGGTGTGGTAATGACCCTTCATTCCACATGTGAAGCATACAATGTGCATCCTCTTCTTTTGGATTTCTTCACTCCTACAACCATTGTTAGTGTTTAAATTAACTTGAATGGGTTTAGGAGATACTTTCTTCTTACCCAATGGACACCTACTCTTGTAGTGTCCCTTCTCATTGCAACCGAAGCAAATGATGTGGTCCTTTGACTTTGCTTCGGTGGAGGTGCTCACTAGGTTGACTTCTTCCAAGATTTCTTCTTCTTCTTCTTCACTTGTCTTGGATTCTTCTTCAACCATTGAGAATGTAGATGCTATATCTTCCTCATCCACACTTGTGGATGACCTTTCTTCATCCTTTTCCTCAAATGTGACCAAATTTACTTCCTCTTCTTGAGCTACTAATCCCATCTCCTTGGGCTCCACATCCGATTGGTCCTTCTTCTCCTTTTGGACCACTTCGTCACTTTCTTCGGATTTTTCTTCTTCTTCTTGTGTAGGCAAAAATTCCTCCCATGGAAATTTCTTCACTTTGCTCCATAATTCATGGGCATTCTCATATTTACCTACACGACTCACAACATCATTAGGCAACAAATCAATTAAAATAGATATTACCTTATCGTTTGCCTTTGACCGTGTGGTTTGCTCCTCCGTCCAATGTCGTGATCGGAGCTTCTTCCCTTTCTTGTCTTTTGGGACTTCGAACGGTTTCTTGATCATCATCATGATATCCCAATCCGTGTTGAAGAAGATCTCCATCTTCTTCATCCAATAGGTGATGTCCCCAAGGCTTCCTCCTTCAAATTTTGGAGGGACAATCAACCCGGCCATCTTATGCTTCCTTGGCGGTTAGTCCAACGGAGAGCGTCCTCGCTCTGATACCACTTGTTGGAGGATCGGTGGCCGGCTAGAAGGGGGGTTGAATGGACGGCACCCCCAATAACTCGCTTCCTACGTATTCGTTAGTGCGCAAGCGGAAATACAAATACTAATTACGAATACGAAAGCTAAAGACAAAGAAAAGAACTAGCAAACCAATACACGTTCGTTTAACGTGGTTCGGAGATGATGCTCCTACTCCACGGCTGTCCGTAAGGTGGACGATCCCGATCCTTCGGTGGATTAGCCCCCGGAAACTCCGGCTATCTCAAGTCGCTCCTTGTGGGTGGAGAAACCTCACCACAACACACCAAGACCTCTTGGATTCCACAAACACTTGAGCACTTGTAGACTACTAATTAGACCTTAACCAAGTCTAATTTCGTCGCCTTGGCCGGCCATACCAAGCTCCTTCTTATAGAGCTTGGGGAAATCAGCCTTGCTGATTTGCCCGTTACCAGTCGACTGGTCCATGCACCAGTCGACTGGTGCCAGCCAAACGGCACTCCAACGGCTATCTATCAGTCGACTGGTCCCATGACCAGTCGACTGATCCCAGCCATTTCAGGCACAGAATGCTTCTGTGCTCACCACCAGTCGACTGATCCCAGTACCAGTCGACTGGTACAACCCTAAACTTAGGGTTTCCCATCCCGAGTACATTTCACTCGCACTCGGACCCTCACGACTCACTTGACTCTTCTTTGCAGCCTTGACCTCTTGCCTTCAAGCCTACTTCCTTTGGCTCTCGTCCCTCGGATGCATCCAAGCCCGCGGCTTGTCTCCAATGCCATCCTTCGCGTATGCCTCGAAGTCGCTTCCCTCGGCCCTTGTCCTTGCTGCCTTGTCCACGATCCCTCAGATGCATTCAAGCCCGCGGCTTGTCCTCAATGTCATCCTTCATCGAACCCGAAGCCGTCAACCTGAGTCACATGTGTCACCTGCAGTCCTGCACAACTCAAGTACACATATCAAATAACAAGGGTAAACCTAACTTAAACCCTTTGCCCAAACACCAAAACACATGGTCCCACGAACCATTGGGATTGCTCCAACAAAGGTTCCCGGCGGCGACCCTCCGACGCTCAAGTCAGGCAAGCAAACAGTGTAAAAGGGTGGCTCCAGAGATGTTTCTTGCGCGTACCTTGATAACCATGATTTTATTGCATTATTTTGATTCATATATGCATGGTTTGATGTTGATTTCATAGGTTAAAATCATGGTTACATCACATTTTGTGTATTATGTGTATTTTTGGACTTAATTGTAAATTACTTTATTTTTATATTATTTGATGCTAATATTTCATTCTTATTTTGTAGGCATCAAAGGATCTTGGATTTAGATCTATTTGGACCGAAATTGGGCTCGAATCGGAGTTCAAACGAGAAGATCTAGCCATTGAGCATTATGGGCCGTTTATCAAGAATAGGACAGATCTGTACCATCCGTTGAAGATCTGGCCGATCCAACTTAATGGGGAGCAGATCTAAGCCATTTATGAAGATCCAGAAGTTTTGATCCAGATCTGAGTTCATCCAGCCATTGATCCAGCAGGATTAATCTAGGCCGCTCATTGAAGATCGGCAGATCTGGGCCATCCAGTGATGATCTGATCGATCCGACCTAAGGGAGGGTAGATCCAGACGCTAGATCAAGATCAGTACCTTCGGATCAGATTTTGGGCAAGCTTTCACCGTTGATTTAGCCCGGAATCATCTCAGCCGTCCATTTCAGATCCAGATCTGATTTAAATAGAAGCTACAGTAGCTACAGTGCCTTCGTCGATCTCCACAGCACTGCTTGCGTCCCGCGGCGTTCTTCTCCAGTGAGATTCCGACCCCATCTCGATCTCTAGATAAATTTTTCGGCCAATTTCATCGCCGATGACGTTCTCAGCTGCTTGCTACCATCTCCTGATGATCTGACCTCAGTTCAAGGTGTTCCTGCGGCGAGAATTCTGCTCCGCAACTCTTGGCTTCTGCCGCTGCCGATTGTGAGGTGTTCCTCCAATCAGTGGTTCCGCTTCCATCAGTGAGCTTTGGCGGTGTTCCTCCACTGCTTCTGGACCGTTCCCGACGACATTCCATCCATCATCTTCTCCACATCAGATCTGAGGTTGCAGTCGAAGATTTGCAGATTTCTTGAGTTGGGCGGCTCCGATTTTCACTAGTTCTGTTTGGAGTGGTCTCCGATGGTGCTGGTAAAGGTTGGGCTGAGTGTAGCTACTGAGATTGTCTTCTCCGATTACAGTTGGAGTGTTCTCCGTTGTTTCCTTGTGTGACGGCAAGGAGAAGTTGCCGAGAAGATTGGTTTGGTGTTGAGATGGTTTAGGGTTTACTTTTTGCATTCTTTTTATTGTTGATTGATTTAGATTTCAGTTTTCGTTGTTGAATTCAGTAATCATAGTTCATTTTATGCTTAATTGTTTTAATTCATGTGTTTTGAGTAATTTAGTTTCAATTGATTTTAAAGTTGTTAATTTTGCTTTAGCTTAAATTTCAGTACTGTTGAGTAGTTTCATTATTGTAGTTAAGATTTAAATGTCGCTTTAGATCGTATTCATTATTGTCTTGTTGTTCACTCTTAGTTTAAGTGTGTTGATGGTTTGATTATGACGTAGTGTGACAATGCGTTATGATTTGATCATTAGCATCTAGTTAGGTTTCACTATTACTTTAGATTAATTTCTTAATTGCTATGTTTTTCCTCTGTTAGATTTAGATTTAAAGCTTTTAAACCCCCAACTCCATTTTTATATCGAAAACCCCAAAAATAAGAATAAAAAGACAATCCTAAATTACATCATATCGTTGGTTCCTCGGGATCGATCCTGGGCTCGTTACTACAGCATTATTGTTTGATTAAGGGGTTCAGTGAATAAATACAATTATCAATTTGATTAGCGGATGTGACAGATTCGCTTTATCAAATTTTGGCGCCGTTGCCGGGGAAATTTTAATATGCAATGTTTAGTAATTTTAGGATTGTTTTGATTGCTTTCATGTTTATATATTCATGTGTTTGATTTTATTTGTTCCTGAGTCTTCTGATTTGATTTGCTAGTGTTTCAGTGTAAGAACAGGAAATTTATGTGACCATGGATCCATATCATCAGTATTTTGGAGATGGGATGGAGAATTATTTTTATCAGCCTCAGACTCAGTTATATCAGTCCTACCTACCTATGGAGCAACGGAATAGGTATGAGGATGCACAAGAACAAATTGAAGAATCAATGTGGAAATGCAATGAAGTTATGCAACAAATGAGAGAGCATCAAGAGCAGCAATTTGCAAGGATACAGAATATACAGAGTCAGTTAGATCAGATAGCATCATCTATTAATCAGTTACAAGCACAAAGAGCCAGTGAAGAGGTGGATTGTGGAGATCTTGTCAGGCCTGACACTACTTCTATTTCTTCACAAGAATTTTCTAATATTATTTGTGATGATGATGTAATTGTTCAAATTGTTGATTCTACTAATGTTGTTGCTTTAGATGATGTGAATGATGCAGGTATTGTTGCAGAAGATGATATAAGTGTAGGGGAATGCTTACTGGAAGCATTACCTCAAGAATCACCAAGAATTGAAGATGTAAGTGTAGGGACTTGTGCTATGGAGCCAAGCACCCAAGAATCACTACATGAAGTTGAACATTCGTCAGAACTGGAGTCTGAGCATTTATTTGAGGAGAAGGAGGTAACAATCACCACTCCAGGTACCTTTCGGCATGACAAGGTGAGTATTTTGTGTGATTTTTTAGAAAATTTCATAAAGGTACCAATTATTGATTTTATTAGATGTGATGCATTTCTGGATATATCTTTTACCCATACTAATATTCTCCTATTTTCATTTTATCCCACTTGCATGTGGGAGGTGTTTATTTTTATTAATGTTGTAGGAGAACATGAGCTTCCGGAGTGGGTGCTAAAACTGAACCGATTAAGACCTCCGGAAAGAATTTTGAAGGGAAAAATGAGTAATAAGAAGAATTTAAGTGGAACCACGATTACTCCACTTCCGAGGTGGCTTCTTTTGTTAGATCTTCTTCAACCACCGGGAATTAAAGGGGAGTTGGTTCTAATTTTGTTTGCTCTTGCATTTTAATTCATGCTTTGTTAATAAATTCTTGCTTTATACGTGTCTTTAGTTTAATACTTTTCATTTGCATTTTAGTTTCATACTTTGCATTTGCACTTTGTTTATACATTTTGCAATTTTATTTCCATACTTTGCATTTAGTTGGTATACATAGCATGTCATTTGAATAAAAGTTTCCATAGGAATTTTCTAAGTAATATTTTTAAGATGGTAAAAGTTTCTTTAAATTTGATCATCAATTTTAGGTCATTTAACATGATTGGATGCCTTTCTTACATGATATTGGTTAAAATGGTAGTGAATTCCAATTTGATTGATTGAGCTTGTTTGCATGAAAATTACCTAGTGAGGACCACTTCAAGCCTATACACTATTATTCTCTCTTGTGTGGCATGCACTCATAGCAATTGAAACTCTAGAACTTGCTTAGCTTCTTTTCAAAATCACAATAGCATTTGTATGCATAGAGATGAAGGATTTTGTCATTCTTGTGCCATCCTAATTTCTAATTTCTTTCTCCATAATTTTCTTGAAACATTTTCATTTAGCATTCTAATTCTTGATTCCCTTTGCTTGTCATTATTTCGTTGAGAGTATTGGTTGAATTCTTGATGAGTTAGATTGTGCAAGATAACCAAGGTTTACGTGTGGGGGAGAATTAGTATACATTTGAAGATGTTGAAGGTTTTGGATAGTTCTTTGCATTGAATGCTAAATCTAATTGTTCTTTGAGTCTATTCTTGGAAAGAGCAAGTTTCAATAGTTTGGAATTTTGGAAGTTGATACTATGGAGATACACTCAACATCTTAAGAAGTTTTTGAATGCTGAAATTTAGTTTGCAGTGCTAAATGCAGGATTTTGTGCAAAGTTTTCTTGCAAATCTTTAATCAGAAGAGTTTAAGTGAAGTTCTTGTTCTCGTAAATCCATTTGCTTTCAAGGAGAAATGCAAGAAAAGTTTGAAACAAGAGAAGAAAAGAAAAAAAGTTACTGATGTCTTTTAACAGAAATACATAAAAGGAAGTTGCTAAAACTGGAATTCTTGAGCTCATAATTCAGAAATTAGAGTTAGTCCTGAAGTTGAGCTTTTGGATGTGTTGAGAAGTAGTCGAGACATCAGAATGCTGATAAGAAATCTGGACAGTAATAATAACTGAATCTTCAAGACTTGAATTTCTGTCTTTGAAACAAAATGCCATGAATTGCTGGAATTCTGTGCAAGCTGCAGGATTCAAATCCAAGTGCTTGATACAAGTTTTGTGCCAATAAGTGATACATTTGATGTGTGAGTAGAAATGTTATTAACAGTTTGGAATTTCAGAAATTGATACTATGGTGGACTTCTATAGAGCAATTCAAATCTGTAGAACACAAAGGTGCAGAACACAGAAGTGCAGGAAACAGAATTTGAAATGCTCGGAATTGTTTTGTATCAAATGATGTATCATAATTTAGGAGCAGCCTTAAAGCCAATGTGAAACTTAAGTTAAGTTTTGTAACGTGCAGCAACAAATGGTATTTGGAGAATTGCTGAATCTGTTTTGAAGTTTCAAAATGCTGGAAAGATTTAGTGAGGAAACCTGGCTAATGTGGACTTGTCTCGAGAAAAGGAAATGAAGAAAAACAGAGAATCAGTTTTCATTCTGAATCTGGAAACTAGAATTTCAGAAATCAAAAGTTGTTGTTGGTGCTCCTCAAGTCAAAGAACTAAATAGATTTAAGCTATTTAAGCTGATGATCTCAGTAACTAGAAGCATCATATATGCTGAAGGAGTTCTTTGAGAATTAATCTGATCATGGAAGCTGCAACTGGACTTAACAGTGATCTTTATCTTGCTGTGTAGTTGCTGAAGAAACAAGTTAGCAGAATGGAAAAAACTGAAATTGATATGTCAATTATAATTAAGTTGTGTGCCAAGTATAATCCATGGTTGGAAGGCTAACAATTCGGTTGAGAGTTCATACTTGCTTGACAGCAATTACTGATTCTAGATTTTTGGTGCCAAAGAATGGTCAAGTGTAGACAGAAAATAGGAAAAAAAATGGAGACTGATCCAATATAGTTGAATTTCTGTAGCTCTGATTGAAGTATTCAGCTTAGCATAATCTTTCATTAAGTGCTGCAACCCCAAGAGATGGAATCCTGGTTACTACTGCAAATGCAAACCCTCTTATTCCAACAGCACAAAAATCAGAACCCAAAACAGAACTGAAGCTGATTTTTAATTCAAATTCAGAATCCAATACAGCATTTTTCAGAATTGATCTTCTGCCAGAATTAACTTGAACATTGGGCACAAACTGTTCACAAGATGGCACACTCAAGAGATTTTAAAGTTGAATTCTTGATTTCTGAAGTGCTAGCTGGTGGCTATAGCTTAATAAAATCTGCAGACTGTATCAAGCATGTCATTGTTAATGCTTTATTTCCAGATTTGGTTCTGCAAATATAAAGTTCACCATTTTGTTAACCTTCAACATTTTGAACTCAATGAAAGCACCTTCATCTTATACTCATCTCTCCTTTGAACTCACATCTTTCAGTCTCTACTCAAAGTTGGTTAATCAACTTCTCAACTTCATAGTTGAATTTCTGTAGCTCTGGAATCTGAGCTTACCGAAGCAGGTTTTTGAAACTTTTTCCATAAAAGAACTAAATTTCTAATGTATTGCTGGTCATTGTGAATGGCAACAAGATGTGGGTTTAAGATAATTGGCAACATACAGAGTGAACCAATAATGCCCAGATTGCATAAATGATGCTCGGTTATGAATTTCTGAAGTTGCAGAAATAAGCAGGAGCTGGGTTGAGAAGCAGAAATTAACAAGAATCAGAATCAGGAATAAATTTGGAAGCTGTGATTTGTAAACTGATATCAATTCTGCAGTATGGAATTTCAAGATGGTAGCAAGAAATTATAGAAATTGTCAAAGAATCAATCCCTAAATTTTTTTTGAGAACTAATTAATGAAATCAGAAACTAATTGCTGTTGAAGAAAGGAATCAATGTTGAAAATCTGTACCAAAACAGAAATGCAGATTTAGCAGAATAGTGTGGAAATTTTGTGCTAAATTGGGAAGAGAATTGTGTTGAGTAAAAGCTGCTGGAAATGGAATACCTTCTGATATGCATTGTAAAGGGTCTTAAGAGACAAGATGTTGAATTGCTGGAATTGTGTACCATTTGCAGTATCCAAAATCCAGAATTCTTGATGCCAGAATATGTAGTGGCAGATTACAGAATTCAGAATGGCGCCATTACAAATTACAGCAGAAAACATTTCATTGTAAATGTGCCACGTGATACCTTAGTTCCAGATTTTGGTTCATGATTGCTTGAATCTGATTGCATTGTCTCATATGCTAAATATTTTATATAGTTTCTTGGTTAGTGAAAGGGTTAAAAATGCTTGGAAGAATACAGTTGCTGTTTTTACTCAGAATTTAAAAATTGCAGCAAGTGTTTTGTTTGTTCCTATTAATCAGCTTTGTGCTAATTCTTGTCAGTGATAACTTGGAGCTCCGACTAAACCAGTATTGAGAGTATTCTATTCTCTTGAAACTGAACTTTTCATGGGTAAAATCTGCAGAAATCAGAAAACAGATTTTGATTATAGCTTGAAGTTATTGAAGCTATGTTGATTAGAGTTGAATTCTTTAGGTATTAAATTATGCGACATCTGTAGAAATGATCCTAAGTATGAAGATGAAGAGTGAAGGTGAAGATTGGCTGAATTCAAAATCAATAATGCAGCATACACCAGTCCAGTCCAGTCCAGTAAAATCATATATCTACAGAATGGAATTTACATATGTTGTATCCATTTCATCAAGGTTTGAATTCTAATTGTGTTTCATAAAGCTGATTCTGCAGGATGAAAAATCTATGGGAGTAATTTGTAGAAATTTGGGTTGTGAAATTTCAGTGATTGTGATTCCTGAAAGTGCCCAATCAGATTGGTACAGAATTGTCAAGTTTTCATCTTCACACCAATCTGTTTGTTGAACTTTGCAGATTTTGCATAAACACTGGGATTTAGTGCTGTTATCAGAGGTTGAAAGCTGGACAACAGTAAATGTATAAGAAATATAAAGGTGTGGCTGCTGGGATATTGAATTGGATATGTTGAAGAGTTATTCAATTGCCATTTGAAATCTTGAGAAGATAGCTATTGCAGGAACAGAATTTAATCTTTGATTTTGGAACTTGTTGTGCTATGACAGAATTCTATAATACTCTTTGAATCTGATTGTTTTGTGATAGAGTTGATATTTATTGATGCTGAATTTCTGACAAGGGGGCTTCTGATGCTATGAACCTGCATTTAGTAGCAATGTTTAAGTTCTTGGAAAGCTTGTTGATATAATTTCCTATTAACGAATCTGAATTTCTGATATTGCTGTTGTTGTTGACTTGAATTTCGGGACTAACTTCCTAATTACTTCAATGTGATAGCATTGCAAAGTATCTGAGTTTTGAAGCTGAATTTACCTTGGAATCACATTTCTGAAACTTATGTATGAAATTCTGGATTTCTGTGAGCACTAGCTGGTTGCTACAGCTTTGTAAAATCTACTGGAGTACTGAAGTTTAGGAATCTCAAGCTGGTTTTCTGTTGAGCATGAAACAGTAAGAAGACACAGAAACAGAAAAGTTAAGAAAATCTGCAAAATGGAAACAAGATCAGTACCTGGAAATGGTGTATCAACTTGGACACATGTTGTGTTGTATTGTCCGAGACGGACATTGTTTTAAGTGTGAGGGAGGGAGCTATTTTCCATTAGCTAATGTGAGTTTGTTTTTGTTTCTAAATGCTAGAATTGAAGTGGAAGAACAGTGATAAAAAAAAATAGTGAAGAAGAGAAGAGAAAAATGACACATCCAAAGAGTGTATCAAGAGAGTATCAAGATTCTTTGTTTGCCATCAAATTGAAGGGGAGGTTAGCTTGATATGTTGAATTGTTAAAAACAAATGGTATTCATCTCTTTTCACATCAAATGGTCAACTCATCAAGTATATTCCTCCCATACTCTCATTCTCTCATTTTCTTCATTTAAGCCTTTTCCTTTGCCACTTCATTCACTTAAATTGTTCTTATTGCTCCATTTTAAATTTTTGATGATAAAATCCTTTTGATTCATGTATGCTATGTTTATAGTGGTGGAGAATTAGAAAATAAGCAAGCTTATGGTAGTGAAATGTTGTGAGTTGCATTGAGTGAGCTCCACTTATACACATGCTTGAGTGTGAGAGATAGATTAGGTAAATCCCTTGTGAGATTGCAACTTGCTTAATTTTTCAATTGGATTGAAACTACCACACCTACTGATTATTGTTAGGATTGTATTCATGATTGTTAGTGATCTTTAGATGGTCTTAGTTAAATTCTTTTTACCATTTTTAGATATTGCTAGGGAATTTTCTATGGAGATGATTTTGAGTTTTCTTTACTTGCACGGGACATTCAAGACTAAGTGTGGGGGATTTGATAACCATGATTTTATTGCATTATTTTGATTCATATATGCATGGTTTGATGTTGATTTCATAGGTTAAAATCATGGTTACATCACATTTTGTGTATTGTGTGTATTTTTGGACTTAATTACAAATTACTTTATTTTTATATTATTTGATGCTAATATTTCATTCTTATTTTGTAGGCATCAAAGGATCTTGGATTTAGATCTATTTGGACCGAAATTGGGCTCGAATCGGAGTTCAAACGAGAAGATCTAGCCATTGAGCATTATGGGCCGTTTATCAAGAATAGGACAGATCTGTACCATCCGTTGAAGATCTGGCCGATCCAACTTAATGGGGAGTAGATCTAAGCCATTTATGAAGATCCAGAAGTTTTGATCCAGATCTGAGTTCATCCAGCCATTGATCCAGCAGGATTAATCTAGGCCGCTCATTGAAGATCGGCAGATCTGGGCCATCCAGTGATGATCTAATCGATCCGACCTAAGGGAGGGTAGATCCAGACGCTAGATCAAGATCAGTACCTTCGGATCGGATTTTGGGCAAGCTTTCACCGTTGATTTAGCCCGGAATCATCTCAGCCGTCCATTTCAGATCCAGATCTGATTTAAATAGAAGCTACAGTAGCTACAGTGCCTTCGTCGATCTCCACAGCACTGCTTGCGTCCCGCGGCGTTCTTCTCCAGTGAGATTCCGACCCCATCTCGATCTCTAGATCAATTTTCCGGCCAATTTCATCGCCGATGACGTTCTCAGCTGCTTGCTACCATCTCCTGATGATCTGACCTCGGTTCATGGTGTTCCTGCGGCGAGAATTCTGCTCCGCAACTCTTGGCTTCTGCCGCTGCCGATTGTGAGGTGTTCCTCCAATCGGTGGTTCCGCTTCCATCAGTGAGCTTTGGCGGTGTTCCTCCACTGCTTCTGGACCGTTCCAGACGACATTCCATCCATCATCTTCTCCACATCAGATCTGAGGTTGCAGTCGAAGATTTGCAGATTTCTTGAGTTGGGCGGCTCCGATTTTCACTAGTTCTGTTTGGAGTGGTCTCCGATGGTGCTGGTAAAGGTTGGGCTGAGTGTAGCTACTGAGATTGTCTTCTCCGATTACAGTTGGAGTGTTCTCCGTTGTTTCCTTGTGTGACGGCAAGGAGAAGTTGCCGAGAAGATTGGTTTGGTGTTGAGATGGTTTAGGGTTTACTTTTTGCATTCTTTTTATTGTTGATTGATTTAGATTTCAGTTTTCGTTGTTGAATTCAGTAATCATAGTTCATTTTATGCTTAATTGTTTTAATTCATGTGTTTTGAGTAATTTAGTTTCAATTGATTTTAAAGTTGTTAATTTTGCTTTAGCTTAAATTTCAGTACTGTTGAGTAGTTTCATTATTGTAGTTAAGATTTAAATGTCGCTTTAGATCGTATTCATTATTGTCTTGTTGTTCACTCTTAGTTTAAGTGTGTTGATGGTTTGATTATGACGTAGTGTGACAATGCGTTATGATTTGATCATTAGCATCTAGTTAGGTTTCACTATTACTTTAGATTAATTTCTTAATTGCTGTGTTTTTCCTCTGTTAGATTTAGATTTAAAGCTTTTAAACCCCCAACTCCATTTTTATATCGAAAACCCCAAAAATAGGAATAAAAAGACAATCCTAAATTACATCATATCGTTGGTTCCTCGGGATCGATCCTGGGCTCGTTACTACAGCATTATTGTTTGATTAAGGGGTTCAGTGAATAAATACAATTATCAATTTGATTAGCGGATGTGACAGATTCGCTTTATCAAATTTTTAAATCCTAAAAGCGAATTTATCAAATTTGATAAAGCCTAAAATCTATATTAAATGTCACAAATAGGCTTATCAAATTAACAATTTAATATTTCACTGAACCCCTTAATTAAACAATAATGTTGTAGTAACGAGCCCAGGATCGATCCGAGGAACCAACGGTAGAATATAATTTAGGATTGTCTTTTATTCCTATTTTTTGGGGTTTTCGATATAAAAATGGAGTTGGGGGTTTAAAAGCTTTAAATCTAAATCTAACAGAGGAAAAACACAGCAATTAAGAAATTAATCTAAAGCAAGAGTGAAACATAACTATGTGTCAATGAACAATTCATTGCGCATTGTCACACTACGTTGTGATAAATCCATCAACACACATCAAACTAAGGATGAAATTACGAGACTCAAATAAATCTGATCTAAAGCAAGATTTAACCTAATTTAGCACTTAAACACTAAACAATTAACCAAGCACAAATAAAACTTAAACTAAGCTTCAACAAGGAAAGAAATGCTAACTACTTGCATAAAAATATAACGAACATTAAAAGTAATCTGTGCTAAGCTATAAAAACAATAACAAAAGGAATTAAACCCTAACCAATCCAACTCACAACCAATCTCACCAAACTTCACACTCTTGCCGTCACACAAGAGTGCCAAAGTCGAGACCACTCAACTTTGGACCTCAGTGGAGCATCTCAATGGCGTATCAGTTCAAGGTTGAGTGGTCTCGACTTTGGCACTCTTGTGTGACGGCAAGAGTGTGAAGTTTGGTGAGATTGGTTGTGAGTTGGATTGGTTAGGGTTTAATTCGTTTTGTTATTATTTTTATAGCTTAGCACAGATTACTTTTAATGTTCGTTATATTTTTATGCAAGTAGTTAGCATTTCTTTCCTTGTTGAAGCTTAGTTTAAGTTTTATTTGTGCTTGGTTAATTGTTTAGTGTTTAAGTGCTAAATTAGGTTAAATCTTGCTTTAGATCAGATTTATTTGAGTCTCGTAATTTCATCCTTAGTTTGATGTGTGTTGATGGATTTATCACAACGTAGTGTGACAATGCGCAATGATTTGTTCATTGACACATAGTTATGTTTCACTCTTGCTTTAGATTAATTTCTTAATTGCTGTGTTTTTCCTCTGTTAGATTTAGATTTAAAGCTTTTAAACCCCCAACTCCATTTTTATATCGAAAACCCCAAAAAATAGGAATAAAAGACAATCCTAAATTACATTCTACCGTTGGTTCCTCGGATCGATCCTGGGCTCGTTACTACAACATTATTGTTTAATTAAGGGGTTCAGTGAAATATTAAATTGTTAATTTGATAAGCCTATTTGTGACATTTAATATAGATTTTAGGCTTTATCAAATTTTGGCGCCGTTGCCGGGGACGAAGCTGCTGTGCGTGGAGGATTCGACGAAGGAAGCTGGGTACTGTAGCTTCTGTTTTGAATAAGATCTGGATCTGAACGGATGGCTGGGATTGATTTGGAGCTAAATCAATGGTGAAAGTTTGCCCAAAATCCGATCTGAAGGTACTGATGTTGATCTAGGGTCTGGATCTACTCTCCCGTAGGTCGGATCGATCAGATCATCACTGGATGGCCCGGATCTGCACAGTCATCATTGAACGGTCCATATTAATCCGGCTGGATCAATGGCTGGATGAACTCAGATCTGGATCAAAACTTCTGTATCTTCATCAATGGCTTAGATCTGCTCCCTATTAGGTTGGATCGGCCAGATCTTCAACGGATGGTTCAGATCTGTCCTATTCTTGATGAACGGTCCATAATGCTTCAAAGCTTGATCTTCTTGTTTGGACTCCAATTCGAGCCCAATTTCGGTCCAAATAGATCCAAATCCAAGATCCTTTGATGCCTACAAAATAAGAATCAAATATTAACATCAAATAGTACAAAAAATAATATAATTTGCAATTAAGTCCAAAAATACACACAATGCGCAAAATGTGATGTAACCATGATTTTAACCTATGAAATCAACATCAAACCATGCATATATGAATCAAAATAATGCAATAAAATCATGGCTATCATACCTCCGGTGAAGTAAGAGGCTCAATATATAGAGCGAGGAGAGAACTAATGCACGTTCACCGAGGTGCAGACGTGTCAGCAACCCATACCTCGGTATGCACTTGTCAGAGAGCTTACCTGACACCATACTGTTACAGTCCGAGCATGTCTTCGATGGGACAACAGGACACCCCGTTGTCAGACTAGGAGTATGACGTAGCCATACGACTTGATGGCTGTCAGAGGGTGTTCCCTTCCTTTACCTACCGCCAGGCCGGGACGTCCGTACGGCCGACCGGGCGAAGAACGTCGTCCGGACGGCCTTAATTCCATGCGTCGGCTAGGCGGCACGTCCTTCCGCTCGGTCATTATGTACTGTTTCATTGAGCGTCGGAACCCTGGTCCCTACCAGGGTGCCTTTTACTACCAGATGTCCCGTTCTTCCAAGTCCGGTCGGCTCGTCCTTCTCCGGCGGGCTCGTCCTTCTCCGGCGGGCCACTGGGCCCTTTGACCTCCCCGTGGCGTTGACCCCTCGTTATGGGGTTCCAGATTTTTACCACCGGATCACTTGCCTCCCCCTCGAGTCTAGTCGAAGGAGGCGAAGTTCGACTGACTGGACTGCCGATCTGACTGAGCAATGATCCTTGCATTAGTCCGCTCGGCAAGGCATAAGGATGCTCATCCGTTCGGCAGTATCTCATCCGTGCCTTGTGTTTCTCTTGGAATCCATGTCCAATGCTCCCCCCCACTATTTATCACGTGCTCTGCGCACGGTAAAGGGAGCTCATTAAATGCGGCCAGTATCCCGTTGACACGTGGCGATCGTGTGCTTGTCAGCGTATGGCGGTGCCGTCACTTCCGATGGGACAGTCGCCGTTCGAAATGAACGGTCGGATTATGATCTGGGTATCCGTGACCTGGATCGGACGGTAAACAATAATGGCGGCCGCCCATATAAAGCTCCCGACCCATGTTCCTCGCCGCATTTCGTCCTCCTCATTTCCAGACACCCTACTGCTCCTCCTTTCGCCGGCAACCTTGTGCTCAGGCTTTCCGGCGACCATACGGCTTCTTCTGACCGTTTCCCTCGCTTGTAAGACCCTTTTTCTTGCTCTCGACGTTTTCTTTTTTCTGTTAATCGTCCCCTTCAGTTGGTTTTCCTCCATTCTCTGCTTGAACCCTCCTCTTTTATCCCGCATTCTTGTCTTTCGATCATGACCAGTACCTCGCAGTCGGTCGGCGGCGCTCCGGGTCTGTGGTATACGACCATGGAGAGCCGTTTTGACGAGGAAGACGCATTGCGTCTCGTTCGGACTTACGACCTACTGACTGACCATCAAATAGTGTTAGCCACCCCGGCCGATCGGCCTCATGAACCGCCGTCCGGCACCGTTCTTTTCTTCCGAGACCAATTCCTGGCCGGACTGCGTTTTCCACCCCATAAGTTTTTCTTAGAAGTTTGCAACTATTTTCGCATTCCGCTCGGCCAAGTGGTTCATAACTCTATTAGGCTGCTGAGCGGAGTGATAGTTTTGTTCAAACTGAACGGCATCCCCTTAACCCCAAAAATTTTCCACTACTTCTACTATCCCAAGCAAGCCGAGTGGGGTACCTTTATTTTCCAGTCTAGGATAGGCTTCGTCCTTTTTGATAATATGTCGAGCTCCAACAAACATTGGAAGGAGCATTTTTTCTATATACGTTTTCCCGAGCGGCCAACTTTCCGCACCAAGTGGCAGACGGCTATGCCCGCGCAACCGGAGCTCGGCAAGTTTAGAGGCGACGCGGACTATCTCCATGCAGCCGAACGGCTAGTCGGTCAGCGCTATCATATTGACAAGATGCTCCTTCCGGGAGTAATGCATATATTCGGCTTGTCTTCTACCCCAGCCGATCTGCCCTGTAGCATGAGTAAGTTCCCTTATCTCCCCCTTTATTATGTTCTAACTGATTTATTTTCTGCTTCTGCAGCTGAAGTCATGTGGCGCGCCAAAGCTACCGAGAGGCTCAAATTGAAGGCCGCTCAGATTGAGGCGGTGACAAGAAAGGAGGCCGCCGAACGGGGCCTTGCTCCGGCTGATCCGGCCGGCGAAGAAGGTGCGGGGACACCAACTGTCCCTGAAGCTTCAGACGCCCCTGCCCCTCCTGATGAGGCTGCGGGCGACATAGAACCTCCTACCGAAGCTGTGGTGGAGGACCGTTCGGCCGATGATGTGCCGCTACACACTTGGAAACGTCGACGACCAGAATCCGCACCTGCCTCTACACTTGATGAGCCACAACCCGAGCGGGGCGCGGATGCACCGGTGCTGTCCGGGACGGTTTCCCTCGAGAGTACCCCGACCCCTCACGGTTCTCCGAGGGCCAGCTTGGAGGTGCCGTCCTCCAGCCCTTCAAGAACTTTGCGCCGTATCAGGCGTTTGCGCGAGCTTCCTTCCTCATCCACCGGCAAGGCCGGTGCTTCCCAGAGTGAGCCGAGCGGCTCGAATTTAATAAAGACCATTCTGCGCCTCCCCTCAGAGGCGTACCTGGCTGCTGCTGATCGGCCAGTGGTCCCCGAGCAGCAGATTACTTTGACGGGCCCTCTTGCACAAGCTTGGATAGATGCTCGGCGTCGAATAGCCAAGATGACTCCCGGGCAGCTCGGTGACAGCAACCTACAACAGGCCACCGGGGTAGGTTCTCCTCTTCTTTGTTTGCATATTCGAATTATGTTTTTAACCTGCGCACATTTGCTGGTAGAACTGGGTGGAGCAGATCGCTATTAGCGATCGATTGGCCGAACTGGAAGACGAGTTGAAAAAAGTTGCGGGGGGCAACGGGCAGTCGACGACCGCTCTGGAGAAGGCCAAAAAACTACTGGATGCCGAACGGAAAAGTGCTAACGATTTGGCGAGCAAGGTCGTCCGGCTTGAAGCAATGATCAAGCAACGAGATAAAGAGATCAAGACGGCGACCACCTGGAAGCTCCAGGCCATCGATGATATGGACCGGATGAAGGTGGAGATCAGAGGGCTGGAGCAACGCATCAAAGACTTGGACGCCCTGTTGACCACCGAGAAGGAGAGCCGCTCGGCGGATCTCCAAAGATTCGATGGAGACTTGAAAGAGCTCCAAGCCGCCAGTGACGTCGCTCACGCCACGCTCAAGGAATACAAAGAGGGGGAGTCGGCCCGCTCGGACGAAGTGAGGAAGGCATTCCTCCGCTCGGAAGACTTCGGAGAGAAGTTCACCGACAAGATATCCCTCACGTTTGAGGAGGCGATCAAGGCGGCGGTGGGTTATCTGAAGACCAAAGGTCACCTGCCTGCCGAGCTGACCATCCCCCCCGAGGATCTAGCGAGCGTGATGGACACCATCCCCGACGCTCTTTTTGATTTTGGTGTGTGAAGAGCGTTTTTATAAACTTTTTTGTATTCCCGCCGTTCGGCCCGGCTTATCTCTGTAATGACTTTTTTTGGCTTGCATAATAGATAATCTTTTGTTCCTTTCACTTTTTATTTTGGCAGGAAATTTTTCCCCCATCACGACCAAGTGTTCTTTAAAACTCTTCCGCACGGAACCTCGCTATGCCAGACATGAATTGTCTTTAATGTCTTTTATCATGCGACTGAGCAGCCGCTCAACACGCAGACGTCGCTTGTTGTTTGCATTCTCCATTCCGATTAACCATCTTTTGCTTCGCGCCTCACCTCAAAGGGGTTTTCGCTGGATTTTCGCATGCGAGCCGCTTGGACGTTTATAGACGTCGGCTCGTCTCTCGATATTTAATGTCAGAGCTTGACGGTCTTCCGCTCAAACGTTTATAGACGTCGGCTCGTCTCTCGATATTTAACGTCGGAGCTCGACGGCCTTCCGCTCGGACGTTTATAGACGTCGGCTCGTCTCTCGATATTTAACGTCGGAGCTCGACGGCGCGGATATTTATAGCCGGTCGGCGCGGCTCTCGATTTTTAACGACGGGGCTCGTCGGCCTTCCGCTCGGACGTTTATAGACGCCGGCTCGTCTCTCGATATTTAACGTCGGAGCACGACGGCGCGGATATTTATAGCCGGTCGGCGCGGCTCTCGATTTTTAACGACGGGGCTCGTCCGCCTTCCGCTCGGACGTTTATAGACGCCGGCTTGTCTCTCGATATTTAACGTCGGAGCTCGACGGCGCGGATATTTATAGCCGGTCGGCGCGGCTCTCGTCGGCCTTCCGCTCGGACGTTTATAGACGCCGGCTCGTCTCTCGATATTTAACGTCGGAGCTCGACAGCGCGGATATTTATAGCCGGTCGGCGCGGCTCTCGATTTTTAACGACGGGGCTCGTCGGCCTTCCGCTCGGACGTTTATAGACGTCGGCTCGTCTCTCGATATTTAACGTCGGAGCTCGACGGCCTTCCGCTCGGACGTTTATAAACGTCGGCTCGTCTCTCGATATTTAACGTCGGAGCTCGACGGTCTGCCGCTCGGACGTTTATAGACGCCGGCTCGGCTCTCGATATTTAACGACGGGGCTCGACGGTCCGCTCGGGCGTTTATAGACGCCGTCTCTCGATATTTAACGTCGGAGCTCGACGGCGCGGATATTTTTAGCCGGTCGGCGCGGCTCTCGATTTTTAACGACGGGGCTCATCGGCCTTCCGCTCGGACGTTTATAGACGCCGGCTCGTCTCTCGATATTTAACGTCGGAGCTCGACGGCGCGGATATTTATAGCCGGTCGGCGCGGATATTTATAGCCGGTCGGCGCGGCTCTCGATTTTTAACGACGGGGCTCGTCGGCCTTCCGCTCGGACGTTTATAGACGCCGGCTCGTCTCTCGATATTTAACGTCGGAGCTCGACGGCGCGGATATTTATAGCCGGTCGGCGCGGCTCTCGATTTTTAACGACGGGGCTCGTCGGCCTTCCGCTCGGACGTTTATAGACGCCGGCTCGTCTCTCGATATTTAACGTTTGGAGCTCGATGGCGCGGATATTTATAGCCTGTCGGCGCGGCTCTCGATTTTTAACAACGGGGCTCGTCGGCCTTCCGCTCGGACGTTTATAGACGTCGGCTCGTCTCTCGATATTTAACGTCGGAGCTCGACGGCGCGGATATTTATAGCTGGTCGGCGCGGCTCTCGATTTTTAACAACGGGGCTCGTCGGCCTTCCGCTTGGACGTTTATAGACGCCGGCTCGTCTCTCGATATTTAACGTCGGAGCTCGACGACGCGGATATTTATAGCCGTTCGGCGCGGCTCTCGATTTTTAACGACGGGGCTCGTCGGCTTTCCAAGGCTAACTCCTTACCAGGCCGAGCGACCTTGGCCTTCGTATCATATCCAGCGCTCGAACAATATTTATGCCCGGCCGAACAGCACGGGTCATTCGCTTACGAGTTTAAATATATAACCCTCCCGACCGATCGGCTCGGGGGCCTTCGCTCTCAGCGCTTGGTTCGGATAATTTACCTCCAGCCGAACGGCACGGGGCTTTCGTTCTCGAGCTCCTAGCTCGGATATAAACCTCCCGGTCGATCGGCTCGGGGGCCTTCGCTCTTTGAGCGCTTGGCTATGATAATTTATAGGCCCCTGCCGAACGGCAAGGGGTCTTCACGCAGTAAGCCATTCGGCGGAGAATGGTCAATGTGTTTTCATCTTTTTGCTTCCTGTATTACAAGTACATAGGCGACTAGCATATATACTAGATAAAATTACAATCGTGCACCTTTCATCCAGCTCGATAAGGCTGGAGATGATTTGCACTCCACGGTCGATCCAGCTGCCGCCCGTCCTCATCCTCCAAGTAGTAAGCGCCCGAGCGGAGTTTTTCAATAACCTTGAAGGGACCTGCCCAAGGAGCTTCAAGCTTGTCGACGTCGCCGACAGGCTTGACTTTCTTCCAGACGAGATCGCCGACCTGGAATGATCTGGGGATTACTCGGCGGTTGTAGTTCTGCTTCATCCGCTGCCGGTATGCCATCAGCCGAACGGACGGCTTAGCTCGCTCCTCTTCGACCAAATCCAGCTCCATGTTCCTCCGCTCTGCGTTCCCTTCATCATAGCTCTGGATCCGGACGGACTCAACGCCGACTTCAACCGGAATGACTGCCTCGCCGCCATACACCAAATGGAACGGTGTGGCGCCCGTCCCTTCCTTCGGCATCGTTCGGATGGCCCACAAGACGCCCGGCACTTCATCCGGCCAACTCCCTCCTAAATGGTCGAGCCGAGCGCGCAGAACACGAAGAATTTCCCGATTGGCTACTTCGGCTTGACCATTGCTCTGGGGATAGGCCACGGACGTGAAATGTTGCTCGATGCCGTAACTTTTGCACCAGTCCTCTAGCACCTTGCCTGTGAATTGCCACCCATTGTCGGAAACCAATCGGCGAGGGATGCCGAACCGACAGATGATGTGTTGCCAGATGAATTTTTTGACCATCTGCTCGGTGATCTTCGCCAGCGGCTCGGCCTCCACCCACTTGGAAAAATAGTCGACCGCCACTAGCAAAAATTTCCTCTGCCCGGTCGCCATCGAAAATGGACCGACAATATCCATTCCCCATTGATCGAACGGGCATGAAACGGTGGATGCCTTCATTTCTTCGGCCGGTCGGTGGGAGAAGTTGTGATACTTCTGGCACGAAAGGCATGTGGCGTCTGCTTGCAAGGTTGGCCAAAAATACCCGGCCAAGAGGATCTTCTTGGCCAACGAGCGTCCGCCCGGATGCCCCCCGCATGATCCTTGATGTACTTCCTGGAGGATGTAAGCCGAGTCCTCCGAGCTCACGCATTTTAACAACGGGCGAGAGAAAGCTTTCTTGTAAAGCTGATCGCCGATAAGTGTGAACCGACCGGCTCTCCTTCTTAGCAGCCGGGCTTCATAATCATTGGATGGTGCGGTGCCCGAGCGGAGGAATTCTATGATGGGTGTCCGCCAATCGCTTGGAAATGTAAGGCCCTCCATTCGGTCGACGTGCGCCACCAATAGTACTTTTTCAATTGGCTGCTGAATGGCGACCGGCGTTATTGAGCTCGCGAGCTTGGCCAGTTCATCGGCTGCTTGATTTTCTGCTCTGGGTATCTTCTGGACAACAACTTCTTTAAAATCAGTTTTGAGCTTCTCAAAGGCTTCAGCGTAGAGCTTAAGCTGAGCGCTATTGATTTCGAAGGTGCCAAAGAGCTGCTGAGCGGCTAATTGCGAATCCGAGTGGAGGGTTACCCGACTGGCTCCCACATGCCGGGCAGCCTGCAAGCCAGCTATGAGGGCCTCATACTCTGCCTCATTGTTGGTAGCTTTGTAATCCAGCCGGATGGATAAGTGCATCTTTTCTTCTTGAGGAGAGAGCAGCAATATTCCGATCCCGCTTCCGAGCCGAGTGGATGACCCATCCACATATATTCTCCACATAGCTTCCGGCTCCGGCCTTTGCACCTCAGTCACAAAATCGGCCAAGGATTGAGCTTTGATAGCCGAGCGGGGCTGATATTGGATGTCAAATTCACTCAGCTCTGTCGTCCATTTGATGAGCCGTCCGGATGCCTCTGGATTTAGTAGCACATGTCCGAGCGGGCTATTGGTTTTGACAACGATCGTGTGCGCCAGGAAGTATGGACGAAGGCGCCGAGCGGCGAGGACCAGAGCAAATGCTAGCTTTTCGAGCCCAGTGTAGCGAGATTCAGCATCTTTTAAAATGTGACTAAGGAAATATACCGGCTCTTCTCCGCTCGACCTCACTAAAGCTGAGCCGATCGCATGCTCGGTTGAAGACAAATACATATAAAGTGGCTCACCCGCCATCGGTTTGGCTAATACCGGGAGAGAGTTTAGATACGTCTTCAAGTCTTCGAACGCCCGATCGCATTCTTCATCCCAGTGAAACTTAGTGGCCTTGCGCAAAATTTTAAAGAAAGGGAGGCTTCGGTCGACGGTTTTGGAGATGAATCTGGACAGAGCAGTTATCCGACTGGTCAAACGCTGCACTTCCCTTGTATTTCTTGGAGGCGGCATATCTTGTAGAGCTTTCACCTTGCTGGGATTGGCTTCGATACCTCGCTCGGTCACTATGTATCCCAAAAAACGTCCTCCTTTCGCTCCAAACAGGCACTTCTGAGGATTCAGCTTGACTCCATACCTGCGCAGTGTTCGGAAGGTTTCTTCCATGTCCTTGAAGAGGTCGGCCGCTCGGACGGACTTAATTAGAATGTCGTCCACATAAACTTCTAGGTTCCGCCCGATCTGCTCTCTGAATACCTTATTCATCAAGCGCTGATATGTGGCTCCAGCATTCTTCAATCTGAACGGCATCACATTATAGCAATAAGTGTCGTCGGCCGTCACGAAGCTGACTTTTTCTTGATCTTCACTGGCGAGCGGCACTTGGTGATAGCCCTGGTAGGCGTCGAGCATACAGATCAATTCACAGCCGGCCGTAGAGTCCACCAGCTGATCTATCCGGGGCAGAGGATAAAAATCTTTCGGGCAAGCCTTGTTAAGATCCCGAAAATCTATGCACACTCTCCATTTGTTGCCCGGCTTGGAGACTAATACTACGTTCGCCAGCCAGCTCGGGAACTGCACCTCGCGTATATGGCCGGCTTCCAGAAGCTTTTCCACCTCCGCCCGGATGATGGCATTCTGCTCGGTGCTGAAATCTCTTTTTCTTTGCTTTACCGGCCGAGCGTCCGGTCGGACATGTAATTCGTGCTGCGCGATGCTCGGCGAAATTCCGGGCAGCTCATGTGTCGACCAGACGAAGACATCATGATTTCTTCTGAGGCATTGGATCAGCTCCTCTTTCTGCTTCTCCTCCAGATCGGACGCAATAAAGGTTGTGGCCTCCGATCGGGTTGGATGAATCTGCACTTCCTCTTTTTCCTCATAAATTAAAGTGGGTGGCTTTTCGGTGATGGCGTTTACCTCGACCCGGGGCGCCTTCCGAGTGGAACAGGCCTCTGCTCGGACCATCTCGATGTAGCATCGCCGAGCTGTTAGCTGATCTCCCCGTACTTCTCCTACTTTGTCCTCTACGGGGAACTTGATCCTCTGGTGAAAGGTTGAGACGACCGCCCGGAATTCGCTCAGCGTCGGTCTTCCCAAAATGACGTTGTAGGACGAGGGAGAGTCAACCACCACGAAGTTTATTGTTCTTGTCCTCCTGAGCGGCTCTTCTCC
Source organism: Zingiber officinale (assembly GCF_018446385.1). Taxonomy (NCBI): domain Eukaryota; kingdom Viridiplantae; phylum Streptophyta; class Magnoliopsida; order Zingiberales; family Zingiberaceae; genus Zingiber; species Zingiber officinale. Next base: position 38,638,988 of record NC_055998.1, read on the forward strand.
TAGCGAGGTAGCCAGCCGGATCTGGCCGACCGGCTGAACTTCGTTACCCGTGAACCCGTAGAGCGGAGTCGTCATGGGTAGCAGCTCGGCTCGATCAATTTGCAGCTGATCGAAAGCCCTCTTGAATATGATGTTGACTGAGCTCCCTGTGTCAACAAATATGCGATGAATAGTGTAATTGGCTATTACCGCTTTGATGAGCAGCGCATCGTCGTGGGGTACTTCAACTCCTTCCAAGTCCCCGGGCCCGAAACTAATTTTGAGTCCTTCCGCTCGTTCTCGGCTATAGCCGACTGCATGAATCTGGAGCTGCCGGGCGCTTGCCTTTCTAGCTCGGTTGGAGTCTCCTCCGGTCGGCCCGCCAGCAATAACGTTGATCTCGCCTCGGGAAGTATTGCTTCTATTTTCTTCTTCCCGAACGGATGGTCGAGACCGTTCTCTGGACGCTCGACGATTCTCTTGCCTTGGAGAACAATGCCGATCGGGAGTCTGTTGTCGTGGCCTGTCAGCTCGCGTCCGGTCGGCTTCCTGAGTTCTCTGTCGCCTGTCGACTGAGGGAGACCGTCGTCCAGCATTCCGTGGCACAGGATGAGCCACGAAGGGAAGACTTCGACAATCCCTTGTGTTGTGCGTATCTGTCCGGTGGAAGGAGCAGAACATTGGGGTCCATCTCTTTTTTGGCTTGGGCTGAGCAGCGGCTACCTCTTGCACATGTGACCTGACGTGGTGGGATCGGATTGCTTCAGCCCTTGGTCCTCTGGGCAGCTGATGAGCAGTATGTTGTTTCCGCTCGGACTGAGGAGGCCGCTCGGCTGGAGTTTCTTTTTTCCTGGCCGCCTGTGCTTCTTCCACGTTGATGTACTCGTTAGCCCGATGTAGCATGTGATCATAATCCCGGGGCGGCTTTCGGATGAGCGATCGGAAGAAATCTCCATCCACTAGGCCTTGTGTGAAGGCGTTCATCATGGTTTCCGAAGTGGCCATTGGAATGTCCATCGCTACTTGGTTGAATCGCTGGATGTAAGCTTGAAGCGATTCCCGGGCCTCTTGCTTGATGGCGAACAGGCTCACGCTCGTTTTTTGATAGCGCCGACTGCTGGCGAAGTGGTGGAGGAAGGCCGTCCGGAAGTCCTTGAAGCTTGTGATGGATCCGTCCGGCAGCCTCCGGAACCACCGTTGAGCCGATCCCGAGAGAGTGGTGAGAAAAACTCGGCACTTTACTCCATCTGTGTATTGATGGAGGGTTGCCGTATTATCAAACTTACCCAGGTGATCATCCGGGTCGGTTGTCCCATTATACTCGCCGATCGTCGGAGGCATGTAGTGCTTGGGCAGAGGGTCTCGTAGAATAGCCTCTGAAAATTGACGATTGATCCGCTCGGGAGATGCGTCCGCTCGGGGGGCTTTCCCCTTCCTGTCATCTCGTCTAGGCATTTCATCCGAAGAAGAACCCCTATCTCTGTGAGTTGGTACGGCTTCAGGGGTGCGGAACAGAGCCCGATGAAATGCGACAGTGGCAGGTGGTGCTTCCGCTCGGCCACCAGATGCTGATGTTGCTTGCTGCTCCGGCCGCTCGGATGCGGCTTTCTATTTTTGCTCCACGAGCTTGGCGGCCCTTGTCTCGATCAGAGCGTCGAGTTCCTCGTTTGAAAGCGTCACCATGTGTTGTCGTCCAGCCTCGTCCATTGTTTCCGATCGGATGTAGGAGCGTTCCCACAGACGGCGCCAAATTGATCCTGTCCGAATCGCCGATATAAAGGACGCTGGGCACGTGGCGTGCTCCTAGTCGATGGCGTAGGCCTCCGTCAGGGCACGCGAGGCTCCGGCGAACCTGCACAGAAGTCGGGCCGGGAAAGGTTCCCGGCGGCGACCCTCCGACGCTCAAGTCAGGCAAGCAAACAGTGTAAAAGGGTGGCTCCAGAGATGTTTCTTGCGCGTACCTCCGGCGAAGTAAGAGGCTCTATATATAGAGCGAGGAGAGAACTAATGCACGTTCACCGAGGTGCAGACGTGTCAGCAACCTATACCTCGGTATGCACTTGTCAGAGAGCTTACCTGACACCATACTGCTACAGTCCGAGCATGTCTTCGATGGGACAACAGGACTCCCCGTTGTCAGACTAGGAGTATGACGTAGCCATACGACTTGATGGCTGTCAGAGGGTGTTCCCTTCCTTTACCTACCGCCCGGCCGGGACGTCCGTACGGCCGACCGGGCGAAGAACGTCGTCCGGACGGCCTTAATTCCCTGCGTCGGCCGGGCGGCACGTCCTTCCGCTCGGTCATTATGTACTGTTTCATTGAGCGTCGGAACCCTGGTCCCTACCAGGGTGCCTTTTACTACCAGATGTCCCGTTCTTCCAAGTCCGGTCGACTCGTCCTTCTCCGGCGGGCTCGTCCTTCTCCGGCGGGCCACTGGGCCCTTTGACCTCCCCGTGGCGTTGACCCCTCGTTATGGGGTTCCGGATTTTTACCACCGGATCAATGTTTGTGAACAATATTCATAAACAATGTTCACGAACCATATTCATTAATAAAACTCTTATTAATATGCTAAATAAATAATAAATACTAAAATAAAATAAACAAATAAGTTTAAATTATTAAGCTTAATAATTAATCAAAGAACTAAAAGTTTCAAACAATCAAACAACCTTGAATTGAGAGCTTGATAACATCTAAATGAACCAAGCTCAAGCAAAGCTTAAATTGAAAGCTTAATAGCATCTAAATGAACCAAGCTCAAGCCAAACTTCAAACAAGTTCAAGCTTATAAAAAATAAACCAAGCCAAACATGAATAATCATTTCAAAAGCTTGGTTCATTTTAAGCTCGGCTCGGTTACCTTATCAAAAAAGTTTGAACACCCCAAAGCTCAGCTCAGCTTGGCTTATTTATAGCCCTAGCTAGAGTTGGGTTCAGGTGAGCTCAACTTTTGAAGGTCGGAGGATCACCCAAGCAACCGGAGAAGAAGCTAGTGATCGGAGAAGATGTTGGAAGAGTCAGCAGTTAGCTGACTGGTCTGGAAGCCTGGACCACCAAGGCATCAAAACAAGCACCTCGTTAGAGACGTTATTGTGGATCACCTTCGGGTTTACATCAGCAACGGTCCAGGCCTCCGGACCTAGCCGACCGCTCGAACATGGAAAAATTCTATCTTTAAGTCATTGCAAAGATGATAGAATTTGCACACTGGGGACGCCTGGATAAGGTCCAGGGGCTCGGAGATGCTACGTCAGCAAACAGTCGCTTTGACCTGTGAGGCTATAAATTGAGCCCTGGCTCACCTAGTTTTCAACACACTTGAATTGTAATCAAATTCTTTATTGTTTTTAATTGTTCGTGAGTTATCAATATCTTGTACGAGGTTTCTCCACCTTCGACTTGTATCAAAAGAGTCGACGTAAAGAGCTTTATTTGCCTTGGATTAGCAACCTCTCCGGTTGCAAACCAAGTAACCTTTTTCCTCGTGTTTCTTTCAGTTATTTCATTTATCTTTTATTGTTGAAGTTAATGCTGAAAGAAAGAGAAAGGTATTTCAATTTTACTTGCAGGGCTATTCATCCCTCCTTTAGTCGACTGCCAAGGGACCTACAAGATCCTGTCTTCTTAAGACCAGGATCTAGTCATAGTCTAAACTTAAACTTCCAAAATGGATCTAAGTTAGACCAGCACCTACAACCCCACGGGGCTCATCATCACTAGATCACTCTCCTCCACTACATACTGTTGGTGCGGGTAGCACTAATGGTCTAACCCAGGTTTTGATGAATGACAAATAGGTTAAGTTAGTTGTGTTGTTGTCTGACACTTTGATCAAGTGTGCAGGAAAAGTCCAGCTAGGTCGACGGGCTGACCGGATAGCTGGCGAGAAGTCCAAGCCGGTCGACGGGCTGACCGGACGCTTGGCGAGAAGTCCAGCTAGGTCGACGGGCTGACCGGATAGCTGGCGAGAAGTCCAAGCGGGTCGACGGGCTGACCGGACGCTTGGCGAGAAGTCCAGACGGGTCGACGGGCTGACCGGACGTCTGGCAGGTGAGTAAAGGTAAGTCACTGGAGGGGAGTGACGTGAGGACGCGTTCGGAAGGGGACATTAGGCGTCGATCCGGCTTAGATCCATTTCGGATATCTAAGTCGAGATCGTGACTAGATTCCGTCTCGGAAAGACGGAATCTAAGTCATACTCTTGTTGTTAAATTTATAAAATGTACTAACACTGTATTTTGCAGGTCTTTTTATTTGCCTCGGACTAACCTTGTTTTGCAGGAGAAGATGGTCCCTGGAGAAAGGTGGTCCGGGCGCCCGGAAGGGATCCGAGCGCCCGGAGGCAAGTTTTATCAGGCGGCGTTGACACTTGGAGCATGCTGGTTGGGAGTGTTACGTCACATTCCAGGCGCCCGGAAGGGATCCAGGCGCCCGGAGCAGCATATAAAAGAAGCCCCAGGCAGGAGCTTCAAGATATCTGTTTGCTGAGAACTCTGAGTTCAATCACTCTGCTACTCTGCGCTCCAACGACGTTCTCAAAGCTCCGACGACTCACTCCGGTCTTCTGTTAATTCATTATTTGTCGGTATAGCTTTGTTTTTCTTTCATTAGCAATATTTGTACGTAAATTGTAATTATCCGAATTGCTAGTGAATTGCCCAACGAAAGTACTCAAGGAGTACGGGCCTTCGAGTAGGAGTCGTCACAGGCTCCGAACGAAGTAAAAATCAACCGTGTTCATCTCTTTACTTCCTTACTTTTCCGCTGCGTTTTAACTCGAGATTTTCGAATCGATATTCACCCCCCCCCTCTATCGAATCTAACGGTCCTACAAGTGGTATCAGAGCAGGTACCGCTCTGATTTGGTGCAACCACCAAACAGATAGGGGGTGAAATTTTTTAAAACTGATATTATTATTATCTTCTTGGAAGATTTTTTTTGCATTTAAAATCTAAATTGGTGCAACACCAACTTAGAGTTTCTGTTTCTCCCGCACTGCTAATCCAAGACGAAGTCTTGGGATATTTTTCCAGTTAATTTCGTGTGTGTAGGTAATGATGTCTCAACAAGAAGGCTTCAGCACAGTACGTCCTCCTCTATTCAACGGGGATGATTTTTCGTACTGGAAGAGGAGAATGGAGGTCTACATGAAGACAGACTACGACCAATGGATGAGCGTCACAAGGGCTTACAAAATTCCAGTAGACAACTCCGGGAACATACTAGACCCTGAAGACTGGACAAATGATGTGAAGAAAAAGGCATCAATTGAAAACAAAGCCATCAATACTCTACATTGCGGACTAACACGAGAAGAACTGAACCGGGTCGGACCGCATCAAAACGCTAAGGAACTTTGGGATAAACTGATCGAGCTGCACGAAGGAACAAGCGACGCAAAGGTAACAAAGAGAGATTTGCTGTTAAATAGAATTTTTAATATAAAAATGCAGGAAGGAGAAACGACAAGTCAGCTCCACGCGAGGGTCAAAGATATCCTCAACGGTCTCCACGCGATAGGCCACCAAATGGAGAACCGAGACTTAATCAGGTACGCGTTAAATGCTTTTCCGCGAAACAATTTGTGGGCATCAATCGTAGATGCCTACAAAATTTACAAAAATTTATCTAAATTAAAATTGGACGAACTCTTTTGTGAATTAGAACTTCATGAGCAAACTAACGCCGGGGTCGAGAAAGGTGTAGCTTTATTTGCAGGTTCATCTAAAGAAAAGAAGAACAAGCCCGAATCCGAAGAAGATTCCGATCAAGACTCTGAAGACGAAGAACACCTGGTGAACCTGGTAAGGAAAATGTTCACCAGGAAAAAGAGAAGCTTCAGCAAACAGGATCTTCAGAAGATCAGTTCGCCAGCCGACTCAAGAAATGTCACATGTTTCGGATGTAACAAAAAGGGGCACTACAAGAACGAATGCCCAAAATTGAAACTTGACAAACCAAAGTCAACAAAGAAGAAAGCCCTCAAAGCAACATGGGACGATTCCTCCTCAGACGAATCGGAAGGAGAAAAGCACCAAAGTCACCTCGCGCTGATGGCTCGCGAAGCTGAAACGGAAGACGAATCAGAGGAATCGGAAGACGGGTCCGAACCCGAATCGAGCCACAAGTCCGTACTCATTTCCGAAGGTTCCAAAGAGGTATACCTAAACTTAAATCGTAAATTCTTTAGAATTATCTCGTGTTTGAATAAAAAATTAGTTAATTTGGAAAATAAAAATAAATCGCTTCTTGAGGAAAATAAAAACCTCAAGGAACAATTAAAAAATTCGAATCCAACTCAAGATCGAACACTTGAGGAGGAGAATTTATCATTAAAAAATGAACTTAATAAGTTAAAGGAAATGTTGGAAAAATTCACAACAAGATCTAAAAATTTAGATTTAATTCTAAATAACCAAAAGGCATGCTATAATAAAACCGGACTTGGATATAAGTCAAACTCAAACAAAACCTTTAAATCATTATTAACCCAACACAAAGCAACTAAACAAGCTTGGGTCCCGAAAGCGTGCTTAACCACGCAAGTAGGACTTAATCAATTCTATATAACTAAAGATAAAATACATTATATAAACTTGAATAAATCAGATCAAAAACTAAAATATAAATCTAAATTAAAATCAAAATTCAAAACTCAACAAAATTTAGATTATCACCAAGTTGATTATAACTATAAAAAGAATCGATACAAACCTAAAACCAAAATCTAAATTAATGGCCAATAATTCAGGGGGAGGCTCCAGAATAGCTGGCACCTCCAAAACTAACATACCCGACAGGGTAACCCAAAACAAACTAACCCGACAGGGTAATTAGGATTAGTTAAAGAGAGACCAAGTTTAACTGGAATCATGGTACTGGTGAAGTTTTTGGATGATAGTACGTTAGAGAAGCTTGGGCATCGCATGTCTAGAAAGATATGGTTTCGATCTGGTGCATTTGGCCAAGTGGAACTGACCGAAGCTACCCTTAAACGAATCCTAACCAGTTAGACCAAGATTTAGTACTAAGTTCCGTGGATAGGACTATTCGGAAAACCTCGAAAGGTTGGTTACTTCTAATGATGTCCTTGTGACTCACCAAGCTTAGAAGTTTATCCGAAGAATGCCTATTTGTGGAAACCAAAGCTAAGTCTGAATCTAACACAAGTTAAACCAAGAGTTTGTAATCAAACCAATTTCATCTCACAAAATCATAGGATTCCCTGATTGATAATATAGATCAGGTGAGATGAAAAAAAAAAAAAACTTAAATCAAAATTTAATTTTAAACTTAAAAAATTAACTTCAAAATTTTAAAACTTAAATTAATTTCAAAATTTAATTTTAAACTTAAAAAAAAAATTAACTTCAAAATTTTAAACTTAAATTAATTTTAAACTTAAAAAATTAACTTCAAAATTTTAATTTTAAAACTTAAATTAATTTCAAAATTTAATTTTAAACTTAAAAAATTAACTTCAAAATTTTAAACCTAAATTAATTTCAAAATTTTAAACTCAAATTATTTTCAAAATTCAAAAATTAACTTCAAAATTTTAAAACTTAAATTAATTTCAAAATCTTAAAATTAAGATTTTTTTTTACTTAAATAATGATTGATTAAAAATTGATAAACTAAGACTAACATAAAAATCCTACTTGTTGTAGGAAACCAAGTGGATTTTGGACAGTGGTTGCTCCAAACATATGACTGGAGATCACACCAAGTTCACTCAATTAACCTACAAAAGCCTAGGAATAGTTGCCTTTGGAAACAACGGTAAACTCAAGGTAATTGGTATAGGTAATATTGAATTAAAAATAGATTTCATAATTACAAATGTTCTACTTGTTGAAAATTTTAAATACAATCTTCTGAGCATAAGTCAATTATGTGACACTAGGTATAAGGTAAAATTTATCCACAGAATGTTTGATCAAACATCTAGATAATCCAACTATAAGCCTAAAAGGCTTTAGAAAAGACAATATCTATGCCATTAACTTAACCACTTCTTCAGTCAAGTGTTATTTAACACAAAAAGAAGAAACCTAGCTATGGCATAGAAGAATGTCACACACACATTTCAGAAACATAAGTAAATTAAATGGTCTAGTTAGAGGCTTACCAAAATTACCTAACTTAGATTTAACAATATGTAATGCTTGTCAACAAGGCAAACAAACAAAATCTACCCACAAACCAATTAATGAATCCCAAACCAACTCAGTCCTAGAACTTTTACACTTAGACCTATTTGACTCCCATGGAGTTAAATCAATAAATGGAAGTCTATACTGTTTAGTTATAATAGATGACTATTCTAGGTTCACTTGGGTCAAATTCTTAAAAAATAAAGATGAAACCTTTGAAATTTTTACAAATTTCTGCAAACAAATTGAAAATGAAAAAGGCATAAAAATTAAAAGAATCAGAAGTGATAATGGAGGAGAATTTAAAAATCATAATTTTGATAAATTTTGCCTTGAAAATGGCTACCATCATGAATTTTCTTGCCCTAAAACTCCCCAACAAAATGGAATTGTAGAAAGGAAAAATAGAACTTTACTTGAAGCATCTAGAACTATGCTAAACGAATACAACTTACCTAAATATTTTTGGGCAGAAGCTGTTAGTACAAAATCGAACAACACTAAACAAAAAACACAATAAAACATTTTTTGAAATATTTTACAACAAACAACCTAATATAAAACACTTTAAGGTATTTGGTTGCCCAGCCTTTATCCTAAATACTAGAGAACACTTAGGCAAATTCACTTCCAAAATAGAAAATGGAATTTTTCTAGGGTACTCTCTGAATAGCAGAGGCTACAGAATTTATAATAAAGTTACCTTAAGAATTGAGGAAACCACCAATGTAAAATTCAAAGAATCCAATCAAAACCTAGAACAAGCCCAACCTCAACCAGTTGACCCTGTTCACGAACATATCAATTCTGAAGGAACAAACCAAACCCAAAATCATGAAGAAGAAGAACAACTACAAGAAAGTCAACCTTCTAGAACCATAAGAGTCAACCCAAACCATCCTACTGATCAAATAATTGGTGACCCAGACCTTAGGGTCCAAACCAGGTCATCTTTCAGAAACCTAAGTCAAATCTCGTTAATCTCAAATATTGAACCCAAAACTGTAGCTGAATCCCTACTTGACCCAGACTGGGTCATAGCTATGCAAGAAGAATTAGCTCAATTTGAGCGCAATGAAGTTTGGGACCTAGTACCTCCACCTAACGATAAGAAAATAATAGAAACCAAATGGGTATTTAGAAACAAGTTAAGTGAAACTGGAGAAATTACTAGAAACAAGGCCAGGTTAGTTGCCAAAGGGTTCAGTCAAGTTGAAGGACTTGACTATGATGAAACTTATGCCCCGGTAGCTAGACTAGAGTCCATTAGAATGTTACTAAGCTATGCAGCCCATAAAGGATTCAAACTATACCAAATGGATGTCAAGTCTGCCTTTCTTAATGGATTAATAAAAGAAGAAGTTTATGTAGGTCAGCCACCTGGTTTTGAAAGCCTAGAACACCCTGATTATGTCTATAAATTAAAAAAAGGCATTATATGGACTCAAACAGGCACCTAGGGCATGGTATGAAAGACTAACCTCTTACTTAATCTCTAAAGGGTTCAACCAAGGTCAAGTTGACCCAACACTATTTGTGAAATCAATAAAAGAAGATATTTTTATAGCTCAAATTTATGTAGATGATATCATCTTTGGTTCAACAAACTCAGAGTTTTTAAACGAATTTACAAACCTAATGGAACACGAATTCGAAATGAGTCTGGTAGGAAAATTAACTTATTTTCTAGGGTTACAAGTCAAACAAACAAACGAAGGAAATTATATTTATCAACAAAAATATACTAAAGAGTTACTTAGAAAATTTGGAATGGAAAATACTAAAGAAATAAAAACACCTATGGCCGTAAACACAATCCTAGATGATGATCCTAATGGGAAATCTGTAGACTTAAAACATTATCGGAGTGCAATAGGTAGTCTACTTTACTTAACTGCAAGCCGACCTGACATTTTATTTGCAGTTAGTATGTGTGCTCGATACCAAACCTGTGCTAAAGAATCTCATTTGACTCAAGTCAAAAGAATCTTTAGATACCTCAAGGGAACCACAAATGTAGGAATTTGGTATCCTAGGACCAACAACTTTGAATTAATAGGATATTTTGACTCAGATTATGCCGGATGTAAATTAGACCGCAAAAGCACAAGTGGTGGATGCCAACTACTTGGTCCATCCCTTGTCAGCTGGTTTAGTAGAAAGCAACACTGTGTTGCACTATCTACAACTGAGTCAGAATACATAGTTATAGGCGAATGTGTTGCACAATTATTATGGATGATGCATACTCTAAAAGATTTCAACTTAAATATCACAAATGTGAAAGTATTAATTGACAATATAAGTTCAATTAACTTAACCAAGAATCCTGTGCATCATTCAAGAACCAAACATATTGAAATTAGGCACCACTTCATCAGGGATCATGTTACTAAAGGTGATATTGAACTCAAGTACATTGAGTCTAAATCAAATTTAGCTGACATTTTTATAAAACCACTCCCTGAAAGTGAATTTAGCAACTTACGACGACAATTAGGGATGTGCTCAATAGACTAGGATCTTTCAAAAATACTTTCAAAAATGATTTTACCAACTTATAGGCTAAAATTGTTTGTTTTCAAAACTTTCCATTCTTAGACTTTCAAAAACAGTTTTGGCCTTAGACTAGTTTTGAATCCCTAGAAAGCATGTGCCCATAGGTTTAGTTCTTGAGCATCTCACCAATACCTTAGGTTTACCTTGCTTGTGTTTGATAAACATAGAAAGGGGTGAGATACATAGGCCAACTGTCTGGACTTAAGATGCTAATTTCAGTGCATCAACATAAGTCTGGACGTTAAATACAATTCAGATATTAATCAGATTAAAGTTCATCAGTCAAGTCAAACACTGACTGGTTGTAATTAACTTAATCTGACTAACCAAGTGAAAGCTACTATCTTCTGATAGTTAGTTAGTACCTAATTGGTTAGACAGCTGGTTAAAGTTATGTCAGGTTCAGGGGGAGGAATTAATTAAAAATTTTCCTTTATATAAAATATTTTAAATTTTGTTTGAAAAATGTTCTCTTAAAAATTTCTTAAACCTACTTTTGAAAACTAACTCTTATAAAACTAAGTTGTTTTTAAGAATTGGGTTTTACTTTTTATTGAAAATTGATTTTGAAAATTGATTTTGAAAATTAGATTTAACTTAGTTTTGAAAATTGTGGAAATTAGATTTTTCAAAACTTAAGTTTACAAACTAAGCTTCTCAAAATTATTTTTCTTAATTTTGAAAATCAAAGTTTAAAAATCAATTTTCAAAATCAACTTGCTTAAAATTGTGAAAAATTTTTAAATCAACTCAAAATTGTTTCTTTTAAATCACAAACTTTTTATCCATTTTACTTAGTTTTTGAAAACTCAACTTTTCAAGTATTTTAATCAATGGTTTTGAAACTAGTACTTTTGAACTTTAAAATTTTGATTTTTGAAAATTAGATTTAATTATTTTACTTTATCAAAATTAGTTCTACCAAACTCCTTTGAAAACTAAAAGTAAAGTTCAAAATCAATATTTACAAACTGAAATTTGATTTGCAAAAACTCAAGTGTTAAAAATTATGAAAGTTAGATTTTTTCAAACTTAAATCACTGTCAAAACTTAAGTTTTAAATTAAATCGTTTACAAACTTAGTGTTGAAAAATAAATTTTTCAAACTTAGTTTTGGAATTCTGGTTTTTGAAAACTTGTGTTTGAAAATGAAAACTTAGCTAGCTCTCTAAAAGCTAAAAGCTAATGCTTTAAACAAATTTTCAAAAGCTTAAACTCCCCCAAGTCAACTTGACTATTTTTTAACTTGCTGTTAAAAATTGTACTTTTATCAGTATCTTTGAATTTTTGAACTAAACTTTTTATTACTCTACACTATGCTTGTTTACCCCTGCTTACTTTTTGATGAATGCCAAAGGGGGAGAAGGGTTAGGTGGTTAAGTTAGCTAAACCAATTTGAAAACACAAACTGACTTTAAAACCACACAAATGCATGTTGTTTCGTACATATGCTTTCACTAACTTAACCAGGTTGTCATTCCATCAAAAAGGGGGAGATTGTTGGTACGGGTAGCACTAACGGTCTAACCCAGGTTTTGATGAATGACAAATAGGTTAAGTTAGTTGTGTTGTTGTCTGACACTTTGATCAAGTGTGCAGGAAAAGTCCAGCTAGGTCGACGGGCTGACCGGATAGCTGGCGAGAAGTCCAAGCGGGTCGACGGGCTGACCGGACGCTTGGCGAGAAGTCCAGCTAGGTCGACGGGCTGACCGGATAGCTGGCGAGAAGTCCAAGCGGGTCGACGGGCTGACCGGACGCTTGGCGAGAAGTCCAGACGGGTCGACGGGCTGACCGGACGTCTGGCAGGTAAGTGAGGTAAGTCACTGGAGGGGAGTGACTGTGAGGACGCGTTCCCGGGAAGGGGACATTAGGCGTCGATCCGGCTTAGATCCATTTCGGATATCTAAGTCGAGATCGTGACTAGATTCCGGTCTCGGAAAGACGGAATCTAAGTCATACTCTTGTTGTTAATTTTTATTACTTAGCGTATCTATAAAAATGTGCTTACAATCTGTGCTGCAGGGTTTTATTTGCCTCGGACTAACACTGTTTTGCAGGTAGGGAACAGTGAGGGTCCGGGCGCCCGGGATGGTTCTGGGCGCCCGGAAGTCCGGGCGCCTGGAAGGGATCCAGGCGCCCGGAGGCAAGTTTTATCCCCAGAGCGACGTTGACACTTGGAGCATGCTGGTTGGGAGTGTTACGTCACATTCCAGGCGCCCGGAAGGGATCCAGGCGCCCGGAGCAGCATATAAAAGAAGCCCCAGGCAGGAGCTTCAAGATATCTGTTTTCTGAGAACTCTGAGTTCAATCACTCTGCTACTCTGCGCTCCAACGACGTTCACAAAGCTCCGACGACTCACTCCGGTCTTCTGTTAATTCATTATTTGTCGGTATAGCTTTGTTTTTCTTTCATTAGCAATATTTGTACGTAAATTGTAATTATCCGAATTGCTAGTGAATTGCCCAACGAAAGTACTCAAGGAGTACGGGCCTTCGAGTAGGAGTCGTCACAGGCTCCGAACGAAGTAAAAATCAACCGTGTTCATCTCTTTACTTCCTTACTTTTCCGCTGCGTTTTAACTCGAGATTTTCGAATCGATATTCACCCCCCCCCCCTCTATCGAATCTAACGGTCCTACACATACCTCAATTACCATTGCAGACTTACTCAACTCCTTGATCCACCAAATTTTTCTGCCAGATGCCCATCTGCACTTCAGTCAATTGTCAGGTCTCACAAACCCAACTAGACTTTCTGTCAGATATCAACCTATCTGTTCTCCCTGCCAGTTTTCAGGTCCTCCAGACCTAACTGGACTTCAGCCTAGTGTCAGGTTTAATTAAGTCTTTTAGTCCTGCACACTTGGTAAACAACTTAGAACACAACTAACTTTAACCATTTTCCATACATCAAAACACCTGAGTTTGATTATTAGTGTTGACTGCATCAATAATCTCCCCATTTTTGATGTAATGAGGTTAAAGTTGGAAAAATAACAAAAAAATAACAAGATGAATAATGTTTAAGTGAAAAATAATAGTAAGCAAGATGTTTAATTATTGTCTTAAGTATTGTTTAATTTTGGGTTATGATTTTTCTTATCTTAAATCCGTTACTACTCTCCTCCTTTGACATTCTTCAAAACATGCAAGGTATAAGGAACAAGTAGAAAGCAAAACATCATCAATTTTGAAAACATCAAGAATAATATAAGCTAAAGCATTTGTTTTAAAAAACAATGTTTGAAATTAGAAAACCCCTTTTTAAACTTTGTAACTCAAAACATATAAAGTAATTTTGAAAAATTATTTCAAAAAAAATTCAAATGATTTTCAAATATGTATAGATTTTTGAAGAATTTGTAAAATTTCAAAAAATATAGATCTTTCAATTAAGTCTTCCCTCAATCTAACACATCCTTAGGAACCCTTGTTAACCCAAGGCAAACTCCCTATGTGTCTTATGGTTTATTTTAATCAATATGGGAGGGTTACTAGATTTTTTTTAACTTAAGTTTTGTCTTCTCCTTTGTCACATATCAAAAAGATGTACCGATTATATAAAGGGTTACCCTGGTCTAAAGTTATACCCTAATCCTTTTTGAAAGTTTTTTAAGAACATTTGTCAAAATATTTTTAAAATTTTAGAAGATGATTTTGAAAAGTAATTTTAAAATTGCAAAAATAAATTTCAAGTTAAAAAAAACTTTCAAGATGACTTTTTAAAGGAAAAGCTTTTAAAGGAGTTTTCAAGACATATTTTTAAAGTATGGGTTTGAGTTTTTAGGATAATCATTTTCCCTAAAGTAATTTTTAAAATGATTATTTATTTTTTAAAAAATACTTCTATTTTTGATAAAATAATATTATCATTCTAAAGAAGATTTAAAAGATAGCATTTTTCAAAACTTAAAGATACAGTTTTTAAAGTATATTTTCTAAAATATTTGAACCTTTTTCAAATTTAAAAATTATCAATAGAATCTTCCCTTTAATCTAACATTCTTTCTTTTTGACTAGTGTTTAAGCAAATTCAACTTGTGTCCAGACATGCATATATTATCAAAAATATTGAACTATTTTCAATTAATTTACTTCTCATCTAAATTTTCAACATATGGTAATTTTATGAGTTTTAGAGATTCTTAATTTAAAAATTTGTCTAAGGTAAAATTTTGATTCTTAATGTAAGATATAGAAAATTAAATAATAGGTGTTATTAGAGGAATAATCTTATTAAGTTTTTTAAGAATTTTTAGAAATTTTTTTGGATTTAAACAGAATCCGTATGATTCATTTAAGGTGATAAATTGATTAGGCTTACATAAAGTGTATATATATATATCTATATCTATATCTATATATATATATATATATATATATATATATATATATATAAAAGCCTAATCTACCTGATTCCCAATTTCCTCATCGTCTCTCCCTCTTCTCCCTCTCTTCGTCTCCTCCACGAGCATTCTCCACAAGATCACCATCGATTGGTGACGAGAGCCACCACCCAAGTGCCACCGGAGGGGCATGTCATCGGTATCCTTTCCCTGATCCAGTCGTCAACTAGGAGAGAGATCGCCACGCCTGAGATGATGCCGCCGATCTCATCTCCCTCTTCCTCTCGATCTCGCCGTGATGGCTAATTACCGAACATCATCAGTCTCGTTGATTGCCACCTCGATCACCGAGAGCAACACCTCCGTGAGCACCAAATTGCTCGGCGCAACCGTCCCCTTCTCCTTCAATCATCAAAGTTAGATCTATCGCCGACCCTCTCCTTCCCTTCATCACCAGCACAAATTTATACCATTGCCGCAGTGAGGGTTAAGCCGCTGGCCTTTCCCAAATTTTGATGCATCACCACCCCTTCATTTGGTTGACCCGAGCCCAACCAGCCACCATCGTCGCCACTCTTGCTCCGGTCACTAGCCGAAGACCATTGGAATATCCTGTTGTCGACGATCACATTGGAGGTGACCACTCATTACTAGCAGATGATTTGAGTGTAGATCTATGGTTGATGCTGATTTTAGGGCATTGGATGGGTTGGACAGCGACTTCACTTGGTCCCGACCACCGTTACTGACGGGAGGGTTCTCCGATCGCGAGGCAACAGTAGAGTGCACCAGAATTTGGGTGAGTTTTGGATTGATTATGCTTGTAGTAAATCCTAATTGGAAGGTGAAATGGTTAGGGTTGCTTAATCTATTTGGTTATGTATTAGAGATTCATTTATGAGTTAATTTCTCTAGTTAGGCTAATTCACAAGAATATTAGCTATGAATAAAGTATAAGATTATCAAATGGAATTGGAACATAGTTTGCTAATCAAATTAGGATTATGGTTAGCTATTTGGTTTATGATTAAACTTAGCTATACTATGCATACTATGTTGCAGGACTTTGATTTGAGATGAACGTCTTGACGTGGGAGTTGTATTGGCACAATCTACATATTAAATGCGGGTACTTCTTCCTTGGCCTCTATACTTCTTTGAACTTAGTGCATGGATTATATTATGTATTAGTTTGCTTTATCTTGACTCCACTAGTATTTTATCTGTGCTTGATACTTATATGCTTAATTTTTGAAATGATCTCTTTATTGTCTATACAGTTTCACTATTTGATATTCCTATTCTGTAGGATACACTTGTGTATGATGTGTATAATAGGAATTTGCATTAGAATTGTTTATATGCAGTAGCGTACACACGTGTATGGTATGTACTATAGGAGTTATCATGTTGATTATGCATATACTAATATACTCGTGTATAGGTGTTGCTATATATTGTATATGTTGTTGGTAGATACTTGTTAGATCTTTTTATGCATATAGGTATATGTGATTGATGAATCATGTTTCTGGATATATGTATGTTGAGTGTGCACACATGTTTGATATGTTTTATTAGAGGATTATGTTGATTATACTGAGATTGCATGTACATACATGTATGGTGAGTTTTATTGGAGGTATCTTGTCGATTAAATCTATGTTGTGGTGTGTGTACATGTGTCTGGTGTATTATTGGAGATATCTTGTTCATTATATATATTTTGTGTGTGCACTTGTGTCTATTATGTTTTATTAGAAGTATTATGTTGATTATATTCATGGTATATGTGTATATATATCAGGTGAGTATTATTGGAGGTGTATTGTCGATTATACCTACGTTGTTATATGCACATGTGTCCAGTGTGTACTATTGGAGGTATCATGTTGATTATACCTGAGTTTTGGGTGCATCGAGTGTGTACTGTTGGAGGTATCATATTGATTATACTTGTGTTGTGTATGCATCTAGTGTGTACTCTTGGAGGATCATGTCAATCATACATATGTTGTGTGCACTCACGTGCCTGTGGTGTGTGCACGTGTGTCGAGTGTATTATTGGTAGTATCATGATGATTCTACCTATGTTGAGTGTCTACATTATGTCATTGGCTGTATATCTTGTCAATTAAGTCTCCTACGAGTGGGTGACTGACTATGACGTTGAGAGAGTTAACAATGACTTATCAACTAAGTCTCCTACTAGTGAGACCCACTACGATGTTGAGAGAGTTGACAGTGATTGTGATATGTATACCCTGCCAATTAAGTCTCCTACGAGTGAGAAACTATTTATGATGTTGAGAGAGTTGACAGTGACCTGTCAACTAAGTCTCTTACTGGGTTGTTATACCCTAGGCTGCCCATGGGTTATCTGTGGTAGAATATTCTCGCGCAACTCGTAGCTTAATAGTTACATCTTGTCTATCCATGGGTTATCTGTGGAAGAGTGTTCTTATACAGACAGGGACCCTGACATTTCGGACTACTCGCGGGTTATCTATGGTAGAGTGTTCTCGCGCAGTCTCTAGCTAGATAGCTAGATGTCTTGGTCATTTGTATGCTTGTGGTGGAGCGTTGCTCCCATATATGTTTTATTGCTTGTGGTGGAGTGTTGCTCTCATATATGTTGTATTGCTTGTGGTGGAGCGTTGCTTCCACATATGATGGATTGCTAGTGATGAAGCGTTGCTCTCACATTTGATGATCTATTACTATTTTATCATACATGGTTTTACCGTTATATATATTACCCAGGTGTTATGAGCAAGTCTACTGCTGATCCTTAATGATTTACTAATCGTTATATCATATGTGTTAGACCCGTATGGGTATGTATGTTAATCATGTCCTATATAATCATGGTCTTATTTCCCTACTGAGATTGTATATATTTGATCACCTTACATATTTGTCCATGCACTACCATGTTCTTATTATCCGCTGAGTTATTCGTACTCACCACCCCTTATACTGGTTTTTCTTTTGCTAGGGAGTAGGCAGAGGATTTATGGAGTTGCTTGAAGGATCTTGACTAACAGTCCCATGTCACATCTGAGATCAGCTTTCCATGCTATTTTGTATTATGCTATTGGTACTTTGTATTTGGTCTTGGTATTGTGTTGTATGGTTTTTTTGGTAGTTTTGAGGCATGTGGCCACATTTACTCGTTTTGGGTTTATATTGTGGTGTAATTCATGCCGGCATGTAGTCAGTGTAATATTTTATGTGATTTGTGTTTGTACCAACCGTGTAGGTTGTGTATTGCTTTTGTCTTTCGCTGTGTTTTTAGTATAGTTGTGTGAGCTGTTTATTATACAATTACGTGGTTGTGTTCTTTTTGTTCCAGTCATGTGAGTTGTGTATATAATTGTATGGTTATGTATGTTCCAGCCGTGTGAGCTATTGATAGCTTGTGAGTAGCCTTATGACATTGTATACATGTTTCATTTGTCACTGCTACAGGGCCAGTGCCGTCTGATTTTTGTTGGACAACCTTATCCTCGAGGCGTGATAATTTTTTAGTATCAGAGCCACAGATTTACGAGGCCAGTTTTCTGTATTTTGGATTTTGTGATTTATTTTCTCAATGTAACTTTTCGAGTTTTGGGACCTGGCAGCAATAGGACATCTCCAAGTTATAAGAAAAAAATGTATGTTATAGTGGTTATTATACTTGTTTGGGATCATTATCTTATTTAGTTACGTTGGATTGTATAGTTATTTCTATACCTGTCTGGTAGGTACCCACTGACTTTGTGTTAGCATTGTGACACTTAGTGAGTCAACTTTATTTGTAGTCATGATCGAGGATAACCACGGACACGTCTAGTTGTCACTTTGGGACTCAAACCTGATGTAGAGAATGTAGACTTCTTTGTGGCATCAACTGATATTGAGTTGGTAAACAGGGGTCAGGTCTGTCAACAAACTATTAGGGATCAGGGATTACAATCTCAGGGAAATACCATGAACCATACCAACTCCTGCTATTATTAGTTTGGTAGTAAATAACGTTGGGACCGGTTGGTCGGCTAGAAGGGGGGTTGAATAGCCCTGTACAAATAAAACAAGACCTTTCTCGGACTTTTAAAGTAACACTTGCATATAATTAAATAAAGAAGAAACTAAAAAGACGAGGTTCAAGGATTTAACTTGGTTACAACCGGGGAGGTTGTTAATCTAAGGAATGAATTACACTAAATATCTCCTTTAGGCGGAGAAGCCTCTTATAGCAGTGGAATCACAGAAAAATAAGAAGCAAAACTAAAAAGAAGAGCACACAAGTGTTGTATTGCTAATTGCTTGTTGATGTTGAGCTTCTGGACCAAGGCTGTATTTATAGCCTTAGTCGGGGTGCCTGGAAGGGTTATAGGCGTCTGGAAGGGGATATAACTTTATCCCCGACGCGTCGGTTAACGTACACGGCGATTTTGATAAACTTGAGGTTTCGGGAGCCCGGACTCCGGGCACCCAGAATGGGTTCGGGCACCCAGACCCTTAAAGTCAACTATGTTGACTTTTTTCTGTCCGGACCCTCTGCTCCAGTTCTGCTCGCCTTGGTCTGGGTCTTCTACTTCGGCTCCACTTGCTTGGGTGATCTCGGCCATCCGGAAAAGGGCTCACCCGAACCCAACTTCCTGCCTTCTCGAGCAACCTTCCGCTCCGGCTTCTTGTCCCTCGGAAATGCTGTGCGCCTCCTTCTCGTCCGCCCGCATACTCTTCCGCAACACCTCGTCCCTCAGATGCACCGAGTCCGTTGGCTCTCTCCTGTGTCGTCCTTCTCACTAGCTGCGTCTTTTGCTCGACTTCTTAAGCTCCTAAGCTCCTGCACACTTAGACACAAGGCTAAAACACCACAGGACCTAACTTAACTTGTTTGATCACATCAAAACAACTTTGGGGTTCCAACAATCTTTCCCTTTTTGATGTGAGCAACCCAAGTTAAGGTAGGGTAAATAGATATAAAAATATAAATATAAATTCTACAATAAAGTGCAAAAAATAAAAAAAAATTATAATCTACCTTTCCCTAGACTTAATCTTTGCCTTCTCCCCCTTTGATCACATAAAAAAATGGGGTTCTAAGAAAAATCTAAGGGTAATAATTTTGAAAACTATAAGTTTTGCAAGAAAAATTTCTAAGTAAAATGTTTTAAAAAATATTTTTGAGAAAATTTTCTAAGTTTTTGCAATCAAAATTATTTTTGAGAATTGTCTAAGTACAAAATGTCAAAAAAAAAAAAATCTAAGTTAAACAAAACATTCTAAGTTAGACAACTTTGTAAAAAAAAAATATTTTTTTTGAGAAATTTTCAAAAAAAATGTTTGAAAAACTTTTTAAAGCATTATCTAATTTTAATTTAATGCTTTATCTGTTAGTCCAATATTTAGCTTCCAGGCAGTGGTGAGGCACTAGGTTTTCTTGGTTATTGGAGCAATAACCACTTTCTAGATAAAACCTCATAAAGAAATTTAACGTTTAATTTTCTCCCTGAAAGCGCTATGTCTAATTTAAAGTTTAGGTTAGACAAGACTTTGGAACCCAATATAGGTTCCAGCCAACTGGATTAACTAAGAATTTCTTAGGGACATATTTCTTTGAAATATTTCTAATTTTTCCCTTATGATATCTAAAATACCAATTTAGATTGTTGAATTTTCTAAAACTTGTATTAGATGAGCATGCATGATTTTTTAAATTACTTATTTCTTTTTGCAAAATCTCATTTTCTAATTTTTTTTTGTCAAACTCTTCTAGTGGCCATGATTTTGCTAGAATTAATTTTAAAATTTAAATTTTATTTTCATATTTACAATAATCTTTGGTTAATAATTTTACAAACTTAAATAATTTTTCAGGTGAGAGAGATCATACCTAACTTACCTTGTCGATCTGGTTATTCATAGCTCCCCCTAAACTACTATTTTCTTCTGATGTAGCTCCCCTTTCATCGATGCTCTCGATACTCATTTCGGACGAGTTCTCTTCGTGTTCATCCTCTTGATGACTTGCCATTAATGCAAGTCCGAAGAAAGCCTCGATTTTCGATTTGGACGATGTATCATCCCACGTCGCTTTTAAGGTCTTATACTTGTTTGTTTAGACAGACTTCTTTCCTTTGTCTCTGTCCTTGTTCCTTAGCTTGGGGCAGTTGTCCTTGACGTGCCCTTCTTCATTGCAGTGGTAGCATCTGATCGTCTTTCTCTTTCTACCCTGCGGATGGTTAGTTTTTTTTATTTACATAATTTCTTAAAATGCCTTACCATTATACACTATGATAAAACCATATGAGACTTGATTAATACATAAGATGACATATGAAGATATAAGTGTAAATCAATCAAGTAAAATAAATCGACCGATATTGGGAATATCATAATAAAACTGTGCTAGATCGGGCAAGACATAATTGATCTATAAAGTATCGGACGGTATTTGTCAGCATTAATATATACCGTCCGGTCATGATAAAACAATCCAAACATAATAATCTGTTGGGTAGGGTTTTATGATGACCAGCCAAGCAACATTGAACATATTTAAACAGATGATCGTCATAAGGAAGAGTAAAATTAACAATGAAAAAGGGATAATCAACTTCACACTCACTACAAGAAAAACGTCATTCAACAACACTCAAACGACAACGGTTTTATACCAAACCGTTGTCTTTTTGCCTTTTAACAACGGTTTTAACAAAAACTGTTGTCTTTTAGTAATTTTTTTGGCCTATGACAACGGTTTTTAAAAACTGTTATCTATTTATGTTTTTTTGGGGATACGACAACGGTTTTTAAAGGGTACGACAACAGTTTTTTTAAAACTGTTGTCTATGTGCGCTTTTTTGGGATTACGACAATGGTTTTTAAAAACCGTTGTCTATTAAATGTTGTTGAATGCGATTGTTTTTTCTTTCGCCACTTTTTCTCCTTCGTCATTTTTCTGTAAGTGTTGTTTATGCCTTGTTTTTTTTCTGTCTCTTTCCCAAAACCCTACTCTTTGCCGCCTCCTCCTCACCTCCCTCTTCGCCGCCTCCCTCCTCACCACCCTCTTCACCGCCTTCTTCGCCGCCTCCCTCCTCACCGCCCTCTTCGCCGCCTCCCTCTTCACCGCCTCCCTCCTCACCACCCTCTTCACTGCCTCCTTCCTCGCCGCCCTCTTCGTCGCCTCAACTTTCGGCCTCGCCACCTCCTCCTCGCGGCCTCTACTTTCAGCCATCTTCACCGCCTCCTCCTCGTCGCCTCGACTTTCAGCCGTCTTTGTTGCCTCCTTCTCACCAGCGCCTCCTCCTCGCCACCTCGACTTTCATCCATCTTCGCTGCCTCCTCACTAGTGCCTCCTCACTTCTTCCACTGGAATCATCGACACAAAATGACATGATGGATAAAGGTATGACAAACTATTTCCTTTATCTGCAACAACGACATAGACAAAAGTGTTGTTTCTATTTCTCAAGGAAGGAACAAGCTAATACAAACTCTGGGCCTCGATTCTTCTCCTACAACTCATGAAACTTGCCCACCAACCATTTTGGTAATGGTCGAAGCCAGAGCTTGAAAGATCGGAGGGTGACAAAGATTGGGAAGGGAGGCCACAGCTTCCGCTCGCAAACATCGGATCCACCAAGCGGATCGTGCCGCTTTTGTAAGATAGCTGAGTGATCAAGTAGTGTGTGGAGCCGATGGAGATGGTGGCTTTGTCGTCGTCGCAGGTGAGCTCGTACATCCGATCCCCGCACTGAGGCGGATCAGTTGTTCGACGAAATGGGTGGCTGATGTCGTGGAACAGACCGCAAGAGAAGGGAGCACAAGCTTCTTGGCTCCACTGCTGCTGCTGCTGCTGCCCCGTAGCTTTAACAGCAGCCTGGGACAGGAGAAGGAAGAGTAGCGGCAGAAGCATAAGTATGGCCTCCTCCACGCTTCCTATCTCCCAATCCCAAGCTTTCTGTGCTCGAGCACGCCTCATCCCTGCCTCCCTTTCTGGTCCGGTTCGTTTCTCCCTCCCTCACCGTCACCGGAGAGATGCCTCCTACCGGAAGCCCCTGCGCACCATGGTCGTCACGGCGACCACCGCAGAGATGCCGAAGAAGCGGCAGGCCTCCCGGGACCGCTCGTTCGTTGACGAGATGAGGACCGTTGCTATGAAGCTGCACACCAAGGATCAGGCGAAGGAAGGCAAGAAGGAGTCTAAATCGTCGCCCGTCGCTAAGTGGGAACCGTCCATCGAGGGCTACCTCCATTTTCTAGTTAACAGCAAGATCGTTTATGATACCCTTGAAATGATCATCCAGAAGGCCGCCTATCCCTGGTGTAAGTTTTGGTTTCCATCTTTGATGAAGTCCTTAGTTGTCTCTACTTGTTAACCTTTTCACGTTTAATTGAGGACAGAAAGCACAAACTCTGATAAGCGATTTATTCAATTGGGAAATCAGACAAATTTAGCTTTTGAGATATAATAATTGAACATCATCAGCTAAAGTTTTCGTTGACCATTCAAAGCTGTTATATTTACTGCTGCGTAGATTTTGCTTCAAGTATACAAGTCATCATTTTTATAAATCCTTTGGCTCAACAAGAAAGGTTCAACTACACTTCTACATAGGATAAAGTTTGTATGTATCAGTTGAATTTTCTTTTATTAATTCAGCCGTATGGACTGTCAAAAAAATCCATCCCAATCCAAACCAAATGAAGGCAGTGGGTGACCTCTTGTGGTTGCGTCGCCTGCAAATTATATTATGTTAAAATTTAGTAGTTGATGGATGCTACAAGTAGTTGCAAAATAAGGATAGGAAATTGGAATAAAACAGGGCATTTGTTGCTTTCTAACTGATAGTCTGGTTTTGTTAGTTTCTATCAGTAACACGTTTGTGCTTTCATGGTAGCTGCTTTTTGGATCTAATGATGAAATAATAAGATAAACTACTATCTATGATATTTTAAAGAAAATTTGATTTTATTTATAGGAACAGGCAAATTGTGGCAATTTACTAGTGTTATGTATTTGGAACATAGTTCAGTATATACATAACCATTGTATTGTAGATGCTGAGTTCAGGAGTACTGGCTTGGAAAGGTCTAAAAAATTAGCTAAAGATCTAAAATGGTTCAAGGACCAAGGGCATACCATTCTCGAGCCTTCTTCTCCTGGTGTTTCTTATTCACAGTATCTCGAGGAGCTATCTCAAAAGGATCCTCAAGCTTTCATCTGCCACTTTTACAATATATACTTTGCTCATAGTGCTGGTGGGCGAATGATTGGCAAAAAGGTACTTAATTTTTCTCTAAATGTCATTTTCCAGATTGTGACCTCCTGAAAAATTGCATCTCTTGTGCAAAAGTTGACTTGCCTTGGTCACTCGATGTTACTAATGCTTGTGACCATTACTTTTATATCTAGCTTTACTTCATACGTTCTTACATATAGTAGTAAGATGTTTGCTCCCTTCGCCACTTCCATTATCACTTGATACTGTGATTTTTTCATATGACTTTTAAGGCACTGAATTTGTCTACTTAGTCTATCCAGAAAAGGTAATATCATAGAATCAGTTTAGCTTTTACAAGCAGCATAATTGTTTCCCTTGGTAAGCATTTCATTCACATTATTAACGTTTTGTCCAGTTTGGAACCAAAATCTCGTAATGAAGAGCATCATGAGAGGAGCATAAAAACTACTTAGAGTTTTAAAATATGTTATTATTGAGGATGTTCAATATTTAAGAAATAGATAGATTCACAGCATGAGCATTCAAATAGACAAGTTCACAGCAATAGACAACAAAACTTGTTCTTCTCAGGTTAATCTGTTATTTTATCTCCTAGAATCTGTAGAAGGGTAGTATGTCTTAGCTAACAGCATTCATAATTTGCCATGCCTTTTGTATCTGCTGCAAATCATAGTACGTAACACAATCTTATTTAAATAGCCCCTTGACTATGGTTGCATACAGCTTATTTGTAGTGGTGTCTGTACTTCACCATCATGCCATCTATGAAATTCATCTACTCTTTTAGATTCATGGCTAGTTACCTAATTGTACAACATTTAGCGTTTTAGACTGAGTAAGTCTCGATTTTCATGAATAGGTTGGGTGGAGCTAATTAGAGTTTTCTAATTAGATTAAGATTAGGTTTTGTTAGGTCTCTAAATCATTTGATGCATTTTTTAACTTACTTTTGGACAGCGAGTTAGTTCTTTTGATGGAATTATACATCTATGATGCTTAATTTGGGATTGTAGCATACTTTTTGATCAAAGAAGCCTAGATCAATGATAGATTGTTCTTCAATCTACTACTCTTTTTAGCATCTTTATCCTGCTATAATGTTATTCTTTAAGATTATGTTGCATTGATTTTTGTTACTCTTTCTGTAAAATACCGAAAATAGGCGAATATTAATAAGGGAATTTTCCGGAATTTTTGAAAAATTTTCGGGAATTTTTCGGAACTCGTATGGACGAGTTAACGGGGATAAAATTTGGGTTCCCGAAAAGGCATGTTTAGGCTACCCATTTAAGTGAGGAATTGTTTATTTTATAAATTCCTTTTTCTTATTTCTTTTCTTTTACTTTCTTTTTCTGTTTTCTTCCTCGCCGAGACCTCCCGCACGCGCCCGACGCCCTCACCCGCGCCTTCTCTTCTTCCTTGCCCTAACCGCCGGCGGTGGTTGCTCCTTTTCGAGTGTACAAAATGGAAGGCCGACTCTTCTCTTCTTCATTTCCTTCATCGTGCCGCCGCCACCTTACTCTCGATTCCGCGGGTTGTGCCCTAACCGACGCCTTCTTCCCTTCACCGACGCCGATCCAGCCGAGCCCTAGGGTCGGTTGCCACCACTGCGCCGTGCCTTAGGTCGCCCGGAGTCAGTGCCGCTCCTCCCTGTGCCGCCTCATTTGTGGTTGTGCCCTAGCCATCTTCTCGGCCGAGCTTTTTCCACCCGATAGCGCTACCACCTGTAGTACATCGGCGCGGCTTCTTGCTGTGCCCTAGAGCCGGTAGCCGACTTCATCTGTGCCCTAGCATTGTCGCCGGAGTCTTGGATCACCTCTGACCAATGGAGAGGAAGAAGGTAAGGTGAGTTGGAAAAAATTTGGGTCATTTCTGGAATTGTTATCTCTGTTGCTTGATCGCAAACTGATCTGACCAGTGGGAAGGAATCTAGTAGGTTGTTTTTGTGAATTCTCTTTAGCTCCAGCAGTGAACACACTCTGAGACTGTGGATTAAGAAGCGACAGAGAGGTGAATTGAGGTAAGATGTAGAGAAAGTTATTTCTTTTGGTTACCGTGTACACTTGATTGGAGCTAGGAAAGGTTAAGCATAGCATGCTGCTGCACACTTGAATTTATTTTGTTAGGTTGGATATACATATATGTATATGGATCTTGATCAATTGAATAAAGGAAGGGTTAAGGTTAACGAAATTAACCCTAATTGATTAGTTGGATTTGGAATTTAATTTGGCTAATTGTTGTATGATAGAATTAGCTAAACCAGTCCTTTTGTGTGATAACACAGGAGTTTGACGCGGGACGAGCACTTCGTCACAGAGGTCGTTTAGCTCGATTTATATTGGAGGCGGGTACTTTTGACTTATTGTCTTTGATATGCTTAGTAATGAAATTAACAATTTGCATTAATTGTGTTTTCTTATTTGTTTCGGTTAATCAGTGCCCGATACATGTTACCTGCTTGATTGATTGTTTGTTTGCATCTGGTATTGATACCTATCTGATTTCACATGCTCATGGGTAGTGATATAACCATGTTTTACCATGTCAGGACCTAGGTTTGATACCTTATTGATCAGTATATTTTGATATGATTTATTCACTATGATGCCTATTGTTATATGTCCAGAGGTTGGTTTAGTATATTACCATGCTTAGTGACATGCACCATTTGCATGATCGCATGCTGTGTGATAGATTGCTCCATTATTGTTGAGCACATTGCCAGTTTCATCACTGTTCGGTGCTCCGTTGTGACACTCATGGGTAGCGTGACACAGCATGGTAGCACGTCAGTTTGGCTCTTCCGGTGCTCTGTTAGTCCGCTCATGGGTAGTGTGACGCAGCGTGTAGCACGTTAGAGATCCCTCCCCGTCACAGTGTACCGGGAGATGAGAGCATTGCGCTCCCCCATTTATGATTTGGGGTAGGAGTATGTGTGTACTCCGACAGCATCCCGTCCACTCGGTCACTTATCAGGGGTAGTGATGCAGAGTGCACGGTCGTCACAGCCCTACCCACTCGGTCCCACTTTTGTTGTGAGTTGGCTGACTGGCGTCAGGGGTGACCATGACATTGGCATCATATGCATGATGCATTTATTGCTTGTGTTTGTGTTTGTTGCATTTATATGCTGCATGTTGTTTGGATACCTATGTTTGACATGCATACAGGTCTTCTATACCTTTCGGACTGTTTGTCCTTATACCGAGTCCTGGTTAGTACAGATTCTCTCCTGTCTACTTCGGTTTGTATTTATCTTTATTTTATTCAGGAGACTGTACGCATGATTAGTGCTAGGTGTTATTTCTTTACTTTGCATATCAATTGTACCTGCTGAGTGTTGGACTCACCCCGCCTCCATTGTTGTTATTTTCAGGTTGATGCTGTCAGGAGGGAGTTCCAGTCGCTAGTCCCCACTGCACATAGTGCTAGACCTCTGTTGATCATGAGATGTTATTTTAGTTTTCTTTATCAGACTATGTCTTAGTCTTGTATTGGTTTTTATTTATGGATCTTGTATGAGTTCTTATCGTTTGATGGATTTTTAGTATGGTTGGATATGTTTTACTTCACGCCTGCCTGGACGGCAGAAGAGGTAAGTTTGTCGGATTTGTGTTTTACGAGTGTAGTTGAGTAGGGTGGTTTTCGAATCAGAGTATTACTGCTTTGTTTGATTATATATAATTGCGTGGATGTTTGTGTGATTGTTTATTTACTGTTATTATTCCAGCCGCATGTGGCTGAGGTATTTGAGATGTAGAAAGTTTCAGATTGTCCGCTGTACAGGGGAGATGCTGCCGAAATTTCTTCGGACAGGGACTCCTCCAGGGCGTGACACTTTCTGGATTCATTTTTATTTAAGGCATTCTTTCCTTTAATGGTCCCTTTTAGAATTTAATGTATGACTTACTCCTTAGCATCATATGGAGTGTGTGGGAACGTTTGCATTAGATTGTACCTTTTAGAATTAATGCTGCTTGATCACTGGGAAAAATAATGTTTGCATAATTTATAATAGAAGCTTTGTATGCAGTGACATAGAATGAAAATTTTGCTTAATAAGAAATTTAAGAGCCACCATATTGTTTCAAGAGGTTAGCATTTATGTTACGTAGATAACACTTTTTGCACTTCTATTAGATGACTATATCAAATGATTTTTATGGTTATGTAACATTTATGCAGTGCAATTAGAATCACACGTACAGTTTAGTTGCTAATTTGTAATATATATCTTTATTCGAATAGGTGTCTTCAAGAGTATTAGGAAGAATGCCGACAAGCTAAAAAAATGAAGAGACTTTAACAAATTAAGGACCACTAGGAGCTACAATCCCTCCTCTTCACCGACATCTAAGTAGAAAATCTTGTGTTATATTGTTCTACCTTTGTTTTAATAGTGTTATCATTTTGTTGATTGCTTATGAAATTTTGTTGGTTGCTTATGAAATTTCTTCATAATGTTTAGATATTATTTTTGAATGTTAGAAAATTGTATTTTAAATTTTATTTTGAAATTTAGTATTTTGAATGATTTATAATATTGGAAAATTGTGTATTAATTTTTTTTTATTTTTTTTCTAAAAAAGACAATGATTTTTCACCGTTGTCGTAGATAGTTTAAAACTGTTGTTGAAGACCCTGTTATTAAAGGTAGATACTCAAAGACAACGGTGAAAAACTGTTGTCTTTGAAGGAAAAGACAACAGTTTTTCACTGTTGTAAAAATGTTGTCTTTGCTTTCAAAGACAACGGTTAAAAACTGTTGTCTTTGGGCACCCCTTTTAACAACACGACCTTTAACAACAGTTCAAAATGGGCTACGACAACGGTGAAAAACCGTTGTTGTTATGCTTTTTTCTTGTAGTGTCATTATTATTTCCTCGTCATCGAGAGAAGATTCTGACTCATGTTCGTCTCTCAATGCCTTGAGGGCGATGTTGTGCTTCGGATCCTTCGTACCTGTACATCTCGATTCATGCACTTCAAATGTTGAAAATAATTCTTCTAAGGAAATAGATTCTAAGTCCTTAGAGATATAAAAGGTATCTACTAGTGATGCCCATTTTGTATTCCTAGGGAAAGCATTAAGAGCGTACCTTAGCGAATCTCGATTACTTACCTTTTCTCCGAGATTCGAAAGTCCGGTGATGAGCTCCTTAATTCTCGAGTGAAGATGTGCAATCATTTCATCTTCTTCAAGCCGCAGGTTGGTGAGCTGGTTGCGAAGTAAGTCCCGTCTTGCGAGCTTGGCTTCAAACGTCCCTTCATGTAGCTCAAGGAACTTCTCCCAAAGCTCCTTTGAAGAGTTGTAGGTGCCGATCCGGTTGACTTCTTGTGGCGGAAGGACGCTTAGCAGATGAAATTCTGCTTTACCGTTTGCCACGTAGTCGGCCTGCTCCTTTTTCATCCAGTGGTATTTTTCTTTCCCTTCCGGTGTTGTAAAACCGAATTCCATTATTAAAAGTAAATCGAAGTTAGTTTTGAAAAATATATACCTGCATTTGCTTTTTCCGGCTGCCGAACTCCCCCTCGAACTTCGGTAGGTATATGCTTGGCCCGATCATTGATTTGGTGCTTTAATCGGCGGTTAGTCCTCCTGAAGCATCCTGGCTCTGATACCACCTCTTGGGACCGGTTGGCCAGCTAGAAGGGGGGTTGAATAGCCCTGCACAAATAAAACAAGACCTTTCTCAGACTTTTAAAGTAACACTAGCATATAATTAAATAAAGAAGAAACTAAAAAGACGAGGCTCACGAATTTGACTTGGTTACAACCAGGGAGGTTGTTAATCCATTGAATAAATCGCACTAAGTATCTCCTTTAGGTGGAGAAGCCTCTTACAGCAGTGGAAGTACAGAAAAATAAGAAGCTAAACTAAAAAGAAGAGCGCACAAGTATTGTATTGCTAATTGCTTGTTGATGTTGAGCTTCTGGACCAAAGCTGTATTTATAGCGTTGGTCAGTTCCAAGTGTCTGGAAGGGGATAAAACTATATTAGGATTTTCCCTAGCTAGTGTTCGGGATTTATTTAGCTATTTAATTCATATATAATTAGTTAAGTAAAAATATTTTGATGCAGGACTTTGATTCGAGATGAGCGTCTCGACGTGGGATCTTTTGGTTAGAATCTCTATTTTTGAGGCGGGTACCTTGACTTATCTCTTTTGATAATGTCATTTTAATATGCGTAGTAGGTTATAGCCATTAGTAATGATTATGTTTATCTTTGTTTTGGTATGTCACTACATGATACATGTTACATGCTTTTATCTATTCTGCATTTATGTTTTATACCCTCTTGAGTATTATTAGATGTATTTATATTCATAGAGGTAGTAACATACCATGCTTTATTGTGTACATGACTAGTTATTTGCCATATATGATATATGTACCTAGATCATTTTACCTTTGGTACATACTTTTTGGAGGTGGATATGGTCAGGATTTACATGCTTAGTGACATGCACCATCTTCAATATTGCATGTTGAGCGATTGTCGGCTCCATTATTGTTGAGCACATCGCCAGTTACATGGATCTACACACACAACCACTCATTGGTTAGTAGTATATCAGGCAGGGTGTGTTGCAGCAGGTTGCTCTGTCAAGGGCTCCGCTGGCCAGCTCATGGGTAGTGGTGACGCAGCGTGGTAGCAGGACAGGGATCCCTCTTTGGATTATGAATTAGGGAGATGAGAGCATTGAGCTCCCCCACTCTATTTGGGGTAGGAGGATAAGTGTACTCCAACAGCATCCTGTCCACTCGGTCACTCAGGAGTAGTAATGACAGAGTGCACAGTTGGTATAGCCCTACCCACTCGGTCTTACCATCGCGTGTGAGATGGTTGACTGGCGTTAGGGGTGACCAGGACATTTTACATCATATGCATGGATTGCATTTATTGCTTGTGATTGCTGCATATTGGATGCTGCATTTTTATGGTTGCATATGATTGACATGCATACAAGAGACATGATGAGTTTAGTCTGACGACCTTTATGTCAGGATAGGAGGCCATGGGGAGTACAGTTTCTCCTATCTTTCAGTTTTTCATTTTCAGTTATTGTCCAGGAGAATGTACTACATAATTATTACTGTTGGTTATGTTTTGCTATGCATGTCAGCTTGATACCCGCTGAGTTGTTGAACTCACACCGTTGATATATTTTCCTATTTCAGGTTGAAGCTGTCAGGAGGTTCCAGTTGCTAGTCCCCACTCGGTGTCGTGACGGTTTCCTATTTTTGGATTTTCATTTCCTTGTTATGTCTATATACTTATGATGTATAGATCATGTACTTGTGGATTTTATATTGTGCTTCGGGTATGATGCCCATGTTTTCTCTACGAAGGTTTTCCGTTGCGTTGTCTTTTCCTTGTTGTAGTGGAGTAGGTTATATTAAACTGAGTGGTTGTGATTGTCAGCCAGAGTCTGTACTATATAAACTACGTGGATTGTTTATTATTTTATTGTATGTGTTCCAGCCGTATTGGATGATGATTGTGAGCCCTGAGGGCTTTATAGTCAAGTTCCATATTGTTACCCGTACAGGGGAGATGCTGTCGAAACTTCCTCTAGCAGGGACTCCCCTAGGGCGTGACACCTCTATTTTCTTTTTCCAATGGGCCAAGTCTCCCTTAAACTTCAGCAAGTGGATGCTTGTTCTGGCCATCATCTTTTTTGCTTCGTTGGCAGCCAGTCCTTCTGAAGTGGTTGGGCTCTGATACCAACTGTAAGTCCCTTACGGCCAACAAGAGGAGGGTGAATTGCCCTGCACAAAATAAAAATAATGAATACCTTTCTCAAAGAATCAAGCTTTATCAATTACATATTTAATCAAAATATAATGGAATTAAAAGAGTACGAGACACACACATTTTTACTTGGTTTGCAATCAGAGGGTTGCTACTCTAAGGAAAGTCGGCTCAGTAAGAAAATCTCCTTCTTGAGCAAAACTCAGAGGCAGAGAAGCCTCATACACGAAAATGACGCTCGAAAATGAAAGACAGAAAGAAACTCGAAGTACAAAGTGTGTTATCGAAAAGGAGAAGACCAGAGCTCTATTTATAGTACACTGGTCGAAATGAGATAAAATTTTATCCTGCTCCTGGTGCCTAGACCCTAGTTGATGCTCATCCATAGTGTCGAGGAGTTGAGGCGAGCCGGCTGGACCAAAGTGGTCCAGGCGGCCGGAGTAGCTCCGAGGCGCCTGGACAAGAGTCAACTTCCAGTTGACATTTTGTCCCGACTTCCACTCCGGCTCAGCTCACTTGAGTAATTTTGGTTATCTAGAATTGGGCTCACCCGAACCTATCTTCTGGCCTTCTCGAGCAATCTTCCTCTCCGGTTTCTCGCCCCTTAGAAACATCACGCGCTTCCTTCTCATCCATAAGCGTACTCTTCCGCAGCACCTCACCCCTCACACGCACCGAGCCCGTCGACTCCTTCCTGTGCCATCCTTCTCGCTAGCTATATCTCTCACTCAACTTCTTATGCTCCTAAGTTCCTGCACACTTAGACACAAGGATCAAAATACAATAGGACCTAACTTGACTTGGTTGATTACATCAAAACTACCATGAGATACTTACAGCAGCTACCTACTAGCTTCAATACAGATCATCATAATCAGATAATATTCATTTAAAATATAGTGAGTGTTGGTGCAGTTAGCACTAATGATCTAACTTAAATTTTGATGAATGACAAGTGAATTAAAGTTAGATGTTGTGGTCTAATTTGTCTACTAAGTGTGCAGGATATGAACCTGATGGGTTTAGAGGACTAGACACCATGTTGAAGTCTAGTCAGGTCAGGAGGACCAAATGATTGGTAGAAAGTCTAGCTAAGTCAGAGATGATTAGATAGTTGGCAGGAAGTCCAATCGAGTCAAGGAGGACTAGATGATTAGTTGAAGTCCATATTGGCTAAGATCTGATAGAAAATCCTGGTGGGTCAAGGGACCTAACCTCAAGGAAGTCTATAATTGGTAAGTGGAGATAAGCAACTAGAGGAGAGATCTAGTAAGGATGGGGCCGACACTAGGGGGGCCGCTAAGGTAGCGGATCTACCTTTTTTTTAGTAAGGATGCATTCCCAATTGAGGAAACAATAGACATTGATCCGACCTAGAGTTTCAACGAAACTCAAAGTTAGGACTGGACAGTTCGAAGACTGTCAAATGTTACCTTGTTTTAAATATTATTGCTTGTCTCTAACTTTATATGGTAGGTTACTAAAATTGGAAGGTGGCTGGAAAACAGGTTTCCAGGCGCCTGAAGCTTGTCCAGGAGCTCGGGGAGGGAAACAAGTGCCCGGGCCAGTTTGGCCACCTAGGCGGCACCCGGATGGTTCGGGCACCTAGGGTTGCTTCAGGTGCCTGGACCAGCAAAAGTCATCCGTAAGCTGAGTTGGAGCTCATCTGTTGGTCCCTTTGGAGGCCGGTAAGAGGGGAGGGGTGAATTGCCCTGAAAAAAATAAACCAACTCTTTCTCAGACTTTCAACTAAATAAAGAACACTTGTAATAAAAATAAAGAGACTATGTAAAAAGAGAAAGACACGAGGAGAATTACTTGGTTTGCAATCAGAAGACTGCTAATCCAAGGAGAATGAAGCGCACTTTATCTGAAGATCTCCTTTGGATGGAGTAGCCTCTTACAACGTTAACAGCACATAAGAACAAGTAGAACTGGAAGAAATGGATTACAAGTTGTTGTTGAATGAACTATTGAAATCATCGCTATATTTATAGCACTGTTCTGGGCGCCTGGAAGGGTTCCAGACACCTAGAGGGGGATAGAATTATATCCATGACGCGTCGGTTAATGCCCACGTCACTTGTGATAATATTTACCCTCTGTTTGGATGGGGTGAGCGAAGGTTCAATAATAGAAGGGGAAGGGAGAGGAATGGAGGGGAAGGGAAGGGAAGTAAAGTATTTATATTCTCCTTGTTTGGGAGGGAGGGAAGGTTCATTAACATAACATGTGTTACCGTGTTTGGGAGGAAAGTGAGTGTAATGAAGGTTAAATATATAAAATTACAAAATTATCCTCACTTTATTAAAGAATTACGCATTCAAAAACCCAGTGCATCTTGTATACATTTGTTGGTTATGACTTACTCATTCAACTAATTGTAGCTCATTTGTTAAAGTCGACATCGACATTGGCGTTGACATTAGTGTTGGCGTCGACGTCGAAGTCGGCGTCGACATTGAAGTCGATGTTGGTGTCGAAGTCGACGTCGACATCTACATTGGTGTCGACGTCAGCATCGACATCTAAGTTGGTGTCGGCGTCGACATCGACATCAATGTCAGTGTCAGCATTGACGAAGTGTGAGCATTGGGTGGTGACAGTCAGGCTATGTGAGTGTTTTTTGTCGTGATGCAAAGAATACCTAAAACAATGATTTTTAGAATTAATATAATTAATAAAACAGGGATAAAATTGAAATATATATTTTTTTAATTCCTTTTACCCTTCCTTACACCCCAAATCGAGGTGAAATAAATTCTTTCATTTCATGGGTAAGGAAGGTTAAAACTTACCCTTCCTTATCTTTCCTTTCCGTAGCTCACTTCTTCCCAAATAGGGTTTCAAGTGTTGTGATATGATTACGCTAACACAGTAATCTATAATTGCACCAATAAATGACAAGCATGTAATAAACGGTAATAAGAGTAAGGTTAAGAATTTGTGTATCTTCGGTTGAAGCATCGGACTTGCCGACTGTCTTTAGAGAATTTATTGCCGCCCACGGTGTAGAGGCTCTCCGGTAAAATCCTCCCAAGATCCGACAATCGCTCGTGCTGTTCGTAGGTGCACTCCAAGACGAACGCCGCACTCGGACTCAATCTCAGATCGCAGAACCAAGCCTCAGAACTTGGAAAGAAGAAGAAGAAGAAAGCAGAGAGCAGATGAATGCTTTGCTTTTTTCGGAGTGATTTGAGAAAGAGCAAAGGAAGTGTATTTATACACTTGAAGCAGTGCAGAGGAAGCGACACACGCTTTGCTTCTACTTCCTCATCTCACGCGCGGGTGCGCTGCTTCGCATCCTCACGCGACGCAGACAGAACCGAACAGATGTCGTCGCACTGCTTCGCTTCCTCGCGCGGACAGAACCGAACCACCGGGTGTGAGGGACAGAACCAAACCGGACCAACAAAAATAAACCAGGTCACCAAACTGGCAAAAACATACCAGTCCGCCCGCAAGCACGAGGCCCACGAGCTGGGGATTTACACCCCCTCCCCTGCGCGCGATGATCGCGTGCGTTGCACCCGGTTTATGGATTTCCGGCTCGAACCCCCCGAAACCACCTGATTTGGGCTCAGCCCACGCATGCGTGTAAGTCCCCTTAACATTGCTAAGCATGGATGGAAGGACTCCATATATAAGGCCTTCCAACATTCTTGGCTTAGCAATGTGGGACTAAAAGCATATGAGATAATGTGAATTAAAACTCAACAATCCCCTACTAATTCAAATTATTTTAGTCGAAAACAAAGATAAGTTCTGAAGTTTGGTTGCAATGAGCTTTTAGTGAAAATACCTTTCGGTTTGAATTTTCACCTAAGTACACCAATTTTATTCACATAAGTTTGAAGAGAACTGAGTCTTGATCTTAAACCTTTTATATGTGAAGATCAATTGGTAACAACTCATCACTGGCGACGGTTGAATCCTTCTGGGTTGGTGCATGACGGCCATGCCACCGAATCTTGTTTCATAAGTGCTAAGGAGAGTTACCTAGACCCCCCACACTGCGGCCCCACAGTTACACTTACATAAGTGAGTTCTCCAAGGATGTATTGCAAGCATCTTGTCATTAAGACCTTGAACTCATTAAGAGCTCCTAAGCTCATCCATACTAGCAGTCAAGCATCTATCCAGGGAAGAGATTATGAGATTACATCTCAATCAATTTGATGCTTACAATTCATCCTTATAGCTTGTTTATACCACATTGAACCTACTTCTTGGGATCTCCAATCAGATAGGTTGGGTTGCTGCTATAGATGAATCCAGGACAGGCCTCAGTCCCATTCCCTTACTGGATCTCTTCATTTTCTCAAAATCAAGCCCTTTAGTGAGTGGATCAGCAATATTGTCCTTTGAACTTACAAAGTCCAATGACACCACTCCAAGAGACACTAACTCATGAATAGACTTTAATCCTATTTGTACATGTCTCTTCTGTTTCTGGTTATACTTGGAGCTTCTAATCTGAGCTATTGTTATTTGATTATCACAGTGTACTGAAATAGAAGGTATTGACTTCATCATCAAGGGAATTTCAGAAAGAAGACCCTTCAGCCAATCAGCTTCAGTTACTGTGGTATCCAAAGCACACAATTCTGCCTCAGATGTAGAACGGGTTATAATCGTCTGTTTAACAGACCTCCAAGCAACTGCACCGCCTCCAAGTGTAAAGACATAACCAGTAACGCCTTTACACTCAGCAGTGTCCGCTATCCAACTAGCATCACTATATCCCTCCAGGACTGCAGGGAATCTCCCATACCACAAGCCCAAGGATATAGTGCCTTTTAGGTATCTGAGTACTCTGTCTAATGCATCCCAATGCGTTCTGTCAAGATAGCTAGTAAACCTGTTCAATTTCGATATAGCAAAAGAAATATCAGGTCTAGAACAATTTGCTAAATATATTAGACTACCTATTATTTGTGAGTATCTTAATTGAGACACTGCCACACCACTCTTATTCTTGTGGAGAGTTTTTGAAGGATCATACGGTGTGACTATAGATTTAACTTGGCTATAGTCATATTTCTCTAATACTCTCTCAATATAGAGTGACTGAGAAATTGCTATTCCATCAGTTGATCGAGTCAACTTCAACCCTAAAATCATGTCAGCACAACTCATATCCTTCATATCAAACTTACCACTTAAGAGGGCCTTAGTCTCATTAATAATAGAAAGGTTAGAACCAAAAAGTAGAATATCATCTACATATAAACATAAGATAATATAACTATCACCTTTCATTTTAGCATACACACATTTATCAGAGTCATTCATTTCAAAGCCAAACGATAGCATAACACTATCAAATTTTTTGTGCCACTGCTTGGGGGCTTGTTTCAAACCATAAAGAGATTTAACTAACCTACAGATTTTATTCTCATTTCCAGAAACTACATGTCCTTCAGGTTGATCCATATATATCTCTTCTTCAAGATCAACATTAAGGAATGCCGTTTTGACATCCATTTGATGAACCTCAAGATGATATATAGATGCCAATGCTATCAACACTCGGATTGTAGTAATTCTAGTAACAAGAGAATAAGTGTCAAAATAATTAATCCATTCTTTCTGTTTAAATCCCTTAGCAACTAGGCGGGCTTTGAATTTATCTACTGACCCATCAGGTTTTAGTTTTCTTTTAAACACCCATTTACATCCTATAGTGTTACACCCAGGAGGTAAATCTACCAACTCCCAAGTGGCATTAGAGATAATAGAGTCCATTTCATTTTTAATGGCCTCTTTCCAATGCTTAGCTTCAAGAGAAGCCATAGCATCTCTATATGTCACAGGGTCACCTTCTATAGTATAGGTGATAAAGTCCTGGCCTAAATCCATAGACACACATTGCCTCTTGCTTCTTCTCATTTCTGTACACTTACTAAATTCATCTAGTCTAGAGTGACTTGAGGAAGGTATACCTTCTACGGATAATGAGGTCTCTTCGGAAGCAGGCTTATCTCTAGTAGAAATACTAGATATAGACTGAGGTGTTCTTGTCTTCATAGGAAATATATCCTCAAAAAATGTAGCATCACGAAGTTCAACAATAATATTTGCATCTATTCCAGAAATTTCTGATTTAATAATCAGAAATCTATATGCAATACTATTTTGAGCATAACCCAAGAAGATACCATCTACGGTCTTTGGACCAAGTTTTTTTCCTTCTGTGTTCAGGTACTAGTACCTTTGCAAGGCACCCCCACACTTTAAGGTATTTCAAACTTGTCCTCCGACCTTTCCAAAGCTCATATAGGCTTTTATCCCTAGACCTCATGGGGATTCTATTTAACACATGACATGCATTGTATAGAGCTTCCCCCCACATAAAGTTGGGTAACCCAGAACTGCCTAACATGGAATTAATCATATCTTCAAGGGTTTGATTTTTTCGTTCTGCTATACCGTTGGATTGAGGACTATATGGAGCAGTTACCTCATGAATTATACCTATATCTTGACAAAATTTTTGAAACAGGTTTGAGGTAAACTCTCCACCCCTATCGGACCTTAACCTCTTAACAGATTTATTTGTTTGATTCTCAGCTTCAGATTTAAAAATCATAAATTTATCTAAAGCTTCATCCTTAGTTTTCAGCAAATAAACATAACAATAACGAGAGTGATCATCAATGAAGGTGATGAAATACCTTTTATGATCTCTCGTTATTACACCGTTAAACTCACAACAGTCAGTATGGATCAATTCTAAAATATCAGAATTTCTCTCAACTGATTTGAAGGGTTTTCGGGTTTGTTTATATTGCACACAAACTTCACATTTTTTCTTATCATTTATAGCATGCTTAGGAATCATGTCTAGGTTCATCATCCTTTTCACGGTATTAAAATTGACATGTCCTAATCTGTCATGTCATATATCATAAGACTCAATGTTATATGAACAACCAATATCAATAGATTTATTTAAGGTAGCATTTTCTACATTGAATTTAAATAAACCTTCATTAAGGTAACCTTTTCCAATAAAGGTTCCTAAATGTAATATTACAACTTTATTACATTTAAAGTTCAACTTATAACCAGCACAGACTAACTTTGACCCGCTAATCAAATTTCGACGGACCGCTGGAACATGATGCACCTCATGCAGTGATAGGACTTTTCCAGAGGTGAACCTCAGGTCAACTTGTCCTATCCCAAACACCCTGGCTGCAGAATGATTCCCCATGGTTACGGAAGTGCCTTCAATTACCTGATAAGTAAGGAAGGCAGAGCGATCAGCACAACAGTGCACATTTGCACCTGTATCAACTAACCATTCATTAGGTTGATAGATCAAGTTTAGTTCGGGTTTGAAGGTAACAAACCTATTGCTGGTGTCGTCACTAGCAGTCACGACATTTGCTTGTGTTTTGATGTTGGACGTATTTCTTTGGTTTTTCTCCTTGTCTTTTCGCATAGGGCAGAATTTGGCATAATGCCCAATTTGTCCACATGCCCAGCACGACTTGGTTACAATTTTCATTTTGAACCTTTGGTTTGGGTTTCATCTTGTTCTTCATTTTCTGATTTTTGAATTTCTTCTTGTCAGATGAGACTACTATATTTGCCTTTGGAATAAAATCCATAGGCATTCTTGTATCATCATTTTTATGTTACTTCCGATGTTCTTCTTCGATATTTAAGGCAATCATCAAATCTTCTAGAGAGATTTTACCTCTCTGATGTTTAAGAGTCATGCCAAAATCTTCCTAACTCGGAGGCAATTTTTCGATGATTGATAAGACCTGAAATTTTTCGGATAAGGGCATATCTCCTTTAGCAAGACCATGAATTTGAACTTGGAATTCATGTGTCTGCTCAATTACAGATTTGCCTTCAACCATTTTAAAGTTTAGGAATTTTGCCACAGTGTACTTTTCTAAACCAAAATCTTCGGAGTTGTATTTTTTATC
Organism: Zingiber officinale; assembly: GCF_018446385.1. Taxonomy (NCBI): domain Eukaryota; kingdom Viridiplantae; phylum Streptophyta; class Magnoliopsida; order Zingiberales; family Zingiberaceae; genus Zingiber; species Zingiber officinale. The sequence goes on from NC_055998.1 coordinate 38,678,983, forward strand.
CAAAGATTTCTACAGCTCTTTAGCTGAAGAAGTTGAACAGTACACGTCAAATAGTGCGTCTGAGAGGGCAGACAGGATCTTCCCATGACAGAGATAATTGTTGGTCCAATTTCCAGTAGGTCAAGGTTGACCTAGTTGACCAAGCGTAAACCTTGGTCATGGTTTCGATGTTTGACAATATAGAAAGACATGTAGACATGGACAATGTAGGTGCAGTTGTCCATGCGGAGAGATACTGATCAGGGTCTGATCAGGTTGGATGAAGAAGAGTCAAGTAGGTCAAGGTTGACCGGATACTTGACTGGGAAGTCCTAACTGGGATGTTAGGCAGTTCGGAAAGTCCTGGTGAGTGAAACCAGGCAGTTCGAAAAGTCCTGGTGAGTGAAGCCAGGCAGTTCGGAAAGTCCTGGTGAGTGAAGCCAGGCAGTCAGGAAATCCTGGTGAGTGAAGCCAGGTGAAAATCCTAGTGAGTGAAGCTAGGTGAAAGCGAAAAGTCCTGGTGAGTGAAGCCAGGCAGTTCGGAAAGTCCTGGTGAGTGAAGCCAGGCAGTTAGGAAATCCTGGTGAGTGAAGCCAGGTGAAAGTCCTGGTGAGTGAAGCCAGGCAGTTGGAGAAAGTCCTGGTGAGTGAAGCTAGGCAGTTGGGAAGACCTGGTGAGTGAAGCCAGGCAGGGGAAAGACCTAGTGAGTGAAGCTAGGCAGTTTGGAAGTCCTGGTGAGTGAAGCCAGGCAAGGGAAATCCAGATGGGTCAAGGTTGACCAGACATCTGGTGAAAAGTCCAAGCAGGGTGCTTGGCACGGGAAAAGTCCAAGTATGGAGACTTGGCACGGAGAAGACCAAGTATGGAAACTTGGCATGGGAAGTCGGAGAGGGCTCGGTAACTCGTTCTCCGGACTAGGTCAGAGAGGGCTCGGTAGCTCGTTCTCTAGACCAGGCGTTAGGGTTTAGAGCTGGGAAGCTCTAACCTAGCCATTGGATCGGTCGGCAGACCGATCCAGTGATACTGTCGTTTTCAGAAAGCGATCAGTGCCCCTGTGAGCTTATTGATCGGTCTGGGGACCGATCAGCAGGAAGCCTGATCGGTCCCCGGGACCGATCAGGGTGCGCACAGAAAGTTGGGCAGAGTATTCTGATCGGTCTTGGGACCGATCAGCATAGAGCCTGATCGGTCCCCATGACCGATCAGCAGCACCTTGGACCGATCAGGGTGGAGCCTGATCGGTCCAGGACTAGCCGTTGTGACTCAACGGCTAGGCTATTTCGGGCTTCTGTGTTCTGGCCTTTTTGCCTTGCAGGTTCGCAGGTTGGCTCAGGATATCAGAGGTTATAAAAGGATCGAGAGGCACTACAGAACATCTTCTACTTCTTCCTCTTCTTCCTACTGACTGCTGAGGTATTTTCTGCTTGAGCTTTGTTGAGCTCTTCTTCGCTGAACCTTCGCGTGAGCTTCCCTCGGCTGGGACTTCAACTGGATAGTTGGTGCTGTGGTTGGATTCCCGTGAAGTTGCTGCTTCATCCAGTCGACAAGAAGGCAAGCTAGGGTTATTACATTTTTGTATTGTACTTAGTTTCCTACTGTATTCTTGTACTCCTGTTTATCTTGCTGTTGCAAGACATTGTGGCGAGATTTCTCCACCCAGAAGGAGTGATTATTAGCCGGGTTTCCGGGGTCTTATCCACCGACGGATTGATAGGCTTCGTCCACCTTACGGACACGCCGAGGAGTAGGAGTATATCTCCGAACCTCGTTACATCGACGCGTGTTGAGGTTTGATTTCTCCGCTTTCGTTTCTATTATTTTTATTTCCGCTGCGCTAACCTTGATTTGTAGAACGAAACGAACGTTTTGGGGGCGGCTATTCACACCCCCCCTCTCTAGCCGCAATCCATCGATCCTAACAAGTGGTATCAGAGCCAAGGTTGCTCTTCATCGGATTAACACCCGAGGGAGCACAAGCTAGAGAATGGATCGACTTGGAGAAGACGTCACGATTCCACCCTTCTACGATCGCGACGACTTCGCATTTTGGAAGGTAAGAATGAAGTACTTTCTTATGACTAACTTAGTTAATTGGAATTGTGTACAAGTAGGTTTTGCTCCTCCAAGGGATGAAGAAGGAGAAATTCTTGAGAAAAAGAGGTGGACGAAGGAACAAATCCACCAATCCGTAATCAACGACGAGGTAATGAAAAATTTTGAATTCTCATTACCTAACGATATCTTGTGTAAGATAGGTGGTTACAACAATGCCAAGGAATTGTGGAATAACTTGGCCAAGTTCCATGAGGGAAGCTCCAATTCAAGTCATGAAGAGGAGTCAAGTGAGTCAAGTAGCTCACTTCATGGAGGTAAGGAATTAGAAGTTGAGGGCTACTCAACATCTAAGGAAGAAGAGGAGGAGAGTTCTTCTTCAAGATTGGAGCAAGAAGAAGAAGCCTCTACTTCCGGAAGGGATGAAGAAGAAAGCATACAACCATCCTCAACCCTAGGTAACTCAAGCAATTTAATTTCTTGTAAATAACATATAATGTGCTTTGAGTGTAGGGAATTTGGGCATTACAAGAGTAAATGTCCAAGGAGGATTAGTAAGACTCCACCGACGCCAAAGGTCAAGAAAGTCGGAGTCCCGATACGCAAGGGTAAGGAGCACGTGGTGTGCTTCCAATGCAAGCGAATGGGACACTATAGGAGCCAATGTCCGAGGGGGAGGCAACCTCACAAGGACAAGAGATCGAGCACATGTATAGGGGGAGCTAGGGCAAACCCTAAGGTAATCTCTAAGGCACATTCTTGCAATTCTAGTAGGATGCATGCTAGTAGCCTTATTGCTATTGTCAAGAATGATAAGCATGTTAATTATAGGAATCAATATATGTGCTTAGGTGCTAAACATGTTAGCTTGAATAAGGACAACTCTAGAAATGTCAACCCTAGGATTAACTCATCTAAGGTTAAGGAGGACTTAGATAGGAATCCCAAAACTACTAGACATATGCCTAGGAGTACCTCAAAGAACAATGACAAATTAAAACTTGAGGTATTAAAAAAGGAGAATCAAGTCTTGAGGTCAAGACTTGACACTTTAGAAAAGACCCTTAAAATTTAGAGAAGTCAACTCTAGGGTCTAAGGGTCAAAAACCCAAGTCCAAGGACATGAAAGGTTTGGGTCACAAACCTAAGTCCCAAGTGGTCAAGCCCACTTATCACAATGTTCCATTAGATTATGGAACAAAATCTAGGGCTAGGAAGACCATCACCAAAGTCACAAGGGGAGTCGCCTCTAGGATTGATCTTGATGAGTCCCAAATGACTAAGGCTTTAAAGCCTAGGAGGGTCATTAGGAGGGTTGCTAGGGAAGTCATCCCTAGTGAATATTTAGTTAACCCAATGAGCTCCAATAGGTATTGGGTTCCTAGGAGCGTGATTTCATCACGCTAGATGGGTTAGGGTGTGCCAACCTTACTTGAATAGGTAGTTAACCTAATCATGGCAAAAGGTGGCACTTTAGAAATTTTCAAGGTGTAATCAAGCCTTGAAAATGAAATGAAAAGTTATTCCTAAGGTGATTAGGATGTGCCAATCATATTTGAGGAGTTGTCTAGAGTCAATCTAATTGGCACATAGTGATCTAAAAATCTTTGGTATAAGATGCTAGGTCTATTACACTTAGGAATATAGAACCTATGGCAAAATGATCAAAATTATCAAAAATGGCAACTAAGGCTAGAATTAGGTATTTTCTATACCTTTATATATTATTTGTCATGTATTGTTTGCCATATGCCATGTCATGACATCATATTTATTTTATGATCATTTAAAATGTCATGATAATGCTTAGGTTAGTTAAATGTCATGCTTTATTTAAGTTTCATACTTTATGTCATGACATCATGACATTGGCACATGTTTCCATTTATGATACAATTATATGCCATGTCATCATCTTGTGCATTAATGATCAATTAACTTGATTTAAGGATAAGAAACATAATTTGATATGGAGATCAAATTGTTGTTTAGAAAAATGCATGAAAACTTAGAATAAGCTAACCTAAATCCATATCTCACATCAAAATTGACTTGGATGTGTTTTTGATACACCTTAGATGTGTGTGAGATATTAGAATCATGAGTTAGGATCAAGGTGCATAGTTCTTGTACCTAGATGAGCCTAATTCGAAATTGAGGATCATAGGGAAAGCTTGTGTACAAGTCATGTACATTTAGCCCTAAGATTGTGGTCCTAAATTAAATGGTTTAAAATCATTTCAAAGTTGATTTGAAAAACCTTGATGAAGCTTTTCTAGTGATAGCATTCATCATTGAGTAAGTTGATACAAAGATTGATTAACTTTGAGTTATTTCAAAATCTTTTGAACTTTGTATCAAAATTTTAAAATGGAAGTTATTTTTATAGAAAACTATTTTTTCTTGATAGTATATGTTATGAGGAATATATCCTCAAAATTTCACAATTTTTCGAATTTTCTGTGATTTTCTAGAGGTTTCTGAATTTCGGGAAGGAAAAATTCAGAAATCTGTCCATCAGTGTCTGGATCGGTCACTGGACCGATCCAGGGCTTTCTTGATCGGTCACTGGACCGATCCAGAGGAAGCCTGATCGGTCTGGTGACCGATCAAGGTGTGCCAACTTGCTGAAATTCGACTGGTTGTCTGAAATTTCAGCTCGGGAAGTGGTGTTTTAGGTTTCTAAAGGTTTGGAACTCTCCAAGACATTGTTGGTGCAATGGTCAAGGGGGAGTTGACCTTTAGGGGGAGTTTTTACTCGTCGAAATTTTTGAGAATGAGTGATATGGGATTATCACTAAGTTGATTGTTGGATTTAGTTTCAAGGGGGAAATTAAGGGTTTCAATGAAAGGTATGGGACTTTCATTAGGAAGAAACTCTTGACCTTGATTCACTCCTTTTGATGTGTATCAAAAAGGGGGAGAGAATGTCTAGAAAATGTTCAAGGAAGAACATTGGAGTTAGTGGGAGAGTTTGTTGATCACAACAAATGAAGTTGTAAACAACGATAACTTACTCTTCAAGGGGAGAGTTTGTTGATGTGTGCCAATAGGGGGAGAATGAAGGGTTTAAGTTAGGCCTTCATTATCTAAGAAGGAGGTTGCCTTCTTAGAAGGAGAATGTAAGGTTGTAACTTATGTGTCATTACCTAGTGGCATGAAGAAAGTTGAGGCTATTGGATTAGCCTAACTTAAAGGTATTGTCAAACATCAAAAAGGGGGCGATTGTTGGTGCAATTTCCAGTAGGTCAAGGTTGACCTAGTTGACCAAGCGTAAACCTTGGTCATGGTTTCGATGTTTGACAATACAGAAAGACATGTAGACATGGACAATGCAGGTGCAGTTGTCCATGCGGAGAGATACTGATCAGGGTCTGATCAGGTTGGATGAAGAAGAGTCAAGTAGGTCAAGGTTGACCGGATACTTGACTGGGAAGTCCTAACTGGGATGTTAGGCAGTTCGGAAAGTCCTGATGAGTGAAACCAGGCAGTTCGAAAAGTCCTGGTGAGTGAAGCCAGGCAGTTCGGAAAGTCCTGGTGAGTGAAGTCAGGCAGTCAGGAAATCCTGGTGAGTGAAGCCAGGCAGTCAGGAAATCCTGGTGAGTGAAGCCAGATGAAAATCCTAGTGAGTGAAGCTAGGTGAAAGCGAAAAGTCCTGGTGAGTGAAGCCAAGCAGTTCGGAAAGTCCTGGTGAGTGAAGCCAGGCAGTCAGGAAATCCTGGTGAGTGAAGCCAGGTGAAAATCCTAGTGAGTGAAGCTAGGTGAAAGTGAAAGTCCTGGTGAGTGAAGCCAGGCAGTTGGAGAAAGTCCTGGTGAGTGAAGCTAGGCAGTTGGGAAAGACCTGGTGAGTGAAGCCAGGCAGGGGAAAGACCTAGTGAGTGAAGCTAGGCAGTTTGGAAGTCCTGGTGAGTGAAGCCAGGCAAGGAAAATCCAGATGGGTCAAGGTTGACCAGACATCTGGTGAAAAGTCCAAGCAGAGAGCTTGGCACGGGAAAAGTCCAAGTATGGAGACTTGGCACGGAGAAGTCCAAGTATGGAAACTTGGCATGGGAAGTCGGAGAGGGCTCGGTAGCTCGTTCTCCGGACTAGGTCAGAGAGGGCTCGGTAGCTCGTTCTCTAGACCAGGCGTTAGGGTTTAGAGCTGGGAAGCTCTAACCTAGCCATTGGATCGGTCGGCAGACCGATCCAGTGATACTGTGGTTTCCTGATCGGTCTGGAGACCGATCAGAAAGCGATCAGTGTGCCTCTGTGAGCTTACTGATCGGTCTGGGGACCGATCAGCATGAAGCCTGATCGGTCCCCGGGACCGATCAGGGTACGCACAGAGAGTTGGGCAACTCTCTGTGAAGCATTCTGATCGGTCTAGGGACCGATCAGCATAGAGCCTGATCGGTCCCCATGACCGATCAGCAGCACCCTGGACCGATCAGGGTGGAGCCTGATCGGTCCAGGACTAGCCGTTGTGACTCAACAGCTAGGCTATTTCGGACTTCTGTGTTCTGACCTTTTTGCCTTGCAGGTTCGCAGGTCGGCTCAGGATATCAGAGGTTATAAAAGGATCGAGAGGCACTGCAGAACATCTTCTACTTCTTCCTCTTCTTCCTACTGACTGCTGAGGTATTTTCTGCTTGAGCTTTGTTGAGCTCTTCTTCGCTGAACCTTCGCGTGAGCTTCCCTCGGCTGGGACTTCAACTGGACAGTTGGTGCTGTGGTTGGATTCCCGTGAAGTTGCTGCTTCATCCAGTCGACAAGAAGGCAAGCTAGGGTTATTACATTTTTGTATTTTACTTAGTTTCCTGCTGTATTCTTGTACTCCTGTTTATCTTGCTGTTGCAAGACATTGTGGCAAGGTTTCTCCACCCAGAAGGAGTGATTATTAGCCGGGTTTCCGGGGTCTCATCCACCGACGGATTGATAGGCTTCGTCCACCTTACGGACACGCCGAGGAGTAGGAGTATATCTCCGAACCTCGTTACATTGACGCGTGTTGAGGTTTGATTTCTCCGCTTTCGTTTCTATTATTTTTATTTCCGCTGCGCTAACCTTGATTTGTAGAACGAAACGAACGTTTTGGGGGCGGCTATTCACACCCCCCTCTCTAGCCGCAATCTATCGATCCTAACAATAATCCCTTTGCTTAAACCTCTGTAAGGCTGCTATAGGCAGGTTCCTCTTCATCAGGTGAAGGAGGATCTGTTTCTATAACGGAGAATAGCCCTAGCGTAGTAAGCCAAAATTTCATCCGTTGTTGCCAACGTCTGAAGTTTTGCCCGAAAAATCTTTCGGGTCGGGCGCTAGTCTCATCAGACCCCGTTACCCTATTATTCATCATGTCTATTGATACTACAATAAATTCTCTAAAATTGTTATGATATGATTACGCTAACACAGTAATCTATAATTGCACCAATAAATGACAAGCATGCAATAAACGGTAATAAGAGTAAGGTTAAGAATTTATGTATCTCCGGTTGAAGTGTCGGGTTTGCCGACTGTCTTTAGAGAATTTATTGCCGCCCACGGTGCAGAGGCTCTCCGGCAAAATCATCCCAAGATCCGACAACCGCTCGCGCCGTTCGTAGGTGCATTCCAAGACGAACACCGCACTCGGACTCAACCTCAGATCGCAAAACCAAGCCTCAGAACTTGGAAAGAAGAAGAAGAAGAAAGCAAAGAGCAGAGGAATGCTTTGCTTTTTTCGGAGTGATTTGAGAAGGAGCAGAGGAAGTGTATTTATACACTTGAAGCAGTGTAGAGGAAGCGACGCACGCTTTGCTTCTGCTTCCTCATCTCACGCGCGGGTGCGCTGCTTCGCATCCTCACGCGACGCGGACAGAACCGAACAGATGTCGTCGCGCTGCTTCGCTTCCTCGCGCGGACAGAACTGAACCACCAGGTGTGAGGGACAGAACCAAACAGGACCAACAAAAATAAACCAGGTCACCAAACTGGCAAAAATAGACCAGTCCACCCGCAAGCACGAGGCCCACGAGCTGGGGATTTGCACCCCCCCTGCGCGCGATGATCGCGTGCGTCGCGCCTGGTTTATAGATTTCCGGCTCGAACCCCCCGAGACCACCTGATTTGGGCTCAGCCCGCGCATGCATGTAAGTCCCCTTAACATTGCTAAGCATGGATGGAAGGACTCCATATATAAGGTCTTCCAACCTTCTTGGCTTAGCAGTGTGGGACTTAAAGCATAAGAGATAATGTGAATTAAAACTCAACATCAAGTTTCCCTTCCCCTTCTTTACCCTTCCCTCTCCTTCCCTCACTTCCTCCCAAATAGTGCGTTAGGTTCCGGGCGCCCAAACTCTATAGGCTCCAGGCGCCCGAACCATAAAAGTAAACAGAATTGACTTTTTGCGGTCCGGTTCCTCTGCTCCGGTTCGGCTCGTCTTGGTCTGGGTCTTTCGCTTCGGCTCCGCTAGCTTGGGTGATCTCGGCCATCCGGAATAGGGCTCATCCGAACCCAAGTTCAGACCTTCTCCTCAAGCAGCCTTCGTCCCCGGCTTCTCATCCCTCGAATGTCACGTACGTTCTTCTCGTCCACTGATATACTCTTCCAAGGTACCTCATCGCTCGGATGCACCGAACCCGTCGGTTCTCTCATCGTCCCGTCCTTCTCACTAGCCGCGTCTTCCGCTCGACTTCCTATGCTCCTAAGCTCCTGCACACTTAGACATAAGGGTTAAACCAAACATGACCTAACTTAACTTGTTTGATCACATTAAAACAACTTTGGGGTTCCAACACCATTAACTAGTCAACTTATGTCAACAATCTAGGCGTCTCGAGGTGGTCCGGATGCTCGGATATAGATAAACTTCTCGGATGATGTTTCGACGAGAGCACACCACATTAGCACACTCTAGGTGCTCGGGGAGGGATCTAGGCACTCGGATGGTGCTATAAAAGGAGGGTTTGACCAATAGCTTGAATACATCAATTCCATCGACTTTTGTTCTTGCGCTACTCTAAAAAGGTTCCTACGACGCTGTAATGCTCCTCCGACAACCTACAATCAAGTTCTACTAATTTTTTTTATTGTCAATAACTTTTCTTAATAGTTCTTATATATCACTTGTACTTCAATTCTGTAATATTCGATCTATTAGTGAATTGCCTAATGAAAGTACTCAACGAGTGCGGGACTTGGAATATGAGTCGTCGAAGACTCTGAACCAAGTAAAAAAATTACTTGTGTTAGCGCTTGCCTTTTTATTTTTATCTCATTTTTTTGTCCTTAGTTTTATTTCCACTGCGAACTCGATATTTTAAAAACAAAAGAAAAGGAATATTTTAAAAATCGTATGATTTACACCCCCCCTCTCTCTCTCTTTCTCTCACATGCTCTTGATCCAATAATGAGTGCCATGGAGTATTCTTACTTTGTTTTATTTATTGAAATATTATTTTAATCGAGTCATCACTATCTAATAAGCAAAATTAATATAAAATAATAACATTATTGTAGGAGCTAGTAATCAACTGCTACACGTTGTAGTAACTAGCAACTAGTTACTATCTATTATAGTAGCTACCTACTATTTGCTATAATTTAAATCTTAAAATTCAGTCTAGTATTTTGGATAGTTTACTTTAAATGAGCATCCATTTGAAAAATTTGTCAAATGATGAGTATCCTTTTAATTTTTACCCTTCTGTTTTTTACTTGGACATGAAAAAAATTATATAAAATAAATTAGAATAGATGTCATAGCATCAACATGCTAGTTGTAAGTGCTGCAGAAGCAATTGGATTGCTAGAGTGGAGTGGGGAATAACATACCTGCAAGTTAAACACTTTTTTCTCTGGTTAATTACTTAGCAAACACACACGTTAATTGAAATAAGTAAACACATAAAAAAAATGGACTCAGTTATTTACTTGGTTTACAGCTCTTAGATTACTACGTCCAAAGCCTATGCACAAGAAACACTTGTCAACTATCCTTCAATTCTTCGATAACATGCCGGAGATGAAGAAGTCTCTTACAACAATTGAGTACAAAGAAAGAAAGCTTTGATGCTGACATGGCATGTTTGTTCGATCGAAAATGCTTGTTTAAAAATCGCTAACGTGGAAGCTAAATTAAATGTGATCCACAAGATATTCTTTGCTCATCCCTTCGCTGACGTGACATACATTCGATCGACCGAAACTTGGTTAGCTTCGGATAGCTTCTCTAGATTTGTTGCCATATGTTCTCTGGTCGTTGGATCCTGCACTCTGGTGGTTCGATCTTGCTTACATCGGATTTGCGTTGTTGGATCAACTTTGACATGACTTTTGATAACCCGATCCCAATGTTTGATCGACTGATCGAACTCCAACAATAATTTGTATTATCGTTAAGGATAATACTATGCTTTGATTGACTGAATAGCTGGTTTGGTTGACTAAAAGATTCGATCGATTAGAAACCTTTTTTCCAGAAGCCCCAACCTTCTGACTCAGTCCGCCTGAGTCCACCTAAGGTTGAGTCTACCCTCATTTGATATATATCAATTATAGGTCACTCAACACTCGTCTCATTAGCTTACCTTGCACATGCTTTCTCTTGGCTTCTCGTGCTTCATACGATCACTTCTCATGTCATTCTTCTCGCTCCACTAGAATATTTTTCATAAATTCTCGTTGGACATATCAAGTCCATCAGCTTTTTTCCTGTGTCATCATTCTCACTTACTTGTGCCTTCTACTAATGTCATATTGTCTTTGATGCTTTTCGTTTTTTCCTATTCCTCAGGTGTCCCATATCTCTTTTTTCTATTCTAATAATTACCGTGCATTTTGAAATGGACAAAATTCATATACAATATATTTTTGGATGAATATTCCGTTTCATCATAGAATATATATTACTAGATACAAAATTATGATTAATTACTCATTTAAAATGAATTTGAAAATCCTCAAAACAATGAAATTCTGAACCCATTCATCGTCAAAACATACAATCTGTGCATAAACAAAATATCCACAATCAATGCATAGAGAGATAATACACGACAGAGAGAATAAATAGACAGAGCTTTTTTGGACAGATGATGATTAATTAGTAGACTAAATGAAGAGCAATAATTGAGATTTGGCCGTTTCTTGGTGAAGCTTTGGATGTTTGATGTTAATTCGTGTACCGAAATGCCCTTATCATATATTGCAAGCAAAGAGCTTATTAAGGGACTTTAATGTCTATGTGCTGACTTTCAGCATCAAGATTGATGAACAAGGAAAAGGAAAAAGAGATTTAGATTCAACTTGAAGCTTTCACAATTTGAAAGTTTTATCACACGAATATCAAAAAAAAAAAAAAAAAAAAAAAAAAAACAAAAAAGAAGGGACAGAAGCAAGAATCTTCCTGTCATTAATAGAGATGGTAGAAATTAAAGATGAAAAAGCTTTGAAAAGGAAATGCATCGAGATGGATTAATTTTTTTTTTTTTAATGATAAATTCAGATGATTCCATTGACGGTATGTGGGATGACTGGTCTGACTCCATATAATTTTCTCACCAGTTATTATTTGGAGAAAAAATTTATACAAATACTCCATAGTAAATTATGGGTATCTAGATGACAACTTAGATACCGTATCACTGTATCATAGCCCCGGAGAAAAAAAATATAAAATATCAATTTTAGAACTTGTTTGTGGTTGACAAAGAGACAAGATTTAATTTCTCTTAAATTAATTAAAATTTATTTTATATTAAATTTATTTCTCTTTTATATTATGTGGCAAAAGACGATTCGCTCGCCCCAGCGCCCCCGCCAACCCGTCCCTAGGTCAACACGGAGGAGGTAAATCATGGGTGACTATTAGCCATTAGTACAAATGGTCAAGACATGGGGGAGGTTATGCTCGGTCACGCCGAGTTTCTATCCCAAGACCTCATGTGACAACATCCCATGTCTTAACCATCGCACCACCCCGAGAGAACTATTTATCTTTTATATTATGTGGCAAAAGGCGATTCGCTCGCCCCCAGCGCCCTCGCCAATCTGTCCCTAGGCCAACACGGAGGAGGTAAATCACGGGTGACTACTAGCCATTAGTGCAAATGGCCAAGACATGGAGGAGGTTATGCTCGGTCACGCCGAGCTTCGACCCCAAAACTTTATGTGATAACACCTCATGTCTTAACCATCGTACCGTCCCGAGGGAACAGAGATGCACAATACAATGAGTCGTCTATTAATTAGATCATTAAGAAGAATGAGAAACAATGTAATAGACTTTAATAATATTTTACATGAAGATTTATTTTATAATGGTCGGATTCAATATTTTACATGGAGATATATTTTAATAGCGGTTGTAGTTAAATAAATTTTAAAGAAATTAATTTTAATCATTAATTAATTATCCACTTTCACCTAAAATACTATAAATGGCCCCATCATACAATCTTTTATACTAATTCTGTATATTGATTAGATCGATATTGATAAAAAAAAATTAATGCTGATAATAATTTAAATTAAATTAAAAAACAAGATTGAATAAAAACAAATTTAAACAAATGAATAAAAATTAACTAAAATATAAAATAGTTCATTTTTAAAAATTAATAAAAAAATATTTTTTTTAAAAAAAAAAGTAATTTCGATAATATAATCTATTTAAAAAATAGACATCCCCGTAGGAAAATAACCCATCCCGTCCAAGTTGACCTTTGCCCTGGCTGACAGTAATGAGCTGTTTGCGGGAAGGAACCCAACGCATGGGTAGTAACAACCTCATCAAAACCCTTGCAGACCGATTCGAACAAAGAACTTAGGGAAAAGGATGCCGATGCCGATGGCGGTGGCATCGGCAGTTTCTTCCCCTGCTCTGTACAACAATCATCCGAACAATCTCGGCCGTCCTCATCAGCAGGAAGCGGCCGCGGTGTCGTTCTTCTTTCCTCCCAAATTGAGCCTCCTCAAGACAGGAACGCAATATTCTGTTTGCCGACGTGCCCCTCGCAACGTGAATGGGTGGAAGAGGCGGGTATGGATCCGTTCGGAACTGACGAGCAACGGTCCAAGCTTTGCTGACAGAGGCAAAGACCTCCATGAAATCCCACGAAGTCGCCCTCTTATGGCGGCTTCGCCTGCGGTGGTGTCCACTGTCGCGTTCCCCCCCAAAAGGTCTAAGAAGAGCGTTTGCCTCTTCTTCTGCGAGGAGATGAGGGAGCTGGCCGAGCGCGTAGCGTTGGCGAGCGACTCCATTGAGCTTCGTAGCATCACTTGGAGGTGCGATTGCTTTAATTCCCTGGCTGAATTAACTTTGTCAAATGTGATCAATTTTTTTTTTTTTTTTTGATTTTCAAATTCCTTTTGTTTCCGGAATTTGAAGTCCTGATTGCCGAACGCTCGCAATGTCAACAGGAATTCATTCAAATTATATTTGAAATTGTGAGTTTCAATCTCAAAATTCATTTTTTTTTACCACTCCAAGGAGCCCAAGATCATGAAACAAACAAGATTGTGCAATGAAAATAACAAGATTCCCTTGGACAAGCTGTGAACTCTCAACTTATCCTCAATTTCAGCCCAAGGAAGTTCTTGCGATAATGTTGACTTAGAGGCATCACCCTTTTTAAGCTAGATTTGAAACACTTGGCACATTGCTTTTAATGAAAACTTTGATGGTTCATTTGACACAACCATTCACCTGAAGATGATGAGTCATGTTTCAATATGATCATTATTCCATATTAGTAATATCAAAACACCAAACACAATCAAAGAACTTAATGCATTAATCGTAGTGGTTATATTCTTTTAGTAAGTACATCTTTCATGTATCACAAAACATCATGTCCTTTGAACATGTTATGAATTGAGCACTTTATGAATGGACTCCAATGAGCCATCCAAGGGTACAATAACAACAACCAAGCCTTATCCCACTAGGTGGGGTCGGCTATATGGATCCTTTTACGCTATTGAACTCTGTCTCCTATTATATCATCATCTATACTTAAATAAATTTTATCTAGTTTTATTGTTTCTAATCAAGTCTTTTTTGGTCTTCCTTTTCCTCGTTTGATATGCGTGTTTGTCATAGTTTCACATCGCCTAACTAGAGCATTTATTGGTCATCTAAGTACTTGCCCATACCATCCTAAACGCGGCTCTCGGAGTTTTTTCTCAATAGATGTAACTCTGACTTTCTCTCTAATGTTCTCATTTCTTATTTTATCCATTCTCGTATGTCCACACATCCACCTTAACATCCTCACCTCTACAACTCTCATCTTCTACTCGTACTTGAGTTATAGCCCAATATTCAACTTCATATAACATAACAGGTCTAACTGCGATTTTGTAGAATTTTCTTTTAAGTTTTAGAGGTACTTTACGATCACATAAAACACCCGATGCTCTCCTCCATTTTAACCATCCTGCTTGTATTCTATGTAAGATATCACTTTCAATCCCTTCATCATTTTATAAAAATGAACCTAAATATCTAAAGCTCTCGATTCCAGGTAACTCGTCATCTCTATCTTAACAATTGACTCATTATGTCTAATATTACTAAACTTAAATTTCATATATTCTGTCTTTTTTCTACTAAGCTTAAAACCTTTCCCTTTTAGTGTTTCTCGCCAAGATTCTAGTTTAGCATTTACTCCTTCATGTGTTTCATCTACCAAAATAATATCATCTGCAAACAACATGAACTTCTAGTTTAGCATTTACTCCTTCATGTGTTTCATCTACCAAAATAATATCATCTGCAAACAACATGAACTTCTAGTTTAGCATTTACTCCTTCACGTGTTTCATCTACCAAAATAATATCATCTGCAAACAACATGAATCACAGTACTATATCTTAAATGTGTGCAGTAAGTTCGTCCATAATTAATATAAAAAGATAGGAATTTAAAGATGATCCTTGATATAACCCTATCTTTATTGGAAATGCTTTAGTTACTCCGCCTGAAGTGTTTACTCTAGTTGTTACATTCTCGTACATATTCTTAATTAGTTCAATATATGTTATGCTAACACCTTTCTTTTCTAGAATTCTTCATATAATTTCTCTTAGGACTTTATTATAAGTTTTTTCTAAGTCAATGAATACCATGTGTAGATCTTATTTTTGCTTCCAATATTTTACAATTCAGTGTCTAGAAGATGTATAGTTTATATTGTCGACCTTCTAAGCATGAATCTAAATTGATTTTTGGTCACTATGGTCTCCTTCTTTAATTTTTTTTCTTACTTTTTCCCAAATTTTTATTATATAACTCATTAGTTTAATACCCCTATAATTTGCACAATTTTGTATGTCTCCCTTGTTCTTATATAAAGGAACTAGAGTACTTATCCTCTATTGATCAAACATTTTTTTCGTTTTCAATATCATGTTAAATAATTTTGTAAGTCATTCAATATCTTATTTTTCTAGGTATTTTCATACCTCTATCGGAATATCATCTGGTTCAACGGATTTTCCATTGTGCATCTCATTTAAAGCTTGTTCTACCGTTTAAATTCTATAATAGAAATTTAAATTTCTTTGCTCATTTAACCTACTTAAATGACCTAAGTTAAGTTGGTCACCTAAACCTTCATTAAAAAGTTGATGAAAATATCTCTTCCACTGCTCTTTTATTTCTCCATCGTTTACTAGTACCCTATTATATTAATCTTTAATACATTTTATTTGGATAAGATCTCTTATTTTCATTTCTCTCACTTTGACTATTTTATAAATATCTCTTTCCCTTTCTTTTGTATCCAATTTTTTATATAATCGTTCAAAAGTTTCATTCTTTGCTTTATCTACTACTCTCTTAGCTTCTTTTTTGGCTATTGTATATTTTTTAAAGTTTTCTTCGTTTTTACGAATATATAATTCCTTATAAACTATTAGTTTTTTCCTTCACTCTTGCACCTTCTCATTCCACCACTAAGATTCCTTACTTATTGGTGCACATCCTTTTGACTCACTGAGTACACTCTTAGTTACTATCTTTAACTTTGATACCATCTTATCTCATGTCGTATTAGAGTTACCGTATATTTCACCTAATGCTTGTACTTCTACCTTCTCTTTAAATATATTTTGTTTCCCATCCTGCAACTTCCACCACTGAATTCTAGGAGTCGTATATATATATTTTTCTATTGATACTATGTTCGAGGCGTATATCCAACACTATTAATCTATCTTGGGTAGTTAAGCTTTTTTTAGAGATGATCTTGCAATCTTTACAAATCTTTCCTTCCTTCTTCCTAATCATAAGAAAGTTAATTACGATTTATTATTCCTACTTTTGAATGTGACTAAGTGTTCTTTTCTTTTCTTAAAAAACGTATTAGCTAATATAAGGTCATATGCTATCTCAAAATCTAATATATTTTTCTCTTTCTCATTTCTTATTCTAAAACCAAAACCCCTCATATATCCTCTCATGTTCTTCATTTTTCACTCCGACATGCCCATTTAGATCTCCTCCTATTAAAATCATTTCATTTGACGGAATGTTTCGTAATATTTCATCCAAGGGTGATAATTTTTTTTCTAATGATTTATGTTTGGAAAATGGAGGTTGATTTTAAAGAATCTGGAAATAGCATTCTTGCATGATCACAAAGCATGAACTAACGATTTCATATACTTCTCACCATTGTTGTATAACCTAACCAATGAACTTTCAGGCATGATATTTTCTACCATTAATCAACATTGACATAATGAAGTCCCCTTCATGCCCCTTGATGCGATCCCTCAGATAATGTATTTTACATCAAAATTTTTGCTACAACATCCACCCTTGGCATTCCCAGAAAAGAAAATTATAAGTTGGTTGAAGCAATTATAATTCTGACCTGTTACACTCATGATTTGACTCTGAATGCTTTTATTAATATGAGACTTAGTGAGCCTCATACTAAAGCAATTAGATTTCTCCCCCGCTCATATGTTGTTTTCTCAAGTGGCATACTTAATTCCATTAGGAGGGGTAACTTATCCACATAAGTTAATGTCCATTATTACAAGAGTCCAAATGATCTTTCTTTCCAATAAAGGATTTTGCACTATCTACAGGAGAGTCATGGCGCAATGGTAAAGTTGCTGCCGTGTAACATAGAGGTCACGGGGAGTCATTGTCGGGATTACCGATGGTGAAAAATATGAGAATAAATCTTGAGAATACTGATGGGCAAAGAGAGGTCCTAAGAATATATGCAAATTCAAATTTTCTTATGGGCAAAGGCATATCATGGGATAGAATTAACATTTAACAATATGAACCATCATCTGAATTATGGATTTCAATGAATTTCTATACTATGAGCCTGAGAATTAAGACCAGATGACTTAGTTGCAATTAACTCATAGATGTAACTGCTTCCTGGTGGTGTAGTTACTATTCTAAATCTACCATTATGAGATCTCATCCTCAATAAGATCTATTTTGTATTTAGGTATTATTGCACGTGTAGACATCATACAACCTTGTTGAAACTTTGTATTCTAGTCTCTTCTTGAACATAGATATTTACTCGTAGAAGCAATCACTTTTCTATGTGTCAATGGCTTACCATACAAGTTAGTTTTTATATCATTACATGTCACCTAGAGAGATCATTCTTTATATGACATCTCATCAACAATTATGCTTGCAATAAATTAAACCTTATGCAGATGCTGTCCAAGAGAGAAAAAAAAAAAAATTAAGTCTCTCGACCCAGCCTCAGCATTATGGAAATGGACTTTTACTAATTGAATTCCATGCCATGATCTTGATGGTGGTTCGAGACTATGGCTACCCTTTGAGTTTAATGAGAACTTTAAGACTTTGTACCATCAACAAAGTGTTATCTCAGAAACCTAAAAGCTTCTCTAGCAAACAAAAACATCTATAGACAACTCAATAAATTAGCTTTTTCCACTAAGTTTACATTAAGATTCTTTGGCTTTATCCATTACTTTCTAATATCACAATTGCTAAAATTATCTCGTTGGAATAAATGCTGGTTGTGATATATGAATCAACGATACACATAATTAAGTGCACAACAATTACTTTATTATTATTTTAAGTTTTAACAGCTTGATACCATTATTTCGTAAGGACTCAATAACATACATAACCCAGAGCAGGCGGGAAGTGTATAAACGATCTATTCACAAGATTGTTGAATAAAATAAACTATCATTTTCTTTGTTACTAAAACTGGGGACATTGTCTATACACTGGATTTATAAGGAGATTTGAGTTAGGGCTTCTGTGAGTTGTTCAAAATTTGAGTTAGACCTTGTCTAAGTTACTTATTTCAGAAAAAATCTGGATGCTTGTGGTTATTTGAAGCTTTTTGAAGTTGTTTGAACAGTTTGCTTAGTTCAGTTCATTTGTTTGGTATTGCATCTATTTTTCAGGGTATTTGAGGATGGTTTCCCTAACCTATTCATCTCTCATGCTCAAGGCATTCGTGGACAACATGTAGCTTTTTTGGCTTCATTTAGTTCTCCTGCTGTAATTTTTGAGCAGCTATCCGTGATCTATGCATTGCCAAGGTTGTTTATCTCCTCATTTACGCTTGTTCTTCCTTTTTTCCCAACTGGATCTTATGAACGAATGGAAGATGAAGGGGATGTTGCAACAGCTTTCACACTTGCTAGAATTTTATCAAACATACCAATTTCAAGAGGTGGACCGACTAGTTTAGTCATCTTTGACATTCATGCTTTGCAGGTTATTGATCTATCTACCTTCATATACTCACTAGCTTGAAATTTGTATTTCATGGGGGAGCAAAACTTCATGCTGTAATCTTCTGTATTTTGTTGATAGGAGAGATTCTACTTTGGAGATTCTATTCTCCCATGTTTTGAGAGTGGGGTACCTCTGTTAATGAATAGGCTTCAACAACTTCCAGATTCGGACAGAGTAATGATCTCCCTATTTATTGTTTTGAGATAACTACCATCAACTATATAATATTCGTTTAATATGCATCTTCCTCAAGATGCGATGATATATACTCGTTTAGTTGGTTTTCGGTTGATACAAACTTGCAACTTCTTCAAGAGAATGAGGTTGTTCTTAAAAAACAAATCATTGGTTGTAGGAGAAATGATTCAAATTTAATTGCGAATGTCCCTGTATTCTTTTTTTTTTAAAGTTGCATGCAGAGATTTTTGTGATAGTGTTATCTTGTTGAGATTCATCTATCTCTTGTGAATTGTGATATAGCCCTTCTATTGGTATAATAATGTACACTGCTAATCTTTGGCATGCCACATTTGACATTTCTGTTCTGTCGTGTCCTTTTTCAGATATCTATTGCTTTTCCAGATGATGGCGCATGGAAGCGATTCCATAAGCAACTTCGACATTTTCCAATGGTACCTGTACAGTGAATTTTACACTGCCTAGTCTTTGATGTGATATTTAGGCTTAATGCTCTGGCACTTCAATTCCAGATTATTTGCAACAAAGTCAGAGAAGGTGATCAACGAATTGTACGACTAAAAGAAGGAGATCCTAGAGGCCGACATGTTGTGATAGTTGATGACTTGGTGCAATCAGGTGGCACACTGATTGAATGCCAGGTCTGGAAGGTCTTTCCATAAATTCATTTCATACATAAGCACCTCCTGTACATCTCCATGCACTATATTTCATCTTTGAGGCTTATTTTTCTCAAAGTGCTTTATGTTATCTTCGCCATTTTCTTAGAAAGTGTTAGCAGCTCATGGGGCCGAGAGAATCAGTGCCTACGTGACCCATGGTATCTTCCCTAACAGGTCGTGGGAGCGATTTGAACACGACACTGGAGGTCAGCTAATGATTCTAATTGTGATGCTTACGTTTTCTTTCTTTTTTAATTATGATAGTCTACAGCCATCAGAAAAATCTTTGTATGCATTGTTGCAACTCTTGTTCCCTGCCATGAATTTACTTGAAACTCTTGACTTCATTTCCCTTATGATTCCTTTTTTCCGTTGATTATATCGTGTGCTGAAGAAATCTTGTGAAGCAGTCATGAATATCTGTGTAAATTGCCACTTCTAATGTTGAGTTCCTTATTATTATTATTTTTGTTGATAAACTGAGCTCTTCGCTTAGTTCCTTATCTTTGTCTTTATCTACCTTGTAAAATTTTCACAATTTTTATGGTGAACTGACTGCTCTTCCCACTCGTCTCAGCTGGTCCAAATAATGGATTGAGCTACTTTTGGATTACTGACTCGTGCCCACTTACAGTAAGAGAAGTAAAGAACAGAGCTCCCTTCGAAGTTCTTAGCCTTTCTGCTCAAATTGCTTCTGCTCTTCAGATATAGATTCGCATGGCACAATTTTGGCGCTGTTAATTAATAGTTGAGCTTATGATTGTTGTTTATGCTAATATCCAGTACTGAATAATCTATCCTTTCGGTATTTTTTTGTTGTAACAAATAAAATTTCTTTTAATAATTTGAAAAAAGATAAATCTTGCCCGATTTCTTCTGAAAGGACGATGACGTGTTGTTCCCATGGATGTTATGATCATAAAATGTGGTCACTTGAACGCCAACAAGTAGCGATAGCGATGTAAACGAGTCGAATCGAGTCGAACAGTATTAGGCTCGAGCTTGGCTCGTTTAAGTTATATTCGGGCTCGAGCTTGGCTTGAGTTCGAATCGAGCTTTTATCACAAAGCTCGAGCTCGGCTTATTTTAGAATTATCAAGTTCGCGAACAGTTCGAGCTCGGTTCGTTATTAGCTCAATTATCAAAGTTAACAAGCTTAACTTGTTAAGCGAGTTCGGGCTCGTTTAGAGTTCATTTTTAACTCGTTTTAGAATTTGTTTTTTTGGTTCATTTTAAAATTCATTTTAAGGTTCATTTTAGAGTTCGTTTTTTTGGTTCGTTTTAAAGTTCGTTTTTGTCTCGGTTTAAGGCTCATTTTTTTGGTTCGCGAGCCTATAAACGAACATGTTCGCAAGTTCACGAGCCGAATATCTTTAAGCTCGAGCTCGGCTCGATAAAACTGTCGAGCTCGAAATCGAGCTTGAGCTCGGCTCGATAAGATAAATGAACGAACTCGAACGAGCTATTTACCGAATCAAGCTCCGAATAACTCGTGAATCGTTTGATTCATTTATATCCCTACCAACATAGGATACATTAATAATTTTTAAAAAATAAAAATAACTAAACAAAAGCTCTTCTGGTCCGTGATTCTGATCGATTTTCTTTTTAACAAACCTCAAAATGAAAAATATTACGTGTCGAGCAGAAACAAAAAAAACAATTTCCTTAATTTTTATGTATTTTACTTAAAAATAAAGATATATTTAATAGTTTATTTAATATGATCTTTTTTTAATATTTTATAATTTGATCTCCAGAATAAGCAAATGGTCATGCTCCTTTTTCTTATTTATGTTCCCTTCCTATTTAAGGATATATTTAATAGTTTATTTAATAATAATATTATTTTTAATATTTTATAATTTGATCTCCGCAAATAAGTCACTTCTAAGTGCTACGACGAGTTTTCAAATTTCATAAAAAAGACATATTTTCATTAAAAAAATATAAATAAATAAAAAGACATCTTTTGAAATCGTGCTTTATCAGTCCCCTCCTCTTTCTATTTATAGTTAACATTCGGAGAGTGTGGGAACGTGAACAGACTGCAGTCTTTGCTCGTTCTGTATCGTCCTCTTCGCCGCCGAAGTCGGACGATGCAAATGGATCCCTCCGCGGGATTATCAATGGCTCACTCAGTTTCGCCGGTGTCGGAGGCAACGGATCTGGCGGCCGTGATTCGGATGAACTGGGACGTGGAGTTCGCTCGATTCTTCAATTTCCCGATCTCCATCCCTCCATCTGACCTCCGATCCCTCCCGAAGTCGAGGATCCGTTCGATTAAGGGAACCTGGATCCCCGCTTCTTCCCCAGCAATCCTCCTTATCCACAAGACAAACCACGAGTCAGCATACATCCTTTCCGTCACCGTCCCGGCATTGGCATCCACTGTTGTTAGTTTTCTGTTTCCTCCGTCTCACATTAAAGCCTACAGTTGACTTCCGGCTTAATAGTTTATGCCCTTTTATTTTTTTATTTTTACCCTATTCGAATTCACGAGAGGAGCATCCACGCAAATGCAGTAACTATACTTAGGATTTTCCCACACATTTACAATCTGTAGTTTCAGTGACTGGTTTCAAATGCGGCTTTGATTTTAGTCCAATAATTTTTCTGAAGTGCTTATAAGCTTTTTCATATGCATTGAGACGAGTAATGCGGCTTTGATTTTTAGTCCAATAGTTTTCTGAGGTGCTTCTAACCCTTTTCATACGCATTGAGACGAGTAACTGCTTGGTAGATTTGTGGTCTTTGATTTTAATAAATGTGAGTGAAAAATGTGGATGATACGTGTCCTCCTGGATTCTATGGCAAAAAAGGAAATTCTATCGTCTTCAATGTTATCATACTACGAGTAGATAGATAATTAGTTGTCTTATATTGTCGTTGTATTGCTGTACCTCATGATTTTAACACGTGCTACAGGACAATAATAGATAACTCAGAATTTTAATTGAATGATATACTAAAGCCTTTTTTTTCCTCGTTAGGAAGAACACTATGTTCCAAACCTCATTTTCTCATGGCCACAACTGCCATGCATTTCTCAATTTTCAGTTGGAGGTAGCAGAGTGATCTTTGCAAGCCACATGGATTCATCCAATCAGGCAAGTTAAGATGTGTACTTTTTCTCTTGTATATTATTTTCCATCAACTGATGGTATTCTATTTCCCACATGCACTCGCAACAACAACAATAATACTGTGGTATAGTATTGAAAATTTCCAAACTGGTTAGTAGAGTTACATTGATTTTTTTTTTTTTTGCACAAGGTGTCCAATTCTTTGAATCAACTAATCCTAAGTTGACTGGTTGGCCCCATGAAAGTTTTCTACTGATCACTGGGATAAATCAGAAAGCGCTCATGGAGACCAATCTAGACCGCCATGTTCTTAGGCCCGCTTCTCACTAGAGGGAAAAATCCCCTATACTGCACAACATCTAAGACTCGAATCTTAGATCCTATGTCTATCCATTGGAGGGCCTAACCAATGCACCATTACCTTAATTCATATTTGGAGTCTATTTTTTCCAAGACTAAACTGGTTTGTATCATCTAGTATAGACTTGTGATACATGCATCCTAGCATGTATAAACTTGTTGGCCAAGACCAATGATTGTCTTTGTAGGTCTTTTGTTTTCTCATTTGTATAGGTTGGAATTCCTACATAATTAGTTGTTTGCTGCTTCTAGTTGTTATAATGACATTCCAGAATGTCTTGTTATATTTCAAGTTTCTTCTGTTATTATTGTTAACTACAACAATTAATCTTGGAACTAGTTCAGGTTCAAAAGTTTGCTTTGCGGTTCTCATCATGTTCTGATGCAGAAGCATTCATTAATTTCGTGAAGGTGAGGAGTCCCCAAATTTTCCTCATTCTTCTTTTCTTATTCCCTAAGTTACTTGATCAATACGCAAAGTGGTTTTCTTTCTGCACTTTTATCAAGTGTTTCTTCCTGATTTGCAAAGATATGCCCAGATTTTGTGAATGGCGCTTCTATTTTTCCTTGTTTACAGCATAGTGATTTTTTTATCTAACCTAAATATTTAGCAAGGCTTATTTTTTCCTCTCACTCTTCATTACTTAAATGGTTCTTTATGTTTTCATTCAAAATTACAAAGCTAGAAAAAAAACATGTTTGCATATTTGTTTAGTGAATTGACAAGAATAAAGGTAAAGAACTACATTAAATTTCATGGGAACTAAACCACATAAAAAAGACTTTCCTTGCTCATGAGTCATTGATGCAACATAGTGGATGAACAAAAACACTATCCTCAGCTAGAGTTTGAGTAGTTTTATATATCACATTGGCCAAACCTCACTGTAAATGATTCTGAAATAACTAAATCAAGTGTGCCTATGTAGTCTTATCCTAACAGACTAGGTAATCTTAATATTTAGTTGATCTAATAGAATGAACAAGTTCTGGTCTTTATTTAATTTTATTTTTGCTAGCTTTAGCATTCGTTTTTGTTAGTTCTGGTACACCTTGCCTATTTTTCCCAAGTTTTATGAGATTGTGTCAGGTTATTGTAAAAAGGAGGCGCTTAATAAAATAATTTTAGTTCTGGAAATCTCTCTTCACTTTCCCAAGATTGCTTATTGAGGTAAAATTGCATGAGGTTGCTGGTTGATACATGATCTATCCTGATTTTTGGTCAGTCATTTTCATCATGATAAACATCATTTGTGTCTTTCACACAAAAGAGGATACGTCAAAGTTTTAATACATATTAGCTTCATAGTGGTTTTCGTATATTTTTCAGATTTAGGTTCTATTCCAGCTAAATTTGGTGTATCTTTCAATTACTGTAATTGGCATTATCTATATATTATCTTTCTCAAAGGGACTAATGGGTGATGTGCCTCCCGAGAGTGATTTTTCTTGTGAAAACTCTTCAGCATCTGAAATAGCTTCCATTAGTACTCTTCAGAGTTGGTAAAGTTCTGTGCGGGCTTTCACTTTCTTTATTTTTCTATTAATGCTTGAGAAGATATACAAATGATATTGAATTTCTTCCCTTGTGAATAAGTGTTGAACAACCTATGCCAACAGATGATGGGGAAATTTCAGATTTAATTAACAACAAACAACTGGAGTTATCTTATTCTATGGTGCTTTCTAGTTGTGCTAGGTCAATTTCTTCTGGTTTACCACCAAGCTTTGCAGAGCTTCTAACTGATTGCTTGAATCAGACTAGAAAAGGTAACCTGTGTATAGTTATTATGACATTTTGTTCAAGCATTATTTGTAGCTAATAAAGATTTTATTTTCTTTTGTTGTCTATTTTAGAACAAACTAATCCTACAAGTCAACCTGGTAATGGATCTAATGCTAAGGTACAGTCACTGAATTCTTGAAACCTGCTTACAAAAATTATCCCTCCCAATGGTACATCTTAGAAGCATTTGTTCTTTCTGATTGATGTTTTCATAAAGGAGCACCTGATGAATCCTTATTTACAAGGTGCTTTAGTAGCATTCGCTGAAAATTCTAATACCTATGGTAAAATTCATTTTACTTTCAACTTGTTCCAACATTGTTTTTGTCCCCTTGATTTATACTTAAGGAAGGTTCTCTCCTTTTTGTCTATTTTGATAATGATTGCAGAGCAATCAAACCCTACAGATGAACTGGGTTTTGAATTTCATGCTCATGTATATAATAGACTTAAGATCTTGAAAGTGCATATGTAGAAATATACTCCTCACTGGTATGCTCCCAAAAGCATGAGTTAATTCTGATTGGTATTGTGTTGCAGGAGCTCCTGGTGAATCCTTTATTACAAGGTACTTTAGAAACATTCCTAAAAAACAGGAGCATCCCATTGAAGAAATTCTTCGTCTTTTTTCAAAATTGTTTTTTTTTTTAAATTTTGTGACAGATGCTTCTAAGAAACTGGAATCAGTGTCCGAGACTAGTGAACTTGTGGTATATTTCTATTACTTGCCTAGCTACTGATACTTATTTTCGTTTTTTAGCATCAAAATTTCAGGTTACTGCTTATTTATATGTACCTGGCTACTAATACATTTTTTTGGTTTTAAGCGCCAAAATTATTTGTTACTACTGAAATTCACTTGTCTTGTTGCTAGCTTCAGAAGTTCATGTCAGATGCTGAAATTACTAATGAAATTGTGGTGCATTCCTCTAACTGGTTACTGATTTTTTGGTGTCTAGCTACTAATATCTTTTCTCATTTTCCAAACTAGATTCAGAAGTTCATGTCAAATGCCGAGAACAGTAGTGAAGTTGCAGTCTATTCCTCTAATATCTTGTGCTACATTCAGAAATTAATGTCTGATGCTGAAATTGCTAGTGAATTTGCAGTATGTATCTCTAACTTGTCTATTTATCTGTTCCTTGTGACTAATACTTTTTCCTGTCTTCTTTCTTGGCTTCAGAAGTACATGTCTGACGCTGCTGAAATGACTGATGAAATTGCGGTATATTTCTCTTACTTGTTATGTTTATTTATATATAGCTTGCTATTAATACCTTTTCTCATCTTTGCTAGCTTCAGAAGTACATGCCAGTTGCTGAAATAATTTGTGATATTGCGGTATATTTTCTCTAAGTTGTTGCTATTTATTTATATGCTCCTAACTACTAGTACCTTCTCGTCTTCCTTGCTATTTCAGAACTACATCTCAGATGTTGAAACTACTAGTGAAGTCGTGGTATATTTCTCTAACTGGTCACTATTTTATTTATCTAAACCTAACCACTAATACATTTTCTGGTTTTCATTGCTAGCTCCAGAATTACAAGTCAGATGCTACTTTTATTGGTATACATCTTCACCAAACCTTCTTTTAGAGTCATTATCTTCTTTTTAGGCATTGCAAAAAGTTTTAATGTTTGTCTCTCTTTATCTCTGAGTAAGTTAGTTGTTTCATCAATTCTTCTTAACGTAACCAATTTTCATCAAGAAAATTTCATATAAATCTTATTGTTTTGTGAAGTGTTAGGCTGTGACATGTCGAATAATGAATTGTTGCTTCATTTGCTCTTTCTGGTTTAAACAGGGATTTTATCCAAGTTGGACAAGACTGTTGATGAGTTGGGTGGTGATTCGGCACTGGAGGTGGCTGATCTATCTCGTGATAAACGCTGCCGACATCATCCAGCTTCTTCGTAGAGAAGGTCAGCGGTGGATACTTGCACTCAACTTGCACTAGGATTATGAACAATTTGATATTACAAAGTAGTTGATTCTGATTCAAAATCGTCTGATTAAGAAGTTATGCGACCATGTATGAAATGTTTGCTTGTAGCAACGTGTCTAAATTTCCATGTAAATGTAATAATAGCCAAAAAATATTAATAGTGCTTGGATCGTAAAAATAACTCTTTTATTCTAGTTGTATGCTTTGGAAGGGAAGACATACAAATAATAGAATATCATTCATAGACAATACAAAAAGAACCAAACAACAAGTGTCATCACAGAATATGCTCAAAATCACTATCAGATTCAGAGATTTTATAGAAAGATTAGAAACACTGGATCTCAAAGGAAAATATGAAATCTTTCTAAAAACATTACCTCTCAAAAAAGGATAATAAATAAAAGGAATATGCTGGCACAACTATTTTTATATCACACCTTCCCTTTACTTTCCTTCCTATTAAATGATTCCTTGGTCAATGATTGAAATTCTTAAACCCAAATCTATGATGAAAAATAAGTTGAGCATGTATGCCAATTTGATTCAACCTGAATAATCCAAAATGGCTTAGTTGGACAATGCCTGTGTTGATTCCTTATGCTGATAGAAGATTACCTATGCTATGCATCAGCCAATTTCTTAGAACTCTCTTGGAATATTCCAAAAGTCGCAGTCTCCAAACAAATTAATATTATTTTCTCCCTTAATAATGTTGGTGCTCTGGTACAAGAAAACTCCTTAAAAATGCCAGCTTTGGCCAATACACTGCCTTCGGTTCCTCTCTTTGTCATCCCCCCAAAGCAGAAGGTGAAGCAATCAAAGCAATTAAAGTCCTCCATTTTGCTCCTTGAGAAGACAGATATGGTTCAGCGCAACCATGGAGGTTGGAGAGTCCTTCCTCAAGACCATCAGCATCAAAGTCTTCCTTCGCTCCCAGGTTTCTTTAGCTTAATTAATTTTTGGAAAACTACTTCACTTGTCTTTGCAAATATAATTGTTTTCGGTAGTTTAATATTGTTTGTGGAACAGAGGATTGTTTATAAACTCGCTAAGCGAGCAGAAGAACAACACAAGAGGTTCATCTTCAAGGTTAGCATTTTTCCTATGGGCAGCGGAACTACTATCTGTAACTAAATAACACACTATCGTATAGATAGATACTCAGAGTCCCAGATATATTTAAGTAGGCATAAAAATTGTGCATTTTGTTTGGTGTCAGAGTAACTATTCTATTCTCTACTAGTTGTCATAGAGTACATTTTCTATTGTTTGTTTTTAGTTGTAAAATTGAATTTGAAATATCAATTCTTATGAAATTATGATCCCATATTCATAAGTAATAATTTTTTCTTGATCAGTTTCATTTTTCAAATAATTTACATTTTAGTATATTCAAACCTTTAAAATGTACATTATGGACTTGGTGGGCAAGATAAGCATGCCAAGTTAAGTGAGTTAGGAAATTGTGAGTGCAAGTCCGGTTGAATAGGTTAGTCGAGTTGATTGGTCAAACCAAATAAGTCAACTAGGTTAGTTAGACCGATAGATTGAACTAGGTAGGCTAGTCAAATTGATCAAGTTAATGGCAAACTGGCTAGGCTAATCGGGTCAGTCGGATTGGTCAATCTGTGCAAGTATGATGGTATTGATTAGGCTAGAAGGGCTAGTCAAGTTGAATAGACCAATTAACTAACAAGCTTTGATCAGTTCGACAAGTCTACTTGGGATGGATATGCTAATTAGGCTAGATGTGCATAGCCAGGATGAACAAACAATTGAGGTAATTGAGTCAATTAAACTGACTAATTAAATTGGGTGAGCCAAATGAAACTATTTGGGTAGATATGCCTAGTAAGGATAAACGAACAATCAATCTAGTCAGGTCGGTGAGTTGAGTAAACTAAGAAGACCAATCAAGGTGGCAAAAGATGAATACGTTCATTCCCAGCGCTCCCGCCAACCCGTCCCAAGGTCAACACGGAGGAGGTAAATCACGGACGGCTACTAGCCTTTGGAATAGTGATTAGCACATAAGGGAGACATTTATCTAAGCTTTGTCGAGATTCGAACCCCAGATCTCATGGTAACAGCACCTCATACGCTAGCCACTAGACCCATCCGAGAGCAGATATGATGGGATGATCTAGAAGAAATTAGTAGGTTGTGTGAGTCAATTATATAGATTTGGCCAAATAAATTAGATGGGCCGATTGTGTTAGTCCAGTTGATTGAGCTAAATAAGTAGCTTAGGTCAGCAAGGATGAATAAGATGGGATGACATAGTTGGGCAAGTTGAATAGGATGAGCAAAGCCAAGTGAGTTGATAGAGCGGTCAAATAGGGACATAGGGCAATCTAGTAAGAAGATAGAGTTGATGAGGTCGAGTGAGGCAAGTGGATTGATAGAGTCAACAGGCCCGGGCGAGTTTTGTTGCCTTTCTTTCTCCATTAAACTTAAATTTTAAGGGGACCAGTTGGGTTGATATGGTGGGATGACTTAAATGAAATGATTGGAGTTCAATAAGTCACTTAGGTTAATGAGGGTGGACAAGATGGGCTAATGATACAGTTAGGTAAGATAGACAGCTCGATCAAAGCTAAGTGAGTCGATAAAGGTAGTCAAATAGGGGTATAAGAAAAGCAAATGGTAAGATAAGGGCGATGGAATTGTGTGACCCAAGAGAATTGACAAAGTCACTAAACCTAGGTGGGCGGACCTAGTTGTGTGTTTCTTTTTCATTTAACTTTGAAATTAAAATACAATCTTAAATTCTTTTCAGAAAAAGAGAATGCAAGGTAGCAATGCTGTTATTATTACTTTTTTGTAATTTCTTTATTTTCATTAAAAGAGATTCAATGCCATTTTAATAAACATATACAATTAAAAATGATAAAAGTAGATACTAACTGTAGTGGCATTTACAAAAGAACAATGCCATTTAGCTTACATGTGTTAGTTTACTTTACCACTAACTTCAATTGATTATAATCATTATAAGAAATTGTGAAAAAATTGTTCCTTTTACTGACAATAAAATACTTTAGTCTGTCACTTGTACGTGTACTTGTAAATTATATACCATGATTAGTTAATAATAATTTACATGATTCTAGGCGACATATTTATTGTGTGTTCTTGGATATGGTGCTTTCTGCTTCATACTTGGTGCATGTAAGTAGAAATAAATTGAGGCCTATATTAAATTAAACATTTTCTTTAAGAATATTAAAATGATATTGTCATGTTGGTGAACAGGGCCCCAAGATGTTCCACTAATTTATTGTTTGCTATATATAATGGTGGTTCCTTTAAGGTGGGTTTACTATCTGTCCAAGAAATGGCATTATTATCTCCTGGTGAGCTTGCAAACATCATTTTTAAAAATTATAAGTTGACAATATCCTTTTAGGTGCCTTATAGGTAGATATTTGAGCACAAGGCATCTTATATACCTATCCATCTATCTATCTATAGTTTTTTTTGTTAATTTTCTTTTTCTGTATTGTAGTAAAACATTAGTATAGTCTTTAGTTGATTTGATTTGATCCAATAAAAATTTTACAGGATTTCTGCTACTATGCAAACACATTCTTTCTGATCACGATTCTCTTCTATCCCAAGAATGAAAAGCTTTTCATGGTTTGTTTTTCATTTGCAGAGGCAAGAAGTTTCAACTCCCTTATGAATTTTATATTGTGTACATCTTAGGATAACTTCATTTTGCCCCCACTTTTACAAATCTTCTCTCGGACATTTAGAAAAGAATTGCTTTTTCAAACTTCGCCAGCTTATATTTGACATGTTTTACAAACATTGAATGAAGATTGTTGAAGTGAAAATTTCTCATCATCTTGAAGCACTAATTAAATCTAAATAACTTTTAACAGGGGCCATTGGCTTGGGCATCGGTAGTTCGCCGTTGCAGCCTTGTTTTCATCTCCATTGATAAAATTGTTGGTGTTCTTATACATCTTCTACCTGGTAATATATCTGCTGTTATTAGAATCATAGCAACTATGTGATTCTACAATACTTCATGCATACAAGCTTCATTTCAGGAATTGTTTTCTTCACCATCAGATGGTGGAATCCAGAACCTATGAGCCCCCGAGGCAGAACAGCAGCATGGCCTGAGGTGGAGGAGAATGCCTTCCTATGGACATGGTTGTTCGCGGTTCCTTTGGCTGCCTACACCATGTGGCAACTCCTCTACTTCCTCATTGCCGATGCATTGAGCTGGCAGCAATTTCTAATTAGTGACCCTGAGGTCATAACTTCTTATAGGTTTGTCTTAATTATCGTTTGTAGATCAGGATTATGAGCTTAGCGTTTGCTTAATTCTTATATATGTTATTTCACCCAAAGCAATTTGGATGCTTTTGTTGATGCACAGGGAACTACCAAAGAAGGCTCAAAAGGCAGACATCTGGTGGAGGTTAAGCAGCCTTCTCGGCGACAAAAATCGACCCACCATGAACATTTTGATCCAGACTATCTTTACAGCAGCAACCATGGCTCTCAGTGTTCTCATCTTCCTGTCCTACGAGATGCATTTAGCTTTTCAGGTCTTGATGCTCTCAGCTACAGTATGGAATGGTGGAAGCTTCATTTGGGATACCTTCCTCATTCCCAAGCAAGCCATCCTCAAGGAGCAGAAGAAAAAGCCCTAATTGCTGGATTACAGTTATAGCAATATTGTGATTTATCAATTGAACTG
Source organism: Zingiber officinale (assembly GCF_018446385.1). Lineage (NCBI taxonomy): Eukaryota > Viridiplantae > Streptophyta > Magnoliopsida > Zingiberales > Zingiberaceae > Zingiber > Zingiber officinale. The sequence continues at coordinate 38,710,508 of NC_055998.1, forward strand.
AACAAGCTAGACATGGATGAAATGCATGAGTTAATTGCTTTGTCCTCTGTGGTGAGCACAAGCCCCTCTCAAGCATAGTGAAATTGGTAATTGTAGTTTTAGTTAAACAGTCTGCTGGGTTTTTTTTTTCTACCTTTAGCCAAAAGCCTACTATTGACTCTGCTCATGCCCCAAATGCCTTAATGGTTTTTCTTTTGTTGATTCTTTATTTGATTAGTTATAGGATTCTTCTATTCTGTCTAATTTACATTTTTAATATTCGTTAATATATATTATTATACACTTTTCTTGTTCTATCATATGTTATTGTGATATGTGTAAGGTGAATGTTGTGTTGTTATCACTATAATATGATGTTGTTGTTGGAGTTGTTTATGATATAACAGGACATCCTGTATTTTTGTTTGTAGTGTATGAAGTGAATTTCAACAATACTTTTGTATTAATGATCAGTAATTAATTTGTAATACAATCCCTACTTGTAGTGGTATATTTGTATGGGACAAATTCTATAAATAAAACTATAATACTGACTGTAAGATTTTCTCACACTAATTTGAAAACTATAATATATAAATAACAGTTTTATATAGTCAATAACCTTCGATTAGTACCAATATGATCGTGTTAAGTTCTAAAAATTTAAAACACTAACACACACTAGCTCCAACACAATCTCGACATATATCACTGCAATAGATGACAGCTGAATTTTATTCACTAGAATATAATTCATTATTCTACTCCCTACATAATTAATTATCTTAATTCGCCTAATCGCATGCATGCAGCTGTGGCTTAATTAATTATCTTAATTAGAGTCCAAGCACCAGCAATAATAGTCGGAAACTGACAGCTCCAATAACGCTTCCGGCGTCATCTTCTCCAGCTCCTTCTGTCTCCACGCCGGATAACTGTTCCGGCTTTCGCCGGAGCCCGACGAGTAGTCACGGTCATGCTTCTGTGATCGCATCTTCACGTATAGTCTCATCGCCGACACACAGTCCTCGTACGGATCTTGGATTCCAGTTTGGATCTCATACCTTAATTTACATCAAAATTACACAGTAGTAATATATTATTAGCAATAAACCAAGTATATATATAGTTATATACTAGATATATATTACACTCACCCAAGGTATGCTTGTGTCAAGTACTTGAGTGAGTTACTGAGCTTGTTCGTCTTCGTCAACGGTGGATACGTCGCTGTGTCTCTATGTTTGACATTAATTGAGATACTGCATGTTAATATATACTCGATCGAGCTTAATTAAAATCGATGATTAGTGAGTTTATTTGAGATTATGGACCTAATCAAGAATGCTGGATATTGGAGGCCAAGGCAGTCGAGGTCGTGGTGGAGGCCGTGACCCACAAGGATCCTCGCTTTCCCTCCTCGCGATCGTATCTTCCAAGTCGGTTCGCCGCCGGTGAGCAACTCCTGGATCTTCCTCTGCGCCTGCTTCAGCGGCATTGCGTCCCTCAAGTGCTCAGGCTTGATGCCGGTCGTCTCGTACCTTCAGCAGCCATGATTTATATTTAATATATCAATAAAACAGTCGTGGCGTATATATCGATCGATAATTAAGCATCTACGATCGACCTGTAGTTTGTGACTGGGATTTGGGACTTGATGTAAGTTTGGAAAATGAGGTTCTCATCTTCACCGACCAAGCAGACCCTCGCACAAAGGTCCAGCGAGCCGTCGCTTCCTCCTCCTACCATCTTGCACGCCAAAGCCACGGCCTGCATTGGCCTCGAGCCATAATCCGACGAAGCCCCCTGCAAGCTCAACCTCGACATCCACGAGACCATCCCCTGAAACAGTTACAGCAGTTAGTTAGACGACCCTAAACTGCCATCATGCATCTTCTAATTGCTCAAACGGATTCGAGCCAGCTGCTTAATTCGGTCGCTCACAGGAGCATTGCGCGACAGTTGGCAGGTGGAGCGGTGAGCTCGAAGAGCACCGGGGCTATCGAAGATGCTCAGGCACAGATTGCAGCCTCGAGTGCTGAACGCCATTGCGCATTCGGCCTTGGGAAGTGGACCTTCAACACGACCAAATTAATTAATAATTAAAGCACATATATAATTTTTCGTTTTTGAAATTAATAGTGAGTTTTGGTTCGGTGTAGATACATGCCTATGACATGTTCCCGGAGAGACTCAAAGAACCTGCAGTGCTTTTGACACACTCCACACTTGGGCTCATGCACAGAGTGAAATGACGACCTCATGTGTTCCACTAAATGCTCTATTTTGTTGTATTGTTTGAAACAGGCTGCGCACTTGTTCCTGCAATGCATACTGAAGTACTAATTAAACATCTTATAGCTTACTTGAGAAAATGCAAGTCCTATGTATGTGAAGAACAGATCATGCATGGTGGAAATACCTGACAGTACTCTCACAGTCAAGTCTACAATCCATGATTTCCAGTGATCTACAGAGCTCTGCACTAGCTAGCTAGCTAGAACCAGAGAGAACTCGCTTGAGTTTGGCATGAGAAATTGGATGCTGGCTCTCTATTTATACTGGGAACTCCGTTGAGCTAGATGTTGAAATCCAGTACTAGTTTGGTGTTGCTAATTCAGTATTTAGATCTTAGATTTGGTGTCAGAGACTAACTGAAACAGATTTCATTTTTTTTTTTTTCTACCTATAAAGGTCAAGGAATGACTTCACTGACTCACTCTGTGATAATTGCAAAGACTGAAATCAAAGAGTTATAAGCCTCACATTGGATGTGTTAAATCGCTCGCAATCATTGTCGTTAATACGGATTTGAATCCTTGAACATCGGCCGAAAGTACTTCGAATCTAGTTCGTTTATTATTACACCAAATAACTGTTTAGTATAGACATAAAGACATGGCAGATGGATATTCATAATAAGGTTTTGTAACCTTTTGATCTTGGTTCTTTGAAAGATACCCAGCTGGTCAAAAGAGAAGTTGGAAGAGAATAAGCTTTAAAAGGTTCAGGATTCCATGTCCACTCCATGATTGACTAGAAAGACCTAAGTCAACATTAAAAAGAAAAATAAATGCAGCCAAATTAATTCACAAGACCATTTACTTGGTCACTAGAAATCTCTAGGATCTTTGCCTTTGATAATGTTTCAATGTGTTTGAAACAGGATGAATGCATGTAACCTTGAACTCCTAATGAACTTGTTACATTCATGTAATCAGTATATTATAGCAATTAATGTATCTCGTTTTGTGCCTAAAGCTGTCATACTTTAGATCAAGTGGACATCTGACAGTCCTGTACATGCTGAGATTTTACTGATCGATCGATCACTCTTTCAGCGAGTGTGTTCTCACCACACGCCCAAGTGGTGGTGCGTCTGTGGAACAGTTTATTTTTCACTAAAAATATTTTTTATATTTTGTTTGGTGCAATAAGAAATCATAATCAACTAAATTTTTTTTAGTCATCACAACACTTTCTTTTAGTTTAAAAAATGATAAACAAGCCCTTAGTTGTATATATCAACTAACTTCTCTCTATTTTTTAGCCTTCATGCACCCTTGTTTATACGGGCAAATCGATTTGGGAAGACTGGTTTGAGTATATATATAGAGCTAGTCAATCTAGTTAGGCTGGGGGAAATGGAAAGCCGCGAGTCGATTGGTCTGGCCTACTCGATCGGACAAGCTAGCTGTTTTATCAAGGTGTCGGCCTGAATGAGCTAGCTAGTCAGTCAAGGTGAAGTAGATGCTCTCGGTTAATCCGATTGAGCCAAACTGATTGATCAACCTGATCATTTGGACATAGCAATGCAATTCAAGACGATAATTTAATTGAGGAATGCTGGGTCTCATACCACAAAGCTATAAAAACAAACAGGTACATGGGCAGCCACATCTCTTTCCACAGGAGATGCTCTTCTCTTTAAATTATAAGGAGAATATTATCCCTTTGACCAACAAAGGAAGGATTTTCATGAACCATTTCAGTTTGCAATTTTTAATGAAACTTTAATGTTGACAAAATTTCAAGACGATTTCAGTCAGATCATTGCGCCTAAATTCAAGTAGTCGATCAAGTGCATATATATATATATATATATATATATATACCTTCCTTAATTGCTACAATAGCTTCAATTAATATATATTAAGGAACTTTGACTTCTCTCTCAGTGACTCCAATCGTCTATGAACTGAGAAAACTGAAAACTGAAAAAGAGAATCGATCGGCTGTTAAGAGTCGTCAACAAAGAAGGAGCATGATATTTTTCCCCGGGTCCCAAGATAAGGTATTTTTGTCTAAGGGGGAAAGGAGAAAGAGCAAAAGCACAGAACCTAAGAATAAAGGTCAGTTAACTATTGGGTAAATTAAAGTTCTAAGAGCAGAAGAAACATTTTTCTCACTCAACATTTTAGGAGGAAACTCAAACTCGTAATGTAGAAAATCAACACAAACTCATCCTTATGATCAGCAAGGTTTGTTTAGGAGGCAACTGAACAAAATTAATTTAGTCATGAAGTACGTAGATAAATTCTTACAATGAAGCAATGTTCAGGCACTGAACATCTATCTACACCTGGGCATGCACGTTTGATGAGGGAGAGAGACAGAGGGCTCTCATGACTATGCATAATCTCATCTCCAATAATGATATATTCTGATCAGTTGATGGCGAAGCAGGTACGTGGCGCAGTGCAGGAGAGTTTGAAGTCAAAGTGGTGACACTGCAAAAAGATGGATCGATGCTCAAAAGGGACGTCCAAGATATCAGAGTCAAAAGGGAGGTGGCACATTTAAAAGGTTTTTTAATTTTTCTCAATCTCCAGCCGAATCTCTTCCTCTGCATCCTCTTTACACCGACTCAATCCATAAACGTCCTCGTAGGCTGACAGCGTTGATACGTACATCTAGTGTTACTCTAATAATAAATTATATGATCAATTTTCAACTTGTACGAAATGTATTGGGATCATTTGATCCCATACTTTTATACATCAACTTTTACCGCCATTCATATTGTTGACTTGATAGTCGCGCCAATGTAACAATTAGTTTTTTTTTTTTTTTTTTTTTTTTTTTTTTTTAAGTAGAACTTTTTTTTCGCGAAGTTGACTTCCATGACTCAAGACGTATATGATTTGAGTTAGACGGATCATTGGATGAGATGGATAGAATGTTGATCGAATTGTGACATCCCGTAGGGGAGATTTGCTGAGATGATTTTTATATTGACCAAGTCGTCAAAAGTCCTCTGGTCAACGCTACCTGTAGCCAGCAACTGGGTCGCCCCGATCTCTGGTACCCCGAGGTTCGAGGCAGATCCAATGAATATATAAGTACCAGACTAATACTAAAATAATCAAATGAAGGGAGAGTGAGTACGAGAACGTACCCTGGCTCAGGGGGATGCCCTCGGATGCGACGCTGCTCGAGTTATTGTGACCCGAAAGAGTAGATGACTCTGATAAGGTTGGATAGCTGGATCTAACGACGCGGAGCTGGATGCGGTGGCACAAAATCGGATGCGACCTCGGCACGCAGGTCGGGATATAATATCGACGCACAAGTCGGGATAAGACATCGGTACACAGGCCATGATAATACATCGGCACGCAAGCCGGGATATAATATTGGCTCGTAAGCCGAGAGAAAGTAGCAGCTCGCAGACCAAATAATATCAACAATGATGCGAAGGCCGAAACACAACACATAATAATGGCTCCCAGATCCGATAGTAGCAGCGCGAAGGCTTAAACACCATATTGGCACGAAGACTTGACCACATCAACGACACCACATCAGAACAAGGGTCGAGCCAGCAAGTGGATTGTCGACCCGGGGGTTACCAGCGTGTGGAGAATGATGACAAAGGAGGGTGCAAAGTGTAGCACTGGTCGGCAAGGCAACGGGGGCAGCAGGGGCAACGCCGTGTGTGTGGAGGAGGCGGTGCTAGTGTGGCGTAGCTGGCATCCTGGCTGGCGGCGTTGGGAGGAAGCTCTCTCGGCGGAGATGGATGGAAAGGTGGGTTGTCGGCCTCAGCGAGGAGCGACGAGGAAAAAGGAGCGTGAGAGGGAGACTTCTCCCTACGTGCGACCTTGGCAACATCAGCCTAGAGACCGAAGGAGGCGACAACCCCCTCCTCCTTGCGGTGTCTATGCAAAACCTCCTGCCTTGACCTTAGCAGCAGCCAAAATGCAGCCGTTCGCGTGAGGCTGGCTGCAGTGTCTGCCGTCAAGAGAAGAGGGAAAGGAGAGGTGGGTGGTGGCTCGCTAGCGACAAGGGGGAAAATGACATCGGTGGTCGTCGCTTGAAGGTGGCGACGAGAGAGGGGGAAGAAGCTCCTCCCTTGGTTCGTGGTGGGAGCAGTAGAGAAGCACACGAAGAAGGAAGAAACGCCCCCCCCTCTGGTGAGCAGTGCTCCCTTCCCCCCCTAAATCCCTACACAGTGTAATGATGAAAATACCTCTCCATCTCCTCTTAATTCCCCCTTTACCCTATATCCTATCACAAGTCTCCCCTTCAAGTCTAATCAAAGGAGGCGCGAGTCCGATTGACTAGACCCAACTAAACAAATAATGAAATCCCTCCTGAATGCAGAGTCAAATCATCATGTCAAGCAGGTAATCGGTCGAATGCCATATTTTCGCAGCGCGCAAAGCACGCTGCGGATAATTTATGACTTTTAATAGCTTTTAATTGTGCAGTGCGCAATGCGCGCTGCGAAAAGCTATTTTTGTTGTAGTGCCAAGTGAGAAATCGAGCGATATCAAGCCAGCGATCGATCGGATCTCGAGCGGGAGATCGAGTGACATTGAACAAGATCATGCGATGCTAAACCAAGCGATAGAGCGAATGCTGAGCGTGAGATCGAGCGATATTATCGAGTAGACGATCATGCGATGCTAAACCGAGCGATAGAGCGAATGCTGAGCAGGCGATAGGGGGTGTGCCGAACGTGTGGAAACACGATAGGTGGGTGGCATCAAATGTGCGATCAAGAAAATGTCGACCAAGAAACAGAGATAATGTTGTTCGGATGGAATGAGAACGAGCGAGTGATGTCAAGCGCGCAACCGAGAAAATGCCGACCAGGCAACAGAAATAATGTAAATTTGGACCGAATGAGAATGGGCGGGTGAAGCCGAGTGCATGATTGAGAAAATGCCGACCCAACAACAATAAATCGTGACCAGGCCATAGAGAGAATGAGAGACGAACAAAGCCGCGAGCGCGACCGAAAAAAATGTCGATCGAGCGACAATAAATCGCGATCGGGCAATAGAGAGAATGATGGACGAGCGAAGCTATGAGCGCGACCAAGAAAAATATCGACCGAGCGATAGTAAATCGCGACCGGGTAATAGAGAGAATGATGGACGAGCAAAGTCGTGAGCATGACCGAGAAAAGTGCTGACCGTGCAACAGTAAATCGCGACTGAGCAATAGAGAGAATGATGGACGAGCAAAGCCGTGAGCGTGACCGAGAAAAATGTCGATCGAGCGACAGTAAATCACGACCGAGCAATAGAGAGAATGATGGAGAAGCGAAGCTATGAGCACGACCGAGAAAAATACCGACCGAGCGACAGTAAATCACGACTGGGTAATAGAGAAAATAATGGACGAGCAAAGCCGTGAGCGTGACCGAGAAAAGTGCTGACCGAGCAATAGTAAATCGCGACCGGACAATAAAGAGAATGATAGACGAGCAAAGCCATGAGCGTGACTGAGAAAAATACTAACCGAGCAATAATAAATCGCGATCGGGCAATAGAGAGAATAATGAATGAGCAAAGCCATGAGCGTGACCGAGAAAAATGTCGACCGATACAAAGCGAACAACTGAGCAGATAGCCAAGCGATACTGATCGGTCGACTAAGAGAAGGCCAACCCGGTGATCGAAAGAATGCCAAGTGGGTGCGAAGCCTGTGCGCTGGATATACATGGAACCTGAGACCAAATGAGAATAGGAGCATAACCCGTGGATCGAGCGCGAATGCGAGTAGAGCCTGTGGATGGAGCATGAACGGGAGCAGAACAATCAGGCGGTTATGCGAATACCATGCAATGAGGAAAGCGGGTATCTACTGAGCAGAAAATGTCGTGCAAAGCGATGAGTGAGATGCGAGGGACGAGTTTTGGGCAAAGTGGCAAGTGAGGTAGGAGCAGTGACTGCCGGGCATAGCGTTGATTGAGACGCGAATGGTGGGTGCCGGGCAGAGCGACGAATGGAGCGAGTGTGATAAGTGCCATGCAAAGCGGCGAGTGAGGCGAGTATGATGAGTGCGGGGCAAAGCGGCGAGTGAGCAGTGAGTACCGGCCAAGCAATAGTGGTGAGTGAAAACACGAATGGAGAGTGTCGAGCAGAGCGGCGAGTGAAGCAAGTGTGATGAGTACCGGACAGAGTGGCGAGTGAGGCGAGCCCCTGACTAGCGAGTAACCCGACCGACTAGTAGTTGAGTGTGAGAGCCTGACAGGGAGGTCGTTGGTCGTGAGAGCATGCTCGCTCATAACTCGCACGAGGGCGAGAGTCTGGGAGGCGTGAGAGTATGCTCACTTATAACTCACGCTGGAGCGAAAGTCTAGAATCCCAACCGAGAGGTCGTTAGTCGTGAGAGCAAGCTCACTTATAACTCGCGCTGGGGCGAGAATCTGGAGGCGTGAGAGCATGCTCACTTATAACTCATGCTGGGGCGAGAGTCTAGAATCCCGACCGAGAGGTCGTTGGTCGTGAGAGCAAGCTCACTTATAACTCGTGCTGGGGCGAGAGTCTGGAGGCGTGAGAGCATGCTCACTTATAACTCACACTGAGGCGAGAGTCTGGAGGCGTGAAAGCATGCTCATTTATAACTTGCGGTAGGGAGAGAGTCTGAAAGCGTGAGAGCATGCTCACTTATAACTCGACTGAGAGGTGATCTGGAGGTCTGACCAGTACTTGATCTGGAGACCTGACTATGAAGAAATCTGAAGGCCTGGCCAAGAAGTAATTTGGAGGCCTGCCCAAAAATTGATTTGGATATCTGACCACGATTTGATCTGGAGATATGACCAGAACTGGATCTGAAGGCCTAACCAAGAAGCAATCTAGAGGCCTGACTAGGAATTAATCTAGAGGTCTGACCAGAATTTGATCTAGAGACCTGACCAGGAAGAAATTTGAAGACCTAGCCAAGTAGCAATCTGGAGGCCTGACCAGAAATTGATCTGGATGTCTGACCAGGACTTGATCTGAAGGCCTAACCAAGAAGTAATATGGAGGCCTGACCAGGAATTGATCTGGAGGTCTGACCAGGACTTGATCTAGAAACCTAACCAGGAAGAAATATGAAGGTTTGGCCAAGAAGCAATCTGGAGGCTTGACTAGGAATTGATCTGGATGTCTGACCAGGACTTGATCTAGAGACCTGACCATGACTTGATCTGAAGGCCTGACCAAGAAACAATCTGGAGGTCTGACTAGGACTTAATCTGGAGACCTGACCAGGAATTGGTCGGGAAGCTCAACAGAGAATTGGTCTGGAAGCTCGATTGAGAATTGGTCTGGAAGCCCGATCGAGAGATCATTAGCGATACTCTGATCCAAAACCGGTGGTGATACTCTGGTCCGAGACTAGTGGCGATAGCTCGACCCTGAATGGGGGAGGTGAAGCCTTGAAGTCCCTAGAAGTGGAGCCCGTAGCAATATGAGGGAGGAGAACCTTTATCATACCTGACCATAGAGTGGTGTCAACCGACTGAGGATCTGTCTCGGTCCCTCAACTCCAAAATACCCATGAAGTCACGGAGAGAAATAGTGTCAACCCCATATCTCCCAAATGTCCGCGGAGTCAAGGAGAGAATAATCTGAGCCATGACCGTTAAAGGAAGTAAAGCCCATAGCCATATAAGGGAGTAGAATCCGTAGCATTAAAAGGAAGCAGAACACCTTGGGTGAAAGGAGCAGAGCCTGTAGAGGTAAGAGAATGCAAAACAGGTGGAGAATATAGAGCATATATCAATGATAGAGTGTTGCGCCTATAGTAGTAAGAGGATGTAGAGCCCCATGGTGAAGGGTGCAAGGCCTATAATAGTAAGAGGATGCAGAGCCCGTAGAACTAAGAGGATGCAGAGCCCCATAGTGAAGGGTGCAGAGCCTGTAGCACACTTGACTGGGGAGCTAGGTCCCTAGTCCTTGATCGGAGAGTAAGACTCCTAGCCTGTAATCAAAGAGCAAGACCCCTATATACTGATCGGGAAGCTGTACTATGTCACTGATTGGAAAGTTGCGCCCCTAGTGTCTAATCGGGGAGCTGAGCCCCTATTGTATGATCGGGGAGCTGGGCCCCTAGTGTTTGATCAAAGATCGAAGGCCCTAGTCTTTGATCAAGGAACTAGGATCTTATCCTTATCAGGGAGGTATAGCAGATCCTATAACCGTAAAAAGATAGCAGAGCTCGTAGCGTACCTGACTAAGGAGTCGTGCCAACCGGTTGAGGGTTTGTCTTGGTCTCTTGACTCCCGAATACCCGTGGAGTCAGGGAAAAAATATAATGGAAAAACTAACCTATCAGCCAGCTGAAACTCCAACTCAATCCCTCGACTCCCGAATACCCGTGGAGTGAGGGTAGGAGATAATATGTTCGTCAGGATCCTCCGAGACGGTGATGATGTCAGAGAACCTCCCGATGTTGTCTATCTTCACATTCTAGAACAGGTGGAGAAGGTTCCCATAGACGGCACCAAATTGATCCTGTCCTGAATCTGAGTCAGACGGACCGCTGGGTGAGGTGGATAGAATGTTGACCGAATCGCGACGTCCCGGAGGGGGTATGCTGAGATGACTTTTATGTTAACCAAGTCATCAAAAGTCCTCTGGTCAACGCTACTCGTAGCCAACGACCGGGTCACCCCGGTCTCTGGTACCCCGAGGCTCGAGGCAGATTCAATGAATATATAAGTACCAGACTAATACTAGAATAATCAAATGAAGGGAGAGTGAGTACCGGAACGTACCCTGACCCAGGAGGGCGCCCTTGGATGGGACGCTGCTCGAGTTGTTGTGACCTGGAAGAGTAGATGGCTCTGATCAGGTTGGATAGCTGGACTAACGATGCAGAGTCGGATGCGGTGGCACAAAATCGGATGCAACCTCGGCACGCAGGCCAGGATATAATATCGGTGCACAGGCCGGGATAAGACATCGGTGCGCATGCTGGGATAATACATCAGCATGCAAGCCGGGATATAATATCGGCTCGTAGGCCGGGACAAAGTAGCAGCTCGCAGGCCAAATAATATCAACAATGATGCGAAGCTCGAAATGCAACACATAATAATGGCTCCCAGATCCGATAGTAGTAGCGCGAAGGCTTAAACACCATGTCGGCATGAAGACCCAACCATATCAACGACACCATGCCAGAACAAGGGCTGAGCCAGCAAGTGGATTGCCGACCCGGGGGCTACCAGCACGTGGAGGATGAAGACAAAGGAGGTTGCGAAGTGTGGCACTGGTCGGCAAGGCAACGGGGGCAACAGAGATGGCGCCGTGTGCGAGGAGGAGGCGGTGATAGTGTGGCGTAGCTGGCGTCCTAGCTGGCAGAGTCGGGAGGAAGCTCTCTCGGCGGAGATGGTCGGAAAGGCGGGCTGTCGGCCTCGGCGAGGAGCGACGAGGAAAGAGGAGCGTGAGAGGGAGACTTCTCCCTGTGTGCGACCTCGGCGACATCGACCTGGAGACCGAAGGAGGCGACACCCCCCTCCTCCTTGTGGTGTCGGCGCAAAACCTCCTGCCCCGCCCTTAGTGGCAGCCAAAACGCAGGCGCCTACGTGAGGTTGGCTGCGGTGTTTGCCATCGAGAGAAGAGGGAAAGGAGAGGTGGGTGGTGGCTTGTTGGCGACGAGGGGGAAAATGACATCGGCGCCTGTCGCTCGAAGGTGGCGGCGAGAGAGGGGGAAGAAGCTCCTCCCTTGGTTCGTGGTGGCGACGACAGAGAAGCACACGAAGAAGGAAGAAACATCCCCCCTCTGGTGAACAGTGCTCCCTCCCCCTTAAAGTTTTACACAGTGTAATGACAAAAATATCCCTCCCTCTCCTCTTAATTCCCCCTTTATCCTATATCCTATATCCTATATCCTATATCCGTATCAATATATATTGAAAGCTAAACAAATATTTAAAATCATGATTTATTGATTATATCTAGTAAAATATTAAAAATTGTTAGTTAGAGCCCTAGAGCCAATCATTTAATGATTGTATGGACTCATTGTATCATATTCTTGTATATTAATAAAGGCATTTGTTTGGTTATTATACTTATTTGTATTAGTGCCAAATAGATTAAGTATAATAGCGTCCTTGAGTAGAAGGTTCATACCTATATCAATCGATTAGTTGAATCGATAGTGAGATGATATAGGGAACACTACTCTAAATCATTCCTAGTCGAGTATTAACATTCAGGGACAATGTTAATGCAATAAGACTAGAATGTAGGTCAGCTCGATGACTTGATCTCACAAGTCATGGATATAGAGATATCAAGCTGACACATGGGTATACATTGGAGAATGTATACTGAATGACCCGCCATGAGAAAGTATCATGAATCGTTATATGAGTGTCATATACTTTCTCATGTGGCTATTAGTATGACTATGAGTCCTTAAACCTGAAGTCATCATGGATCCCTACATAAGGAGTTATGTACTTTGGTTTCGTAAAACGTCACCCGTAACTGGGTGGACTATAAAGGCGATTATTGGGTATATAACGAATTATGTAGAGGGATGTGAGTGGTGTAGATGGGATCTATCCCTCCCATATGACGGGAGCGACATCAGTATTCTTGATAGAGTGAGACCACTAAGTGCATGGCCATGCCCAAATGAGTCAACATTAGATGTTGAGCTCATTTGATCGAGTGAGTCTACTTGGAGTTCAAGATTTAGATTGATTAGAGGATGACACGGTCTATGCCTCATATTGATCAATCTAGATGTCTAGGATAGAAGGAAAATGTCACATATTGTAAGGAGTCACAATTAGTAGTCACAAGGTGATGTCGGATCTCGACATTCTTGTAACTTGGGTAGTAATGATGTGTTGCTAGATACCGCTCATTACTTATGCTCCTAAATGGGTTTAGGGCATTGCCAACGTTACAAGAACCTATAGGGTCACACACTTAGGACAATTAGATGGAGATTAGGTTCATATGATGAACCAAGAGGATTAGATTCATTTGATGAATCAAATTGGATTAAGAGTAATCCTAATTGGGCTAACTTGAGTTCGACTCAAGTTGATTCATGTGTTCAATGAGTCTAATTTAGATTTTGACTCATTGAATCAATTTAATTAAATGAATTAGATTCATTATATTAAGTTGGCTTGAATCAAATGGTTAGATTAGATCAACCATGGAAGAGATTGGGTCAAGTTTGACTTGACTTAAGAAGGAAGACCAAAGGTTAATTTTGACTTGACCTTTTGCCACCTCATTGGTGAGTTGGCATTAGGTGGACCAATGATGATACTCCACATCATCATGGGTGCCACCTCATGGAAGTTACAAAGTCATTCTCTTAATGACTTCATATTAATTGCAATTAATGCAATTAATTTGGGAGTTTTCATCATGGAGAGTGGCCGGCCACTTTGATTTTGAATGTGATTTCATTTTTCATTCAAGTGGTGTATCTTCTTCTTCTTCCTCTTGAAGCTCTTCCTCTTCCTCTCCTCCTTACCTTGGCCGAATCTTACCAAGGTGCTAGCACACCTTTGTGTAAGGTTTTCTCCACCTACGTGTCCGTGTGGATACTTCTAGAGGACCGACGCTTGACGGTCTAGAGATCCGGCAACTCCTTGGACGAGCGGGAACGCGAAAGTCACGCAACAAGGGTAAAGTTCTTAACATGTAGATCTAGGAGTAGATCTAAAAGGTTTTTCAAACTCGTACTCGTATTTATTTTTGGTTTTCCTTGCACGGATCCGTTGGCCTTGGGTGATTCAGGGTTTTCGCGATGCGAAAAGCGGTTTTCGCAATGCGAAAAACGATTTTCGTAGCCCAAAAACCCAACAGTTTATATTAGAACACATAAATGATTAGTTTTCTATAAATAAATCATTCAAATACACGTCATCACACATAAATATATGAATGATATTTAACGAAGAAGGAGCAACAAAAAAAAAATTTAATATATAATTTTTGTTAGAGAGACTCCTAAATTGTCGAGAGAAAAAAAAGACTCCTATATTGTTGGGCTTGAGGCGGAGGTCTCTGGGTCTCTTCTCAGGTTTGGCCTGCATTGTGACGCTCTCCCCTATAAATATATAACAAGTTTGACTTCGTTTGATTGTTCCTCGTTAGTCACATCCAATTAACGCAAATATGAATGAACTCAGATACAATATATTTTTTTATCTGCCATCAGATATTCAATTCGATGAAAGTCTTTTATCTGCCGTTAAAATAAATTGAAAATAATCATAGCAAAATCAACGATCTATTAAAAAAAAATTATCCATTAATTCATCGAGATTGAAACTCAATGCTTAAATGTCTAAGAAAATGTCATGCCACTATATTATTATCCGAGAGCTTTTTTTTGGATGATATATAGACTTAATTATATTTATATCCTTTCATGCAGAGATGTAATTGAGTCGAGCCTAATAGAATTTTTGAATGTTTGAATTTGTCTCATTATAATTGAGCCGTGTTCAAATTTTATTTAATGAATATATTCACGGCTCACGATTTAAGTTTTTATAGAGCCTAAACAAGTTTAATAAATATAAATTATAAATTTAAATATTTATTAAAAACTAAATTATATATTTAGGTTCTTATTAAAATTTATAATTTTATTCTAATAAATAAATTTAATATATTTATCTATATTTTTAGTGTAAAATTTATAAATTCAATATCCAAACTATTATTTTTTCATTTAAAATTAAAATTGATTCATAAGCTTACTAACGAACATATTTACAAGCTAACGAGTCGAGTACCGTAAAACTTGAGCTTAGTTTCTTTATCTTAACAAGACTCATTAAATGAACTCAAATAAATTTTTATCGAATCGAAGTTCAAATAATTTATGAGCAGCTTAATTTATTTAAACCCCTACTTTCATGAATTTAATTGCCCTTCATGATACATAACATCTCTCAGTTTGACACATGATTTTTCAAGGCCTGCTTTAGTTCCTGTCTGATTGTCACTTTTCTTGGGCTTTGGCCCTTGTAGTAGTGCATCTCTTCATTGTATTCTACCCAATTAGCTAGATCGATCGATAGACATTTCACTGTGTAATTATAATTTTGTATTTAGTTGAATTACCATTTCTTAATATTTGTGCCATTATGAATAATTTAATAATTCCATATGGTATTATTTAATTAATTAGCCATTGTTCCTAAAAGTATGTATGTTAGATGATAATTAATAATACACTACAACAATACTAAGAAGTCATAATAATGTAAATATACGTATGTGATTAGTATATTATGTTTCTGCTATTAAATGGTAATAAATAATCGCTTAAGCGTTTGGTAGGGTGTAATCTGTCTTGTAATATAATCCAGATTACATTACAAGGCTGATTATTTTATTTGCTTTCATTTTTAACTTGTAATGTAATATAATCTGGATTACAAAATGTAATGAAGTTTTGTAATCTGGATTACAAAACAAACACATTGTAATCCGATTACATTACAAGGTCATCTTTTAACAAAAATTTAGATGTCAAATATACCCCTACTCTGTCGCCGACCATCTTCACTTGCCGCCACTGCCACCGCCCACCACCGCCCCCGACGGCTAATGACCGGCGGGCGCCGGTGACCGCCGACCGGCGACTGGCGACCGGCAACTGGTGACGGCCGGCGACCGGCGGCGGCCGACGACCGGCGGCGGCCGACGACCGGCGGCAGCGGCCACCGCAAGCTCCGACAAAGATGTAGCACCTGCCGATAAAAGTTGTATACGATATTTTTGTCATTTTATAATAATACGAATTGTATTTCTTATAAAAATAATGGACACCAAACAAAAGAATGTAATCGCCTTTATAATCAAAGATTACATACATTTCATTACCAAATGTAGTAATGTAATCAAGATTACATTAATTTAATTACATTACAAGCTCAATTACATTAAACCTAATCAAACGCACCCTAAATGACATGCAACATTAATTATACAGTTGGAATGTCAGGGAATATTCAACAGACTCTCAAAGCATCGAATGAAACTTTAATTAACTGTCCTAATTAATTAATTAATTAATTAATTATATACTATATGAAACCAAAGTTAGTCGAAACTGCTTGATCTTTCTCTGGGATTTTCTTGGACTTCATTTGGATGGCCACTCTGGAGGATTTGACAACCACAGAATACCCTCTTACCTAGTTTACTTGTTTATGTTTTGTTATGAACTGCTTTGGATACTAAATCACCAATTTTGTTTTTTTTAACTTCCTTGAGGCTCGGCACCACTACCACTCTAGGCATTACAAGCCATTTGAAGGATGTAGACAGACAAACAGACAGACGAGGGCAAGGTGATGGCCCATATCATTGAAGCATGAGGACAGATCTAAATTATAAAATTTGGCAGCACTGATCATGATGTTGTAGACTATATTTTGGAAACCGGTTAGCTAGGTTTGAATGAGAGGGAGAGTGAGAGGGAGAGGGAGAGTGAAGCAGTGATAGATCTTGGTCCAAAGAGCTAGAGGGATCTGATCACTATATACTTCAAGAGGGATCACTTAGCCTTTTAGAGGAACATCAAGGAGGATTTGAGATCGATCGACATAGTTCCACACAACAAGAAGAAAGAAGCTTAATTCTTTCAAAGTCAAACCGAGTCCTCCACTGAAGTTTGCCCGTGTTTGAAGCTTTCATTATTTAAAAAAAAAACACAATTTTTTTTAGAAAAAGGAAAATTAAAATATAAAAAGCTCATAATGGAATATCGCACACAATAAATTAAAGCATGCATGGCATTAAAGTTTTTGATGCGGATTTAAAGAACAAATAAAGGTAAAAAAAAAATGAATGGAATGGATTGGAAAGTGATACCTGATTTAACGAATAAATGTAATTATTATACGAATATATTCACATCTCCAAATCTATTTATTTTTCATATTCTTTTCTCCACATGAAATATTTCCATAACTTGGACCACTAACCAAGGATTCGCGTCTAGATGCATGCATGTTCTTTAAAATTAATTAAATTATTATTATTATTATTTTTACGCCAAGTTAGAGATTTAGGGCATGTCCAATGAGAAATTTTTTAAAAAAAATATGAAATAAAAAGAATTGAAAAAAGGCACTAATGATTATGGATATAAAATTTGAGGTTTATAGTTTAACAACGATAGTAAAATTAAAATATGATCTTTTATTTTAAAATTAATAATAAGATGTGAGATAAATAATTAATGATATAAAAAACTTGATAACGTAGGATTAAAAAAAATTACAGGGAAGAGTTTTAGTCATATAAAAATAATAATTTTTTATATTTTTGATTTAGCATTGTAGCATTGAAGTGACATATTAGAAATTACAAAAGTTAAAAAGTCATATAAAACTCTAACGATAGGAGATGCTTTTATAGTCATTAAGTAATGATAAAATAACAAAGACCAATATACTTACGTACAAGTAAACTATTAATCGTGGCATCACTAATTAAATTTATCTTTTTTTATTATAAATTTAAATATTTATAGCTATTTTAAAATTCAAAAGGTTAGAGGTGGGAACTAAAAGTTTTACATAAATTATAAAAAAAGATTTTAAGATATTTTAAATGGCCGTCCATTATCATGTATGATTAGAGATATTTATTTTTATTACTTTTTTTTGGATTTCAAATTTATTGTAAAGAAATGATGGGAGAAAGATATTCCACCAAATGAGTTGGTGAGGCTTAAGGAAGAAGCTCCAAAGGAAAATTTATTTAAATTCAACTTGACAAAATATTGTGCTACTTGTGACATTGTAATCATAACATGTTCTGTCTACTTTTCAGTCTACTCATCAAGTGTTTATTTGACACAATCTCAACAATATATTAAATTTATTTCTTTAAATATTCATCTTGCTAATTCATATTTTTATTAAAAAAATTAAAAAGATTTTTTTTCTTATCTAGTTTCATGGAAAACAAAAGCTAAAAATTATTCTTATTATATTAAATTTATTAAATTTATAAACAATACATCTTTTGGTTATTAGTTTCATGGAAAACAAAAGCTAAAAATTATTCTTATTATATTAAAGTTATTAAATTTATAAACAATACATCTTTTGGTTATTTGTTATTAAATTACCTTGGCATTCTTGAACACTAGACTCAACCATATAGAAATTAAAGAATTTTATTTGATTTATATGCTAAATTAATTTAGTTTGGTTTTTTAAATATTGATATGAAAAAAAAAAAATCAGCACTCTAATCACAACAATTGGTTAAATAAAAATCGATAAATTATCGAATGTAGTCAAAGTTGTTGAACACCCAAATCACTTAGATAAGTTTTTAAATTACCAAATCACGTATCTAATTTTGTTTTTTCCTACGGTGCAACAATCGATTCAGACATTGTTCATCAGTATAGAAGGTCATAAATGTAGCAATCAATTAAAAAATTCGAACTAGAATGATATGAAACAAGGTTTTATGTGTTCATCTAATTCTCCTGATTATATTGATGCTCTCAAATATTATTTTCATATGCATATTGAGAACAATAATTTAGATTTTTTAGACATATTGCAATTTAAAAAATTGCTGCTTCCAATATGCCGTATGAAAATGATATTTGAAAGTGTAAATATAATTAGGAGAACCAGACAAATACATTGAACCCGATTCTATATCATTTCAAGCTCTTTAAGTTCATCAGTCGATTTTGGCCATTGTATGTTATTCTGAACTTTCTAAGTTCATCAACCAGGTTCTGTTGGGAGATTACTGGTACAATCATCCTCAGGTCCAGGTTGATCTATTTGACTAAACCCAAGTGGGTTCAAATTTGAGTTTTGATGGTTGGACAATATGTGGGACAATACATTTTGGACAATGTGTGAGAGAGGAAAGTCAAGTAGGTCATGGAGGATCAGATACTTGATTGGTAAAGTTCTAATTGCGGTTAGGTAAGGTAAAGTCCAAGTGGGTCAAGGAGGACCACACGTTGGCAAAGAAAAGTTCTAACTATGGTTAGGTAAAAGGTGTTGGGATGTATACTATAAGCCTAACTTTTGTATGAACATCTGTTTTAAAATATTTTGAAATGAGAATCGCCTTAGTCAAATATTTGCATTTTATATTTATATATATGTTAATGCAGTTGTCTATTTAATTTATATTGTAGATAACATGGTGTGTGGTGCCACACAGAAGATCATGTTATCGGTTCCTTATAAATTATAAATAGTAACTCACAACTAAGATGGATTGGGACAAACCATTGGAACGGTTGTAGTGTAATTTGGTATTAGTCTGTCTTGACTATAAAATTACACTAGTACACTATGTGTGTATTGAGCAAGATCATTTGAAGTTGTTCGATTTATACTGACTACATAAAAGAATAGAACCTCTGTTATTATGGATGTGCGTCCTCTTAATCCCTATATAATAACAAGTACGTATACTTAGTATTTATTTCTTTAACTTATCAATGGATGAGATTTATTCGTTAAATCAATAGGCCCGATGAGTTGGGAAATAATACTATTTATATGATGTGTTGTTGATTATAGAAGGAATCTGTGTCCTAATTATTTAGGCTGATGATGTCCCCTTGAGGAGCTCATAAGGATTATCATGTAAATCCTGCAGGTGGACTTAGTCTGACATGATAATAAAGTTGAGTGGTACTACTCTTGGAATCAGATATTAATTAATTGAGTTGTCAGTAACTCATTTAATTAACGGATATACGATATCTTAAACACAGGGAAATTAACACACTCATGATAAGAAGGAGCTCATATTATAATATGGGATTGGTGCGGTAGTTCAATAATAACCCTTTAGTGGTATGAGTTATTATTGATGGACTTAAGTTGAGTGTTCGGACCGAACATAAGAAGCCCAAGCCCATCAGGAGGCCTAAACCAATTCCTCCTCTAGGTCCCTGTTGTAGCCTCTATATAAAGCCTCGCATCCACTCATCCAAGAAGTAGTTGTGTGTTTTTGGCGCCACCACATCTCTTCCTTGCTAGGGCCGGCTACATCTCTTCCTTGCTAAGGCCGACCACATCTCTTCCACCTAGGGTTGGCGCCACCTTCCCCACAAGGGCTGGCGCCTCCTCCTCCATACAAGGGCCGGCGGTCCTCTTCCCTTGCTTAGGGCCGGTGCCACCTTCACCCATTGCTAGGGCCGGCGGTAAATCTTCCCAATCAAGCTAGGGTCGGTGGTATTCTCCCATCTATTGCTTGTGGCCGGCGGCTTTGAGGAGAGGAGGAAGAGGAGAAGGCGCCCATCCTAGAGCCTCTCTTGGTGGTTGGCGATTTGGAGAAACGAAGGGAAGGGTGTTTGTTGTCTTGGTAGATCGTAGCCCACATGATGTCCAATAAGAGGAGAGGAATACAACAGAAGATCAAGAGGTCTTTAGCTACAAGGGAAAGATACAACTAGTTCTTTGATTCCGCTACGTAATTAGTTTAGTTTTCTTTGTATCGATTTTGAATACTAACACAAGAAGCCAGCGATCTTGTACTTCGATCAAGGTGTGCTTTGATCCGTCAAGAACTTGCTTGATTGATCAGACACATGTCTAATCAAACATGCGGGTTGCTAGGAAAAGTTCTGTACTTGTATAATTTTTGTACAGGGAAATTGAAATAGAACGGAATTCCAACACCTTCAAGTGGTATCAGAGCGAGTTTTCTGACTCCGTGTGATTGGTTTTCGGTTAAATTATGCACTGCTCGTATATAAGTTTAGGCAGGATAATAGTAGGATATGCAAGAAAGATTAACTCTATGGTTGCAGGCATTCTAGGTCCAACTATTATGCTTTGTGTGTTGATGTATGATTTGAACCCTCGGGCATGCCGAGGTTGTTTTGTGTTGTGCATGATTGTAATAATTAAATACGACCGATTGCTATATTATATTATTTTTACATTATGTTCGATCTACATTACATGTAAATTCCTTTATGGAATATATGATCGATAAATGTAAATTTTTATTTTTTTTGTTGCAGCTTATATCCTTGCTATGCGTGGTGCTATTTTGAGGACCGAAGGCATGGCGAAGAAGGAAGCAAGATAGACGCGACGACTTGATCCATTGGCGGCATATTAGAGGACAACGATGGATGATGCCATAATAGTTGGAAATTTTATTTTCATATTTATTGCCTTTATATACTGTTTTTATGTATTGTGATCCTATTTTTATGTGATGTGATGTGTGTGCATGTTAAAATTCCTCAATTTAAATAACTAAGTGGGAGAGAGATTATTTAAATAAATTCCACGATCTCCATTACTGGTTTGTAAGTGATGCATTCAAACTTGTGCGTTGGCTTTAAGTGCCTTCCTCCATATCGGATGAGTTTGTTTGCGGATCACTAGATTAAACTTTCTCTATGGATGACTATAGGAAATTATTTAGGTATGTGTAATCTTTTCCATCTGAAGGGGCACAATCCTAATTAACGGACTAAGTATCAAGTGATGGTATACACTTAGGCGCATTTAATAGTATCCTCCCTATCGGAGTCACTGCTATTATTTGTGTGACCGAAGATGAACCAACTATTAATTTTATTTGTCATAAAGTTAGGTTGACAAGATAATAAAATTAATGGGTAAATCCTCTTACAAATGTTTGAATTGGTATACGTCAACACTATCATGACATACGAAATTCACAGTGTTTTGAGGTGTTGGTGAATTTATAATTATATTGTTTGATGAATCAATATTATTTTAAATTCTAAAGTTTTGACCAAATATTTTATTTCGTGATTCTCAGGATTTCAAAATGACTTTCAATCCTCTTACTGTCATTTTAAAAGAAAACATACTTACTGGTCCAAATTATATTGATTGGAAACGAAACTTGGACATTGTCTTAACTGCTGAAGAATACAAGTTCGTACTTCTTGAGGTTTGTCCTAGCGCTCCTGATAAGGATTCTAGTGAAGAGGAGAAAGAGAGACATAGGAAATGGGTCAAGGTAGATGAGATGGTGTGGTGTTACATTTTGGATTCTATGTCAAATGTGCTACAACATCAGCATTAAGCCATACCCACTGCCTATGACATGATGCTCAATTTCAAGGAACTCTTCGGACATCAGAATCGGGTTGCCAGGCAGGAGGCCATGAGAAATTTAATGACGACCATCATGACTGAGGGGACACCCGTAAGGGATCATATCCTTAAGATGATGGCTCATTTGAATGAGATGAAAGTCCTTGGAGCTGAAATCGATGGGGAAACCAGATCGATATCATTCTCCAAACATTGCCTAAGAGTTTTGAGCAGTTCCGCCTGAATTACAACATGAACAAAAGGATTTATTCATTGGCGAAACTTCTGACAGAACTCCAAGCAGTAGAAGGGCTATTTCGTCAAAGTTCTCAAGTTCACATTGCTGAAAATATTTCTGCCTCTAAGCTGAAAGGTAGAAAGAAAAATAAGAAACAAGTTGGTTCGACAAAGAAAGTGATTCAACCTCAAGGGACTAGGTCGTAGGCACGTGTGAAGAAGCCGAAGGGTAAGTGCTTCACATGCAAGCAGTCTGGACATTGGAAAGTGGGCTATCCTCACAGAAAGGAGAATAACAAAGGTATATCTTATTCATTAGTTGTTGAAACATGTTTAGCGGTGTTATTTACCGATACCTGGTGTGTAGATACGGGAGCCACTGATCATGTCTGTAATTTATTATAGGGGTTTCAGAAAACCCGACGACTACATGAAGGGGAGATCACTGTCTACATGGACAATGCTACGAGAGTGACAGCTGTTGTAGTGGGAGATGTTTATTTATCTTTTGATAGGAATAAAACTTTGATTTTGAAAAATTATCTTTACGTACCATGTTTTAGAAAGAACTTGATTTCAGTTTCTAAATTATTTTTAGATGGATATTCTATTTCTTTTGATGATAAAGTGGTTGTCAAGAAAAATAGGGTGGTTATCTGTTTTTGTGTGTTGGTTGGCAATTTGTATACTCTTAATCCAATAACTCCCACGATGCAACAAATGGAAATTAATAACCCATCTTCTAATTCTAATAAGAGAAAGCAACCTTCAGAAATGAACCAAACATATCTTTGGCATCTAAGGTTGGGTCATATTAACTTGAGTAGGATTCAAAGGTTAATAGCCAATGGACCTTTGGGTTCATTAGTAGTGGAAAACTTTTCGACCTGCAAGTCTTGCTTGGAAGGAAAAATGACCAAGAGGCCTTTTAAGGCTAAGGGGTATAGAGCCAAAGAAGTTTTAGAATTGGTTTATTCTGATTTGTGTGGGCCTATGACTATCCAGGCAAGAGGTGGTTTCGAATATTTTGTCTCTTTTATAGACGATTATTCGAGATATGAGTACATTTACTTGATGTACCGCAAGTCTAAGTGCTTTGATAAGTTCAAAGAGTACAAGGCTGATGTGGAGAAACGTCATGATAAAAGTATCAAGACACTATGGTCTGATCGTGGTGGAGAGTACTATTGGTTGCTACTCGGAATACTGTTCTAGTTCCCCTATACAAAAATTTGTACAAGCATAGTGTTGGACCCCGTGGTTGTTTTGATGTGATCAACCAAGTTGGTTAGGTCCTACTTTGTGTTTGATCCCTGTGTCTGAGTGTGCAGGAGCTTAGGAGCGCAGGAAGTCAAGCGGAAGATGCAGCTAGCGAGAAGGATGGCACGGGAAGGGAGCCGATAGGCTCAGTGCATCCGAAGGACGAGAGAGCTACGGAAGAGTACACCGGTGGGCGAGAAGAACGTACGCGGTGTTCGAGGGACGTTAAGACGGGGAGGAAAGCTGCTCAAGGAGAAGGCTGACAATTGGGTTAGGGTGAGCCCTATTTCGGTTGGCCGGAATCACCCAAAAGAACAGAGCTTCAGAAGTTAAAGAAAAGAAGTAACTAAGCTGGAAAATCTGCTCAAGGCACCTTCATCATGGCTTGAAGGCGCCTTCACCTTGAAGGCGCCTTCAAGGCTTGATGAAGGCACCTTCAACTGGTCAAAAGTGACCATTTGTGCTCGGATAGAGTTTTATCCGCTGACTCGGTTGGAGGCGCCTTGGACCTCCCAGATAGGATTTCCAGAGGCTATATAAAGGCCCCTAGAGCTAGGAATTACATATCAACTCAGTATTCAACTCTGTAATCAACTCCTAGCAGCTTGTGAGCTTTCTCAATGTGTAAAAAGGCTTCTCTCCCTACAGTAAAGGAGACTTTCTTAGTGCGCGCTTTTCATCGCCCTGGATTATCAACCTTCTTGGTTGTAACTAGGTTAACTCCCAAGTCTCTGGCTTATTTATGTTTCCTTTTGTTTTATTCTTATTATAGTTGCTTTTATTTTGAGTTGAAAATTCCGAGGAGGATATACTTTATTTTCCTAGGCAATTCACCCCCCTCTTGCCAGCCTCCGCTGCACCAACAATTGGTATCAGAGCTAGACCGTCTCAGAAGGACTAACCGCCGACTGAAGCACACCGATCCAAATGATGGCCGGAGCGAATATTCATACCCTGAAGTTCGACGGAGACTTCGCGACGTGGAAACGCCGGATGGAGGTATTTTTCAAGACAGAATTTGATATTTGTTTAATCATGAAATATGGCTATGTAGTTCCAAAAGACAAAGAAGAATTCAACTGGACAAAGAAGGAGTAGGTAGAATTCGTGGCCAACAGAAAGGCGGAATTCCACCTACTCAGTGTGTTGCCGCCCCAGGAGGTAAGTCGGATCGGGAGCTACGATTCCGGTAAAGACCTCTGGGACAAATTTCTAGAGATTCACGAAGGTACCTCAGAAGCTAAGCTAGCGAGGCGCGACATCCTCCGGACCCAGTTAACGAACCTTCGGATGAACAGCGGCGAGAAGGTAGCGTAACTCCAAGCAAGGATTAAGAAGCTAATAACTCAACTAA
The DNA here is from genome assembly GCF_018446385.1 of Zingiber officinale. Taxonomy (NCBI): domain Eukaryota; kingdom Viridiplantae; phylum Streptophyta; class Magnoliopsida; order Zingiberales; family Zingiberaceae; genus Zingiber; species Zingiber officinale. The sequence goes on from NC_055998.1 coordinate 38,735,647, forward strand.
GCAATCTTAGAGAAGAAGTATCAAATCGAGGCTCGATCCGGTATGCGCTCAACGCCTTCCCCAGAACTCCAGAGTGGGTCTCCTTAGTAGATGCGTACTACATCTCTAAGGACTTCGAGGTAAGTATTTTAGAAAATTTGTTTTCCACTTTTGAACTTCACGAATCTCGAATTGCAGAGCCTAATAAAATGGAGAAAGCAAGTCAGAACATTGCCTTAAAGGCAAGAACAAACGATTCTGACTCCGAAGCCTCAATCGACCAATTGGAAGCGGCACTACTGGTAAAGCGTTTCAATAAGTTTTTTTAATTCTAATAAATTTAGATCACAGACAAAGAGATATCAATAAAGAAAAAGAACGGTTCGTTGTTACAACTGCAACGAAGAAGGACACATCAAAGATGACTGCCTATAATTAAAGAAAAAGGAGAAAGAGAAGGAAAAGACAAAGTACAAGAAACTAGAATCCTCCAGGCACAAGAACCTGAAGGCCACTTGGTCAGATTCGTCTTCTTCCGAATAAGACGTAGAAGCCTTCTCTGGGTTAGCACTAATGACTAACCATCAGCTGGAAGAAGAGTCAAGCTCAGAAATGAGCATAGATGAAGGGGGAGGAACTTCAGACGAAGAAAGCGACGATGAAGGGGGAGCATCACCGAGTCAGGTAAGTCAGGTACGTAATCTAACCCCTACTCAATCATTTTAGTTTATTAAGTCTCTTTCTAAAGATTTATTCAAATTAAAAAAAGAAAATGCTGAATTGAAATTGAACCTAGCAAAAGCATGCCCACTAGAAATATATGATAATCTAAAATTAGAAAATAAAAAATTAAAAGTTGAAATTGAGAAATTGAAGAATAATGATGCATGCTTAAATAAATTTCCAAAATCAAAATTAAGAAATTATGGAAAATTGAATTGGTATATTAGAAAACATCAGTGAAAACTTAGGAAACTCCCCAGAAATTATATACCCCCCTAAATTTTTGAATAATCCTGTAGGAAAGAACTTCTATTGGGTTCCAAAATCTATGCTAAATTAATTTTTTTTAAGGCTTTCAGAAGAAAAATTAAACGTTAAAACTTCTTTATGAAGCTTTGTCTAAGGAAGTGGTTGTTGCTCCAATAACCAAGAATGCCTAGTGCCTCGCCATGACCTGGAAGGTGAAATATTGAAATAAAATGTTTAATTAACTTTTTGAAAAAAATATTAAAACTAGAAGTAAATAATGCTTTGAAAGTTTTCCCAAATATTGTCTTTGAAAATCTTCAAAATTTTTACTTAGGTTTTTTTAGTCATATTACTTAGAAATTTTTTTTTCTAAAATTCTAAAAATTCAGTTTACTTAAAATTTTTTTTTGTAAAACTCTAAAAATTCATTTTTACTTAGAAATTTTTGGAAAAATTCATCTTGCTCAAAAATTTTTCTAACTTAACATTTTGCTAAATATTTTTTTTTAAAAAAAAATCATATTCTCTTATTATTATCCCGTTTTTGTTATGATCAAAGGGGGAGAGAAAATGTATAAGTTTAGGGGGAGAGAATTTTTTTAGAATTTGTTTTCAAAACTCTGAGTTTTAAAAATATTTTTAAAAAATTCTGTTTAAACTCTTAATTAAATAGTTGCAATTTTATTTATTGCAAATTTATGCTTAACATGTTAGTTTAGCAATTTTCTTTAAAATTATTATTTGTTTATTTTTACCCTAACTTGAACTTGGGTTGATGCACATCAAAAAGGGAGAGATTGTTGGACCTCGTGGTTGTTTTGATGTGATCAACCAAGTTGGTTAGGTCTTGCTTTGTGTTTGATCCCTGTGTCTGAGTGTGCAGGAGCTTAGGAACGCAGGAAGTCGAGCGGAAGACGCAGCTAGCGAGAAGGACGGCATGGGAAGGGAGCCGACGGGCTCGGTGCGTCCGAAGGACGAGAGAGTTATGGAAGAGTACACCGGTGGGCGAGAAGAACGTGCACAGTGTTCGAGGGACATTAAGCCGGGGAGGAAGGCTGCTCGAGGAGAAGGCCGAGAATTGGGTTCGGGTGAGCCCTATTTCGGTTGGCCGGAATCACCCAAAAGAACGGAGCTTCAGAAGTTGAAGCAAAGAAGTAACTGAGCTGGAAAATCTGCTCAAGGAGCCTTCATCATGGCTTGAAGGCGCCTTCACCTTGAAGGCACCTTCAAGGCTTGATGAAGGTGCCTTCAACTAGTCAAAAGTGACCATTTGTTCGCGGATAGAGTTTTATCCGCTAACTCGGTTGGAGGCACCTTGGACCTCAGTTGGAGGTGCCTTGGACCGAGATAGGATTTCCAAAGGCTATATAAAGGCCTCTGGAGCTAGGAATTACATATCAACTTAGTATTCAACTATGTAATCAATTCATAGCAGCTTGTGAGCTTTCTCGGTGTGTAAAAAGGCTTCTCCGCCTATAGTAAAGGAGACTTTCTTAGTGCACGCTTTTCATCACCCTGGATTATCAACCTTCTTGGTTGTAACTAGGTTAACTTCCGAGTGTCTGGCTTATTTCTATTTCCTTTTGTTTTATTCTTATTATAGTTGCTTTTATTTTAAGTTGAAAATTTCGAGGAGGGTATACTTTATTTTTCCAAGCAATTCACCCCCTCTTGCCGACCTCTGCTGCACCAACACATAGAACTATCCTAGCTACCCATGTGCTCTACTGAAGTTAAATTTTGATTACAAATGATGCTTAACATTATTAATCCAAATTGTCCTTCAAAAGTTAAACTTGGATTGAAAACGATACTTAACATTTTTACTCCAAGTTTAACCGATGTGTTATTGATAAGTTAAAACATATTACAGAAGTTAATTAAATATATATTTCAAAGATCAGCTTCCAAATTAAACATGGCGAGACACTAGGCCTTCTTGGGTATGAGATCATCCACCACTTCCTAGACAAGGCCTTTCTAAGAAATTAGATATTTAACTTCTTACAGTAAACTTGGTTTAACTACAGAGATCTCAATCGAAGCATAATATCGAAACATGAAATCGAAAAATAAAATCGATAACAAAATGATAACCTAAAATCGATAGCCTCTTGTGTTTGGTTTTTCAAGATCTATACAAAGAAGATGAACTAGTTATGATGCGGAAACAAATAACTAGTTATACCTTTCTTAGTATCTTATAGGCCTCTTGATCTTCTGTTGTATTCCTCTCCTCCTCTTGGACGTCGTGTGGGTGACGATCTACCAAGATGAAATCCACCCAAGCCTCTTCCTTTGCTTCCAAGTTTCAGCCACCAACTAACCTCCAAGGGATGCTAGACAAGAGAGCTTCCTTCTCTTCTTCTTCTCCTTCAAGCAACCGACCACCAAGAGAAAACCAAGCTTGATTCCGCCGGCCTCCAAGAAAGAAAACAAAAATAGACGAGAGAAGAAAGAGGGCCGACCACCAAGGGAATAGACAAGAGGAGTTTCGGCCACAATAGAGAGGATGCAAGACTTAGGTTGTTCTCTATGATGCACCCTCTCCCTCTCTTTTATAATCTTTAGTGAATCCAAAAAAAGAAAGTTTTTTAAAATAAAAAATTAAAACTTCCTTTTATTCCTTTACATGACCGACCACCTACTTGTGCATCAAATAAGGAAAGATTTTAAACAAAAATTAAAATATCTCTTTTAAAATCCCTTTTGTGGTTAGCTATAAAAGGCATGTTTTATAAAATTAAAATCTTCTCTTTTAAATCCTTTTGTGGATGTCTATAAAAGAAAAGATTTAAAATAAAACTCCTTTTATATCATGGTTACAAAAAGGAAAGTTTAAAATTAAAATATTTCTTTTAAACATTATAGTTAACTACAAATAAGGAAAGATTTCAAATCTCTCTTTTAATCCTTTATAGAAAGCTATAAAAGGAAAGATTTTAAAATTTAAAACTCTCTTTTAAAACTATGTGGAAATCATCATAAAAGGGAAGTTTTTAACAAAATAAAAACTCCCTTTTATTTCCTTTTGTGACCGATCTAAAAAAAGGAAAGTTTTATAATTAAAATCATCCTTTTAAATCCTTTTAATGGATCTCTATAAAAGGAAATATTTTACAAAAAATAAAACTTCCTTTTCTATGTGTGGATGGCCGACCCTTTGCTTGGGCACCAATCAAGGCTTGGACGACCCTAGCTTGGGCTCCAAGCTTGGCTTGGCCGACCCCTTGCTTGGGCTCCAAGCAAGGAAGTGGCCGACCCTTAAGCTTGGTTAAGAAGCTGGGCTTTGGGTAGATATAAGACTTTATAAATAAGAGGTTACAGCAGGGAACGAGAGGAGGAATTGATTTTGGTCTCCTGATGAGCTTGAGCTTCTCGTGTTCGCCCCGAACATCCAACTCAAGTTCATCAATAATAACTCATACCACTAAAGAGTTATTATTGAACTATCGCACCAATCTCATATTACTATATGAGCTCCTTCTTATCATGAGTGTGTTAATCTCCCTGTGTTTAAGATATCGTATGTCCACTAATTAAATGAGTTACTGACAACTCACTTAATTAATATTTAGCTCCAAGAGTAGTACCACTCAACCTTATTGTCATGTCGGACTAAGTCCACCTGCAGGGTTTACATGACAATCCTTATGAGCTCCTCAGGGGACATCACCAACCTAGATCACTAGGACACAGTTTCATTATATAATCAACAACACACCATATAAATAATATCATTTCTCAACTAATTGGGCCTTTTGATTTAACGAACTAAATCTCACCCTTTGATAAATTAAAGAAATAAATATTAAGTATACGTGCTTGTTATTATATCATGATTAAGAGTACGCACTTCCATAATAACAAAGGTCTTGTTCTTTTATGCAGTTAGTATAAAAAGAACTTACCTTAAATGGTCTTGCTCAACACACTCAGAGTGTACTAGTGTAATTTTATAGTCAAGATAAACTAATACCAAATTACACTACAACCATTCCAATGGTTTGCCCCATTGCATCTTGGTTGTGAGCAACTATTTATAATTTATAAGGAACTGATAACATGATCTTCTGTGTGACACCACACACCATATTATCTTCAATATAAATTAAATGAACAACTACATTTAGCATATAAATATAGATATTTGACCAATGTAATTCTTATTTCAAAATAAATGTTTATACAAAAGCTAGACTTTTAGTATACATTATAACAAGTACCTTTTAGGAGAGTTTAAGAGTTACTTATTAGAGGCCGGGATTCAATCCCAATTGTCTGCACCTGGTACACCCCAACAGAATGGTGTGGTGGAATGAAGGAATATGACTCTTATGGAAATGGTTAGATCAATGATGAGTTATTCAGAATTACCAAATTTATTTTGGGGATATGCTCTGGAAACAGCGGCATACATTCTGAACTTAGTACCTTCTAAGTCAGTACCCTCTACTCCCATAAAATTGTGGAATGGGCGTAAGCCTAGTTTGAAACACATTCAGATTTGGGGTAGTCCAACACATGTACTAAAGGGAGACATTGATAAGTTGGAATCATGTACAGAAGTTCACTTGTTCATAGGATATCCTAGAGGAACGAAAGGTGATTTGTTTTATAGTCCTAAAGATCAGAAGGTCATTGTTAGCACCAATGTCCGATTTTTAGAAGAGGACTATGTAATGAACCACAAGCCCATGAGTAAAATTGTTATTGAGGAAATAAGAGAGGACACTTCTACTTTAGTACCAACGGTACAAGATGAGATACCACAAGTAACTGCAACACGTGTCACAAATAATGCACAATTACAGGTAGTGCCTCGTCGTAGTGGGAGGGTTGTTAGGCAACCTGAAAGATTCATATTTTTGGGAGAGTCTTTAGACTTTATCCTTGGTGAACATGAAGCTGATCCCTGGATATGATGAAGCACTCCAAGATAAAGATGCAGCATCTTGGCAAAGTGCAATGAACTCTGAAAGAGAATCTATACATTCTAATAAGGTTTGGGAGCTTGTAGAACCACCAAATGGTGTAAAAGCCATTGGATGTAAATGGGTCTACAAAAGGAAAAGAGGAATAGATGGGAAGGTGGAAACTTTTAAAGCGAGGCTTGTTGCGAAGGGGGTATACTTAGAAAGAGGGAATCGATTATGAGGAAAATTTTTCGCCGGTAGCTATGCTTAAGTTTATCTGGATTCTTTTATCTATTACTGCTCATATGAATTATGAGGTTTGGCAAATGGATGTCAAGATAACTTTCCTTAGCAGAAGTCTTGAAGAAAACATCTATATGAAGCAACCAGAGGGATTCATTGCAAAGGGCAAAGAGCATCTTGTATGTAAGCTCAATCGGTCCATTTTGTTGGTTGATACTCGGAATATCGTACCGGTTCCCCTGTACAAAAATTTTATACAAGTCTTGAATCATTCCTAACAACCTATTGTATTCTTTAGAAATTAAATTTGGAATCACAAACGGAACTTAACATTATTGATTCCAAATTCAATCTATCTATTCTTAGTGGTTTAGACTTGGATCGCAAACGATGCTTAACATTATTGATCCAAATCCACCCATGTTACAAATTCAATTAAATATTAATTTCAAAGATCGGCTTCCAGGTTAAATATGGAGAGACACTAGGCCTTTTTGGGTATGGGAGTATCCACCACTTCTTAAACAAAGCCTTTCAACGAAATTTAATATTTAATTTCCTTATAGTAACCCTAGGTCTAACAAAAAAGAACAATCGAATCACAAGTTCGAAAAACAAAAGAAACACAAAATCAAAAACATAAATTTGATTACCTAGATTCATTAGCCTCTTGTGTTTGGTATTTCAAGATCTAAATAAAAGGATGAACTAGTTATGATGCGGAAACTAATAACTAGTTATACCTTTTATAGCTTATAGACCTCACGATCTTATTGTCGTATTCCTCTTCTTATCTCGGATGTCATGTGGGCGATGATCTACCGAGATGAGAATCCACCCAAGCCTCCTTCTTCTCCTTGCAAGTTTCGGCCACCAAGAATCTCCTAGAGATGAAGGTTTTCGGCCACCAACCAAGCTCCAAGGGATGCAAAGCAACAAAGCCTCCTTTCTCTACTTCTTCTCCAGGCAAAATCCGACCACTAACAAGCTCCTTGAGAGTTGATGCAACCGGCCACCAATGAAGAAGAAAAGGAGGAGAGGAAGAAGATGAGGGCCGACCACCACAAGGAAGAGAAGAGAGGAATACTAGATGTATGTTCTTGTGAGGTGAGGCACCTCTACCATCTCTTTTATATTCCTTGGTCTTGGCAAATAAGGAAAATTTTAATAAAAACTTCCTTATTTTCCTTGCCATTAAAAAAAAATTTCCTTTTCTCTATCAATGTGCCTGGCCACCTCAATTCCTCCAAATAAGGAAAGTTTTAAACACAAAATTAAAACTTCCTAATTTGTTTCCAGAAATTTTTAAAATAAAAATTTCTCTTTAAAAATTCCCTTCATGGTTGGTTATAAAAGGAAACTTTTATAAATTAAAATCTCTCTATTAAAACATATGGATAATTTACAAAAAGGAAAGTTTTCTCTAAAATTAAAATCTTCCTTTTAACTACAAATAAAGGAAAGATATCAAATCTTTCTTTTAATCTTTTGTAGAAAACTATAAAAGGAAATATTTATAATTTTAAAACTCTCTTTTAAAATCATGAGGATGGTTACAAAAAAGGAAAGTTTTATCAAAAATTAAAATCTTCCTTTTAACTACAAATAAGGAAAGATATCAAACCTTTTTCTTAATCTTTTGTAGAAAGTTATAAAATGAAAGATTTAAATTTTAAACTCTCTTTTAAAACCACGGCTTCCACATAAGAAAGATTTTTAAAAAATAAAATCCTTTTAATTTATTATGGCCAGCCACCTAAGCTTGGGTTTAAGCTACGGTCGGCCACACTTCAACCCATCCAAGCCATGTCTTGGCCAACCCTTGCTTAGGCTCCAAGTTTGGCTTGGTCGACCACTTAAGGATGGGTAAGAAGGTGGGTATAGGTGGGTATAAGACTTTATAAATAAGAGGCTACGACAGGGACCGAGAGGAGAAATTAGTTTTGGTCTCCTGATGAACTTGAGCTTCCCATGTTCGCCCCGAACACCCAACTCGAGTTCATCAATAATATCTCATTCCACTAAAGAGTTATTATTGAACTACCGCACCAATCCCATATTACTATATGAGCTCCTTCTTATCATGAGTGTGTTAGTCTCCCTGTGTTTAAGATATAGAATGCCCACTAATTAAATGAGTTACTGACAACTCACTTAATTATATCTAGCTTCAAGAGTAGTACCACTCAACTTCATCATCATGTCAGACTAAGTCCACCTGCAGGGTTTACATGACAATCCTTATGAGCTCCTCTTGGGGACATCATCAACCGAGATTACTAGGACATAGTTTCATTATATAATTAACAATACACTATAGAAATAATACCATTTTCCAACTTATCGGGCCTATTGATTTATCAAACTAAATCGCACCCTTTGATAAATTAAAGAAATAAATATTGAGTATATGTGCTTGTTATTATATCATGATTAAGAGCACACACTTTCATAATAACAAAGGTCTTGTTCTTTTATGCAGTTAGTATAAAAAGAACTTACCTTAAATTGTCCTGCTCAATACACTCAGAGTGTACTAATGTAATTTTATAGTTAAGATGAACTAATACCAAATTGCACTACGACTATTCCAATGGTTTGTTCCTTTCCATCTTAGTCGTGAACTACTGTTTATAATTTATAAGGAATTGATAACATGATCTTCTCTATGTGACACCACACACCATGTTATCTACAATATAAATTAATTGAACAACTACACTTAGCATATAAATGTAGATATTTGACCAATGTGATTCTTTATTTCAAAATAAATATTTACAAAAAGCTAGGTTTTCAGTATACACTCTAACAATCTCCTACTTATACTAAAAGACTATGCTGTCATAAACGCTGCCATACATCTGATTCCCATTCCTTCAACATGCCGATCAAAACCTTTCCCCGAAAGGGCCTTAGTGAAAGGATCTGCCAGGTTATCTGCTGATGCAATTTTGGTGACAATAACTTCTCCTCGCTTTATGATGTCTTGTATTAGGTGGTACTTGTGCTCTATGTGTTTACTTGCCTTATGGGCTCGTGGTTCCTTCGAGTTTGCTACTGCACCACTATTATCACAATAAATTATGATGATTTTGGGCAAACCAGGAATCACATCTAAGTCCATTAGGAAGTTCTTGAGCCACACAGCTTCTTTGACTGCCTCAGAGGCTGCCACATACTCAGCTTCCATGGTTGAGTCAGAAACGCATTTCTGCTTAACTCTCCTCCATGCAATGGCTCCACCTCCTAAAGTAAACACATAGCCTGATGTAGACTTACTATTGTCCCTATCTGATTGAAAGTCAGAATCCGTGTATCCCACAGGGAGCAAATCATCTGCTTGGTAAACTAGCATATAATCTCTAGTCCTTCTCAGGTACTTTAATATATGCTTTACAGTAGTCCAATGTCCTTGTCCAGGGTTATTTTGATATCTGCTAACCATGCCCAAGGTAAAATAGATATCCAATCTCGTGCATAACATAACATACATTAGGCTTCCGACAGCCGAAGCATAAGGAACTGCCTTCATGTCCTCTATCTCCTTTGATGTCTTCGGAGACATTTCTTTAGATAAATCTACTCCATGCCTAAAAGGTAGAAAACCTTTCTTGGAGTCTTGCATGCTAAAACGAGCAAGGATTGTATCGATATATGAAGCTTGGGACAAGCACAACATCCTTTTCTTGCGATCCCTTATTACTTTGATCCCAAGAATATGTGCACATTCTCTTAAGTCCTTCATATTGAATTGCTTGGACAACCATACCCTTACTTCTGACAACACTTTGATATTGTTTTCAACTAACAAAATGTCATCTACGTATAGTACAAGAAATATCACAACGTTTCCATCACACTTCTTGTATACACAAGACTCATCCGGACATTGAATAAATCGATACGATTGGATTACTTTATTAAATCGGATGTTCCAAGATCTTGAAGCTTGCTTCAGTCCATAAATAGACCGATTTAGCTTGCACACTAGATACTCTTTGCCTTTTTCAATAAATCCCTTTGGTTGTTTCATATGGATGTTTTCTTCAAGACTTTCATTAAGGAAAGTTGTCTTGACATCCATTTGCCAAACCTCATAATCCATATGAGTGGCAATGGATAAGAGTATCCAGATAGACTTAAGCATGGCCACTGGCGAAAAAGTTTCCTCATAATTGATTCCCTCTTTCTGAGTATATCCTTTCGCAACAAGCCTTGCTTTGAAGATTTCCACCTTCCCATCTGTCCCTCTATTCCTTTTGTAGATCCACTTACATCCAATGGCTTTTACACCATTTGGTGGTTCTACAAGCTCCCAGATCTTATTAGAATACATAGATTCTATCTCAGAATTCATCGCTCTTTGCCAAGATACTACATCTTTATCTTGGAGTGCTTGTCATATGTCCATGGATCAGGTTCATGTTTACCAGGGATCAAGTCCAAAGACTCTCTCAAAAACATGAATCTTTCGGTTGCCTCACAAACCTCCCACTACTACGAGGCACTATTTGTTGTTGTGTATCATTTATGATACGTGTTGTAATTTCTTATGATATTTCATCTTGCACTGTTGGTACTAAGGTAGGCGTGTCCTCTCGCATTTCTTCTAGAACAATTTCACTCATGGGCTTATGATTCATTACATAATCTTCCTCTAAAAATTGAGCATTGGTGCTAACAATGATCTTCTGATTTTTATGATTTTAAAACAAACCACCTTTCATTCTCTTAGGATATTCTACAAACAGACAAACTTCTGTATGTAATTCCAACTTGTCAATATCTCCCTTTAGCACATATGTTGGACTACCCCATATTCGAATATGGCTCATATTAGGCTTACGCCCATTCCATAATTCCATGGGAGTAGAAGGTACTGATTTAGAAGGTACCATATTCAGAATGTACACTGTTGTTTCCAGAGCATATCCCCAAAATGAATATGATAATTCTGAATAACTCATTATCGATCTAACCATTTCCATAAGAGTCCTATTCCTTTGTTCTACAACACCATTCTGTTGGGGTGTACCAGGTGCAGACAACTGGAATTGAATCCTGACCTCTAATAAGTAATTCCTAAACTCTTTAAAGAGGTATTCGCCACCACGATCAGACCGTAGTATCTTGATACTTTTACCATGACATTTCTCCACATCAGCCTTGTACTCTTTGAACTTATCAAAGCATTCAGACTTGTGGTGCATCAGGTAAATGTATCCATATCTCGAATAGTCATCTATAAAAGAGACAAAATATTCGAAACCACCTCTTGCCTGGATAGACATAGGACCACACCAATCAGAATGAACTAGTTCCAACACATCTTTGGCTCTATACCCCTTGGCCTTAAAAGGTCTCTTGGTCATTTTACCTTCCAAGCAAGATTCGCAAGTTGGAAAGTTTTCCAACACTAATGAACCCAAGAGTCCATCGGCTATAAGCCTTTGAATCCTACTCAAGTTAATATGACCAAGCCTTAGATGCCAAAGATGTGTTTGGTTCATTTGCGAAGGTTCCTTTCTCTTATTAGAATTAGAAGATGTGCTATTAATTTCCATTTGTTGCTTTATGGGAGTTATTAGATTTAGAGTATACAAATTGCCTACTAATGTACCAGAATAGATAATAACCCTATTCTTCTTGATAACTACTTTGTCATCAAAAGAAACAAAATATCCATCCACAAACAGTTTAGAAACTGAAATTAAATTCTTTCTAAAAGTTGGTACATAAAGGAAATTTCTCAAATCCAAACTTTTATTGCTATCAAATGATAAGTAGCTGCCACTTTCATAGCATTGCCCATGTAGACGGTTATCTCTCCCTCAAATAGTCGTCGGGTTTCTTGGAACCCCTACAATGTATTACAGACATGATCAGTGGCTCCTGTATCTACACACCAGGTACTGGTAGATATCACTGCTAAACATGTTTCAACTACTAGAGAATAAGATATACCTATTGTTCTATCTCCTACGAGGGCAGTCCGCCTTCCAATGTCCCGACTGCTTGCAGATGAAGCACTTGCCCTTTGGCTTGTTCACTCCAGCTTTAGGTCCAGTACCTAGAGATCTTTTCACCTTCTTTGCTGAGCCAGCCTGTTTCTTCTTCTTCTTTCCTTTCGACTTAGAAGTAGAAACATTTTCAGCAAAGTGAATCTGAGAACTATGACGAAATATACCTTCTGCTGCCTGAAGTTCTGTCAGAAGTTCCACCAACGTATAAGCCCTTTTGTTCATGTTATAGTTTAGGCGGAACTGCTCAAAACTTTTGGGTAGTGTTTGGAGAATAATATTGATCTGGGGTTCCCCATCAATTTTAGCTCCAAGGATCTATATTTCGTTCAAATAAGCCATGATCTTTATGATATGATCCCTTATGGGTGTCCCCTCTGACATGGTGGCTGTCATTAGTTTTCTCATTTCCCCTTTCCTAGCAACCCGATTCTGGTGTTCGAAAAGTTCCTTGATATTGTTCACCATGTCATAGGCAGTTGGCAAGTCCTGATGCTGATGTTGCAGTACATTTGACATCGAAGCCAAAATATAACACTGTGCCATCTTATCTGCCTTGGCCCATTTCCTATGATGCTCAATCTCTTCTTCATTAGAATCGCCGTTAGGCACATTAGGGCAGACCTCTAACAGTACAAACTTATAACCTTTAGCAGTTAGGACAATGTCCAAGTTTCTTTTCCAATCTATGTAGTTGAGACCAGTAAGTTTGTTCTCTTTCAGTATAATAGCCAGTGGGTTGAAAGTCATCATAAGAATCACAAAATAAACTTTTGGTCAAGACTCTAAATTTAGAATAATATTGATTCCTCAAACAATATTATTTAAATTTACCAACACCTCAAAACACCGTGAATTTTGCATGCCACGTTAGTGTGGATGTATACAAAATCAAACATTTGTAAGAGGAGGGTTTTACCCATTAATTTTATTATCTTGTCATCCTAACTTTATGACAAATAAAATTAATAGTTGGTATTCTTTTGGTCACACAAATAATAGCAGTGACTTCGTTGGGGAGGATACTATTAAATGCGCCTAAGTGTATACCATTACTTGATACTTAGCCCATTAAATAGGATTATGCCCCTTCAGTTGGAGAAGATTACACACTCCTAAATAATTTCCTATAACCATCCATAAAGGAAGTTTGATCTAGTAATCTGTAAACAAACTCATCCGTTGTGGAGGGAGGCACTTAGAGCCAACACGCAAGTTTATTGCATCACTTACAAACCAGTAATGGAGACTATGGAATTTATTTACTAATCCCTCTCCCACTTAGTTATTTAAGGTGAGGAATTTTAACATGCACACACACACATCACAGCAAATAAAGCAATAAATATGGAAAAATAATTTTCCAACTATTATGGCCTTTTCCATCACTGCCCTCTGTGTGCTGCCAACCCTAGCTGCTGCCATTTTTAGCCACCGCAATTGGGTCTAGTCGCCGCATCCATCTTGCTTCTTTTTCCGCTGCGCCTCTGGTCCACAAACAGTACCACGCCTCACAAGGATACGATCTGCGATAAAAATAAAATTTTATATATATCGATCCTATATTCTACAAAGGAATGTACATGTAATCTAGATCGAAACAAAAATGTAAAAAATCTTAAAACTAATATAGCTCTTGGTGTATTTAATACATATAATCATGCACACACATAAAATGCCCTTGACATATCCAAGGGTCCAATCACACACAATCACTATAAGCCATAATAGTTGGAGCCTACAACCATAGAGTTAGCATATCTTACTATTATCCTACCTAAATTATGTATGACATGTGCATAATTAAACTAAAAACCAAACACACAGAGGCAAACCCTAGCTTTGATATCAATTGTTGGTTGATACTCAGAATATCATACCGGTTCCCCTGTACAAAAATTTTGTACAAGTCCTGAACCATTCCTAACAACCTATTGTGTTCTTTAGAAATTAAATTTGGAATCACAAACGAAACTTAACATTATTGATTTCAAATTCAATCTATCTGTTCTTAGTGGTTTAGACTTGGATCGCAAATGATGTTTAACATTATTGATCCAAATCCACCCATATTACAAATTCAATTAAATATTAATTTCAGAGATCGGCTTCCAGGTTAAGCATGGCGAGGCACTAGGCCTTATTGGATATGGGAGCATCCACCACTTCCTAGACAAAGCCTTTCAATGAAATTTAATATTTAATTTCCTTATAGTAACCCTAGGTTTAATCAAAAATAACAATCGAATCACAAGTTCAAAAAACAAAAGTAACACAAAATCGAAAACATAAATTCGATTACCTAGATTCATTAGCCTCTTGTGTTTGGTATTTCAAGATCTAAATAAAAGGATGAACTAGTTATGATGCAAAAACTAATAACTAGTTATACCTAGTTTTATAGCTTATATACCTCACGATCTTTTGTCGTATTCCTCTTCTTATCTTGGATGTCGTGTGGGCGACGATCTATCGAGACGAGAATCCACCCAACCCTCTTTCTTCTCCTTGCAAGTTTCAGCCACTAAGAATCTCCTAGAGATGAAGGTCTTCGCCCACCAACCAAGCTCCAAGGGATGCAAAGCAACAAAGCCTCCTTTCTCTACTTCTTCTCCAAGTAAAATCCGATCACCAACAAGCTCCTTGAGAGTTGATGCCGCCGACCACCAATGAAGAAGAAAAGGAGGGGAGGAAGAAGATGAGGGCCGACCACCACAAGGAAGAGAAAAGAGGAATACTAGATGTATGTTCTTGTGAGGTGAGGCACCTTTACCCTCTCTTTTATATTCCTTGATCTTGGCAAAAAGGGAAAGTTTTAATAAAAACTTCCTTATTTTCCTTTCCATTAAAAAAAATTTCCTTTTCTCTATCAATGTGGTCGGCCACCTCAATTCCTCCAAACAAGGAAAGTTTTAAACACAAAATTAAAACTTCCTAATTTGTTTCCGGAAATTTTTAAAATAAAAAATTTTCTTTAAAAATTCCCTTCATGGTTGGTTATAAAAGGAAACTTTTATAAATTAAAATCTCTCTATTAAAACATGTGGATGATTTACAAAAAGGAAAGTTTTCTCTAAAATTAAAATTTTCCTTTTAACTACAAATAAGGAAAGATATTAAATCTTTCTCTTAATCTTTTGTAGAAAACTATAAAAGAAAAGATTTATAATTTTAAAACTCTCTTTTAAAATCATGGGGATGGTTACAAAATAGGAAAGTTTTATCAAAAATTAAAATCTTCCTTTTAACTACAAATAAGGAAAGATATCAAACCTTTCTCTTAATCTTTTGTAAAAAGCTATAAAAGGAAATATTTAAATTTTAAACTCTCTTTTAAAACCACGACTTCCACATAAGAAAGATTTTTAAAAAATAAAATCTTTTTAATTTATTGTGGCCGACCACCTAAGCTTGGGTTCAAGCTAGGGGTGGCCACACTTCAACCCATCCAAGCCATGTCTTGGTCGACCCTTGCTTGGGCTCCAAGCTTGGCTTGGCCGACCACCTAAGGATGGGTAAGAAGGTGGGTATAAGACTTTATAAATAAGAGGTTACGACAGGGATTGTAACGCCCGAAAATTCTCGAATCAATTTTAGAAATATTCTATGATTTTTCTGGAATTTTAGAATATTTTTATGGAATTTTTGGAGTAACAAAAGTAGCAAAAATAAATAAAAACGTAAAACAGCGCAAGCGGGAATCGAACCCGAGACCTAGCGAACCCTACGACTTATAGATAGCTTTAGTAACCATGTGGCCCCAGCAGGGGTGTGCTGAAAGAAGAGAGGAACAATAATATTTATGATTGAGTTGGGGTGAAATTAATCACTTAATATAAATAGGAGATTTAAGTGGGGATTGGTTATTCTTGATCGATAGTTTTCTCTCCCTCAAACCCTCACCCGCCGACCCCTCTCCCTTCCTCACCTCTCGGCGCCCAAGTCTAAGGAAGAACCTAGGGTTCCATCCCTAGGGCCATAGGAGTATCTTCCGACAACATCAAAGGTACGAGGGCGCTCCTCTCCGCGAGAAGAACGTATAGACGCGAGAAGATCGTCGAAGAGATCCCTTCTCTGGAAAACCTAGCGATTGGATTGTAAGAAAAACTAGCGCAGGAGGTAAGAAACCCCTCACCTGCAGTATAAGTAGCTCTTCATATGTTTTATGCATTAGTTTAGTCATATGCAGAATTTTCAGTATATAGGGTGTGAATTAGCACACCAAGTATATGCTTTAATGCTTAGCTCAGTAAAATGCCCCTATAGGCATTCCAATAGTTTAGATAAATGCAGTAGAAGCATTTTATAGCATAGTTAGTTTTGCTACAGCTTTTATGGGACTACGGTCCAATGGGTGGGCTCCCACAGTCGCTTCTAGGTTTAGATAACCTAGTTCTAGGTTCAGATAACCTAGTAAGAGCAAGGTAAGGTATATTAGCTACAAATCAGTATTTTATTTTTCAGTGGCACTATACTGGACTTCAGTTATCCTTGGGCTGGGCTCCCATAGTCGTCCCTAGGTTTAGATAACCTAGTAAACCTACTAGATTCAGAATTTGCAACCCCGAGTTTAGTTAGGGATGCGCGCACAGCAAGTACAGTTGACGGGCCCCTCAGCAGCATGATTAGTATTTTCATCTATTTATGATAAATAGTTTTTTTAAAGCTTCACAATTTAGTTATGTGATTACAGTTCAGGATTTATATCAGCTTAGCATTTATGTAGTTAGTTATTGTAGCAGTTTAGTTCTATCTTGTTGATACTAGAAGATATTGCTATGATCAGCTTTTGCTTTCTATGTTTTGTATGCCAGAATGCCATGTTTTAGCATGTTCAGCACATATTTCAAATAACATGTTTTCAAAGCATAAATTGCATCGTATGTATGATTTTGTGAGGTAGATGGTTTCTTACTAAGCTCTCGAGCTTACAGATACTTCTTTTCCTTATACTGCAGATAAAGGTAAAGGAAGGATGGATTAGCGGAGGCTGGAGGACAATGCTACAAAGATGTGTGTGGGCAGGAACTTGGAATAAAGATCTTAGGGATCCAACAAGTTTTGTTTTTGAGCATTAGAACTCTTTAGCATTTTATTATTCCGCACCTTAGTATGTTAAATGCCATGAACCAGTGAATTATGCACGATGCCATGCTTGGAATACTAGTTATTTGATATTAAGATGTTTCCCAGCCACTTAGAACTTATATATGTGATTTGGGCACGAACCAGTGCTGAAATCAGAGCTCAGCTACGAAATTAGAAACCCCAATCGATCAGCCGATCGATTGGAGGCCCTCAATCGATCAGCTGATCGATTAGGGAGCTTTTTTCGTGAACTGTAAGCTCCTGGATCGATCAGCTGATGGATCCGGTCGCGTTCTGTAGCGAACATAGAGCTCTGGGATCGATCACTGGATCAATTGACTAAGTTGAATCGATCATCCAATTGATCCATAAATTCTTCCGTGCACAGTAGCACGCTGAATCGATCAGTGGATCGATCAACCAGTCTGGATCGATCAGCCGATCGATCCGAACGAAGTTTTCGTATACAGTAGCAAACTGAATCGATCCACAGATCGATCCAGTAGCTGTCAATCGATTGAGTTCAATCTGAATCGATTGGGAAGCTGGGTTTCGATCAGGAAACCTTGTGACTCAGCTCCTTGACCATAGGGGATGTAGGATACACCATGAATACCTTAGAATGCACCCCTTAGCACAGGCAGAACAAAGAAATTGTATTAGTTAGCAAAATTTTAAATTTGTTCAGTTTTCCGCACATTAAGAATAGTTTAGCAACAACATAATGTAACCCCCAGCCTTATAGCTTAGCTAGTAGAAGGCGGGGCGTTACAGAGTGGTATTAGAGCAAAGTTCCATACTTCCTCAGACACACATCAGCATTGAACCTGCAGCTTCCAAGTAAGAACATCTCTCACTTCATTTATGTTTTGCTTTCATGTTTATAGATAACTAAAGCATGCTTATGTATGATAGCATCTAATGTGATTATGGTAGCTAGTTAAACATGATAACAATAGTTATGCAACATGATCCTGTTAGTTATGTATGTCCTCTATTTCTTTAGAAAATGGTACGAGGACGCTCAACTAGAAAGACACCGGCTACTGAGCCCCAGGATGAGGCAGGCAGCTCAGTGCCTCCTCCAGACCTTGTAGAGGTAGTGGCTCAGTTATAGAAGCAACTAGCTGAACAGCAACAGGAGATAGCCACTTTAAGGGCTAATCATCAGAACACTCCCACTGTCACTCCAAAACCTAATCTAGCAACCCCAGTAGTGATAGAGGTTCCACCAGTCCAACCTGCAGCACCAGTAGTCCCAGCAGCAAGGACACAGAGAGAAGCCTATCTGCTCTAGTGGCAGAAGATCAAGGGAGAGAATTTCTCAGGCACCAGTGAACCATGGGATGCTCAAGCCTGGTTCAAAACACTGGAGAGTACAATGGAGCTTCTGGACTGGCCAGAACATGAGAAGGTGAAATGTGCCTCTTTTTGCCTGACAGGAGACACACGTGTGTGGTGGGAGAAAATTAAAGCGAAGCGCCCAGTGAATCAGATGACATGGGCTGACTTCAAAAGGGAATTCTTTGAGGAGTTTTTCCACATGCGGGTCACAAACTGCCACAACGACGAGTTCACTGAATTTCATTAGGGCAACCTTTCAGTCGAGGAGGCCGTGAGGAAATTCAATAGATTGGCTCGTCTATGCCCTGAACTAGTCAGCACTGAAAGAGAACGAGTCCGGTTGATGCTCAAGATGTTAATGCCAGAAATAGCAATGAATGTGGCCAACGGGGTCCGTAGGCCACAAACTACGGAAGAACTAGTGAGCAGTGCTTTAACCACTGAGAATTACCAGAACAGTATCAAGCAGCAGAAACAAGTCCTCTTAGAGTCTGATCCTGTCCGAAAGCTGAATCAACGGACGCTGGGCACATGGCGCTCTCCGGTTGCTGACGTGAGTCTTCGACTGGTTGCACGAACCTCCGGCGAACCTGCACAGAAGTCGGGCCGGGAAGGGGTTCCCGTCGGTGACCCTCCGACGCTCAAGTCAGGCAAGCTAACAGTGAAGAAGTGGCTCTCTCAGATTGTAGAACGCGTACCTCCGGCGAAGGATGAGGGCCTTTATATAGGGCAGTGGAGGAGCGAGTGCACACATACAGATGTGTACACGTGTCCTCAGCCCATACCCCAGTAAGGGCTTGTCAGTGAGCTTACCTGACCCCATACTGCTACAGTCAAAGCATGTCTTCGATGGGACAGCGGAATCCCCTGCCGTAAGATTTGGAGTATGGCCTAAATGTAGAGCATACTCGTTGTCAGAAAAAGATGTCTCTTGTCCTTTTCCCCTTTGCTTCCGGCCGGGCATCCGGCTGGCCCGCCTCCGAGAGTCCGGCCGGCTAGCCTCTGTCTTGCGTCCGGCCGGGCACATACAGTGGTCTACTTGGAAGATTCTCGGCGATGTGCTTTGTGGAGACTGTTAGCAGTATGCTACCTCATGTATTCGGCCAAGCGTGCCATCCGCTCGGCTCTGTGATGTTGTCCGATGAGCGCCGGAACCCTGACTTTCGTCAGGGTGGCTTTAACCATCAACTACATACCGGCCAGCCGGTCGGTCGACCCATCTCTCTCTCCGACCGGCCACCTGCCCTTTTGACTCCCACGTGGCGTTGACTCCACAAAACGGGGTCCCCTACTCTTCCCGCCGGATCACTTGCCTCCCCTTTAAGTTTAGTCGAAGGAGGCAATTAGTCCGACTGACTGGACCATGAGTCTAGCCGGGCGGCACCTTCGTGCCCTTATCCTCCGCTCGGCCCACCACATGGATGGCCTTAAAGATTATTCCACAGCAACATCTCTTTAGCCTCCTCGTACTCTACGCCAATCTTCGACATTAAGGTTGAGCATGCGCGCATTAAATGCTTCAAATGGTGGAATGCCACGTGGCACACCGTCGTCATCGTACGGCGGCGGCAGCATGGTGCTCTGATGGGATCGAGGCGGTTTGAAATGGACGGTGCGATGCGCGCTTTGATTCCCGTGACCTGGATCCAACGGTGGAGGCCGTTCGGCCTTTACCCTATAAAGCCTTCGTTTTCTCCTCCGTCGCCTCACTCCTCCTTTCGCGTGCCCCTGGTTGCCTCTCGTATTTTATAGCTCCAGCGATCGTGTCTCCTGTTTCCGGCGATCCCCGGTGTCCTTCCTTCGATCCTCCTTTTTCTTGTAAGGCTCTCCTTCTTTCTTTCTTGTTTCCGGCGCTTTCTTTACATTTCTCTCCCCAGTTTTCGCCCTCGGGTACTGTTCCGGTGCCCTCTTCTTGTTTTTGTCCCGTCATCTTTTTTGGTTTCATTCGCTCAGACCATGGCTAGTTCTTCTCATACCGAAGACCAGTCTCTTGGCCCATGGTACACTACCATCCAGTCATGATTCGACCAGCGTGACTTTGATATTCTGACCGATAATTTTAACATCCCCGCTGATTTTGAACTTCTTTTAGCTGGTCCTTCCGCTCGGCCACACAGGCTGCCGCGCGGAGCTTTCTGTGTCTTCCGCGACCAGTTTACTGCCGGTCTGCGTTTCCCTATACATCCCTTCATTATAGATGTTTGTAATTTTTTCGGTGTTCCGCTCGGCAGTCTAGTACCCAACACCTTTCATCTTCTCTGTGGTGTAGTTGTTCTGTTCAAGATCCACAACATCCCCCTCCGACCGGAGGTCTTCTTTTATTTTTATTACCCCAAGCAGTCCAAGCCGGGCACCTTCATGTTCCAAGCTCGGCCCGGGCTAGTCTTCTTTAATAAACTGCCTTCTTCCAATAAACATTGGAAGGAGTATTTTTTCTATATTTGTATGCCCGATCAGGCAAACTTCCGGACCAAGTGGCAGGTCGACCTACCCCCCACTCCTGAGCTGAAGAAGTTCAAGACCCGACCGGAATACCTTCATGCTGCAAACATGCTAGCCGGTCTACGTCTTGACATCAATAAGCTTCTTCACGAAGGAGTGATGTACATCTTCGGCCTGAGTCCAATACGGACTCCTCTTCCGACCGGCTTCGGTAAGAATTTAACTTGGGTGTATGCTTTAATTGCTAACTGATTTCTCTTTTTTCCTTTGCAGCGAACATCGTCATGGAGTCGGTAATGGCCGGCATTTTGAAGAAAAAGGCGGTGGCGCTCGAAGCGGCGGCGGCCAAGGAAATGGAAGCGCTTGGTATCCAGCCGGTCGGATCGCATGAAGGAGAAAGCGGGACTCAGGCTGAGTCGGTCGCTCAGGTTTCTCAACAGAACGTGGCCAGCGGAGCCACCCCCAGCGGAGGACCAACTGTCCCTGAGGAAGGTTCCGCTCGGGAGGAGGAACAACCTCTACAAAAGAGACGCCGAGTGGAGACTCCTCTACGGTCGGCTACCTCCGCGGTCCAACCATCTGAGCGGGTCATTGCGACTGCTCGGGGCAAGGCACCAGAGGTCGAAGCCATTTCGTCCGACCGGACGCCTTCTGAATGGGACGAGCCGGCTGCTCCAATTGAGGCTACTCCGGTCAGCACCCTTCCGCCCGCTCGTCCAGTCAGGCGTTCCACCATCCACTCTCAGTTTTCGGCGCCGGCCTCTGATCCTCTACCGGATGCCGGTCGGACGACCCCAGGTCATGGCCGCACAATACGAGTCACTCTTCATCTTCCAACTGAAGAGCTGCTGCCAGAGGCCGACCAACCGACAACGCCCGAACATACCATCACTCTGAAGGGCCCACTAGCTGAGATGTGGGCCGACGCTCGGGCACGCGTCGCGCTCATCCCTCTTCGGAATTTGGCCAATAGTCATGTGCAGCAGGCCACTAGGGTAAGTTTATTTTCTCCGAGTTTTGTATGTATTCCTTCCGATCGGCCAATAACAACTTCTTTTGTCAGAGATGGGTGGAGGAGATTGCTGTCTCCAACCGCCTAGCCTTAGTAGACGAAGAACTAAGGCAACTGAAGGCGGCAGTCGGTCCGTCCGGCCCTCCAAGCCCTTTATATTCTGAGCTATAAAAGGAGCTAAAGAAAGCTCAAGATCTGTTGGCGGCCAAGCAGAAGAAGACAGCTGACCAGGCTCACCATCTGGCTGAGTTCGAGCGGCAAGTCAAGTCGCTCGACCAAAAATTTACCCTGGCCACCACTCGGAAGAACACGGCCATCTCTGACTTGGAGAAGAAGAATGTGGAGGCTCGGGGCCTGGAGCTGAAGGTAAAAGAGCTGATGGAGCAGCTCGACAGAGAGAAGGCGGGCCACTCGGCCGACGCAGAAAAGCCTCAAAATCTGAATGAGGCCCTTACTGGTTCCCAGGCGGCTCGCAAAGAATATCAAGAGGCTGAGCCGAGTCGGGTCGTTGTCCTAAGATAGAGCTACATCCGCTCGCCTGAATTCTCGGAGAAAATTTGCGAGCGGATGTACACAGCCTTCGACTTGGCTATAACCGCCACCACCACGTATCTGAAGTCTAAAGGTCTTCTTCCGGAGTCCACTACTATTCCGGCCGGCGATCAAGTGGCGCTCCTGGACAACATCCCCAAGGACCTTTCTGATTACATTGAATAGATGCCTGTATATGTAGTTAGGCCGCTAGGCCAAAAAATGATCCCTTTTTGTACTTAGGCCGCCCGGCCTAAAGTTTTAATTTTAATGTAATGTTTTCCTTTCGCGTACTTTGTCCTTTTGCTAATTAATATGTGTGTTGTTCGCTCGCCTATTATCACCCCTCTGGCATTTGAAAGGGATTTTTGCGAAGTACTTGGCGTTGCCCTTCTGCTCGGCTAATTATTTCGAATGCGTAACATTCCGCTCTGATAGCAGAGATCGCTGGCTAAAAGCCGACAAGTACCTTTGGGCTCTGAGCCGAGCAGGACATAGAGTCGGTCGAACGATATTGACGGTGAGTTTCTCGGACATTTGCAGTCCTTTTTTATTTCCTTCTTCCGCTCGGAAGATTTATAGACGCTGGCTAGTCTCTCGATTTTTAACGTCGGAGCTCGACGGTCTTCCGCTCGGAGGGTTTATAGACGCCGGCTCGTCTCTCGATATGTAACGTCGGAGCTCGACGGTCTTCCGCTCGGAGGATTTATAGACGCCGGCTCGTCTCTCAATTTTTAACGTCGGAACTCGACGGTCTTCCGCTCGGAGGATTTATAGACGCCAGCCCGTCTCTCGATATTTAACGTCGGAGCTCGACGGTCTTCCGCTCGGAGGATTTATAGACGCCGGCTCGTCTCTCGATATTTAACGTCGGAGCTCGACGGTCTTGCGCTCGGAGGATTTATAGATGCCAGCTCGTCTCTCGATTTTTAACGTCGGAGCTCGACGGTCTTCCGCTCGGAGGATTTATAGACGCCGGCTCGTCTCTCGATATTTAATGTCGGAGCTCGACGGTCTTCCGCTCGGAGGATTTATAGACGCCGGCTCGTCTCTCGATATTTAACGTCGGAGCTCGACGGTCTTCCGCTCGGAGGATTTATAGACGCCGGCTCGTCTCTCGATATTTAACGTCGGAGCTCGACGGTCTTCCGCTCGGAGGATTTATAGACGCCGACTCGTCTCTCAATTTTTAACGTCGGAGCTCGACGGTCTTCCGCTCAGAGGATTTATAGACGCCGGCTCGTCTCTCGATGTTTAACGTCGGAGCTCGACGGTCTTCCGCTCGGAGGATTTATAGACGCCGGCTCGTCTCTCGATTTTTAACGTCGGAGCTCGATGGCCTTTCGCTCGGAGGATTTATAGACGCCGGCTCGTCTCTCGATTTTTAATGTCGGAGCTCGACAGTCTTCCGCTCGGAGGATTTATAGACGCCGGCTCGTCTCTCGATATTTAACGTCGGAGCTCGACGGTCTTCCGCTCGGAGGATTTATAGACGCCGGCTCGTCTCTCGATATTTAACGTCGGAGCTCGACGGTCTTCCGCTCGGAGGATTTATAGACGCCGGCTCATCTCTCGATATTTAACATCGGAGCTCGACGGTCTTCCGCTCGGAGGATTTATAGACGCCGGCTCGTCTCTCGATATTTAATGTCGAATCTCGACGGTCTTCCGCTCGGAGGGTTTATAGATGCCGGCTCGTCTCTCGATTTTTAACTTCGGAACTCGACGGTCTTCCGCTCTGAGGATTTATAGACACCGGCTCGTCTCTCGATATTTAATGTCGGAGCTCGACGGTCTTCTGCTCGGAGGATTTATAGACGCCAGCTCGTCTCTCGATATTTAACGTCGGAGCTCGACGGTCTTCCGCTCGGAGGATTTATAGACGCCGGCTCGTCTCTCGATATTTAACGTCTGAGCTCGACGGTCTTCCGCTCGAAGGATTTAAAGATGCCGGCTTGTCTCTCGATATTTAACGTCGGAGCTCGACGGTCTTTCGCTCGGAGGGTTTATAGACGCCGGCTCGTCTCTCAATTTTTAACGTCGGAGCTCGACAGTCTTCCGCTCGGAGGATTTATAGACGCCGGCTCGTCTCTCGATATTTAACATCGGAGCTCGACGGTCTTCCGCTCGGAGGATTTATAGACGCCGGCTCGTCTCTCGATATTTAACGTCGGAGCTCGACGGTCTTCCGCTCGAAAGATTTATAGACGCCGGCTCGTCTCTTGATATTTAACGTCGGAGCTCGACGGTCTTCCGCTCGGAAGGTTTATAGACGCCGGCTCGTCTCTCGATTTTTAACGTCGGAGCTCGACGGTCTTCCGCTCGGAAGGTTTATAGACGCCGGCTCATCTCTCGATTTTTAACGTCGGAGCTCGACGGCCTTAAAGGCTAACTTTAACACAGCCGCTCGGCGAACACATTAGCCATCCTTTAATTCATTTTTGCTTCCTGCATTACAAGGACATGGGCGACTAGAATATACACAAAAATGAGTTACATCAGTGCACCTTTCACCCACCTCGATAAGGCTGGAGATGATTCGCGCTCCAAGGTCGGTCCAGCTGCCGCCCGTCTTCATCCTCCAAATAGTAAGCGCCCGAGCGGAGCTTTTCGATGATTTTGAAGGGGCCCGCCCAAGGAGCTTCTAGCTTGCCGACATCGCCGACCGGCTTCACTTTCTTCCAGACAAGATCGCCGACCTGGAATGATCTGGGGATTACGCGCCGGTTGTAATTCTGCTTCATTCTTTGACAGTACGCCATCAGTCGGACGGACGCCTTGGCTCTTTCTTCTTCGACCAAATCCAACTCCATGTTCCTCCGCTCGGCGTTGTCCTCACCATAATTCTGGATCCGGGTGGACTCGACGCCGACTTAAACAGGAATCACCGCTTCACCTCCGTACACCAGATGGAAAGGCATGACGCCCGCTCCTTCCTTTGGGGTCGTTCGGATGGCCCATAGGACGCCCGACACCTCATCCACCCAACTTCCTCCCAGATCGTTGAG
Organism: Zingiber officinale; assembly: GCF_018446385.1. NCBI lineage: Eukaryota > Viridiplantae > Streptophyta > Magnoliopsida > Zingiberales > Zingiberaceae > Zingiber > Zingiber officinale. The sequence goes on from NC_055998.1 coordinate 38,761,205, forward strand.
CCGAGCGCGCAAAATGCGAAGGATTTCCCGATTGGCTACTTCGGCTTGACCATTGCTTTGGGGATATGCCACGGACATGAAGTGTTGCTCGATGCCGTAGCTTTTGCACCAATCTTCGAGCAACTTTCCCGTGAATTGCCGCCCATTATCGGAGACCAGCCGGCGGGGGATGCCGAACCGACAGATGATGTTCTGCCAGATAAACTTCTTGACCATCTGCTCGGTAGTCTTGGCTAGCGGCTCGGCCTCCACCCATTTGGAAAAATAATCTACAGCCACCAGTAGAAATTTTCGCTGACCGGTCGCCATAGGGAATGGACCCACAATATCCATTCCCCATTGGTCGAACGGACAGGACACAGTGGCTACTTTCATTTCTTCCGCCGGTCGGTGAGAGAAATTGTGATACCTTTGACAAGAAAGGCACGTTGCGACGGTCCGAGCGGCGTCTCCTTGTAGGGTTGGCCAGAAGTATCCGGCCAGAAGTATCCGGCCAGCATTATCTTTTTAGCCAGTGACCGTCCGCCCGGATGTCCTCCACATGATCCTTGGTGCACTTCTTGGAGGATGTACGCTGCATCTTATAAACTCACGCATTTCAGAAGCGGGCGGGAGAAAGCCTTCTTGTATAGTTGATCTCCAATGAGCGTGAACCGACCGGCTCTCCTCCTTAGTAGCTGGGCCTCATCCCGATCGGACGGTGTAGCACCCGAGCGGAGAAACTCCATGATGGGTGTCCTCCAGTCGCTCGGAAACGTGAGACCCTCCATCCGGTCGACGTGCGCCACCAAGGATACTTGTTCAATTGACTGCTGGATGGCGACCGGCGTTATTGAACTCGCGAGTTTGGCTAACTTATCGGTCGCTTGATTTTCCGCTCTGGGTATCTTATGGACAAGGACTTCTCTAAAATTGGCTTTAAGCTTCTCAAAAGCTTCAACGTAGAGCTTGAGCCGAGCGTTGTTAATTTCAAAGGTGCCAGAGAGCTGCTGCGTGGCCAACTGCGAATCTGAATGAAGCGTTACCCGACCGGCTCCCACATGCCGAGCTGCCTGCAAGCCGGCTATGAGGGCTTCATGCTCTGCTTCATTGTTTGTGGCTTTATAATCCAGCCGGATGGATAAGTGCATCTTTTCTTCTTGGGGAGAGAGCAGCAGTACTCCAATCCCGCTTCCGAGCTGAGTGGACGATCCGTCCACATATACTCTCCACATAGCTTCTGGCTCGGGATTCTGCACCTCAGTCACAATGTCTGCCAAGGACTACGCTTTAATTGCCGAGCGGGGTTGATATTGAATGTCGAATTCACTCAACTCCGTTGTCCACTTAATAAGCCGTCCGGACGCTTCTGGATTCAATAATACTCGTCCGAGCGGGCTATTTGTTTTGACAATGATGGTATGCGCCAGGAAGTAGGGACGAAGACGCCGAGCTGCGAGGACCAGAGCGAAGGCTAACTTCTCGAGCCCAGTGTAGAGAGATTCAGCATCTTTTAAAATATGACTCAGGAAATATACAGGCTCTTCTCCGCTCGCCCTCACTAATGCCAAGCCGACTGCTTGCTCATTTGAAGATAAATAGATACAAAGAGGCTCACCTACGGCTGGCTTGGCTAGCACAGGCAAAGAATTCAGATATGCCTTCAGTTCTTCGAACGCCCGATCGCACTCATCGTCCTAGTGAAATTTAGTGGCCTTGCGTAATATTTTGAAAAAGGGCAGGCTCCGGTCGACGGTTTTGGAGATGAATCTGGACAGAGCCGTTATCCAACCGGTCAAATGCTGCACTTCCCTCAGATTTCTTGGAGGTGGCATATCTTGTAGAGCTTTCACCTTGCTGGGATTTGCTTCGATACCCCGCTCGGTCACTATGTAACCCAAGAAATGCCCTCCTTTTGCTACGAACAGGCACTTCTGGGGGTTTAGCTTGACTCCATATTTCCATAGTGTTCGGAAAGTTTCCTCCATGTCTTCGAAGAGATCGGCCGCTCGGACGGATTTGATAAGAATGTCGTCCACGTATACTTCCAGATTTCGCCCGATCTGCTCCTTGAACACTTTGTTCATCAGCCGCTGATATGTAGCTCCCGCGTTCTTTAGTCCGAACGACATCACATTATAGCAGTAGGTGCCGTCGGCTGTAACAAAGCTGACTTTTTCTTGATCTTCCGGGGCAAGCGGCACTTGATGATATCCTTGGTAAGCGTCGAGCATACATATCAGCTCGCAGCTTGCGGTGGAGTCCACCAGCTGATCGATCCGCGGCAGAGGATAAAAATCTTTCGGGCAGACTTTGTTGAGATCCCGAAAATCTATGCACACTCTCCACTTGTTGCCCGGCTTGGAGACTAACACTACGTTCGCCAGCCAGCTCGAGAATTGAACCTCGCGTATATGGCCGGACTCCAAAAGCTTCTCAACTTCTGCCCGGATGATGACATTCTGTTCGGCGCTGAAATCCCTTTTTCTCTGCTTCACCGGTCGAGCGTCCTGTCGGACATGTAGCTCGTGCTGCGCTATGCTCGGCGAAATTCCGAGCAACTCATGCGTCGACCAGACGAAAACATCACAATTTCTCCGGAGGCATTTGATCACTTCCTGTTTCTGGCTTGCCTCCAGGTCGGACGCCACGAACGTTGTAGCCTCCGCTCGGGTCGGGTGAATCTGCACTTCCTCTTTTTCTTCATAAACTAGAGAGGGAGGCTTTTCAGTTATAGCGTTCACCTCGATCCGTGGCGACTTCTGAGCGAAATTTGCTTCTGCTCGGACCATCTCGACGTAGCATCGCCGAGCTGCTAGTTGATCTTCCCGTACTTCTCCCACTTTGTCTTCGACGGGGAACTTGATCTTCTGGTGGACGGCCGCCCGGAACTCGCTGAGCGCCGGTCGTCCCAAAATGACATTGTATGATGAGGGAGAGTCCACCACCACGAAGTTTGCTGTCCGCGTCCTCCTGAGCGGCTCTTCTCCCAGTGAGATAGCCAGCCGGATTTGTCCGACCGGCAGGACTTCATTGCTCGTAAACCCGTAGAGGGGGGTTGTCATGGGCAGCAGCTCGGCGCGGTCAATTTGTAGTTGATCGAACACCTTTTTGAATATTATGTTGACCGAGCTTCCTGTGTCAATAAAAATGCAGTGAATAGTGTAGTTGGCTATTACCGCTTTGATGAGCAGAGCGTCGTCATGGGGCACTTCAACTCCTTCCAAGTCCCCAGGCCCGAAACTGATTTCGGGTCCACTCGCCCGCTCTCGGCTGCAGCCGACTGCATGAATCTGGAGCTGCGGGACGCTCGCCTTTCTTACTCGGTTGGAGTCTCCTCCGGTCGGCCCACCAGCTATGATGTTGATCTCGCCTCGAGAAGTATTGCTTCTATTTTCTTCTTCCCGAGCGGATGGTCGGGGATGTTCCCTAGACATCCGGAGATTCTCCCGCCTCGGAGAGCGATGCCGCTCGGGAGTCTGTTGTTGTCTTCTGTCAGCTACCATCCGATCGGCTTCACTAGGCCTCTGCCGCCTGTCGGCTGATGGCGACCGACAACCGCCGCCTCTGGGAACGGGGTGGGCAATTAGAGGAAGACTGCGGCAATACCTGGTGTTATGCGTGTCCGTCCGGTGGAAGGAGCAGAACATCGGGGTCCATCTCTTCTTTGTCCTGGGCCGCTCGGCTGCTACTTCTTGGACATGAGGTCTTGGATGAGCACGAATTGCTTCGGCCCGTGGTCCTCTGGGTGGCTGATGAGCAGCGTGAGGCTTTCGTTCGGCAGGAGGGGCCCGCTCGGCTGGAGTTTCTTTTTTCCGGGCCGCTTGCGCTTCCTCCACGTTGATGTATTCGTTGGCCCGGTGTAGCATGTGGTCGTAGTCTCGGGGTGGCTTCTGAATGAGTGATCGGAAGAAATCCCCATCCACGAGGCCTTGTGTGAAGGCATTCATCATGGTTTCCGAGGTGGCCGTTGGAATGTCCATGGCCACTCTGTTGAACCGCTGAATGTAGGCTCGGAGCGATTCGCGGGCTTCCTGTTTGATGGCAAACAGATTAACACTGGTTTTTGATAGCGCCGACTGCTTGCGAAGTGGTGGAGGAATTCCATATGGAAGTCTTTGAAGCTTGTGATAGATTCGTCCGACAACCTCCGAAACCACCGTTGAGTCGATCCGGAGAGGGTGGTGAGGAAAACTCGACACTTCACCCCATCTGTGTATTGATGCAGGGTTGCAGTGTTATCAAATTTACCCAAATGATCATTCGGGTCGCTGGTTCCATTGTACTCGCTGATCGTCGGAGGCACATAGTGCTTGGGCAGAGGGTCTCATAGAATGGCCTCTGAAAATTGGCGGTTGATCCGCTCGGGCGATGCGTCCGCTCGGGGGGCTTTCCCTTTTCTGCTATCTCGTCTTGGCATTTCATCCGAAGATGATCCCCGATCTCGATTAGTTGCTGCGGCTTCAGGAGTGCGGAATAGAGCTCGATGGAATGGAACCGTGGCCTGTGGTGCTTCCGCTCGGCCACCTGATGCTGATGTGGCTTGCTGCTCAGGCCGCTCGGCTAGTGCCTTCTATTTTTGTTCTACAAGCTTAGCGGCCCTCAACTCGATTAGAGCGTCAAATTCCTCCGTGGAAAGCATCACCGTGTGCTGTCGTCCAGCCTCGTCCATTGTTTCCGTTCGGATGCAGGAGCGTTTCCCACAGACGGCGCCAAATTGATCCTGTCCGAAAGCTGAATCAACGGACGCTGGGCACGTGGCGCTCTCCGGTTGCTGACATGAGTCTTCGACTGGTTGCACGAACCTCCGGCGAACCTGCACAGAAGTCAGGCCGGGAAGGGGTTCCCGGCCGCGACCCTCCGACGCTCAAGTCAGGCAAGCTAACAGTGAAGAAGTGGCTCTCTCAGATTGTAGAACGCGTACCTCCGGCGAAGGATGAGGGTCTTTATATAAGGCAGTGGAGGAGTGAGTGCACACATACAGATGTGTACACGTGTCCTCAACCCATACCCCAGTAAGGGCTTGTCAGTGAGCTTACCTGACCCCATACTGCTACAGTCAAAGCATGTCTTCGATGGGACAGCGGAACCCCCTGCCGTAAGATTTGGAGTATGGCCTAAATGTAGAGCATACCCGTTGTCAGAAAAAGATGTCCCTTGTCCTTTTCCCCTTTGCTTCTGGCCGGCCGGGCGTCCGGCCGGCCCGCCTTCGAGAGTCCGACCGGCTAGCCTCTGTCTTGCGTCCGGCCGGGCACATACAGTGGTCTACTTGGAAGATTCTCGGCGATGTGCTTTGTGGAGACTGTTAGCAGTATGCTACCTCATGTATTCGGCCAAGCGTGCCATCCGCTCGGCTCTGTGATGTTGTCCGATGAGCGCCGGAACCCTGACTTTCGTCAGGGTGGCTTTAACCATCAACTAGATACCGGTCGGCCGGCCGGTCGACCCATCTCTCTCTCCGGCCGGCCACCTGCCCTTTTGACTCCCACGTGGCGTTGACTCCACAGAAGGGGGTCCCCTGCTCTTCCCGCCGGATCAGAGTCGAAAGGCCAAGGAGGCTCAGGTACTCAGAAACACCAGGGCCACAGCTCCCATGACTCTAACTGGAAAGGGAACTCCAGCAACAAATGCAAACCAGGGAGTTACCCAAAAGGGGGACCAGCTAGTAAACAGCCCAACTATCCCAAGTGTTCCACCTGTGGAAAATTTCACCCAGGAGTTTGTCGCAAGGGCACTCGAGGATGTTTCGAATGTGGCCAGGAAGGGCATATGGCTAAACAATGCCCAAACAAGACCAGCTTTCCTCCACCACAGCCGATTCAGTACGAAGTCAAGCCAGCACAGTTGCACCAGATGCAGGCGGCTTTAGATGGTCCACACATTAGCCAGGACAGACTAGAAGCCCCCTCAGCCACGACGAATGCGAGGATCTACTCACTCACCAGAGAGGACGTAGCGAATGCCTCGACAGTTGTTACAGGTCAGATTAGTATTTTACAGTAAAGTGCAACTGTCTTATTCGATACTGGGGCAACCCATTCTTATATATCCAGGGCATTCACCGAAAAGTTGGCAATACCTCCAGAGGTACTCAGTAGTCAGTTTTTGACGACACTACCTTCGGGAGAGATTATGGCGTCCACACACTGGCTCTGAGCAGTGCCGATCATAATAGCAGACAGAGAGCTTTTTGGTGATCTGATAGTATTAGATATGGCCGACTACGACGTCATCTTGGGAATGGACTTTCTGATGAAGTACGGCGCCTCTATAGAGTGCTGTAAACAGAGAGTTGTATTCCAACCCGAAGCAGGAGTGCAGTTTGGGTTCATCGGAGAACCAAAGAGAAAGGCCAAGAAGTTTCTCTCAGCTCTGAAGGCACAGAAACTACTGGATTCGGGATGTATGGGATTCTTAGCACATGTAGTCAGTACCAGCCAGGACAAGGACTGAAAGCTAGAAGAGGTCTGAGTCGTATATGACTACCCAGCAGTCTTTCCTGAAGAGTTACCAGGCCTAGCACCAGACAGGGAGATAGAATTTAGATAGAGCTCATTCCCGGTACAAATCCCATCTCCAAAGCACCCTATCGTATAGCTCCAGCCGAACTAAAGGAACTTCATGAGCAACTACAGGAGCTGCTCGACAAGGGCTTCATACGCTCTAGTCACTCACCATGGGGAGCGCCTGTATTGTTCGTGAAGAAGAAGGATGGGAGCATGCACCTGTGTATAGACTACCGGGCACTAAACCAAGTCACTGTTAAGAATAGGTATCCTCTTCCCAGAATAGATGACCTGTTTGATCAGTTAAAGGGAGCAGCAGTGTTCTCTAAAATAGACCTCAGATCGGGATATCACCAAGTGAAGGTTAAAGAAGGTGATATACCCAAGACGGCTTTCAGGACAAGATACGGACATTATGAGTTCGTAGTCATGCCCTTTGACATGACGAATGCTTCAGCTACTTTCATGGACCTTATGAATAGAGTATTCAGGGAATACTTAGATAAGTTTGTCATTGTGTTCATCGACGACATTCTTATCTATTCCAGAACTCAGGAAGAACACGCAAAACACCTGAAAATAGTATTGCAGACCCTTCAGCAGAACCAGCTGTACGCCAAGTTCATGAAATGTGAATTCTGGCTCGATCAGGTAGCCTTTCTGGGTCACATCATCTCCAAAGATGGTATCATGGTAGACCCCAGTAAGATAGAAGCTGTGAGTAACTGGGAAAGACCCAAGAACGCCAATGAAATCAGAAGCTTTTTGGGACTAGCAGGTTATTACAGAAAGTTCGTAGAGGATTTCTCCAGAATAGCCTCCCCATTGACAACTCTTACCAGGAAGAACAGAAAATTTCAGTGGACAGAGGACTGTGAGAATAGTTTTATGGAACTCAAAAGAAGACTGACCAGTGCACCCATTCTGACTCTACCAGAAAACACAGACAGCTTTGATATTTATAGCGATGCCTCTAAATTGGGACTAGGAGCAGTACTGATGCAAAATGGCAAGGTGATCGCCTACGCCTCCAGACAACTCAAAGACTATGAGAGGAACTATCCTACTCACGATCTTGAGCTTGCAGCAGTTGTGTTCGCCCTCAAAATTTGGAGACACTACTTATATGGAGCTCAGTGTAGAGTGTATACAGATCATCAGAGTCTGAAGTACTTCTTCACTCAGAAGGATCTGAATATGCGACAACGCAGATGACTTAAACTGGTCAAAGACTACGACATAGACATCCTCTACATCCAGGAAAAGCCAATAAGGTGGCAGATGCACTTAGCAGGAAGTCCAGTGCTACCTTACTATCCCTAGCAGCCATGTCACCGCCCCTACAGAAGGAGATCACAGGTTTCAGTCTCGAACTTATAGTGGGACAGCTCTCTACGATGACGTTAGAATCCACCTTGCTTGGTGACATCCAGACAGCTCAGGGACAGGATCCTGAAATTCAGAAAATCAAGCAAGGGTTAGCGGAATCAGAAAGTGGAGAGTTCAGAGTGTCCGAAAGTGGGGCATTATATTTTGGTGACAGACTTTGTGTTCCAGATCACCAGATCAGGAGGAACTACAGAGGAAGATCTTAGACGAGGCTCACAGGACTCCTTATGCGATGCATCCTGGCTCCACCAAGATGTATCAAGATCTAAAGAAACATTTTTGGTGGCCTGGGATGAAAAGAGACATCGCTAGATATGTCAGTACTTGTCTGACCTGTCAGCGGGTCAAGGCAGAACACCAGAGACCAGGAGGAGTTCTGCAACCTATCCAGATTCCAGAGTGGAAGTGGGAGGATATTTCTATGGATTTCATAGTGGGACTACCCAGAACCACGAATGGTTTTGATGCCATCTGGGTAATAGTCGATAGATTGACTAAATCAGCCCACTTCTTAGCTATCAGGATATCCTACTCCATGGAGCAGCTAGCTCAGTTGTATCTCAAGGAGATTGTCAGACTACATGGAGTCCCATGGACCATTATTTCAGACAGAGATAGTAGGTTCACATCACACTTCTGGGAGTGTGTACAGTCAGCATTGGGCACTAAGTTAAGATTCAACACAGCTTTCCATCCTCAGACAGATGGTCAGACGGAGCGAGTAAATCAGGTACTCGAAGATATGCTCCGAGCATGTGCCCTGGACTTCAAGGGAAGTTGGTGCAAATATCTGAGTTTAGCAGAATTTGCATACAACAACAGCTATCAGGCCATTATCGGTATGGCACCCTACGAGGCTCTCTATGGATGGAGGTGTAGATCTCCAATCTGCTGGTATGAGAGTGGTGAATAGAAGGAACTAGAACTTCAGACAGATCTAGTAGCAGATACCACGACAGCTATACAGCAGATCCGCCAGAGGATAGAGACAGCTCAGAGGCGCTAGAAAAGCTATGTTGATACACGGCGCAGACCCTTAGAGTTTTCAGTTGGGGATTCAGTGTTCCTCAGAGTAGCTCCCATGAAGGGAGTAATGCGTTTTAGGAAGAAGGGCAAATTAAGTCCCAGATATGTGGGACAATACCTTATCACTAGAAGAGTTGGCAAAGTAGTATATGAGCTAGAGCTACCCCAAGAGATGTCAGCTATCCATAATGTATTTCATGTCTCTATGCTGAAGAAGCATATCCCAGATGCCACTCAGGTGATTGAGCCTCAGTCGGTACAAGTCCGCGAAGACCTCAGCTATGACAGTCGGCCTATTCAGATAATAGATCGAGCAGTTAAGAAATTGCGGAACAAGGAAGTATCATTAGTAAAAGTCCTTTGGCAAAATCACATAGCAGAAGAGGCAACTTGGGAGACAGAAGCCAGTATGAGACAGAAGTACCCAGAGTTATTCTAAGTTTGAGGATGAACTTTTTATAAGGTATGGGGGATTGTAATGCCCAAAAATTCTCGAATCAATTTTAGAAATATTCTATGATTTTTCTAGAATTTTAGAATATTTTTATGGAATTTTTGGAGTAACAGAAGTAGCAAAAATAAATAAAAACGTAAAACAGCTCAAGCGGGAATCGAACCCGAGACCTAGCGAACCCTACGACTTATAGATAGCTTTAGTAACCATGTGGCCCCAGCAGGGGTGTGCTGAAAGAAGAGAGGAACAATAATATTTATGATTGAGTTGGGGTGAAATTAATCACTTAATATAAATAGGAGATTTAAGTGGGGATTGGTTATTCTTGATCGATAGTTTTCTCTCCCTCAAACCCTCACCCGCCGACCCCTCTCCCTTCCTCACCTCTCGGCGCCCAAGTCCAAGGAAGAACCTAGGGTTCCATCCCTAGGGCCATAGGAGTATCTTCCGGCAACATCAAAGGTACGAGGACGCTCCTCTCCGCGAGAAGAACACATAGACGCGAGAAGATCGTCGAAGAGATCCCTTCTCCGGAAAACCTAGCGATTGGATTGTAAGAAAAACTAGCGCAGGAGGTAAGAAACCCCTCACCTGCAGTATAAGTAGCTCTTCGTATGTTTTATGCATTAGTTTAGTCATATACAGAATTTTCAGTATATAGGGTGTGAATTAGCACACCAAGTGTTTGCTTTAATGCTTAGCTCAGTAAAATGCCCCTATAGGCATTCCAATAGTTTAGATAAATGCAGTAGAAGCATTTTATAGCACAGTTAGTTTTGCTACAGCTTTTATGGGACTACGGTCTAATGGGTGTGCTCCCACAGTCGCCTCTAGGTTTAGATAACCTAGTTCTAGGTTCAGATAACCTAGTAAGAGCAAGGTAAGGTATATTAGCTACAAATCAGTATTTTATTTTTCAGTGGAACTGTACTGGACTTCAGTTGTCCTTAGGCTGTACTCCCATAGTCATCCCTAGGTTTAGATAACCTAGTAACCCTACTAGATTCAGAATTTGCAACCCTGGGTTTAGTTAGGGATGCGCGCATAGCAAGTACAGTTGCCGGGCCTCTCAGCAGCATAATTAGTATTTTCATCTATTTATGATAAATAGTTTTTTTAAAGCTTCACAATTTAGTTATGTGATTACAGTTCAGGATTTATATCAGCTTAGCATTTATGTAGTTAGTTATTGTAGCAGTTTAGTTCTATCTTGTTGATACAAGAAGATATTGCTATGATCAACTTTTGCTTTCTATGTTTTGTATGCCAGAATGCCATGTTTTAGCATGTTCAGCACATATTTCAAATAGCATGTTTTCAAAGCATAAATTGCATCGTATGCATGATTTTGTGAGGTAGATGGTTTCTTACTAAGCTCTTGAGCTTACAGATACTTCTTTTCCTTATACTGCAGATAAAGATAAAGGAAGGATGGATTAGCGGAAGCTGGAGGACAATGCTACAAAGATGTGTGTGGATAGGAACTTGGAATAAAGATCTTAGGGATCCAGCAAGTTTTGTTTTTGAGCATTATAACTCTTTAGCATTTTATTATTCCACACCTTAGTATGTTAAATGCCATGAACCAGTGAATTATGCACGATGCCATGCTTGGAATACTAGTTATTTGATATTAAGATGTTTCCCAGCCACTTAGAACTTATATATGTGATTTGGGCACGAACCAGTGCTGAAATCAGAGCTCAGCTACGAAATCAGAAACCCCAATCGATCAGCCAATCGATTGGAGGCCCTCAATCGATCAGCTGATCGATTGGGGAACTTTTTCCGTGAACAGTAAGCTCCTGGATCGATCAGCTGATCGATCCGATCGCGTTCTGTAGCGAACAGAGAGCTCTGGGATTGATCACTGGATCCATTGACTAAGTTGAATCGATCAGCCGATCGATCCATAAATTCTTCCGTGCACAGTAGCACGCTGAATCGATCAGTGGATCGATCTGCCGATCGATCCGAACGAAGTTTCCGTATACAGTAGCAAACTGAATCGATCCACAGATCGATCCAGTAGCTGTCAATCGATTGAGTTAAATCTGAATCGATTGGGAAGCTGGGTTTCGACCAGGAAACCTTGTGACTCAGCTCCTTGACCATAGGGGATGTAGGATACGCCATGAATACCTTAGAATGCACCCCTTAGCACAGGCAGAACAAAGAAATTGTATTAGTTAGCAAAATATTAAATTTGTTTAGTTTTCCGCACATTAAGAATAGTTTAGCAATAGCATAATGTAACCCCCAGCCTTACAGCTTAGCTAGTAGAAGGCGGGGCATTATAGGGACCGAGAGGAGGAATTGGTTTTGGTCTCCCGATGAACTTGAGCTTCCTGTGTTCGCCCTGAGCACCAAACTCGAGTTCATCAATAATATCTCATTCCACTAAAGAGTTATTATTGAACTACAGCACCAATCCCATATTACTATATGAGCTCCTTCTTATCATGAGTGTGTTAGTCTCCCTGTGTTTAAGATATAGCTGCCCACTAATTAAATGAGTTACTGACAACTCACTTAATTAATATCTAGCTCCAAGAGTAGTACCACTCAACTTCATCATCATGTCGGACTAAGTCCACCTGTAGGGTTTACATGACAATCCTTATGAGCTCCTCTTGGGGATATGATCAACCTAGATTACTAGGATACAGGTTCATTCTATAATCAACAACACACCATATAAATAATACCATTTTCCAACTTATCATGCCTATTGATTTGTCGAACTAAATCACACCCTTTGATAAATTAAAGAAATGAATATTGAGTATATGTGCTTGTTATTATATCATGATTAAGAGCATACACTTTCATAATAACAAAGGTCTTGTTCTTTTATGCAGTCAGTATAAAAAGAACTTACCTTAAATGGTCCTGCTCAATACACTCAGAGTGTACTAGTGTAATTTTATAGTTAAGATGAATTAATACCAAATTGCACTACGACTATTCCACTGAACTTAGTACAAAACCTTGGTCTAACTAGTTAGGATCCGTAAGGGGTAGCTTCGGTCAGTTCCACTTAGCCAAATGCACCAGGTCGAAGCCATATCTTCCTAGACATGCATAGACCAAGCTTCCCTAACGTACTATCATCCAAAACTTCACCAGTACCATAGGTCAAGTTAAACTTGTTCCCTTTCTAATTAGTTCTAATTATCCTGCCGGGTTTCTTGGTTTGGGTTATCCTGCCGAGTAGGTTAGTTTTGGAGGTGCCAGCTATTCCGGAGCCTCCCTCTACATTATTGATAATTTTATATATTTTTATTTATACATTAGATTTATATTCCATTAATGGTTTAATTTATAACTTAGATTTAAGTTTTTAAATTAATTTAATTTTAATTATTTTCTTTTAATGATTTATCTTTTTATTAATACAGTTTTTCTTTTGGCCTCCCTGGATCATAGCCTCGATATGGTCTATTAAGGTAGTGTACTTAATCCTTAGGGACCCAATATTGACCAGGTCCAACTTGATTAACCAAGTTGGACTTAGGTACTCATGCTTGGACTGCTTTACTATTTGATCTGTTGACTAAGGATAGATGGGATCGATATTTCTTTTTGGTTTTAAAACCTAATCTAGATATGTTGTAAACGACTCTTTGTGTCCCAAGAATTAGGTCAAGGTTCTTGGAGCCCAAAGAAAATCGTTCCAATGTCTTCTTCAAATCCTTAACCTGAGTTTTCAGACTAGAATTTTCTTCCTCAAGCTTTTTGACTTGAGTTGAATTTCCAGTCTGAACTGGGTCAGGCAAGGGTTTGGAGTTAGTCACTTCTTTAAGGGCTGCTACTTCCTTTAGAAGTAACTTGACCCGAATGTTTGATTTTGCTCATTTTCGAATTAAATAATTTACTAAATTATGTAAACGCGGGATACTTATAGCGGAGTCAAGCCCTTCGGAAATGGATATGGATCTGTGGCTTCTCTCAGACTAGGCTTCCGATTCGTCCTCGCTTCCGGATTCGTTGGTGTGGTCCCGGGCCGTCAACGTGAGGAAACTTGTCTGCTCGAGTTCTTCGTCATCGTCTTCCTCGGAAGAGGACTCGTCCCATGTCACCTTCAGGGCCTTCTTCCTCCTTGGTTTCTTCGGATCTTTCTGGTTTGGGCAGTTTGCCTTGATGTGCCCCTTCTGATTGCACCTGTAGCACATTACCTCGAACTTCACCTTTGGTTGAACTTCCTTGGTTTGAATTGCCTTCTTCAGGTCCTTCTTGTTGAAACCTTTCTTTTTCTTGTACAGTTTCTTTACCAGGTTGATGATTTCCATTGTTAGCTCATCATGTTTATCGTTTGAGTCAGGTTCTTCTTCTGACTCCAGTTTGATTCTTCATCGTGATCTTGGATCGCGTGTTTTACTTGTACCTGCAACCAAAGCTATACCTTTCTTGGTTGGCCGTGCATTAGTCTGCTCATGTAATTCAAATTCAGAAAAAAACTCATCTAATTTAATTGAAGATAGGTCCTTAGAAATCTTGTAGGCATCTACCATTGACGTCCACAAGGTATTCCTCAGAAAAGCATTAAGTGCGTACCTTATTACATCTTTATTTTTCACTTTTTGCCCGATAGCGTGGAGGCAGTTAAGGATATCTTGTATACATGCGTGAAGTTGACTAGCTGTCTCACCTTCCTGCATTTTTAGGTTATATAATTTATTGAACAACAAATCACGTTTACTTACTTTGGTTTCGTAGGTACCTTCGTGTAATTCGATAAGCTTTTCCCATAGCTCCTTGGCTCTCGAGAATGGGCCGACGCGGTTTAGCTCCTCCTTCATCAATCCGCACTAGAGAGTATGTAACAACCCAAATTTCCTCATTACGAGTCCTAATAGTGCTTAAAAATATTTAGAAATACTTTAGAAATATTCTAGGGATTTTTAGGAATTTTTAGAGTATTTTTATGTAATTTTTGGGGTTCGTTTGGTATTTTAACCAAAAGAGAGAAGTTTCAAAAAATAAAGAGGTTCGGCTGAGGTTCGAACCCGCGACCTCCGACCCAGTCCAAGACTTAAGCAAACTGCGATAGCCAAGCATTCAACAGTGTTTCGTGAATAAATCAATAATGAATTGGTCTTAAGCCATAACAGAATCGGAAAATACCTAAGTATAAAAAGGGTTAAGTAAAGGAGAAGAGGGCATTACCTTCTCCCGATCCCGATTTCGAGCGGCGCCGTTCTGTGCTTGGGTGAAGACAAAGCCGAGCTAAGGCTTCTCTCCGGTGACCGGCCTAGGGAGATCTCTGAGCGATTTCACCACCATCACAATCCTCTTGTCGAGGAGAGCTTGTGGGCACGAAGAGGAGCTGGAAATTCGAGCTATCCGCAAACCCTAGAAGTTCTTCTTGTTCGGTTGAGATTCCAAGAAGCAAGGTAAGCGCTTCTCACCTGTGGTAGGAGTAGTTTCGGTACTTGTTCTTCTTGAATTCGAAGTATGTTGTAAGATTTTTGGTTTTGGAATATCTACCGTGGATCTCAAAGGAAGAAAGTAATTAGATTAAGCATGTAGGTTGGTGTTTTGAGGGTTGCTGCAGAATAGTTATGATTGGGCTTGGTTTTTCCTTGCTGTGACACTGGGTATGCAGAATTTTTGGGTTTTGTGTTTTCTTTTGTTGCCGTGGCACATAGTATGAAGAACAATTATGGTTTTGAGTTTACAGTAGCAATTTCCATTAGATTTGTTGTTTGTGACTTGATGAGCATGTTCGGGTTGAATGGAAGCTAGCAATCTTCCGCTTTCTTTTGTTGCCGTGCCACATAGCAGGAAGAACAACTACTACTATGCAGTTTTGATTTGTTATCAATTGATTGGCATGTTGTTAGACCCTTTTGTCATTAATTCTCTAACTACAGTTTTAGTTTTTTTTAAGTCGTGTAGATTAGCAATGAAAAGATTGTGTTCAGTGCTGCCTTTGTAGATTCAGTGCAATGTAGATTAGATTGCTGTTAGACTCCTTTTCGTCCATGCTCAGTACTGGTTTGTTTGGTGTAAACGACTTTAAGGAATAAGCATAGTATGTAGATTAATTGTAAGCATGCAGTTCTATTAAGCATTCCTATGCAATTCTATTAAACACTTCAGTGCGATTTTGTTAAGCAAATTTAGTGCAATGTTAATAAGCATTTCAGTGCAATTTTGTTAAGCATTTCAGTGCAGTTTTGCACGAGGTATTCTTTTATTAGAAGTATTAACAATTATAAGTATTTTTACTTGAGAAGGCTAGTACCCGACTTCTGAGGTTGTCGTTAAACAAATCCAGGTGACCGTTTCCGAGGTCTCAGCCCTGGTAAGACCGAGGTCTTTACCCTCATAGGACTGGTGGCTCACTACCTCAGTTCTTATTAGGGAGTGCGCAATGGTACTAAGCCTGGGCCCAAGAAAAGATTATTATTTTCAAGTATTAAAGTATAAATTTTAAACAAGTGAAATAAGCTTCACATGAGTTTAAAGTTCAGCAAGTTTAGTTTCTGATATGCTAGCATGTTGTTTAGATTTTCATACTATTGTTAGATGAGCATGAGCAGCTTTACATGTTTAGCATTTCAATATGTTTGATTCTTTTGCTATTAGATGAGCATGTGTAGTATTTCTTTTCAGTATTCAGTTTCTAGATTTCTTCCAGTTACATGCATATTCGAGTTTTGTGAGTTAGATAGCGCTTACTAAGCAATTTTGCTTATAGTTGCATTTCCTCTTACTGCAGATGAAGGAAAGGAAAAGCTATAGTGAAGGAAGGCGACAAGGAGGTGCAGATGGATGTGTGATGTTTGGACTATAGAAGCCTTAGGACTTAGTTTAGATATTTATTAAGATTTTGTATTCAGAATGTTAGAATTATTTTTCCATTGATGTTAGATTTGCTTATGGAATAATTATGTTTTAGAATTCTTTTATGATGCACATTAATTCTATTTATTTGAGTTGTAGTATTATTGCATGTATGTTCAGATTAATAGATATGAGTTTAGCATGTTCAGATTGATACGTAGTGTTAGATGTGAACATATGCTTGAGTAGTATGATAGGATGAGTTATTTATGTTTTCCGCTGCCATTAAATGCATGATTAGAGAGTTTTGTTTATTGATATTACATGTGAACAACTCTAATTAAGTAAAGTTAGTAGTCCAGTAGAGCTCCACCCTCACAGACTAGTAGTGAGGAGGGTGGAGTGTTACAGAGTACATGTTGCTCTGGCATTTGCTTCCACCTTTTTGATTGTTACTGGATCCCAGTCTTCACAGGATGTTGGTTTGCCGTCTCCGTCAGTTGGTAGTTCGAGTCCAGTCTTGACGATCATCCACATCTCGAACTGGATCTTCAGGAAAATCTCCATTCTGCCCTTCCAGTAACCGAAGTCTTCTCCGGTGAAGAGCGGGGGACGGACGGTGCTATAGCCTTCTTGTTGGGCCATTTAGAGGATATGCACACACGAAAAAAATACAATATGTTCCAAGACTAGGTCTTGGATTAGTAGTGCGGGAATAAGGTTAATAACTAACTCGAGTGGTGTTGCACTGACTTCAAGCAAAAATCGATTCGAACGGTAAAAGAAATTGGAATTTAGTAATAATATTGACTCCAAATGACTCCGAAAAATTGAAAAATACCACGAAAAATTGCTTGATTGGTGGTTGCACTGAATCAAAGCTACCCCGCTCTGATACTAATTGTTGGATCGAGATGCGCTAGAGGGGGGGTGAATATCACTCGTGGCTTTCACACATTTTGGATTCATAAAACTGTCAAGTTAAATTAGCGGAAATAAAAGACAACAAAAGCAAACACAAGTATTTACTTCGTTCGGAGCCTAGGGCAACTCCTACTCCAAGGCCCGCGATCGTTGATCGCTTTCTATGAGCAACAACTATATCGCGCAAAGAGAGTACAAATATGTATTACAATAAGTGCAAATAATAAAAAATAATTATACCGATGACAGAATCAAAATCTCGGAGCTCCGGGTCATCGGGGACTTGTAACAACACTTCAGGGCGTCTTTTGGAGCAGCACGTTGTAGTAGAAGCACTTGTGAATTGATATCTTAAAGGTGCTGCTCGAACCCCCTTTTATGCACTATTGGAGGCGCCTCCAACACCATCCAAGGCGCCTCCAACAAGCCGAGTCAGCCGCGTGGATCAGAACGGACCTGGTCGTAACTCATCCACTTGAAGGCTCCTTCAAGCCAGTCCAAGGCACCTCCAATCTCTGGTCCAAGGTGCCTCCAGCTCCATCCGAGGTGCCTCCAGCGCTGCTTCATGATCAGCTCACGTTCTGCACCCGAGGCGCCTCCAAACTCTATGGAGGCGCCTCGTACATTGTTCATCTGAGACTTAGCTTGTTCCTTTTGTACCTGCAAGACATGTTAATCCCAAAACTACAACATACCCGGCAAGACAATGTTAGCACATAAATATAGTATGAATATAGAGTGTGACAGTCATCGGACTGTCCGAGTCTGACTTCCGATCTCCGACTAGAAACCCTAGGTCGACTCGATGCCTACTGTTCCCTCTACGGGGAACGCGTCCTCACCTACTCCTCTCAGGAGAGATTACTTGATGCCAGTCCGGTCCTCCAGACTGACTAGACTTTCTGCCTAGGGTTACCACCCCCTAGGGTTTTTCTCCACCTAGGGTTACCACCCCTTAGGACCTTAGGTTACCCCCCCTTAGGATTTTCCTCCACCTAGGGTTACCGCCCCCTAGGACCTAGGGTTTCCGCCCCTTAGGGTTTTCCTCCACCTAAGGTTACCACCCCGTAGGACCTAGGGTTACCACCCCCTTGGGTTTTCTTTCACCTAGGGTTACCACCCCTTAGGACCTAAGGTTACCACCCTTTAGGATTTTTACCTGCCTAATCGCAGTTAGGACTTTCCTGAAACACTTATTCAAGTACGTTAGATAACAATTAATCTTAACTTTGAACCCTTTGCCATTATCAAAACTCGAATTCGATCATCAGATGCTTCCTGCACCAACAAATCCTTTCACTAAGGCCCTTTTGATGAGAGCTTTTGATAGGCATGTTGAGAGGATAAGAATAAGATGTATGGTAGCATTTATGACAACATAGTCTTTTAGTATACATGGGAGATTGTTGGGATGTATACTATAAGCCTAGCTTTTGTATGAACATCTGTTTTGAAATATTTTGAAATGAGAATCACCTTAGTCAAATGTTTGCATTTTATATTTATATATATGTTAATGTAGTTGTCCATTTAATTTATATTATAGATAACATGGTGTGTGATGCCACACAGAAGATCATGTTATCGGTTCCTTATAAATTATAAATAGTAGCTCACAACCAAGATGGATTGGCACAAACCATTGGAACGACTGTAGTGTAATTTGGTATTAGTCTGTCTTGACTATAAAATTACACTAGTATGCTATGTGTGTATTGAGCAGGACCGTTTGATGCTGTTCGATTTGTACTGACTAAATAAAAGAATAGAACCTCTGTTATTATGGATGTGCGTCCTCTTAATCCCTATATAATAACAAGCACATAAATTTAGTATTTATTTCTTTAACTTATCAATGAGTGAGATTTATTCTTTTATATGGTGTGTTGTTGATTATAGAAGGAATCTGTGTCCTAATTATTTAGGCTGATGATGTCCCCTTGAGGAGCTCATAAGGATTATCATGTAAACCTTGCAGGTGGACTTAGTCTGACATGATAATAAAGTTGAGTGGTACTACTCTTGAAATCATATGTTAATTAATTGAGTTGTCAGTAACTCATTTAATTAACAGACATACGATATCTTGAACACAGGGAGATTAACACACTCATGATAAGAAGGAGCCCATATTATAATATGGGGTTGGTGCGGTAGTTCAATAATAACACTTTAGTGGTATGGGTTATTATTGATGGACTTGAGTTGAGTGTTCGGGCCAAACACAGGAAGCCCAAGCCCATCAGGAGGCCTAAACCAATTCATCCTCTAGGTCCCTGTTGTAGCCTCTATATAAAGCCTCACATCCACCCATCCAAGAAGTAGTTATGTGTTTTTGGCACCACCACATCTCTTCCTTGCTAGGGGCAGCCACATCTCTTCCTTGCTAGGGCCGACCACATCTCTTCCACCTAGGGCCAGCGTCACCTTCCCCACAAGGGTCGGCGCCTCCTCCTCCATACAAGGGACGATGGTCCTCTTCCCTTGCTTAAGGCCGGCACCACCTTCACCCATTGCTAGGGTCGATGAAAAATCTTCCCAATCAAGCTAGGGCCGGCGGTATTCTCCCATCTATTGCTTGTGGCCGGCGGCTTTGAGGAGAGGAGGAAGAGGAGAAGACACCCATCCTAGAGCCTCTCTTGGTGGCCGGCGGTTTGGAGAAACGAAGGGAAGGGTGTTTGTTGTCTTGGTAGATCATCACCCACATGACGTCCAAGAAGAGGAGAGGATTACAATATAAGATCAAGAGGTCTTTAGCTACAAGGGAAAGGTACAACTAGTTCTTTGATTCCGCTCCGTAATTAGTTTAGTTTTCTTTGTATCAATTTTGAATACAAACACAAGAGGCCAGCGATCTTGTACTTCGATCAAGGTGTGCTTTGATCCGTCAAGAACTTGCTTGATTCATCAAACACATGTCTGATAGAACATGTGGGTTGCTAGGAAAAGTTCTGTACTTATACAATTTTTGTACAGGAAAATTGAAACAGAACAGAATTCAAGCGCCTTCAAAAGGAAGTCCAAGTTGGTCAAGGAGGACCGCACATTGGTAGGGGAAGTCCTGACTGTGGTTAGATAAAGGAAAGCCCAAGTGGGTTAAGGAGGACCAGACATTGGAAAAGGAAAGTCCTAACTATGGTTAGACAAAGGAAAGTCCAAGTGGGTCAAGGAGGACCGCACGTTGGTAAAGGGAAGTGTTGATACAGTTTGCATTAATGGTTTAACTCAGGTTTTAATGAATAAAAATAAGTTAAGTTAGGTGTATTTATGATCTAAGTACTTTACCAAGTGTATAAAAATTGATGAGTCTGGAAGACTAGACACCAGGCTGAAATCCAGCTAAGTCTACATGATCGAATAGCTGGTGCAAAGTCTAGATATGTCTGATATCTGGTAGGAAGTATGGTAGATAATCGACAGAAGTCCAGTTGGATCTACAAACCTAACAACTGGCATGAAGACTTGGTGGGTCGTGTGTTGGGACTTTTGAGCCGTAAAAACTGCTTTTTGCGTTGCGGAAATCTCGAAGTCTTGCCACGGATCCGTGCGAAGATATATAAAATAAATAATGTACAAGTTTCTAACCTAGATCTACCTTAGATCTACATGAACAAGAAGCGTTACCCTTGTTGCAAAGCCCTTCGCTTATCCCGCTTGTCCAAAAGGTTGCCGGATCTCGAGAGTGTCAAGCGTACACTCCTCTATACGTATCCACATGGACAAGAGAATGGAGAAAACACCTTAGAGTGTGCTAGCACCCCAAAGGAGTCACGACAATGGAGGAGAGGGAGATCAAGAAAGAGGAGAGGAGGAAGAAGAAAGAGTGAGTGCCACACTTAAAGTGGCCGGCCACTCAATGAGAGGTTTTAAACCTCCATGTAATACCAAGAGTCATGGCTCTTGGTCTCCCTCATGAGGTGGCACACAATGAGGTGGCTCTTGATGATGTGGAACACCATCATTGACCGGCCCATGCCAAGTCACAAATAAGTTGGCATTTGGTCAAGTCAAACTTGACTCTTCATCTTCCCTCTCAAGTCAAGTCAAACTTGACTCATTTATCTCCCATGGTTGATCAAATCCAACCTTTGATTCAAGTCAATTTAATTTAGTGGATCTCTATCCATTAAATTAAATTGATTTAATGAGTCATAATCTAAATTAGACTCATTGGACATATGAATCAAATTGTGTCCAACTCAATTAGTCTAATTTGGATTACTCTTAATCCAATTTGGTTCATCACATGAACCTAATCCTCTTGGTTCATCATATGAACCTATTCTCCATCTAATTGTCCTTTGTGTGTGACCCTATAGGTTCTTGTAACGTTGGCAATGCTCCTAAACCCATTTAGAAGCATAAGTAATGAGTGGTATCTAGCAACACATCATTATTACCCAAGTTACAAGAATGTTGAGATCCAACATCACCTTTGTGACTACTAATTGTGACTCTCACAATATGTGACAATGTATGTCCTTCTATCTTTGACATCTAAATTGATCAAATGAGGCGTAGACCGTGTCATCCTCTAATCAATTTATATCTTGAACTCCAAGTAGACTCACTTTAATTAAATGAGCTCAATATCTCATATTGACTCATTTGGGCATGACCATGTACTTAGTGGCCTCACTCTATCAAGAATCATGATGTCACTCCCGTCATATAGGAGGGATAAATCCCATCTACATCACTCACATCCCTCCGCATAATTTGTTACATACCTAGTAATCGCCTTTATAGTCCAACCAGTTACGGGTGACGTTTGACGAAGCCAAAGTATGCAACTCCTTATGTAGGGAACCATGGTGACTTCTGGTCCAAGGACTCATAGTCATACTAATAGTCACATGAGAAAGTATATGACACTCATATAACGATCCATGATACTTTCTCATGGCGGGTCATTCAGTATACATTCTCCAATGCATACCCATGTGTCAACTTGATATCTCTATATCCATGACTTGTGAGATCAAGTCATTGAGTTGACCTACATGCTAGTCTCAACACATTAACATTGTCCCTGAATGTTAATACTTGACTAGGAATGATTAAGAGTAGTGTTCTCTATATCATCTCATTATCGATTCAACCAATCGATTGATATAGATAAGAACCTTCTACTCAAGGACGCTATTACACTTAGTTATTTGACACCAATACAAGTAAGTATAACAACCATAAAGAAATACCTTTATAAATCTATAGGAATATGATACATCGAGTCCATACAACAATCATCATTTGATTGGCTCTAGGGCTCTAACTAACATCGTGAGGCTAGTCAACCGACTGTAAATTGCTAAGTGAAGGTAACTCATTAGAGGAGAGTGACTTGGTGAGGATGTGCCCTGGTTACACAACAGTAGATGTCGGTCCAGTTTAGGTCCATTTTGGATCCCTAAACTGAGATCTTGACTAGATCTTGGTCTCATAAGAGAAAGAGTCTAATTACTACTCAATATCATTATGCTAACACTTGTCTTGCAGGTCATTATTTGGTTTATGGGACTAACATATTTTGCAGGGCAAGAAGAGCACAAAAAGCCTTGGGTGAATAGTACCTGAGGCGCCTTCCAAGGGATGGAAGGCACCTTCAAGTAATGGAAGGCGCCTTGACATTATTCATAGAAGGCGCCTTCAATGTATGGAAGGCATCTTCCATAGGATAAGAATCAGACCTCATTGTGGATAAGGGCCAGTTTGTTC
Organism: Zingiber officinale; assembly: GCF_018446385.1. NCBI lineage: Eukaryota > Viridiplantae > Streptophyta > Magnoliopsida > Zingiberales > Zingiberaceae > Zingiber > Zingiber officinale. The sequence continues at coordinate 38,783,993 of NC_055998.1, forward strand.
AAGATCAAATTTGTTAGGTTAGAGGTGCCTTCAAGGCCTTTGAAGGCGCCTTCCATAGCCTTTATAAGGGCTTCTCAACCTAAGCTTCAACAATAACTCCCATACAAGCTTCTACTCATTCATTTGATGTTTTGACTACTTTGGCTTCCTGCTGAAACTCTGCTACGATGCTGTTGCACCTGACTACTGTCGAGGAGATGATCAACATCGAGCCTAAGCTGATAATCTTTGAAGGTGTTGGGTAACAAACTTGTAATTTGTGTACTTAATTATTTACAAAAGGACAAGTGCAATGTGTTACACTTGTTCTATCTTTTTGTGTAGTCAATTCCCTTTTCTAGAGGTACCAAAAAAGGTATTTTAGTGAGTTACTCATCGATAGGTTCGTAGAACCTGGGTCTTGGAGTAGGAGTTGTCGAAGGTTCTGAACCAAGTAAACCGACCGAGTTCGCATATTTGATTGCTTGTTCTTTTACTTTGCTTTTTAACTTCCTTTTTCCACTACGTACTTTGCTTTTAAATTTGAAAATAAATTTTTTTTTGAAAACCTTGTGATTCATCCCCCTCTCACGTGCGTCTCGATCCAACAAGTGGTATCAGAGAAGGTTCTGCTCTGAATTGATACAACCACCAATCAAGCTTGGGGGAAATCGTTTCAGTTTTGGATTTTAGTCTTTCACATTTTATTTGAATGGGTAAAAGTTTATCTCTTTAAATAATTCCTTCTTGTTCGATTTTTACTTAAATTTGGTGCAACACTAATCGAGTTCCTCGATATCTCTTTCTTAAAACTCTTATAATCCAAGACTAAGTCTTGATACATTCTTTAAGTTTTCTATTTCAGTTCTAATGCCCCAAAATGAAGGATACTGTAACTCCCCACCCTCCTCACTACTAGTCTGTGAGGGCGGAGCGCTACTGGACTACTAACTTATCTTAACTAACATTGCACACATGTGAATAACAATACATAAACTCTCTAAACATGCAACTGATAGCAGCGGAAAACATAAACAACCTATCTCTACATTCTACTCCAGCATATGAACACAACTAAAACTATACATCAATCTAAACATGCTGAAATATATGTATTAATCTGAACATGCAACCATTGTACAACTCAGATAATATGTCTAGTGTGCATAACAATTTAAATGAAAGAATTCTAAATACATGGCAATCTTAATAAATTCTTATTTATCTGAAGTAAGAGGAAATGCAACTATAAGAAAAATTGCTTAGTAAGCGCTATCTAACTCACAAAACTCGAATATGCATGTGAATAAAATAAATCTAAAACTGAATGCTTTAAAGGAAATACTACACATGCTCATCTAATAGTAAAAGAAACAAGACATGCTGAAATGCTAAATATGTAAAGCTTATTTCACTTGTTCAAAACTTATACTTTTATACTTCAGAATAATAAGTTTAATTGAACTGATACATAAGCTGAGCTAAACTGATGCTAGGCTAATGCTGAATCAGAACTGTATTCACGTAACTGATTTGTGAAGTTTTGAAAACTATTTTCATAATAGATAAAAATAATAATCATGCTGCTGATGGGCCCGGCAACTGTACTTGCTATGCGCGCATCCCTAACTAGACCCGAGGTAGCTAGCCCCGAATCTAGTAGGGTTTACTAGGTTATCTAAACCTAGGGATGACTATGGGAGCCCAACCCAAGGACAACTAAGAGTCCAGCACAGTGGCACTGATAAAAGTAAAATACTGATTCATAAGCTAATTTATCTTAATTACTTCTTCTTTAAATGCCTTGGCATTTTAACAAGCACCTTGTGTGCTAAAATCCCTAAAGTCTTGACTTTGGGATCTACTTAAGGCCTTGGTCTTTTTCTTTCTTTTCTTTAACTTTCTTATACTTGTTAATACCTCTAATAAAAGAATGCTTCTTTAAAAACTGAAATGTTTAAACATATTCTAACATTGAAATGCATAAATAAAAATCTGCATACTATGCTAATCAAAATTTTGTATACTATACTAACAAAATTCTGCACTTGTAAACTTAATAAAATCTGCATTATAAACTTAATAAAATCTGCACTTGTAAACTTAATAAAATCTGCATTATAAACTTAATAAAATCTACACTTGTAAACTTAATAAAATCTGCACAGGTAAGCTTAATAAAATCTACAAATCTAATTAAGCTACTAGAGATCTAATTGGATCTTCCAATGCTAAACCATCAAAACTGCAATACTAAACAATTCAAAATCTGCAATGCTAAACAAATCAAAATCTGTAATGCTACACATAGCTATTCCACACTAAAAATCTGTTAAAGCTTGATACCTATGTAAAGCTTATACTTTTATAGAGCAATAGAGATCTTTAAGCATGTTACAACATGATCTAAATTGGATTACTAAGCCAAAATCGCAAACTGAAAACTAAATCTGTATACTATACTAATCAAGAGTCTGCATTCTATGATACACAATTTCTGCATACTATGCAAATATAAATTCTGCACAAAAATACTTAACCAAACTGCACTGATATGGGCTAGGTTCTGTGGGTCCCCCGATGAGGAAAGAAAAGGAGGAAGGAAAAGCAAAAGAGATAAGCTAATATCGGCCGGGACATACCTTCATGATGAAGGTAGGGTAACATCGGCCTGGACATACCTTCAGGAAGAAGGTAGGCCAATATCGGTCGGGACATATCCCGTTAGGAGGTAAGCCTATATCGACCGAAATACGCCTCCCAGGAGAGAGATCTATATACTTTAAAGGAAATAGGCTAATATCGGCCGGGACATACCTTCATGATGAAAGTAGGGTAATATCGGTCGGGACATACCTTCATGATGAAAGTAGGGTAATATCGGCTGGGACATACCTTCAGGAAGGAGGTAGGCTAGTATCGGTCGGGACATACCCCGTTAGGAGGTAAACCTATATCGACCGAAATACACCTCCCAGGAGAAAGACCTATATACTTTAAAGGAAATAGGCTAATATCGGTCGGGACATACCTTCATGATGAAGGTAGGGTAATATCGGCCGGGACATACCTTCAGGAAGGAGGTATGCTAGTATCGGTCGGGACATACCCCATTAGGAGGTAAGACTATATCGACCGAAATACGCCTCCCAGGAGAAAGATCTATATACTGTAAAAGAAATAGGCTAATATCGGCCGGGACATACCTTCATGATGAAGGTAGGGTAATATCGGCCGGGACATACCTTCAGGAAGGAGGTAGGCTAGTATCGGTCGGGACATACCCCGTCAGGAGGTAAGCCTATATTGACCGAAATACGCCTCCCAGGAGAAAGATCTATATACTGTAAAAGAGGTATAATAATATCGGCCAGGATATACCTTCAGGATGAGGGTAGGTTAATATCGGTCGAGAATATCCTTTCGAAAGGAGATCCAGTACAGGTCGGTCAATCAATACCTTGGAAAGATACTGAATAAAATGCAGCTTATTAACATAAAAAGGGGTGTGAATAGAAGCCGCATGAGAAAGGATCATAGAGGAATATTTCAAATAAGATAATTAATGAGGATATCTGTAATATGTAAATACATGACAGGTGTTATATTTTGGCCGGAAATATGCTTCTAGATTATTTTGCAGGTACTAAACGATAAAGAAGGTATATCTGGGGTACAAAAAAGATTCCTTAAAAAAATCATCTACCACAAGTACACAGCTGACGTCATCTCATAACGAATTCTAACAAACCGGGGTCCACTTCATGACTATGAAGGTTATATGAAGTGGTATAAAAAGGGGAATCCTCTCCGTTGGCCAGGTAGGTTCACATCATTGTGCACATTGATAACCCTAATTTTTCAACTATTGTTCATCTTTTTCTTCCTTCTTCCACACCGAGAGAGATCACTGACTTGAGTGTCGGAGGGCCTAGCCAGGGATTCCCACCCCGATCTTAGGTCATTGACGATAGTGTTGGTTGATCTCTTGTGCGCAGTAAGTCTTAGAAGAATCGGATCTGGGCTTCTTCTCTTCAGATTTAGATTTCTTCTTCATTAGCGGGTCTTCGTGCGAGGAGGGCTTCCGGTGACTCTACTTCTTCCTGATCCACTTTGGGTTTCTCGGATCGGTATTCGACATACATCATTCTTCATTCACACGGTGGGTTTCTTTCTTCCAGATCTCCATCGTGTCTAGCTTCTCAGACAGGATCAAATTTGGCGCCGTCTGTGGGAATTTCACCTGAATCCGAGACTACAAGATGGAAGATGCCGGAAAATCAAACCATCTTACCATTAGTCATGAAGATCTGGATTTTCTCATCAATTATCATGTACAAAAAGCCTTACAACAGCAGCAACAACAACTGCAAGCTCACACCGGAGCTACTCTACCAATGGCTCATTATCCAGCAATATCGATTACCGAGCATCGGAAAGGAAAGGAGTTGGAAGAAGAAGAACATGCGTATTTTCCTCCAGTTGTTGTTTCTCCGACAAGGCGTCCACGAGCTTTTCTTCGCACCCCCATGGATCAAGGGGGAAAGAAGCCTGTGTTCCAAGAATCCTCCGGCGAAGCACCGGATAGAGAAAAGCATAAGATCGAAATGATAACCAGTGATAGCTCACCAGAGAAGGTCATTTCCCCGTTCTCTCAAAGTGTACTGGATGATCCGCTTCCTAAGCGGTATCAGAATCTTCAGATCGGAGAATATACTAGAACAACAGATCCAGAAGATCATCTGTTGAAATTCGAGAACGTAGCATTATTACAACAATTCTCTGATGGGGTAAAGTGTCGGATGTTTCTTACTACCCTCGGTAGAGCTGCGCAGCGCTGGTTCAAGAGATTACCAGAGAAATCTATTCGAAGATTTAAAGATTTCAAGAAAGTCTTTCTACACCATTTCTCCAGCAATAAAAGGTATCATAAGACTCCTTGGAGTTTGTTTTCAATTAAGCAAGCATCTAAAGAGTCTATCCGAGCATACATCAAAAGATTTAATTAGGTAGCTATTGACGTACCTAATGCTACCACTGAAATATTAGTCAGCGCTTTCTCTCAAGGTTTAAATGATAATGATTTCTTTAAAGATTTAGTAAGGAAACCTCCTGTTAATTTTGATTCCTTAATTGAGCGCGCCACCGAGTTCATCAATGTGGAGGAAGCTCAAGCGGCTCGTAGAAAGGAGGGTGTCACCTCTTCTCCTACCCAGATTAAGGAGAAAGCTCCGGCCCCTGTGCCTCCACCAAGGGGTCCTAGAATAACTCATCCACCCCATAGACAACCGTAGTATCGTCCACAAGCCGTACAACATGTGGAGATACAGCCAGAGGCACCAAGGAGATGGTGCACTTATCATAAAACTAGCAGTCATCATACAGAAGATTGCTTCGTGTTAAGAAATAAGCGAGCTAATAGGGAGCGGTATTAGAGGCAGAACTATTATCGACAACAGTACCCCAGGCAACAAAGTCCACTCAAACTGGAATATCGCCCGGTCGAGCCTCGGCAGGAGGCAATACCGGTCCCGGTCGGTACTAGTCAAGTGTCAGAGAAAGCACCCTCAGAAGCTGTAACGACTCGGCAGGAAGAAAACAGAAGTAATGCCGCTCGGGGCAGTATTAATATGATTACGGGCAGACCCACTGATGGGGATTCTAATAGAGCCAGAAAAGCACATGCCCGAAGATTGGAGATTCATGCATTAGGGTGCAGCATGGAACGAGCAGCTGGTCCTGAAATAAGTTTCGGGCCCAGAGATCTGGAGGGGGTAGAAATACCTTATGATGATGCCTTGATCATTAAAGCTGTGATAGCCAACTACGCCATTGCTCGTACCTTCATAGACACGGGCAATTCCGTCAATATTATATTCAAGAAGGCTTTCGATCAACTACAAATTTATCCAAGTGAATTTCAACAAATTGTTACTCCTCTGTATGGATTCACGGGCAATGAAGTACAACCGTTAGGCCAAATAAAGTTGGCCATTTCCCTCGGAGAAGAGCCTCTGATGAGAACCAGGCGATCTTATTTTATGGTGGTAGACGCTCAATCCTCTTATAATGTGATACTGGGTCGACCTGCCTTAAATGAGTTTAGGGCGGTCATTTCTACTTTTTGTCAGAAGATTAAATTTTCGATAGATGACCAAGTCGGGGAGGTGCGGGTGATCAGAAGACAACCCGGAAATGTTATATAGAGATAATTCGGACTGAAGCTAACACCGCCCGAAAGATCCAGAGGATGGAGGTTAATGCTATTCGGGAGAAGCAGCCCGTCCTGATTTATGAGGAAAAGGAAGAAGTTCAGATCCAAGCCGGTCGGCCTGAAGCTACTACCTACGTTGCGGCCGATCTTAATCCTGACCTTAAAGCCGAATTGGTGCAATGCATGGAGAAGAATAATGATGTATTTGCCTGGACTCCCAAAGAAGTCTCGGGCGTTTCTCCTACCGTCATGGAACATTCCTTGCATGTCTTCCCGATGCCCGCCCAGTCATGCAAAGAAAAAGGAGTTTTAGCGCGGAGCAAAACCAGATCATCAAAGAGGAAATAACCAAACTTATGGAAGCCGGGTACATCAGGGAAGTACAATTTCCAAGCTGGTTGGCTAATGTAGTGTTAGTCTCTAAACCAGGAAATAAATGGCGAGTGTGCATTGACTTTCGGGATCTCAACAAAGCTTGCCCGAAGGACTATTATCCATTACCCAGGATTGATCAGCTTGTCGACTCCACTGCTGGATGTGAATATATCTCTATGTTGGACGCTTATCAAGGCTATCATCAAGTTCCCTTGGCTAAAGAGGATCAAGAAAAGGTCAGTTTTATAACATCTGAAGGTACTTATTGTTATAATGTTATGCCCTTCGGACTAAAAAATACAGGAGCAACTTTTCAAAGGCTTATGAATAAGGTCTTCCAGAAGCAGATTGGTAGAAATATGAAAGTATATGTTGATGACATCTTAATTAAGTCTCTTCAAGTTGCTGATCTGTGCAGGGATATAGAGGAAACTTGCAAGACGTTAAGACAATATGGGCTCAAGTTAAATCCGAGCAAATGCTTGTTCGGCGCCAAGGGAGGAAAATTTCTGGGATATATGGTGTCCAAACGGGGGATAGAGGCCTACCCGAGCAAGGTCAAGGCGCTGCAGAACATGGAGCCACCGCGCAACATTAGGGAAGCTCAAAGACTGACAGGCCGAATCACAGCCTTGTCTAGATTTATTTCTAGATCGGTCGATTATAGTTTTCATTTCTTTAAAATACTCAGAAAGGCCAGTAAATTTCAATGGAATGAAGAATGTGATAAGGCTTTCCAAGAATTGAAAGATTATTTGGCTACTCTCCCTGTGTTAGCTAAACCTATAGTAGGAGAGACTCTGTGGGTATATTTGTTGGCTAATGAAAACGCCGTAGGCTCTGTATTAGTCAGACAAGAAGGAAAGGAGCAACAACCTGTATATTTTTCTAGCCATTTATTAAAATGAGCTGAGTGTAGATACACTACACTAGAAAAATTAGCTTATGCTCTAGTATTGACTGCTCAGAGATTGCGCCCATATTTCTTATCACATGAAATTATTGTATTAACTAACAGTACTCTTGGATGGGTGTTACTCAACCCAGAGGCATCAGGACGGTTAATCAAATGGACAACTGAACTTGGGGAATATGACATCCAATATCAACCTCGCTCGGCCATCAAGGCACAAGCATTAGCAGACTTCCTCATAGAAGTTCAAGGTCCTGAAGAAGAAAACACCTGGAAAGTTTATGTGGATGGCTCTTCAACTAGACAAGGCAGCGGAATTGGTGTTCTTCTTATATCTCCAAGGGAAGACAGACTTCAACTCTCCATCAGGTTGAATTACAGAGCTACCAATAATGAAGCAGAATATGAAGCCCTAATAGCCGGCTTGCAAGCTGCTCGGCATATAGGGGCAGCTCGAGTCCTTATCTATTCTGATTCTCAATTAGCAGCCCAACAATTATCAGGTAATTTTGAAATCAATAATGACAGGCTTAAGTTATATGCTGAAGCATTCGATAAGTTGAAGTCTCAGTTTCAAGAGGTGAATATACAAAAAATTCCTCGATCTGAGAATCAGGTAGCTGATGAATTAACTAAGCTGGCCTCTGCTATAGTGCCATGGAGTCTGGATCAACCAGTAGAATAAACTCTGCTGGTATCCTGTATTGAAAGACAAACTGACGTAGAAATTCAAGGTGACTGGAGAGCTCAAATTATATTATATCTACAACAAGGTATTCTTCCAAGCGATACAGAACAGGCTAGGGTATTTAAGAAAAGAGCTGCCCAGTATACTATGGTGGGAGAACAGTTATATAAAAGGGTTTTTTCCAGACCTTTGCTCAAGTGTATTGGCACAAAAGATATACAGTTTATTTTACAAGAAGTTCATCAAGGTTCATGTGGTAGTCATATAGGAGGGAGATCTTTAGCTCGCAAAATTCTGCTAGCGGGATATTTCTGCTCTACATGAAGATGCCAACAAGTTGGTAAGAACTTGTATTTCTTATCAAAAACATCAAAATATATTACATCATCCCATACAGTTATTGAGAACCTCTATAATTTCATGTCCCTTTGATCAATGGGGCATGGATATAGTAGGTTCGTTTACTATGGCAGCCGCACAGAGAAGGTTCCTATTGGTAGCAGTAGATTATTTTTCTAAATGGGTAGAAGCAGAACCACTTGTTCGGATTACTAAAGATGCAGTCATTAAATTCTTATGGAAGAATATAATCTGCAGATTTGGCATTACTCATAAATTACTCTCTGATAATGGAAGACAATTTCAAGGGGACAGAATCTCAGACTGGTGCGAAAGTTATGGAATTACCCAGGCATTCACCTCTGTAGCTTATCCGCAAAGCAATGGTCAAGCAGAGGTGACCAATAGGGAGATTATTAGAGGTTTAAAAACCAAATTGGATCATGTCAGAGGTAGCTGGGTAGATGAATTACCCAATGTTCTGTGGGCATATCGCACTACACCCCAGGAAGCTACAGGAATCACTCCTTTCCAGTTAGTTTATGGAGGAGAAGCAATAATTCCCATCGAGGTAGGAGTGGAATCTGACAGAAGACAATTGTATGATGAGGACAATAGAGATCGACGACTTATGGAGCTAGACCTAATAGAGGAAGTAAGAGATAAAGCTGCTGCTCATCTTATATCATATCGACAGCGGATGAGACAAAACTATAACAAAAGAGTCATCCCCAGATTTTTCCATGTGGGGGATTTGGTATGGAAGCGAGTTAAACCTGTGGGAGATGTCAGTAAGGTGGCGCCACAATGGGGAGGACCTTATAAAGTAGTAGAAAAGCTCGCATCAGGCTCATATTACCTCCAAGATGCTGAAGGGAGAATTTTGGAGCGCCCTTGGAGCGTTAATCATTTACAGCTTTATCGAACCTGACTAGATCATAATATTTAAAAATGTGTTCACAATTATTTGAAGTCCCTATTGAACTGAGATACCTGCAGTTTATGTACTTCACTTCTTTTAAAGAAAACCAGGCAAGCGAAATACCACCACAGAAAATAAATATGGTTCATACAGATTGATAAATATCAAGAGAACCTTCATTTTTCTATGTCAAGCAATCAACAGGGGGAAATACTAAAGGCCTATTCAGCTCCCCTCAAGAAACTTTAAATCGTCACGAGGTTAGTACAAATATTATATTTTTGCATATAATAAGTCGATCGGGAAATCTTATGAAGTAACTCGGACGGGTCTTCATAGGAAGAACCGGAGACTCTAAACCATCACAGAACATAAGTCGATCGGGAAATCTTATGAAGTAACTCAGACGGGTCTTCATAGGAGGAACCAGAGACTCTAAACCATCAAAGATCATAAGTCGATCGGGAAATCTTATGAAGTAACTCGGACGGGTCTTCATGGGAGGAACCGGAGACTCTAAACTATCAGAGAACATAAGTCGATCGGGAAATCTTATGAAGTAACTCGGACGGGTCTTCATAGGAGGAACTGGAGACTCTAAACCATCAAAGATCATAAGTCGATCGGGAAATCTTATGAAGTAACTCGGACGGGTCTTCATGGGAGGAACCGGAGACTCTAAACCATCAAAGAACATAAGTCGATCGGGAAATCTTATGAAGTAACTCGGACAGGTCTTCATAGGAGGAACCGGAGACTCTAAACCATCAAAGAACATAAGTCGATCGGGAAATCTTATGAAGTAACTCGGACAGGTCTTCATAGGAGGAACCGGAGACTCTAAACCATCAAAGATCATAAGTAGATCGGGAAATCTTATGAAGTAACTCGGACGGGTCTTCATGGGAGGAACCGGAGACTCTAAACCATCACAGAACATAAGTCGATCGGGAAATCTTATGAAGTAACTCGGACGGGTCTTCATAGGAGGAACCAGAGACTCTAAACTATCAGAGAACATAAGTCGATCGGGAAATCTTATGAAGTAACTCGGACGGGTCTTCATAGGAGGAACCGGAGACTCTAAACCATCAGAGAACATAAGTCGATCGGGAAATCTTATGAAGTAACTCGGACGGGTCTTCATAGGAGGAACCGGAGACTCTAAACCATCAGAGAACATAAGTCGATCGGGAAATCTTATGAAGTAACTCGGACGGGTCTTCATAGGAGGAACCGGAGACTCTAAACCATCAGAGAACACAAGTCGATCGGGAAATCTTATGAAGTAACTCGGACGGGTCTTCATGGGAGAAATCGGAGACTCTAAACCATCAGAGAACATAAGTCGATCGGGAAATCTTATGAAGTAACTCGGACGGGTCTTCATAGGAGGAACTGGAGACTCTAAACCATCAGAGAACATAAGTCGATCGGGAAATCTTATGAAGTAACTCGGACGGGTCTTCATGGGAGGAACCGG